>NW_027072039.1:2191948-2791948 GCF_038088225.1 Cyrtonyx montezumae
TTTTAAGTTATTTCCAATAACTTGATCAGTTTCCTATCTTTCAGATAGCACTAACTACCTTTGAACAGTTCTAAGTGCAATCAGTGCAGTAGTGCTATTTTTTTTTTTTTTTTTTTGTGGGAATCTTGGGCAATTGTAAGTTACCCTTTTATGACTAGAAAAACATTCCACATAAACTTTGGTATTACATGTATCTCTTTCCAGATATCACTTTGATAAAATGATGTCTCTGATAGCTGAAAGAGGAGCACACTTGCTGTCACCAAGGTGCCTTAAAACCTGAAATGAGAAAAAAATGGTTTTTACTGTCATTCACTCCAGGATTTTTGTATACCTTTGTTGCTGTCACTGTGAATCAAGCTGAACCACCTGCCTTTCCTTACTAAAGAAAAAAGAAAACAGTGTAGAATAATCAATGTGTCAAAAGAATTGCAGCTGACAGTTGAGGGGTGTTCCCCTACACTATACCCTTGTGAGGCCTCATTTGGAGTACTCTGCCCATTCCTGTGACCCCAACACAAGGAAGATCTGCAATTATTGCAGCAAGTCAAAATGAACAGAGGGCTGGAGTACCTCTCCTAGGAAGAAAGGCTGAGGGAGTGGGCTTTATCAGTCTGCAAAGAGAAGGGTCTGGGAGACCACATTGTGACTTTCAGTACATAAAGGAGCCTGCAGGAAAACTGGAGAGGGATATTTCACGTGGGATTGCAGTGACAGGACTGGGCATAAGGGCTTTAAACTAAAATCACTTAGTATAGAATAGGTGTAAGAAAGAAATTCCTGGTGAGGCACTGGGAAAAGCTGCCCAGTAAAGCTGTGGGTGACCCATTCCTGGAGGTCTTCCAGGCCAGCTTGTATGGGACTCAGGGCAACCTGGTCTAATAGGAGGTGTCCCTGCACAAGGCAGGGAGGGGGCAAAACTGGACGGCATTTGAGGTTCCTTCCAACTAAAATCATTCTATGATTCCCTTCACCTGTATAGATTTCCTGTCCATCACTTCTTTCTACAGGTCCTTCTGTGACAATATAATTGTTCACACAGCTAAGCACTCATTAAAGTGGTTGCAGTGTCATACCCTTAAAATTCGAACACATTATAGAAAGGAAATATCTAGAGTGTTTATGGACTGGTGAGCTTAATTAAACTGCAGATCTGACTTGAAAATGAATATAGAACTGTGGCAATTACTCAGCTGCAGAGGTTTTTCCTCAAGAAATAGAGGTTTTTTACAGATATTTTTTAGATAGTTTGTTTTTGTTCTGTTTGAAGAGAATAATAACTCCTGATCTTTTACCTCAGGACATTTAAGATTACTTATCTTTTTAAATTGCTGACATATCCATAAGTCTCAAATCACATAATAAATATTTCTGTATTCCAGGACTTTTTTTTGAAGGAAATAAAATACTTAAAATTTAAACCCTTGCTTCAGAGAGATATTCTGGAGAGAAAATCCTGAAATTGTTGAAGAACAAGGAAACACTGTTATTCTCATTGCCAAGGTCTAACTTACTGTTTTTTTCTGTGTCATACATGAAATTCATGCTTTCTTCCTTTCTTTCTTGTTGTAGTCCCATAATAGTGGGCACAGCTGTGCCTCCCATCAATGCTCTACCAGTGATGCTGGAGATGGCTGCAATCAAAAAGGCAAGTTCTCTTTTTTCTATCTCCTGTACTGCTTTTCAGAACAGTGTAACCAGATAATACGGTGGGTTTCATCTAAGCAGAATAAATTCTCTTTCCAGGCTTGCTTGAATTTTGTCATCCTGAGATGAAGTGCTAAAGGTAGAATATAGGATAACTCACTGGTACCATGGTCTTCATTCAGTAATTCAACTGCTTGCTTATTTTACCATGTCTTTTGGTAGCTTTTGCCTCATTTTCTGTTAATGAGCACTGTGATTTCCAAGAAGCATTTCCATGATTATCTGATGTCTTTGTATGAAAGAAAGATTTTAGAATCACACATCCTTGTTTTTACATTTAAGGTGCTTCTCTGTCCAACCAGAGAGGCTAGAGGCTGGATTTCTAAGCAACCAAGCAATCTGGAGACAGATGTCAATGAGCTTAATCTTTCTTGTGCTTTATAGCAACTTTTACTCTGGTAGCAATTTGCCAGTTAATGACCGAAAAAAAATAGCCTTGAAGAACATGGGAAACTGATGTGAATCTGTGAATCTAATCTTGAGTAGGATAAAAGGCAGGTGTTTAGCTTTAATTTTCTAAAGAATGTGGCAAAAATAATGCTTCTTTTCACAAACAAAACAAGAAACAAGTAGGGGGAGAGAAGGTAAAATCTTTAGAAAGAAGCCAACAACTAATAGATATTAATAAATAAATACCTTTAAACAGGACTCTCACTGATTTTCTTTCAATAGACCTCAATAAAGATGTTGATGACTCATAAACATGCATAAAAAATTAATCCACATAAAGAACAACGAGAAAATAATATAAAATAGCCCAGCATAAACCTACATTATTTGACAATTTCCTAACAGGTAAGGCAAGATGAGTGAAGGTGTAAATGCCTATGACACTTTTGGCAATAGTAAAATCTACTTTTCTCAGTATTATTTGAACAGTGGCTTGAAACTGACAATTCAGCCTTTTCTTAAAATTTACTGAATGTATTCTAAGGTACTAGCATACTCAGTTGTTCACCAGTTTTCCTCATCGTACACAGATGACTGTATAATGGAAGATAATGAAGTTGTAAATCAAAATATAGTGGTAATTCACATTATCGCTTGTCTTGTGGTTCACACCTTTACACATGATATAATTCTACCAGAATTTATAAAGTGCATAAAAGTTTTTTCTGACGTATGGCACTGACCTATGGGGCACTGACTTTAGGCTGATTGTTTACTGGATGACAGTACTATGTTGCATGGCACTGCCATTGCTCCTTTGTTGTAATTGTTGTTGTCCTGTTGCTTTGTTTTGTTCCCACATATTGATTAAGAATATACATGGGTAAGACCCAAGTTACACTCTTATCCATTCAGTTACCAAGACTACCTGAAACAGTATAGGTTCCTGTAGTTGCAAATTTGCTGGAATAAGAATGCAGAAACGGTTCGTGTTGATACAGGAGGTAAATGGTAAAAACAGGAGGAAAAAAAAAAAAAGACATTGATGCAGCTATGTTTGTTCAGACATCAGTTGGTAAAACCCTCCATACTAGGAGGTAGATGGAGGCTGCAAATAAACACTAGTAAAATTTGGGTCCAAACTCTTTTTAAAGGCTGATTATCTCTTCTCCACTTGTGCAAATATATCTTTAAAGATGTATATTTTTATCATTTACACTAACTTTAGGGAATCATTCATGTAGGAGAGAACATGCATGTGTGTGTACATATTTACCAGTTATACTGTCAGTACAACACCACAGAAAATAACTGGAGTAAGAGATGATGCTTGGAACACCAACATCACTAGTGACAGCAGCAACATCGCCAACTAGCGTGCAGTTCTCCCTGAGCAATTCCACTCATGCAGTCTGGTAGTGCAATGTGAAAACACATGCAAAGGGTACCTTAGAAGTATTTATGGACTAGAGCATTTTTCTCTACAAGGGAAATGTGTATTTGATATTCCACAGTGGAACACAGCTGAACAGCTAGCAAGAATATCCTTTCAAATAACAGCTCTCAGATGTTACCTGTGAGGAGACAATGACACTGGAGATTAGAGCTACAGATCTAGCTACCAAAGGTTTTCTTTCACTTAGAATTTCATAATACCATGGATAAGGAACAGGTCTACAAGACTAGATTAAATATCACACATAAATACATTCAGAATGGATTGTGAAAGCATAGAGAGATTGTTGGTATCACAGTGTCTGCATATTCTCATTTTCTAGTATTCAAAAAATCTGACATAGTTCTCATTAGTGCTCTGTAATGTCCATGACTGTTTCAACATGGACATTACATTGAATGTGGTGGATAAGGAATAGATTGAGCAAATGTAATGGATTCTGTATGGTTTTCATTTTTCTTTTTATAATTTTATTTAATTTTATTTTTATTTATTTATTTCATTTTAATTTCTGAAGCATTGATTCATGCTAACATAGTATATATGTACAAATACATAAAACAAGTTATAATCATATAACATAGTAAGAGAATAGCATTCATAGCTTAATTCAAAAGCATATTCATATTGGAAGGGACTGTAGGAGGTCACTCATGTCTATGTAGAGTTATAGATGCAAATAAATTCATTTTTATCATTAAAATAGCTCTTCCTACTTGCTATGGTACTTCCAACCCTTACTATGTATAATACTATGTACAACATACAAACCAACTGGCTGGGGATTAGAAGATGAAATAAACAAGAAGAAAAACTATTTTTCTTAAGAGTCTTAAAATGACCCAAGATAGAGATACTGATATATGAATTTGAATTTACAGTGAAGCTCAAAGAAACTCAAATTTGCATGGCATGTAGCTATGAAAGTTGAGAAAACAAGTCTATGTCCAATTGTGTGCATGGAATTCCCAGTCTTCATTCAGTCCTTGGCTCCTTTATGATCTTCTTGCCACCTGTCTATTTATTTATACAGCATGCTCTTTACAAACGTTCTCCTCACTAGGATGCTCTAGGATTATGATGCAGATTGGCAGAAAGATGTGCCAGTACTGACCTGCAGTAACCTTATACTCCCATTCCTCAGCTTAATCACTAACAATATCAAATACTCTGTCAAAGAAATATAAATGAAACATCTTAAAGTACGTTACAGAGCTGTTAGACCAAGTCCAAAAATGTTCATTGTTACACTGTGGCTCTAACACCTATCAGCTGAAACCCTCCTTGATTGATTCTCCCTTAAGCAACATTGAACTTGCTGATAAAAAAATGAACATAAATAAAAAGCAAAAACCCAATAAGACCCACCTGTGTAATTTAATTAGCTTCCACAGATGCATTAAGTGCAAAGTAAATGGGAAAATTACCCTGCATGCATCAACTTGAATTTCTAATGATGCATTGTATGTGCTCTACGCTCATTGCACAAAGCTGGTATCATGCTGTGATCACATTTGCAGCTTCCAATATCCATCAAGTTTTTGACTCTTTGCAAGGTTTTAAGTCTTACACAGGTCATTTATTTTTTAGCTATTCCTTTGTTTGTGTGCTTGTATACATCATTAAGCAAACTTTTTTTTTCTCAAAGTGCGTGCAAATTATAGATGTGAATTGCGAAATCAGCTTAGAGAGGGGCCAGGGACATTAATGCAAACTGCAGGTGGTTTCCTGCTGGGTTACTCTAATGTGAGTTAAAATCAGCTTAAAATATACATCTGGCATTTTCAGTAAGTGCAATGTCACAGAAGTCAATGTGTTTACGTAGTTTAAATCATTGAAGAATATAATCCCTTAAGTTTTCCTACTGATAATCACGAATGAAAACAATATTTTTTATAGCAAGGAAGAACATTCGTTCTTTGTCATGCTTCTTAGGAAACAGGCTATTGAGGCCTTGTTCCTGAATTGATCAGCTCTGACAATGAACACAATGGTGAAGCTTTTGCTGGCAATGATGAAAACTATGTTTGGGAATCAGATCTGCAGTGTGTATTCCTTACAAAGTCCAAGGCTAATGAAAGTGTCATAGAATCCCAGAATAGTTTGGGTTGGAAGGGACCTCAAAGCACATTCAGTTCCAAACCCCTACCATGGGGTGGTTTTACCTCCCACAAGATGAGGCTGTCCATTGCCCCATCCAACCTGGCCGGGAGCACCTCCAGGGATGGGGCACCCACAGCTTCTCTGGGCAGCTGTGCCAGTGCTTCATCACTCTCTGAATAGAGAATTTCCTCCTAATGTCTAATCTAAGTCTCCCCTCTATTGGGCAAAAATCATACTGCCTTGTCCTATCGCTATAGATAATTGAAAAAGTTGGTCTCCCTCCTGTTTAATATCTCCCTTTAGGTACCAGAAAGCCATAATTAGTTCTCCACAGAGCCTTCTCTTCAACAGGCTGAACAAGCCCTGCTCCTTCAGCCTTTCTTCATAGATGAGGTGCACCAGAACTCAAGGCAATCAAATGACTCCTCCAACCCACTACTGTCTACCTGCCTCACTCACTGGAGTTTTTCACACCTAGCTCTCACTGAGTTGCTCCAAATAAATTATTGCCTTATCCTCTCTTTCAAAATATCTAGCACTCAGTTTTCATCTTCAAATACAGTAAAATACTGTTTGCAGACTGAGATTTCTACCCAGTTCCTAATGCCTACAGAGTACCCTTCTCCCCAGCCACTGCCAAGATTTAGCACTTTCACAGTAAACAAAACCTCAGAGATAAGTAATAAGACCTACATGAGAGCTGTGTCCTGGGATCAGAACAGTAGAGCCTGAAACCTGGGATTTGTAGGTAAACTGAAAGCTTCAGTCTCTGAGGCTGTTAAACCAGTAACATATCCAATAAGGACCATAAAAATAAAAACGGGAGCTTAACGTGGAGCTTCTGCAGAAGGCTAAAAACATATACATGAAATGTTTGCCTGCTATCTGAAATCATATCTGAACTCACAGCAGGTTTTTACTTTAAAGTTCGCTATGCCTGGTCCTGAAGTGCCTCAGAAAGGAGCAGGCTGAGACATAGAAGTCGGAAGTCGGCATGGAATGTGTTCCCCAGGGCAGCTGGCATGGCCCTGAACTGCTGGAGTTTGAGTGTGTGGAAAAAGTACATTTTGAGTAGGAAAACAATTCTGCTAACATGACCATTACTAGAAGATGTCCATGGCCAGGCTAATAATAAAAGATTATATGGCTGAAATGCGGGAGTAGTTAAAAATTACAAAAGCAGGAAAAGTCTACAAGTTTATTTTATACTAAAGCTGAAATACTTAAATTATGACAAACCATAATCTATTCGGGAACTATTCCTAGAGAAGTCTTCAAAGTCCTTCTAACAGACAGAGATGAAAGTTGAACCTAGTCAGCTTCAGAGCAGATGTGAAATATGTGAGGAAACATTAGATACTGAACTGCTTCAGCAATGTACCAATGAATCTGCTGGGTCCTCTCAGAGCATCAGCTCTGTGCAAGATGTCTGAATGCTGTTTTCAACAAGATGTTCTTAAATTCAACTGATTTAAACCTAATTAGACTACAGGCCTTTCACAGACTAATTATTTGCTGTGAGAAATGAACTACGTCATAAAACTAAGATTTATGCTATTCAAAAAGACAGTTGAGGGGGAGAGAAGGGGTCTTTCTCTGTTCTGGGGAAGAAGAATCCGTAGCAGTGGAGTTCTTGTTGAACTGAATAGCGGCAAACACATTATTTCCAGTCTTGAAAAAATACTTATTTATTGGCATACCCATCTTACTTGCATGAAAGTGAAATAAGGGTAATTATTAATTAATAGGCAACCTACACTGAGAGGTTTAGAGATACTTTTAACAGTCTTGACTTTTAGTATGAATGGCTTACTGAGGTGATTCCATTATTGTGAAGTGCTGGAAAAACACACAGGGCTCCATTCATCTTTGCTACATCCTGGAGTGATAATGCTGCAGCAATTTGCCACCTGCTGAAACTATTTTGCATCTGTGGTATTTGCTGAGATTTGTCTTAAAAATGTTAAGTTTTGGTTTACAATTTCATGCAGACATCTGTGATTTATTTTACACTTGTTGATTCACATTGCACCTGTTGGTAGATTTCAGGTGACAGCTTTGTGAAATAATTGACCAAAAAATTCCTAAATCTGATACCTTATCAGTCTCCCAGGAACAACTCCAGAATCTGCCTTTGTAGAGACACATTGCCATGAAAGACTTCACTTCAAGCAGGCAAATTATAGAATCCTGGTGTTAAAATAAGACTAATAAATCACTTGTGTGAAACCACTGTAATCTGCAGCCAAATTATTACTTTTGCAAAACAGATTTCTTTTAGTAATGTTTTATGTGAAAACCTCAAAAATGTCAATTCCTAAAGTTTGAAAAAACAGTTTAGAGTACACTGTCAATGAAAGAAGCAACAGTTAGTAAGAATTGATCCTTACTCTTCAATATATTATTTCTTCCACTACTACATTTTAATTCTTATTAAGTCTTATGCTTTGATTTTCTTCACCACATCAGCAAAATTCTAGGAGCTTTCATATACTACATCCCTTCAATTTGCAACACAACAGCCTTCTAGAATTTTACACTGACACTAAATTCTAGTTTCCTGTTTCTCTAAGTAAGCAAGTCTCAGCTGGGGAGAAAAATATAAGGCTTGGTACTTTTTTTTTTTCTCTTTGAGCTGCAAAACATTTTGGAAAGGATATGTTAACCATGAAGAACCAATACTGAAGTCAGTATCAGAGAGATGATAATAGACACCTGAAGACCTGACACCACTCCAGTTGAGAGTACCTTATCCTGTGAACCACATGGGAAAGCATATTTAATTATATTTACATTTATATTTCATTATATTTATTATGGTTTCCATCATTATTTATCACTCTCATTGACTGCTTTTCCAGCTGTTTTAAAGCCAGCAACAAAGTGAGTTAAAGCAACACTGGTAAATCCACTGATAATATAAAGTAGATTTTACTTGGAGTCTTTCTGTACCACTACTGTGAGATAATACTCCAATTAAATCTTTGAGCTCTCTGACAACATAAGATGAGCTCCCATAATTATTTCATAAAATTTTACACTGCTGTTAAGCTCTGTCTTTATAACAAGAAGGTATAGCAGAATCAAGATAAGAAAGGATTAGGATAGAAAGTAGTGAAACAAGACAAAGTTCAAAAGCAGGTACAGAAATATTTTAATCAGGTAAGTATTTATTTCCATTGTTATTTTGTTCTCTTAACAGATACTAGCTTCATTACAGTTAACTAATGTCTAGAAAAAATTTTCTTACTTTGCCAGTGTTGTAAGGATTTAATCCTCAAGGTCAAAGACATGAGATTGTCATCATCTCAAGAGCATAAAATATCCTTGGATATAAAGGAAAGAAGTTGGAGGGAGCAAGTTGTGGAATGGAGAAAAGTAGGGAAAAAGGAAGGGAAAGAAAAGAGAAGGAGAGAAGGAAGGCGGTAAGAAGAAAGGGAAGGGATGGGAAAGGAAGATTTGAATAGGAACAAAAATTCTGTCCAGAACTGACTATGTTACCTCAGCAGTGACAGAGAGTTGTCTGAACGAGATAAACACTTGTTAGTGTGTCATTATTCACCAGTACTAGAAAAAATGAAGGAGGACTCTAAGCACAGCCTGGCTTCTGAAAATGCTTGTTGCATGCAAAAAACCCTGTTCCTAGGTACAATTTATTTTAATTTTATTCTCTCTAAATGAACAATTCTGTTTTAATAACATTTCACATAACGACTACAAGGAATTTCAGTTAATATTACCATAACCAATGCCTGAACTGGAAATCCATTAAGTGAGGTGTTTGTTTATTCTAGGATAAAGTCACTTCCTCTGAGAAACTAAATTCAAATTATCTTTCAGAATCACTGAAAAGGATAAAATAATGTTAATGAAAATTAGGTTCTTCTGGGTTAACAAGCACTTAGCCAAATAGGCTATTGCTGCATGACACCACTTAACTTCAGTTCATCTCTGTGAGCCGACTCTGTTTTTTGGAACCAATCAGCAACAGCCAGCAATTTGAAGGAAAATAGTCTCAGTACTAATTCAGCACAGTAGAGTTCTATATTCAAATGCCATACAATCCCCCCACGCTCTTTATTCTAATGGGCTAATTGTATAATTTTATGCAACACTGCCTAATTTTGACTTAAATTGCAGCTTTGAAAAGAAAAGAAAAAGCAAAACAGGAACAGATAAATAATTTGTAGCTTCAGGATATTCTTTTCCATTGAGAGATGCCAAAGTTCTCACATAATCCTCAGTGTTATAGGACTCCCAAATAGCATGATGTGAATAAAATGAAAAATATCATTAATATTTTTAATGATTCTTCTTAAAGTAATTGTCCCTGAATGCTACAACTTACACAAACAGTTCCAGGATATTCCTAAAGCATGTTGAAGATATCTTCTTGGTATGGGTATTCAGGGAGCCAGCTAATGAAGATGTCCTAATAGATTTATTGTTTGTGTACAGAGAGGGTTTTGTGAGGTAACTGACGACTGGCAGCCATCTTGGCCATACTGCCCACAAAGCATTTAAATTTAAAATCTTTGGTGGTAGGAAGAAAAGTGCCAGCAAAACATCAACTAGGTATAGAGAAAGCAGACCAGGCTGTGCAAGGAAATAGCTAGGTCTCCTGGGAAACTGCTTTGGTAGGCATTGCAGTCCACCAGTGCTGATCAATTTTTAAGCACCGCATCTTAACAGCACAGGAACAGACAATTCCAAAATGTAGGAAGGTGTGTAGGTAAGGCAGACAGCTGACATGACTGAGCAGGGATCTTCTTCTAGAGCTTAGGTGGAAAACAAAGTGTGTGGCCAGTGGAAGAGGAGTCTGGTAACATGGGAGGACTAAAGTGATGCTGTTTGTCATTATAGGGAGAAAAGTCATGAGGTTGAAGCTCTCAATAGAGCTGAAGATGGCCACTGCTGTGGGAGACAACTAAAAGATCTTTCTGAACATGTTAATAATGAACAGAGGATCAAAAGTAACATTGGTTCAACTACTTAATGAGATTGGTCATCTAAAAATAGGGATGTTGTCAAAGAGACATTCACTGATTACTTCACCTCTGTTTTCAACACTGATGATGTATTCTGGGACCACCAGAAACCAAAAGCCAAAGAACTGGGACTGTGGTAATAGTAACCTCTTAGCCAAGATTGAATGTGTGTGGGATTTGCTGCTCCAGCTGGATATCTGTAAGTCTATAGGACCTGATGGGATTCTCCCCAGGATGCTGTAAGAGCTGGCTGATGTCACTACAAGATAGCTCTCAGTTATTTTTTAGTAGTCTTGTGAATCTGGAAATGTCTCAGTTGAAAGCTGGCAAATGCTGTTCCTAAGATATAACCTTAGTGAAGTTTTCAAAGCTTACCAAATGATTAGTCTCATACTGATGACCTGTATCAGCAAGGAATCTCATGACAATAAGGTCTCTGCAGTAGGTATAACCTCAAGACACACCCCTACTCAAGGGGAGGTCCTGTTATGCTTAGCAAGCTGCTATGCAGGATTGTTTCAAGGGCTCTTGTGCTGCTCACTGTTTATGGGATAAAATGATTGATTGACTCATAGTCATATTTTCTAGTGCATGCTCAATTAGCCCTCAGCTATTGAATAAGGCGTCTGTCAATCAATTCTTCCAGCACTTATTTTGAATCAGTACTGTGGTCATTTTCTGCCTGAGGAAGGCTTTGTTTGCAGCAGGAGCAAGGAAAACAGCCAGACCAAAGGAGGTGTGTGTGTGGGGGGGGAGGGAAAACCATCACATGCTGCATGTTTTGTGGTGATGAATATGAAACAAATTAATGACCAACATAATCAGCTATACACAAATATTGTTTTAAATATTTGCTTGTGATTTTTAATTCACCTCTTTCCCTCTACAAATTATCAGTGTCCTTAGGTGTGCCATGACTTCATGGCAATTTTGCCTTTCAGGTTATTTTTATGTAACCAACAGGAAACCACAATTCCAGGTTTTCTTTGCTGGGTCATGTAATTAAAGGGGAAAAAACTGCCTACAGTACATTATTTAAACAGGGAATTTTTTTCTGAAGTCTTAATGATAATTTTCCATAACTTTCATTTTAGTCCATGTGTGTCTGTTTCAATTATTTCTCTTAAATTGTGCCCATCTTTCTCAGCTGAGAACACACAATAATTGCACTCAGTTCAAGATTTTATTAATCCCCAAAACTATGCAAAAGGTAAATATTCAGCCATAAATAATGAAAACAGATTAGTTATGTGGAAGGCTGTCTCTAGTAGTTGCATTTTTTTGTTATGTATAGCTTGCAAGTTTCAAAACTAAATGAACATGTGATACACAAGTATTTCATGTTTACTATGTTTACTGCCATCTGCTGATAGAATGTAAGACTGAACTATCAAAGAAGAAGGAAAATCTTAACACTATGGGGGCATATGCACTACCTTCATTAAAGCTGCTCTGTAGATTATGAGAATGAAAAATCAATATCTAAAAGATAATATTTCTATGCCTTTGTTGACCACTTTTTTTTTTTTTTGCCAGAAGTCCCTTTTTCAGCTGGAATTCTGTCCCCATTATCACTTTCTTTGGATATTCATTCAGGTTTCAAGCCTTCTTAATATATTTTTGTTCTGAATAGGTTTATTTTCTACCCTCCTGTGTATTTTTTTTCTCAATTTTAAATGACCTTGAATGTATAAAATTTATTTATCTTCTTGGTTATCCCAGCTTACAGTAGAAATCACTCTGTTGTAAATGTAGCTTTTTCTACTGAGTTACAGATCAAATACAAAAGAAATTGATAGACATTGCTGCTGTCAGGAAAACAAACTGTGGCTGTTTTTTAATTTGATTAAAAGTAGGGGTTGGATAAAAAATCCCAAATGCTCCTAAAACCTTACATGCTGCTGTAAACAAACAAACAAAAAACAACAACAACAACAAAAAAAAAACACAGAAAGGTAACCAGTGCTGGTTTCATGCTTTGTGCTATGACAATAACTCTTTCACTTACATTATAATCATATGAAGAGTTAGACTATAACAGCAAATTTTATAGTTCAGTGTGCTTTGATTGGTTTATGTCATTTAAAGACTGTTAGTCACCAAGGTTTTTGCCTACAGTGGGGAAGTTGCAAATATACTGAGGTAAATATTGTTAGATTATTATATTATTGTACCTTCCAAACAGGAGATTGGATGGTGGAACAAATTTCATACTATTTGCACAGAAACAGGAGAACAGGGACAAAATAAAAAATTTCAGTAGTCATGCCTTTTTCTTCTCTACTCAACAGGGAAGGAACTTTCATCAATTATCATTATAGTTTCAGAAATTGCTTGCTTGAAACAAAGCTAATCATTTTTTCTACTGTAACTTAACACAGAAAGCAGTGCCATGGTATGGTAGGGTTAGGTAACTCTGGATTAGAAGAATAACACAGAGAATCTTGCAAGATACTGAAACACAACTTTGCATATTCATAAAGTCTTCCTTGGTATTATTTTGTTCAACTAGAAGTCTTCCAGCTAATTCCTAGACATGGTTCAAGTATGAGTATGCTTGAGGGACCATTTGCCAAAGTGATGTATGTGTGACTACTCTCTTTCGGAGGTTGAATTTTTGAGTGTAGAAACAATAAGTTATGTGACAAACAACCTCGATGTCCAGACACTTTCCCAATTATGTTTACTCTAGAAGTAAAAACATAAACTCAGTGTCCTTAGAAAAATATTACCATCCTTCAAGAGAGGAAATTACATTGCTTTCCAAGGCCTTTAAAGAATTTCTTTTGGGAAACTGCAATATTTCTGTACCCATAATAAAAACATTGCTAACTAGTATTACAGTGTGAAACCCTGCATTCAGAATTGCAGCACTGTATTTGCAAATGTGTTTACACTGCATACAGTAGTTCCCATGCATGTGTATGAGTCCTCCCATCCATGGTCACCTTCTAGTAAAACAGTGAATTAAAATTTCTTTTTTCCCAATCTTCTGTAATAGTAGAATGGTCCTTGTATAGCTGTGTTCATAGTTTTTCATTGCTCAGACTGTATCCATGAATGAGGCATTTCTGACTTGTCAGCAGTGAGACTGGAGAATTTGATGGCAGGACTAGTTTTTCTAGCTTCAACACCATCTTAGGTGGTCACCTAACAAAACTTTTCCTTCACAGAACCAAAGAAGTACCTATAAATGCACCCTCCAATGACTTCCACTTCTGAAACAGAAACATTCAAGCAATTCTTGCATAAAGAAAGATTCTCTTGAATGTCACATTTTCTACAAAGCTGGACTATGGTGCTTAGCTATCTGGTCTTTAGAGTAGCCAGCCTTATGCATTATGATTATTGATGATGTGCCTAGGAAATCATCCTCAGTTGACTGTTTCTGAGATAATCTGTGTCTTATTCATCTGCAAATCTGTATGTATCTTACATGTATCTTGGCAGGATATGTGCTCCCGTATTTACTTACATTCTTTTGTCAAATACATATTTTATCATCCTTCAGAGAGAATAAGTCTAGAATAATTGAGAGGCAGCGGCTAAAGAGATTTGCCCTTACTAACGTTATAATTGCTTCATTTCCTCCATATGGCTACTCATGGATGACTCTAATGATCTGCATCATTTGTAAGACTGTTAAATCATCTTTCAAAGCACAGCAAAAAATGCTGTTTTATCCAGTTTTGGATAAAACAACAGAGATGTTGGATAAAATTACTATATCTACTCTGGATATTCCTGTGGTGTTTACAGAGGAGTCAGGTTGAAAAACCTGATCCTTGACCACTGACTGCTGTGACACAACCACAGATAATGACACTTTGTCCTGCAAGAGTTTCCAAGTAAATATAATTAAGGCCATTTTCCCAAAGATCTTTTGATTTAAACATAAAAAATACCTACTGTTATTCTCTATTCTGTATAGTAAGACTGAAAATCCCAAAGGTTGTGATTCTTTAAAAGTTAACTCAGACAGTGAGTACACAGTGTCTCCAAGTCAGAGGTGTCAAGACACATCTCTGCTAGATCATAACACCTTATGTTTAGAAGCAAAGTTAAAGCAATGTGAATGCTAACTCTAAATCTTGGTGGCATCTTTGTTTCTTTATCGATTTGTTTTGCTTTACAATTGTCCCTGTGGAGTGGAGAATGTTCATATAATGACAAATTTAACATATATGAAATAAAGAAATTACAGTTCCTACTGAATACCCTTGGTACACTTTTTTTCCTCTTTATACATTTTTCATCACAGCTAGGCTTATCTCACCAGGCATCCTCTGATTAACTTATAATAAATTCTCAAGGAAAAATGGTTCTAAACTAAATAGGGAAGATTTAGGTGAGACATGAGGAGGAAACTTTTATTGAGAGGCTGGTGAGGCACAGGTACAGGCTGTCCAGAGAAGCTGTGGATGCTACATGCCTGAAAGTGTCCAAGGTTGAATGGGACCCTGGGCAGCCCGATTTGATGGGTGGCCACCTACTGATGGCAGGAGGTTGGAACTGGATGATCTTTAGGGTCCCTTCTGAACCAAACCATTCTATGAGTCCATGATTCTATGATAGATGCATACATATTTGGTTCAGTCTAGGGTGTGTTTCTTTTTGCACTAAAAAAATAATAATAATATTAAAAAATTCATATACTCCAAAACCAATCTATAAGGCATGTATATACCATTCAGAAGATTAGGTCTGTACTAGTGTCACTGACATATGGAGTCATTTGAGTTACAAGTTATTTGTGTTATGCTCATGGTGTTAACTCCAGAAGAATAAAAAATATCCCCATTTAAAAGTGATATTCTGTCAGAAATACATGAGATAAAGTAAGGTTTACTTCTTTATTTATTTTAGTTTGTGTCTTTTTGTCTCTTTTTAGCATCACTACTTCATTCTGTCTTGTGTGAGGATCTGGTGCAGCAGAATCAGCTCTGCTTTACTAGGCCACACGCAGCTAGGTTCCTGTGAATTGTGGAAAGCCACAGTAAAGAGTTTCTTCAATGCAAAACAGAGAATGAAACAGTAAAACTTTAAAATGAAGAAATGGAGGTACAGCTATGAAGAGGTACCCTATCAAGCACTCTCACAAAAAAAAAAAAAAGGGGTTTTAAAAAAATATCGAGTCCATTTTTTGATTATCAAATCTTATTTTTAGAGTTTTTCAGCATAAATTTATTACTCAGTAAAAAGCATCCTGTGAAAAGTCTATGCCTGCTGCTTCCACCACAACCTACCCATAGTGGCCTCTCTTGGAAAATTCTTCTGCTTCAGTACCCGACCAGCTGCTACTGCCTTGCTATGGAAGGCTAGATGTGATATGGAACTGAAATCAGAAGAAAATACTTATAGTAAAGAATTTAAAACACTGTGTACTGCAGTATTTCCTGATAAATCTGCTTCAGCTCTTTTAGCTGCATTACAATTTTGAGATTTTGAGATGTTATTTTTGAAGAAATGGGCTACGCCTTGGAAAGAAGAAGTGACTAGAATTTCTCCCCCTAATTATTACTCGCTCATTGGTTTCAAAGCAGTTGCTGGTTTCCATGACTTATTGTGCTCAGCTTCAGCAGGACTGATATCTGATACTGTAAATTACTTTATCTAGCTTACCACCATTAGTGAACTTGAATGAACTTTTGTCATTGACAAAGAACTGAAGAGTTCAACATTTCAGCTCAATACTCTATAATAGCTGTTGCAGATTGTTTTGTTGTTGTTGTTTTGTTTGTTTTTGTTTTTGCTGGACTTATGTTGGGCCTTTCATTATATGTAATCAAATGTTTTCAAAAGAAAGGTGTATCATTTTTTCAAATTCAGCAACATCTTTTATTCCTGTTCTCTCATTTTATTATTATTTTTTTTTTTTACCAGCCTGTCAGTCCATGTATCCACAGGCATCCTTAGGCTTTATTTCAGAAAGAGAATGATTTTGTTTGATTCTTTTTATGTAGCAAAGATTTAGAAAATGACAGTAATTGTTGTTCAGTTTTGCATTTCATGGTTGAAAATTATTACATCTATTAAAATCATATGTGTTTTTGACCCTCAGTGTTTGAAGAAATGCAGAAGTACTGTACAATGCTAGGTTAATTGGTCCCTCTGAGTCTGCTGGTTTATGACTTTGCTGTGCTCTCAGAACCACTCAACTATTCAGCCAGTAATGTAAGTGTCAGCAGTGGATGAAGTAGAGGTCTTGGTCCAGCAGCATTTCGCAGCAAATGAGCAAGTCTAATTTAGAAACTGCTTTCCTTCTCACATCTTTAAGAAGGGTACGGAAAATAACTAAAATTGGCTGGCTCAGTTCTGATAGACCACCACAAACTGCCTGTCTTATAAGAACCAGAAGCATTTAAGCAGTCACAAATCAATTCAGATTATCAGGAAATGAAACACATTCTCTGTAGCAATCTTATTTAGCTTCATAGTGACCTAGAACACAAAATAAGAAGTGAATAATCCAAGTTGGAAAAGACCTTCAGGATCATCAGGTCCAGCCATCAACTTAACCACACACACACCTCTTAGAGACATTTTTTAAATATTTCTGAGGATGGGGACACCATTGTTTGCCTAGGCAGCCCATTCCAATGCTTAACTAGTAATTTTCAGATCAGTTAATCTTAAGAAAATTAAGTCCTGTGTTGACCACTATTCCTTCAGGATGGAATGAGTGTTTGGAGTGCTTAAGACAAGAAAAATTCAAGTGTGAGAAGCATCACTGTTCTACTGTAACTTTATTTACCAGTTTAACTTTATTTATATAACAAACCTACATCCCAATTCAAAACATCACATCTGGGCTCCTCCCAGATTTGCTTTTGTAGATGATTGGGGAATTACTATATGTTCAGTAAAAGAGCTCAGAATTTCTCTACTGAACCATCCAGATGCTACTGTCTTCTCTTTCTTTTTTTAATATTTTATTTTTTTAATTTATCAGAGGAAATTGTTTTTCAGCCTGTTCCCAATCAGATTCTTAATTTTCTAACCCTTTCCATTGGTGGGATTTGTATTAATGTGGTATTTGAGGTCTAATTGATATTGAAATCTCCTTCTATATTTTTCTATCATTGTCATCAAAACCATGTCTGGAAAAAAACATGAAAACATGATCTCAGTGACCATTGATGGATTCAAGCCCTGAGGCATGAAGATCACCAACAGGTGGAGCTGACAACAGCTCTGTGCGCCGGAAACTCTGCATTCCACAATGGTCTAACAAACGCTGAGCAGTGCTGAGCACTAACATCTCTCCTTTCAAGGTTTAGCTGTGTTGCTTGAGTTTATATCCTGGATAAAAAACTCCAAGATCCATAACAAGGCTTTTGAACTCTCTGTGTGGCAAAAGAGCATCTAGATGTAATCAAGAAAGTCCTGAAACCCTCCCTAACATCTGTCAGATCAACATCAATAACAAGAAGAAAGAGGATCTCCATCAAGCATCCAGAGGTCAGGAGAAGAAAACAAAACATAAAAAAATACACTACCATCTTGCAGTGACTAGATTTGCAGCTGTTTTTTAATTTGAATGAAGGGTGGGTCCTCTGGTATGGAGCTGTGCTGGGACAGTGTTTGGAGAGCTGTGGCCTTTGGCAAACCCATGTGGGATCAGGTGAGGAAGGATGGTGTCCATGGGAGGGACCCATGTGGAGCAGGAGCAACAAGTGACCATGGAGGAATGGAGGGGATAAAGCACTTTGGGCTTACCAGAACCCTTGTACCCTATTTCTGTGCACTGCTCAGGGGAAGGAAGTAGAAGACAGCAGGTGTTTTTAGTTTGTTTTCAGAATCTGACTGCTCCAGACTGTTAGTTATAAATGATAAATTATATTAAATTCCGTATGCTGTGCATTTTGCTGTGGTGGTAACTGACAAATTCTCTCTCCATCCTCATCTTGACCTGGTAGCCCTTTTTTCATCATATTTTCTTCCCCTGTTCTATTGAGGAGGGGAAGTGGGAAGGCAGTGTGATGGAGTTTAGCTGCCCATCAGTGTAAAATCACCATACCTACTCTGAATTTCTAACCCACTGAGCACTTTGGATCCCAACTGTCCATCATTTAACAAGGCTCCGTAAGTATAAGAAGAAAGGAAAAGAAGGGAAGTCCTGTATCCTGTCTCTAGAGAACAGGAAAACAACCAGTACTGCTGAAGCACAATGCAGCAGTTGCATATTAGCGCAGCAATGGTAGCAACAGTTTACTGAATTAGAGTCATGTTGCCAGATGGTCTTATGGAACAATATTGGAAAAAAAAACCAAAACTGGAATCAAGTCGATGCTGGGGGGGCTCTTTTTGGTGGTGAACAACTGGACAAGGACAGAATCTGGAACACGGGAGTTTCTTTACTATGAGGGTGACAAAGCATGGGAATGAACTGCCCAGTAATGTTGCAGACTGGAGTCTCCTCTGGAGACACTTAAAATCCACCTGGATGCTCTCCTATTGTAGGGTACCTGCTAAAGCAGGGGTTGGACTGGATGAGGATTTTATTTCTTTATGCTTTTTTTTTTTTCCCCCTGCGGTGGCTGAACACAGTCTGAACCACCAAAAGCAATCTCTAAATATGCATATTGATATATATCTGTACTAAGACTTTTTGCTAGTATGCCAAAACCAAGATTGTATATCACGCTTCAAAGAGAAATGAACTGTAACTACTTGTAATGAACACAGTGCCTCAGGAAATGTGGATAATTCTCCACCTAAATTATATGAATATAAGAGATCAGCCTTTTTATTTTAATAACATAGTGACTTTGTGTACAGTATTCATTTCCAACATTTTTATCATAAGCATTTACTAGTACTAGTCTTTGTTTTGGCATAGAAATAGAGCAGTAAGGACAAATGAAAATAGAAATTTCAGGAGCTTTTGAAGGGATAGCCAACTCTTCTCGCTAAAAGAAAGAACAAATACCTTAGTGGAAGCAAAAAGACAAGAAAACTGGTCTTAGTTCTGTGTTAAAGAGTATATTCCTTATATTACATTATATAATTGTGAAATAATGTCTTAAGTTTTGCATGATTTATTGCTATGTAAGGTACAGCATGTGCTTCAAACCAGAGTCTGTCATTTAACTGTTCAAGACCACATTATTAGAAACAGTCATAACCCATTTTTTTTTCTAAAATACCTAGCCAAACATTATGATTATATAGAACAAATTGTCTTTTTATTCTTTATTGGATTTATAAAAATATTTTAAACATTTGTGGATAGGGAGTTTGTACGTTTGAATTTACATAAAGCTTTTATTTGTTATTGATCAAAACTATTTTTTTTGTAATGCTTCTGATAAGTCTGAAATCTGAGATTTATATTAAATGTCTGTAAATACTTTCTGGCAGATTTTTGTTCAGAGGAGTCATATAAAAAGTATTTGCATTTGTTTACTTAATCTCCGTTCCACACTTTTTGAAAAGTCGCATGTTTGCATCTGTTTAATAAATTATTTAGTATATTTTCAAGAAAGACTTCTTATCTCCTATCTTAGGTTCTGAGTATCCAAGTACTTCTTCATAAGTCCCATCATACAGTTAACATTACGAGACACTTGGATTTATATTGAAGTGTATAAGATGAAAATGGACTCAAAGGCTTTTTACTCCTTAAGCATCCACTATTTCACAGCTCTAATGAGCATTATTGTGCTCCAGTATCTATAGCTAATCAAGTTTAACCTATATGTTTCTGCATTATTAGAAAAATAAATGTAATTTTGTTTCATTAGTTTAGCTCTATTAAAAAAAAAGGCTGTATTCTATTGCTAACATTCATATTCTATGAAGAAAATTCATATTCTGAGACTATGAAAAAGTCATGTTTGTGCTTCAAGTTACTGAAAATCAGTCACTGTAATAGCAATTTCCTGCTGAGCTGTTCAGTACCTTGGGAATTGGGCTTGAGTAAGCTGTAACTGTTGTGCGTAAAATATGATTTCAGAGTGCTGTAAATATGTTAATTCCCAATTAAAGTTGGAAAGCACTTCAGCATGTTGTAACAATTTTTAGAGCAATGATGACACATCAGAATTTACTTATGAGGTTTCTTTATCACTGTGAACAAAACCACAAAACTACTGCATTAGAGTTGCCAAAATTTCAGCCTGACAGCTTAGCAGATTCATTTTTTTTTCCATTTTATCTCATCTATCAAATGGTCCTCTAAGATGTATAGAAATATGTATAATGATAAGCTTTTAATTCCTGTTTTCTGTTTTATACTGCAGACATTCAGGTGGCCTTGAAAAGATTCAAAAAGAAAATCTGGTTCAACATAAAATGCAAAAATGAGAGATACTTGTAATTGTAACAAACTCTGCTTTACAGCTAGCTTCTGCTTCTCCTATGAACTTTTAAAAAAATTGTTGTTATAAATATAATATACTTATAAAAATATTTATTTATAAATATAACAAATAAATATATAAATAAAGAAAAATTTTAAAGCATTAATTTTAGCAGCACCTATGATTTTTGTTGGTCTTTTAAACTTAGTATCAATCAAATGAGAAGGGCCTTGAGTTTGGATATATACATGGGATGTAGAAACTGGCAGACAGCAAGGTACATCAAATGTAGACAAGGCCAGGTTGGATGGGGCCCTGGCCAGCCTGATTTGTTTGTGGCAATCAGTCCACAGCAAGACTTGGGTGGGCTTGGAGGTCCCTTCTGACTCGAGCCATTTTGTTATTGAAAGATTCTGTGATTCTATGTAAGTCCCAAACAAGAATTAGAAATTGAGAAACAGCAATACATTAATATATATGCAATAAAATTATCCAGTCTAATTCAGTGCTGTAAAAATGTCAGAACTATGACAGATCAAAGCACCATCCTGTTATCTTCTCTCCATATATTCCTACACAGAATTCCAAAGGACAGAATGAGATAAAGGAAAAGGCATCATCATAACTGTCCAAAACAAGCTCATGGCCTCTTCTTTAGAATTGTGGCTGCTATACTTCTAATGCCATGAATGCAATTTGCTTCCATAAACTTATCTGGCTATGTGTTTAACATGTACAATATATACAATCACACTCTGGGTGAAAAAAAATGATTTCCATTTGTTCATAGAATCATAGAATGGTTTAGGATGGAAAATACCTTTAAGATCATTCAGATCCAACCCCCCTGCTATAGGCAGGGACACCTCCCTCTAGGCTAGGGCTCAAAACCCCATTCAGCCTGGCCTTGAACACCTGCAGGGAGGGGGCATCCACAATCTCTCTGAGCAAGCTGTTCCTGTGTCTCACCACCCTCACAGTAAAGAATTTCTTTCTAACATCTATTCTGAATCTACCCTTTTCCAGTTTAAAACAATTTCCCCTATTTCTGCTGCTAAATGCCCTTATACAACACCAATCCCTGAGGAACACCACTTGGACACTGAGCCATTGACCACAATTCTCTGAGTGCTATCATCCAGCCAATTTCAATCCATGTTGAACACCCTGCCCTCTTTTTCAGCTTAATGTCACTAGGACTATTTCTGGAATGTGGCCATGCCTGATGGCTTCCTCAGGCCTAGAAAAGTGGAGCGTGATCCCTCATGTCACTGATCTTTTTTGCACAGTCCTGTGAATATCTGTAAGTGTTGGGAAGATGTGAATGCTGTCTTTTTGCATAATGCTTGTGTTTCTAAGTACTATCTGAGAGAGAGAGAGTACAAGTTTTCTGGTGGTGTCCATCTGCAATCTGTTGCAATTTCAAATCACAGATTAGTTTCATAATCATTATCTAAAAGCTTCAGAAGAGAGAAAAAAAAAGTAAGTAAAATTGAGATAAATGAAGTTTTTTCACGTATTTTCATAAATCACCACTCTTATCATGATGTCCAGTAGAAATGCTTAACTTCTCATCCTGTCATCTCCAGCACTTCTGTCAGTCATGTTATATGAGTCAAGCTTTCAGGATTCAAGGTGGCAGTTTGAGAATCAAACTGAATTTAACCTTCTTTTGGAATTGATCATCAGCACCTGTATGTTTCCTCTGAATCCAGGAGGCAGAGTTAGTTCTATTGCAGCTAAGAATCCACCCTCATAAAATTCCAAATCCACATTCTTATTCATAATGATAGGATGATATTGGGAACCTCATAGTGACTCTCAAGTGTTGATGTGTAAAAAATCTCTGTTCTACCACATCAAAGCCTTAGAGAAAAATATTATTCATTTTCTTTAAATTTGCACATTAGAACCTTACCAAAACAATGCCACTGACTTGCAGGAACCATCAGGATTCCTTACTTCTCTGCATGTGTGCTTTAAGGACTGCCAAAGCAATTTCACTTTTTTAAAAAATCTTTTATTTTTACATTATTTTAGGATGCATTCTGTCTTTCACTTTAAAATAAGTGTCATTGTGTATGACAGCATTAAGAATTTTACTGGTACAATTCTAAAAATCTCGATGTCGATCCATTTGTTTTTTCTGCTCTGATTAATACTAATAAGCCTTAGAATTGACTTTACTGCTATATTTATTTCCAAACGTTTGTGAAAATACATACACCATGGAAGCCTGCTGCTTTCAGGAAATGAAAATGAAAAAATTCTGGAGCTTCTACTAAGAAAAACACTTATGTTGATATTAATATCGATTTCAAATTAATATGCAGAAAAAGGAAGTCACGCTAAATACCTCTTTACATAAATTCTATTCCCCAACCCCACTTTTTTTTTTTTTTTTTTTTTGCTTATAATCAGTTTGTGAGTTAAAACTTCCACTGGTTGTTGTTGGTAAATTCATAAAATAAAGCAACATACCCTACTAATTCAGAGTGTGCAATCCTATGTGTTGCAAACTCTCTATAAAGTTCAGTTAGGTACTTTGTACTTACAAGTACCACAGTATAATAATGCAGGATTTATTTTCAAGTTGTAGGGTTTTTATTTATCTATTTATTTATTTATTTTGTTTCCTTGTTTGCTTTCATTCTCTGAAAATCCAGAGGAAAAAAGAAATGTAATGATAATCAAAGTAGCACTTCCAACTTTTGTGGCAGTAAAAAAGAGGAATATGCAAGTGGCAGTTTGGTAGATCTCTAATGAGCTCTACTACAAAACATGCAGCGGATTTGTTTCAGAAGCAGTAACTCTATGGAATCCAGCTCATTGTGAGGACAGGCTATTTGTCCTGTAAATTACATTTAGCAAAAAAAACCCTCTAGGTCAACTAAACGGTTCACCGATCCTTGAAATATAATCTATTTTTTGCCAGTTTTCTACAACACAATCTGGACTTTGCAAGAAACTTCTTATTGCTGTTTAAGTCTCATATTCTCAAATCACAGAAAACACTTTAAATTTTATTTTTTTTTATAATGGACTGAGCAAGACTGGATTCTGGCATCAAGGATGCTCAGAATCGCAGAATCACAGAATGGTAGGGGTTGGAAGGGTCCTCTAGATATCATCTAGTACAACCCTCACGTACTGTGGAATAGATGAGGATGAAGACATCCTGATAATCTTGTCCATGTGATTCCTTCTGGAACAGAAGTGTCTGTAGGGTCTGATCCTTGTGTAATATCCCTTCTTGGCATTAAGGAATCTCTCCACGTGTAATCCACAGGCTGAGCTTGAACCCTTTCTGAGATAGCACATGCCTCCAATTTTTACTTTTGACATTTTAAATAGCCTTAATAAATAGCTTTCCTGGGTTTGAATTATATCACAACATTTTACAACTAAATTGCAGTTCCTCAGAAAACACAATGACCGATTGAATATTGATTTTTACCTTTTCCAGCATATAAAGAACAGGAAAACGGTACTGTCAGCATAGAATACATACAACTTTCTGCACCTACACCTGTTTAAATGAGGTTTATTAAAATGGCATACTAATGTTTTGTGTTACAATTAATTTGTGAGATTTGATATAAATCACTATAATATTTAAAGACCCAATGCAAAACAACAACATTTATTTTCTGATTTAAAGACTAGGAACATCCTCTAATTCTTCAGCAGTAGCTAATGATGAACGTATGAAGTAAAACCTTATAATGACAGTGAAGGTGCACAGAAACATTGCTGAGTTTTTGCTTCCTTTCCCTTATATAAAGACTTGTTGGGGGGCTGTGAGTGCACAGATGTGAGCTTGATTTTCTGCATTTGAAGCACTGTCAGAGATAAACTAGTGGTCCCCCTCAGCTTCACTGGCTTTCAGATCTATGCTGGGTAGGTAGGCTGTCCAACAGAGCTTACTTTATGTCAGTGAACCAAAGAGTCCTCCAGGGTGCTGAGTGCATTCTTATGACTCCATCCAGAGAGGACATATGCAGTTCTATACAATGACTGTGTAGAGGGCCTGCAAGCCATGAAACAGTCCCTAGACTGTTAGGTATAATTGTGAAACTGACTAGACAAATACTGCACTCCTGTGAAGACATTCTTTATTTGAACACCAACAGAATTATTTATAGTAGCTTTTGAGATACATAGTCCATTTCTGACCTGATAGTGGAAACTACAAACCCTCTTCTAAGTCTAACAAGCTTGAAGTAACAGAAATTGCAGCCCATTTATTAACAGACCTTTTTTTGACCTTACGAATACTATAATGCTATTCTGCTTCTACTCAGCAGTGATAATTTTTCCCACATATCCAACAAATCAACTTCAGAAGGGAATAAATGGTTGTATATTTCCCACTAACATGATTGAATCCTTTCTGTTTGGTTGCTCTCTGGCCTCTCATCTCCTCCATTTCATAGGTTTCATAGAAATCAAAGTTTTCAAGCACCTGAAAAGGTATTTACCAAATAAACTCAATCAAATAATGTGATTCATTAACAGCTACAACTGAATTTTAAGAAAAATCAGGAACGCAGGTAGGTACATGTAAATTAAAAGAGAGTAACTCTCAGAAGAGAGTAGCTGTTAACTAAGAATGCCTAGAAAGGGTGGGAGAAGAAATGACATGTTACTCATGTCACGTTTATCAAGCAATGTCATAATATCAAATTGGGAGAACAGTCAGAAGTCAGTTTCAAGGTTAGAAATATCCTACAATAAAAGAGGTAGTAGAAAAGTATGAAAAGACAGTCAAATGCCTGAAGTAGAGAAATAAAATATTGCATCATCTATTTTTTTGCCAGTCATTTGAACAGTTGTGAGTGAGCCAGGAGTGTTAGAATACTGACATTTTACAAAATATCTGAATGAAATGAAAAGTTCTTCCCAAAAAATCTGTTAATAAATAATAAAAGATGACAGCTTTGGGAAAAAAAGTGTGTAAGAGGATTAAGAGAGATGAGAGTCAAAGGAAGAGATCATTATTTCTTGTGATTCCAGTAAGTCAATGAAAAATCTCTCATGTCTCTTCAGTATGCACCAGAATTTCATCATGCATAACACCCTTGAAATTAATGGAATTGCACCTACAGAGCATCAGAAAATAGAAACTGCTATTGAAATAAGCAGCTAGGAACATTCCACATCTTTTTATTTGTAATTTCTGTTCCTTTGAAGACTGAGGAACTGCTGACAAACCTTATGCAACTTCATGAAAAGAGTAAATGAATATTGGAAATGAACTTTCTGATCATCCAACACATCATATTAGAGCTTTTATGTGCTTAATTACTATTAAGCCTACAGAGGATCTTCTAAATATTAACTAATACTTTAATTTCCAAATATTAGTAAAACTTCATGGCTTTCATCACTAGAAAGATACTGCTAAGAGTTTGTGCCCGTTGACCAAATCTTTTTATGAGAATTTTAAATATCTTGTAAGGATGGCAAGAAGC
The DNA here is from genome assembly GCF_038088225.1 of Cyrtonyx montezumae. Taxonomy (NCBI): domain Eukaryota; kingdom Metazoa; phylum Chordata; class Aves; order Galliformes; family Odontophoridae; genus Cyrtonyx; species Cyrtonyx montezumae. The sequence continues at coordinate 2,218,371 of NW_027072039.1, forward strand.
CAGGAAGTCTTCATTTGTGACTCTCAGGAAATCTATGCTCCCATCTGCCACCACCTGTTACTGCATGACTGCACTGACTTACTTTAGATCTCATAGCTGGGGCCCAGTTTACTCTGTCGGAAAATGTCTGTTCATGTGACATAATTCAACCCTTATTGACTTTTGTCAAGATATTCCACTCTCTTACCTGGAAGCTTTGTTTAGGGAGCAGAATAAGCCCCCCACGATTCAGGAGCAAACAGTCAGATACCTACTACTCCATCTGGACTGTCACAAATACATGGGACCAGATGAGATTCACACGAGAGTGCTGAGGGAACTGGCAGAGGTGATAGCTGAGCTGCTTTCCATCATCTATCAGTGCTCCTGGTTGACTGGTGAGTCCCAGAAGACCTCACTTGCCAGTGTGAGAGAATGGCTTCAATTTGTGCCATGGGAAATTCAGACTGGATGCTAGGAAATACTTCTCTGAAAGATTAGTCAGGCACTAGAGTGGGCTGCCCAGAGTGGTGATGGAGTCACCAACCCTGGATGTATTTAAAGAACATTTAGACGCTGTGTCGAGGGACATGGTTTAGTGGGAAATATTGCTGGAAGGTGGACGGTTGGACTGATGGTTGGATGATCTTGTAGGTCTTTTCCAACCTTGGTGATTCTATGATTCCATGATTGTTCATCACTCTTACTTGTTTTCAGTGAGTAGATAAGTTATCACCCTATTCTCTATTGCTCTCATCTGCTTTTATTTCACAATTATGTATTTTTATTGCATAAAATTGTCGTTAACATTTCTTGGAGCCACACAGTTAGCTGAGTAAAAGTATTTTACCCCACTTCTGAATTTAGTAAGGCCATAAATGTATTTATTCATCATTAACACTGGAATACTCCACAGTGTGAATGGTCAGAACACGACTGCTAAGTGGATCTGTAAATGCTAAAACGTAATAACAGCAGAGAACAAGCTACTGAATGAAGAGAATTTGGATAAACAAAAGGCTGATGAGCCAGATTAAAAGGAAATGCTTTGCCAGCTCACAATTCCAAGCAGTATCACATGGGAAATATTGGTGATGGCAGACAGTTGGACTGCATGATCTTGGAGGTCTTCTCCTACCTTGGTGATTCTATGATTTTCAATCTAGAATTAGCTCACTAAGGGGCCTTGGAGGGGCTGCAGGGTCACGATGTACAGCGTGAAAAGGAAAATGTGGTTACAACATGTTGAATGATAATGCAAAGCAAAGGGAAGCTTTTATGATTCTTTCCAGCTGCCAAGATTGTAGGCATTCAGGGTCATTGCAATGAGAAATATAATATGAATGTTCTGTAACCCAGCTGTGTATCACCAATGTCCTGTTAAATTAGCAACTTCAACTCCACCAAATCATCCACTGAGAGCCTGGACATAGAACAGGTGCAGTGTCTGTCTCTTCTGCTCTGCTGGATCCATGCACCCAATTCTGAACTTTCAGTAGGACATTACACTACTCTCACCTGTGCTACTCTTGCTAAATGTCCATCTTCTGAAGCCGCAGGAGAGCCCCAGAGCCAAACAGTTTTAGTCTGAGCAAAGATCATGAGCTATAGAATAATGCTGTGCCAGCTTGAAAGTCACTCTTTTACTGTACCAGCAAGCAACTTCACCCATTAAGAAAAAGATGTTTCTCCTGCCATTTTTTTTAACCTTAACCACAGCAGCTCCAGGACAAGATCATGGAAAGATTTTGACAAAGCAAACTCCTGTTGTACTTACTTCCCAGTCCTCCAGAATTAAGCCTCCTCCAGGCATAGTAGGAAGGAAGGACCAGCAAAGGGAACAGCAATGAAGAGTGGTTAACGTGTGCCAAGGAATTTGCTTTAGAGCTCAGAAACAGCTTACTTCCATCATTGAATTTTTATCTCAGTCAGAGATCCCATAATCTTTTCAAATACAAAAGAAAATATCCTATGGAATGGCAAAATAACAAAGCCTCTTCTGTTTGACAAAAACTACTTTGAGCTACATTGAGTTGCTGAAATGCCATTGCAGATATATTTCTGTAGCTCATAATATCTCTTACCCATTATCAACCAGAAGATTTCTTCTATGTTCATTGCTTTCCCAAATTTCTACCCTTTTCCTAAAATCTCTGTCTGCTAGGCAGTGAGTTCTGCAATAAAGACAAATGAATAATGCCCTTAATTAGCAATTTCTGAGAAAAAATGTAAACTCAACTCTCAGTTATACCTTTAAGACCTTTAAGACTTCTAAGGCCTTTATTTTAAGACCTTTCACTAGCATTATTGATGCATACTCATTCAAAGGAAAATACAATTCAAATTCAGTGGATAGAAAGATTGAGTCTATCACCATTGGAAACAGATTTAAAGAAAAGCCTCCCTCTGAAAATAACTTGTATTAATGGGTTTCTCTCTTCCCTAGTCTGGATGTTACCTACATATCTTTATTTGGCAGATATGCCAACTTTTAAGTTATTTTATAAAGAATGCTTCCATTTGAATTTGTACAGCTGAAGGAATCCTCAAGTACTACCTTAGATAGAACATACATAAAGCTGACTAAAATGTGTACATCAGAAAAGTTTTGGGTAGAATTTTTTATTTACCATCTTTTTAAATCAATGTGAAAGTGAATGTAGATGATTAAAAAACAAAACAAACAAAACAAAACAAAACAACAACAAAACAACAACAAAGCGGAAAACAACATTAAACAGTGTTTTTGTCCACCAAAACTGGAGCCATACAAACAGTATTAGACATGGGAGTAACTTATCCTGCTTGGTAGAAAAATTGCAAAACTTGACTGTTAACAAAATCAGTGTTAAGTACAGGATTTATCTGTTCAGATGACAAATTTTATGGTCTGAAAAAGCTGCTTGAACATTCACCCCTGAATGTAATGGGATCATAAGTTACAACTGCTTGTAAAGAAGCTTTGTTGATGAAGAGAAGGAGAAATCGCTTTTTTACATTGGCATCCCTCTTTTGCTCTCCAAGTTTTAGCAATGCGCAACTAAAATATCCATGTCTGAAGAGCTATTAATATGGAAATTAATCTCATGAAAAAATACAGAAGTGATTTGAGGCAAGATAACATAAAACCAGAACAGCTTTGAGAAAGCAGTAGTAAACAACTCACATGCAGTGGGATGCACTCCTCAGGCTGAAGACTTAAAACTAAGAAGAGAAAGCAGCTACTTCACAGAAAAAGATCCTCTGCACTGCAAGACAGCTTTTCGTCACTGCTTGATGAATGCATCCTGCCCTTGTGCATATTCTCAGCTCCTACCAACTTAAGTAGGTCATTGTAGAATAAATAAACAGATAAATAAACTTACAGCTAAGTTACTCTATTTCCAGAATTGCATAAAATCAGTTTAAGTTTCATTCCATCCAGGTTATTAATTTGATTCTGGAATTTTCTACCTAAAGCACTTTATGTAGTTTGTTTTTTGTTTGTTTGTTGCTCTCAGACTGCATTTCTGATCTCTGGCTTTATTTCAGCAGAACTTTCTAAGACTGAACTATGAATTCACCAAAAGCAGGCAGATATCATTTACAATAGAAATAGTGATGTCTAATTGGCACTTCTGAGATTTCTAAAGCTTTATATATATACTTCACAGCACCAATAGTTCTATTTCACAGTCTTATCCTGTTGCTGATTTCTATTCTTATTTGAGAGTAATGTTGGTTTAAAGAAGTAAAGTCACAAACAACAAAAAAAGTAAAATACATTAAATACAAACTTTCCTGATGCTTTGCCAGCATCTCATAAGGTGAACAGCTCCGGCAAGGGGTGAAATAGTAAAGCTGGAAGTGTTCCACTGTTCTTGGCAGGCTGAGAAATTTCTCATTGCAAGGAAAAAAATTCTCCTATGGGACTTGAATGAAGAAAATACACCTCTTTCACTCAAATTGGCTAGTAGTTCCAGGGTGCAATCAGGTGAAGTATTTCAACTTTTAATTAATCCTGAACACATATTTATTAACTTGGAGATTGAGCATTCTGAAACAAGCTGGTCCAAAGTTCATGTCACGAAAACTTGCATTCCTTCATACATCTTCCCGTACTATTGAAGTAGAAATTATTTTTTCCAGTTGGGAGAGTCTTGTGTGATTTTCTTTAAGAATAATGAAGACCTTCCACTGTTTAAAAACAGTACATTTGTGATTTGGCTACAGTAATATGAGTTGCCTGAGAAGCTGATTGCATATTCCAGTCCTAATCTTTTCAACACATTTTGAAAAACAAAATTAAAATTAGAAGCAAATAATAACAGTCTAATATTCTCTTGTTAAAACCTATATTGCAAGAGTACACATATCATTTATAATGCATTTGAAAACTTCACATTAGTAAACATTACACTCAGTAAAGTTGCTAGATAGAAAACCTGAGACATGGATTAAAACAGAAAAGTGACTTCATGTGCATATATAAGTCTATTAGCCAGCATCATATAAACCATGACAATTACAAGTGATGTGGATTTCTTACATGGTGCAGATATGATGCCAATTTCATAGTCTTGAAAGTTTCAGTCTGTATATAATATGCTATATCCATAAAGGATATTTGTACCACAGACATGAAGTCAAAAACTGTTATTAGTGTTTATCTGACTACATATCTCCACAGATAGCTTCCTGTAGGACAGGTAGAATGTAATTCTTTCTGTGAGTGGAACTAAAGTGGGACTCAAGAGATGGGATTTTAATGCCCTAATCAGTCTGTCTGCCCAAATTACTGTCATTAACTCTCTTAGATCCTCATTTGCAAATTGGAAAAAAATGATAACTTCATTTACATATTTAGTTTGCATCCTCACAATGGCACAGACTTGAAGTATTATAAATTATCTCATGATACATGTTAAGAAGTAAATACATAACCTCATCATTCTGCCTCTCTTAGCTCATTGGCCTTATCCAGACCAACAGTCAGCAATTTCTACTTGTACAGCACACAGCACAAACTGATTCTTGGAAGTGACCACAGCAGTAAAAAAATAATGAAAATAAATGAACTCATAAACCCACACTTCACACAGTTGTCTATGTTAAATTATACATTGTGTGTATATATACATATAAAACATATATTCTTTTTCTTGAAACTAATGGAGATATAGTTTGGATCACTCTATCCCTATCTTCAGTCACCCTTTTCTCCTTCTCTAAAAGACCAATAAAAGGAGTATCATTAATGCAATCACATTTCATTTCAATTATTGAAACAAATTCTTGTGACTAACCCGAATATAGAAGCTGAGAAACAAGAGCCAGTTGTTTCATATCTTCCATAGGTACACGTTTTTTTGCTACGTACTAAAATTGGTCCTATAGTACCATAAAAATTTCAGCTATGTGCTCTTATTCATCTAATCCAGCAGAATCAGGCAAAAGAAAATAGCAGCATTAGCTACATCTCATTTACACTTGCAAGGAACAGTTTTGAGGTTTATAAGTGCTATATTCACAGAAACATTTTCTAGTCCCTGAGAAGTGATCCCCTGAGATTTGTTTAGTGCTCCAATAAATGACATAAGTACCAGGATCTGATTATGCACTTATTTTGCTGTGCAATTCACCTATGTTATCATTACTAAACCAACAATGAACATGCTACTTCTATTATAGCATGCTAGTAAAAACGTGATGAGAGAAACATTTACAGCATGAAAATCAACTTTGCAGGTTTTAGAAGCCTGTCCTGAGGTCTTGGTGATTTCTGATAAATATTCATCTCAGCAAGCTGGATGAAGGCATTCAACAAATCCATTGATTTCAAGGGAAAAAAAAAAGTTTCATTCAATGAAAATAAAAATAAAATAAAATAAAAATCTTTAAAGACATCAAAGTACATCATTCCTCCAAAAGACATCATTTCTCCAAAAATTGTATGTGAAAATGAACAAAGATAAAAATTGCTTCTTGGAGCTGTCCTGTTTTAGGTAAGACTAAAGCAACTGCTTCTTCAAATCCAATCATTCCATTGTCCTTGAGAAGACTCTTCAAGCCACAGCCTTCAACACAGTATGTTAACTGTTAACCAAGTGTAAATAAGTAACAGAATTGAATTTATCTGCTTTAGGCTGCTTATCTACCCATATTATTCAAGGTAGTTCATTATAATAAGATGGGAACTTTATAGAGCAATTCAGGCCAGAAGGGAATATCCTCAAAGATGGGCATGCCTGTAGGTAAGACTTTGTTGGTCTAGTCCATACCTACTTAGGCTCAGTGCATCACCAGGCTGTAACAGACTTGGTGTATGCTAATTCTGTTCTGTATAGCCAAAATGTTTTCCAGCAGCAGATCAAAAGCTGTATTTCACTAGTATCACATGTGATCACATCCTTGAGAGGATTGTGCTATGTGGTGGAGTTTTCCAAATGCCTATACTAGGGGATCTACTGTAGAGATTATAAGAATGAAAGAAAATAAAAATGAATATATGAGTATAAAGTTTTATCTTCTTTTCAGCAACTTGTGTTACATTTGTGTGGAATGCCTGGAATTTGTCCTCTCCTCTGATCTTCAACCCTTATCTCTATCTTCATCTCTTCTCATGCTAAAAAATAAGCGTAATAATTTTTCCAGGATAAAATTTGGACAGTGGATGGCACAATTGGAACCAGCCCTAGGTGGACAAGCCAGGGTTTTTCTCTTCACTACAGTCAAAAGTAAGGAACAAATTCCTGTCTCACCTCCCAGGTGTATTCTGTGAGTAGGACATGTATCACTGTGTTAGACCATGTTTCCCCAGTTTCCTACCTGGAATTTTCAGTCTGAATTTTCTTGTATGCAGAAAGGAGTCTGCAGCATTTTCTAACAGTCAGTGGACTGTTAAAACAGGGAAGAACAGAATAAGCCTGTCCTGTGGTCTGAAATTAGCTTGAGTGTCCATAGCAGCTCCTTACGAGGGGGAAGGAGAAGGGAAAAAAATGGAGGGGGAAATAAGGAGAAGCTCCCCCCTCTCCTGAGTCTTCCCCAGGATCAGCCTTGCAGTGGGCATATGCAGCCTTCATTCCAAGACAGAAGGAATGGCAAAATGCATTCTTTAAGAGTCTATTTATCTTCTCCTTAGGACAACTAGCAAATCCCCCAGGTGATATCAAATCATGCTGCTATGACTGCTGTCATTTAAAATAATACTGGCACAGGTGATGGGGAAAAAACCCATCCTTTTTTGTGGAGTGGTTTGCTCATTAGCAAGTAGTAGTAATATGCATCAGATGAACTGAATGTCATCTGGATTTCAACAAAATGTTCCTTAATTACCAGTTTTCTTGATTCTTATGGGATGTTCAGGAACAAAAATACTATGGAGAAATAAACTCTTCCATATGAGCAGAAAAGAGGAAGGATTCCTTCATAACACATATGGTACCCAATACATGAGATTCAGCTTTATCACTCTTAGAGAAAGCATTTCAGACACTATTATTTAATCTGAGTATAACCGTTTCCCGACCTATAAAGTGGGAATAATGGTCTGAGCTTGATAGAATGATTTTGTGCCTTCAGAACCGTTTTGGCTAGACATGACTTTCTTATTAATGAAAGAAAGGGATCCTACTTAAAATGGCCATGGATGTGTTTTCTGCTGCTTTCAAAGCCGCCTTTGGGGTCCTGTGCCTAGTTTTTGTGTTCCTCGGGACAAGAAATCAAGTCCATCAGAAGCCATCAAGTGGTTTAGTGCTGTTAGAAGTCATGTTGTCAGGAAAAGGTGGAGAACTGCACTTAGTCAGCCAGGAGAGTCAAAGGCTAAAGGGAAGATTGCAGAAATTGATTCAAGGAAGTAGAGCCATATGTTTTGCACTGAATAGCCCTGGTTGGATTTTCTGTCCATTACTCTGCCAGGTCAACTTTACTCTTCAGGTTTCCAGCAATCCAGAGGCAAGCTGAAATGTTTTGTATTTAACTAATTAAAGCACTAGAATTAACATGAGCTGTATTTCCATTCCTGGTTTAGAGTTGTGTTGGAAAGTCTTTTTGTGTCTGTTTTCCTTTCACTCTGGGCCTTCTTGCTCATATCAGCTATAAGCAGTTCAGAGTAAGGGATGCTTCTTTGAAAACACCTTTTACGCTTTAGCATGTTGCAACTTTGTGATGAAATGTCAGCACAGAAAAGAAAATGGTGTCACTGAGTAGGATCATGTCCAAAGGCACTTCATTAGTGAACGAAGTGGGCTATTTAAGTGGCCAGTGGCAAGTGTTCATACAGAGTTTCTTTAGCTTTTTTACTGTGCAGAGTTTCATTTGTTCTCAATTGCCATGTTGCACAACAAGGCTTTAAAAAAAAAACAAACAAAAAAAAACCCCAACCAATTGACAAGATGGAAAAGCCTCATGTACTCCATAACATTCATTATTCTTTCTGATCCAGAGAGCCCTTTGATTAAGCACATAGGTTTGGAACCAGGACACCATATTAAATCAAACAACTCTGACATTTTAATTAACTCATATTTCATGAGCTAAAGTAAAATAAATATGCAAGATGGTGAAAAATGCATCATATTCTAATTATCATATGGAACAAATGCTTTACGATTAACTGAGCAGAAACAGCGTAACTCCCTTTAAGAATCTCCTTTTAAGTTTTAACTAATTCAGTCATTTATTTAGATATGAGATATTTTTAGAATAAGGAAGGATATAAACTGTGCTGTAGAGTGTTGTAGAAGGCTGTCTATAGTACAGCTTTACAGAATGGTGACTTTTCTAGTCTTGTTGCAGGAAACTTTTCCATATATTCTTAATTTTCCACCTTAAAAATGCATCAAGCCAGAATGCTTCGAATTTACTGCTTACTGAACTTTAATGGTGATAGCGCTAACCTTCTGAGTTCTTTATCTAAATATTTTATGAAGTGTAACTGAAAGAGAGCATCTCCTTGTCATGAACCACTAGGTCTTCACCATTTTTTGTGGTAATTCATTAGTAAGAACCATCATGGCTGGGTCAATTTTCTCTTTGGAGCGTAGGTAACGTGTAGTGCAGAAATGATTATGACTGGTTTGTAAATGAAGTGCCTATTAGGTAATTAAAAAATCAAGAGAAAAAAAAAAAACCACCACAAACAATAAGTTCATCTTTAAATCACAGCTTGTAATACTACAGGAAAATAATAATAATAGTAATAATAAAGAATAAAAGGAATAAAAATATAGTTTCACTTCTTCAGTCCCATATTTTAAACAATTCTCATGATTTTTTCTGTAAATATAATGTTCTGAAATACTGCTAAGAAAGGTGAGCTTGCACAGGCTGTGTAATAACTATAGTCTAAATGATGAAAAACCTTGAACAGAGGCATATCCATTTAGTCATGAGGGAAGCCCTGCTGGGCTGCATTATTTACTTACTGCCTGAAGCGGAGCATCTAGGTCAGCTCCTACAGGACAGAGCTCTTTGCAGGTCTTCTAAGCAGCTGCAGGATCTTTCAAAACAGTGACATTTCTAAGTACATTCAAATTAGAAACACTACAACCCATTTTTAATTTTCATTTCAGTAGAGGAAGAACAAGAAATAATTGAGAACAGCTGTATATCAGAAGCTATACATGAGAAGCTATACATGACGTGTTCGAATCCTGTATTCTAATCACTACTTTATATATGGAAAGGATCTTACAATGGGAAAATCCAGACCAAAGAGGAAGCTCCTGACGTTCTCCTATGAATCTATCAGGGGATCACTCATTGACTAAATACCTATTTTCCTTTTAGATAACAAAGCCACAATTAACATAACAGTTGGAGATAGGAAACTGCAGACAAAATTACTGTAATAAGAAGGAAGATTCTTCTTTTTTTTTTATCATTTAAAGAGGGGGAAAAAATCAGTTAACAGATTACAAGCAGAACATCCCTCTTCAGCATTATTCCATAAGTATTAGATCTCTTATCTCAATGAAGACAGTTTAATAAATGATTATAATTCAGATTTTTTAATCTTGCTTTAATCTTGCAATTTCTATGGTAAATGTAATGAGAAGAGAGTGAAAATCTATTTAATTTCTCTTGAACAGTTATGAATTTTTTCCCTGTTTCCCCTGTTTATATCTGAACTTATCTGTGATGCACAGTGGGGCTTGCGTGGTGGAGGCAGTTTGAGTCACAGGGAATGGATGGGATCTGCCAGTATTGGAGAGATAAAGAGGATTCAAAGCTCTTGCTCAATGAAAAATTTGTCACTATTTCCAAACAGTTTTCTGTGACCTATGAAATTTGAGATGTAATTTTAAGTTCAGGATCTTCTCCCTTTCCCTTTCCCTATTTTCCCTTTCGCTTCTACTTCCTCTTTGCTTTCCCCTTTCCCTTCAGCCATCAGTCAGACTGCTGGGGAAGGGGACTGGGAATGGAATTTAGGGCCTCAACAGATCTCTCACTGGGTGTGTAGTTGTTCTGTCAAGATGTTACCCTTCCCTCTTTGGACTGAGGGTCTTCTGTAGAGTGGGGGTAAAAATGAACTCTATTAAAGTGCATAGGTCACTCACTCTGTAAGCAATATCTCCTATTTATTTCCGTGGAAACTACAACTGGTACAAAATGCACACAAGCACTACTTGATAGAGCAAATTCTCAGATACAAAACACCATTTTTCAACGTAGTCATTACCATCAGCCTTGCATTTTCACCTGTGATGAACTACATGCCATGTGTGTAAGAATACACACCAGCAGAGGTGACCCGCTGTCACTGTTGCCACTGCTGAACGCACCACAGACAGCCTCATTGTGCTCACATCCACTGAGTGGTCTCCATAATGTTCAGCAAGTGTTGATGAATGTCCGTGAGTGCTAATTTTTCTGAATGGAAGAATTCAGTGACACACCCTTGATTCATATTCACTTCCATATCAGAGACCACTCTGTGAGACTGCCCCTCTGCTGCCATCTGTCTCATGGCAACAAAATGTAGTGGAATACAGGCAGGAAGATTGAGTCTTTACTTTAACACCAAGTTCTGCCTTTGGTGTTGTGGGGCAACATTTTTGGAGCAGCCCTCATAGATAATGGAGATGCTGAAACTTGTGTTTAAAATGCACTTAAAGTATTGACAGTGACCTCAGTCAACAAAAGGCTTGTCTGGAAGCAAAAAATTCCATGGATCTAAGCAATTATAGAATCATTAATTATTGAGGAAAAGTGAACTGTGTAAAGGATTTGACATCCTTGAAAGAGCCGCGCTCTTTTAAATATATTTTGAGGAAGTTGACTCATCAAGTTCTGTTCCCAAACTTCAGCAGTCTAATACTTTTCTCACAACAGCCTGAACCAACATCTAGTTTTCTGAACTACTGTTTGCTAAAGGAGAGGGATGCTATTCTGGTAGTTGTGGTGAGCCCTGGACTGTTTGACAACCCCTGGTAGCCAAGGTCTAACCAAAACTTGCTGAAATGAAGGCACATTGGCTTGTCCCCTTAATGGGTATGAGCAGGCAGCCTCACAGGGACTGTATCTCAGGGCATGATCCTGAGCAGTTATCATCATTCTCTGAGCAGAACAAATGTGCCCCTCGGGAAATCCAAATGAGCCCTCAGCTCCCAAGACAGGTCCTCTCTTATAGATTCATAGATACATTAGATTGGAAAGGACCTACAAGATCATCTCGCCCAACCATCCTTCTATCACTATCCCTACCCAACTACTAAATCAAATCCCTTAGCACCTCATCTAAACGCTTCTTGAACAGCACTAGGGATGGTGCCTCAACCACCTTCCTAGGCAGGCCATCCCAGTGCCTGACCACTCTTTCAGAGAAAAAATGTTTCCTCAGGTCTAATCTAAATCTTCCCCAGCGCAACTTGTGGCCATTCCCTCTCATCCTGTCGTTATTTATCAGGGAGAAGAGGCCCACCCCCTCCTCACCACAACCTCCCTTCAGGAAGTGGTAGAGTGCAATAAGGTCTCCTCTGAGCCTCCTCTTCTCCAGACTAAACAATCCCAGCTCCCTCAGCCACTCCTCATAAGACTTGTGCTCCAGACCCCTCACCAGTTTTGTTGCCCTTCTCTGAACACGCTCCAGGGCCTCAGTGTCCTTCTTGTAGTGAGGGGCCCAAAACTGAACACAGTACTCGAGGTGCGGCTGTACCAGAGCTGAGTACAGGGGGATGATCACCTCCCTGCTCCTGCTGGCTACACTATTTCTAATACAGGCCAGGATGCTGTTGGCCTTCTTGGCCACCTGGGCACACTGCCGGCTCATGTTAAGCCGAGCATCAATCAACACCCCCAGGTCCTATTCCTCTATAAATTCTTTAAGCCATTCTGCCCCAAGCCTATAGCATTGCATGGGGTCATTGTGGCCAAAGTGCAGGACCCAGCACTTGGCCTTATTGAACCTCATCCAATTGAGCTCAGCCCAGCTATTCAGCCTATCCAGATCCCTCTGAAGGGCCTCCCTACCCTCAGGCAGATTGACACATCCTCCCAACTTGGTGTCATCTGCAAACTTACTGAGGGTATACTCAATCCCCTTGTCTAGGTTATCAATAAAGATATTAAACAAGACGGGCCCCAATACCGACCCTTGGGGGACACCACTCATAACGGGACACCAGCTGGACTTAACTCCATTACCCACTACCCTCTGGGCACGGCCCTCCAGCCAGTTCTCCACTCAGAGAAGAGTGAACCTGTCCACACCACGGGCTGCCAGTTTGCTCAGGAGAATACTGTGGGAGACCGTGTCGAAGGCCTTGCTGAAGTCCAGGTAGACTACATCAACAGTCTTTCCCTCATCTACCAGTCTGGTCACCCAGTCATAGAAGGAGATGAGGTTGGACAAGCATGACCTACTCTTTGTGAACCCATGCTAGCTGGGTCTGATCCCCTGGTTGCCATGCACGTGCTGTGTGATCTCCTTCAAGATCATCTGCTCCATAACTTCTTCTGATACCGAGGTTGGGCTGACAGGCCTCCCCGTAGTCAGGCTTCCCCTGACGGGGAACCCGTAGTTCCCCGGGTCTTCCTTACGGCCTTTCTTGAAGATGGGAGTCAAATTGGCAAGTCTCCAATCTTGTGGGACCTCTCCAGATAACCAGGAATGCTGATAGATGGTAGAAAGTGGCCTGGCAATCACCTCTGCCAGCTCCCTCAGCACCCTTGGGTGGATCCCATCTGGCCCCATGGACTTGTGGCAGTTCAGATGGAGGAGAAGATCTCTGACCGTCTCTGCTTGGATCACAGGGGGTGTGTTATGCGCTCCATCCCGGACTTCCAGGTCAGGGCAAGTACCCTGTGGACAACTGCTCTGTCTATTAAAGACAGATGTGAAGAAGGCATTGAGAACCTCAGCCTTTTCCTTATCATCTGTGGTTACATTCCCTGCCTCATCAAGTAAAGGAGAGAAAGTCTCCTAGGTTCTTCTCTTTCTGTTAATATATTTGTAAAAGGATTTTCTGTTCTCCTTTACTGCAGTAGCCAGTCTAAGTTGGAGCTGGGCTTTTGCATTTCTAACTTCCTGCCTGCAAATCTTGGCAAGTTCTCTGTAGTCACCCCAAGTAGCCTGTCCCATAGAGAACACAGACTCTCTTTTTTTCCTGGAGTCTCAACAAAAGCTCTCAGTTCATCCACACTGGTCTTCTTCCCCTCCGGCTCAACTTATGGGACTCTGGGACAGCCTGCTCCTGTGCCTTTAAGATTTCCATCTTGAGGAGCATTCAGGCTTCCTGGACCCCTTTGCCCCTCAGGAGCAAGTCCCAAGGGACCCTTGCAACAAGCATCCTGAACAGGTCAAAGTCTGCCCTCTGGAAGTCCAAGGTAGTAGTTTTGCTAGTCACCCTCTTGACGTCACCAAGAATAGCAAATTCCACCATTTCATGGTCACTCTGGCCAAGACAATCCCCAACCTTCACATCTCCTACTAGTCCTTCCCTGTTAGTGAAAAGTAGGTCAAGCAAGGCATCTCCCCTGGTAGGTTCTTGCACCATCTGTCAGGAAGCAATCTTCTGCACACTCTAGAAATCTCATGGACTGCTTCCTCTGCGCAGTATTATATTTCCAGCATATGTCAGGGAAGTTGAAGTCCCCCATGAGAACGAGTGCTGGCCATTGTGCAACATCTACTAGTTGCTTGTAGAACACTTCATCTATTTCTTCATCCTGACTAGGCGGTCTATAACAGACCCCCACCATGATGTCACTCCTAAAGACCATCCCCCTGATCCTTATCTATAGACACTTTACTATCATTTCCAACCTCAAGCTCTTCAACATCAAAACACTCTTTGATATAGAGAGCTATGCCACCACCCTTTCTTCCCTGTCTTTCCCTTCTGAAGAGCTTGTAGCCATCAGTCCCAGTACTCCAGTCGTGGGAGAGGTCCCACCATGTTTCTGTAATTGCCACAAGGTTATAGTTAGCCTGCCTCACAATGGCTTCAAGCTCCTTTTGTTTGTTGCCCATGCTGCATGCATTGGTATAGATGCACTTCAGCTGAGAAATCTGCCTCACCCCTTTCTCCAGCACAGCCTCCTTAGGCTCTTTACTGGAGAGCCCTGTTTTATCCCCTTCCCGCGTCACAGCTAGTTTAAAGCTCTCTCAATGAGTCCAGCTAGCTCCTGTGCTAGGATTCGTTTCCCCCTTTGAGACAGGTGCATTCCATCAACAGATAACAGGCCAGGAGCCGAGTAAACTGCCCCATGGTCAAAAAATCCAAAGTGTCTGTCTCTACACCAACCTCTCAGCCAATTATTCATCACCTGTGTTTTCCTAGCCCATTCTGTGTCCTTCACCGCCCCAGAAGGTATGGAAGCAAACACCACTTGTGCTCCCACCTCTTGAACTAATTGCCCTAAACCCATGAAATCTCTTTTCATAGTTCGCAGACTTCTCTGAGCTATTTCATTGCAGTCTGCCTGAACTACGAGTAACGGATAGTAGTCGGTGGGGCGTATCAAATTCGGGAGTCTTCTAGCAATGTCCCTGACCCGGGCCCCAGGGAGACAGCACACTTCCCTGCAGCTTGGGTCCAGTCTGCAAATGGGGCCCTCAGTTCCCTTTAGAAGGGAGCCACCCACTACGATCACCTTCCTTTCTTTCTTAGTAGTAGCAATCTCAATGCACGGAGTTGACTGCCTTGCCATTGGTGACCTCCTGCGGGAATCTTCCTGCACCTCCCCCCTTACCTCCTCTTCAATGTCCAACGCTGCAAACCTATTTCTTAGAGGGACCTGGGGGCACGAGGTAGGCAGAGGGGGAGAATTTGACCTCTTATTGAGGTCAGCACCTGCTTCCAAGCAGTTGGTGAACACCACTGAAGAAATTGGTTCTTGCAGTGAACAGTTCACTAAGATCGCTTGACAAAGTAAACAGAGTTAATTGAAGAATAATGACTAAATGAAAAGTCGAGCCTGGTTCACTAAAACTCTTCCATCATCAGATTGATTTTTAAATGGACTAATCTTCAAACAGCATTTAAGTGAATGCACATGAACACAACACTGACAAATACTATTTAAAGACACCACTGAAGTCTTGTCTTCATTCATTTCAGTAGCAAAAAGTGGCATTTTGTTTTTCTTTAATATTTAATTGTTCTAGATAATTTCTATAGGACTATAAAATAAAACATAAAATAAGTTTATTTAAATACTGTAAAAAAAGCTGTAGGAAAGAAGTGGCAGTTTCCACTTACATAAAAATTAAATTGTGTACTTGAAATACTGAATAAAATGTTATATATATATATATATATATATATATATATATATTTACTTTAAGAACTATTTATTTCAAAATTCTGAATAGCAAAAGCTCAGGTACGTAGACAAACATGGTCTATACAAGTAGGAATTGATTATATTCAGTTTCTGTGAAGTGTTTACTTTTTTAAATGGCAGTCTTGACTGTTTGCCTTTCGTGTTTTCAGATTTTTTTCTGTAGTAGCATTTGGAGTATTAACATTCTCCTCTTCTTGTAAGCTGTTTAATGACTGCCATTTTTGGTCGTGCCAATGCATATTTTATATGTGCAATGTCAGAAGACTTTAGAAAAGTTAAGCGAGTTCCAGCCTTTTTTTTTCTATAAATAGTGGTTAGGACATAGCAATGACAACACACAAAGGGTTCTATTGCTCTTTCCCTACTGTTCTATAAGGTAATTGTATACATCATCAAGTGAAGGCACTGTTTAATATATAATATTATATTATTATATAATAGTTAAATATTTAGTTTAGTATAATAGTTAATAAATAATAAATAATAGTTTAATATTATATAACTATAATATATAAACTACTAAACAGAGTAGTTTATATATTAAAGACCATGCATATTCTAACTCTGCAAAAGCATTTTTCTAAATACAGAAAGATGGCATAGGATTCATATCACCCACTCTTTAACTATCCTCAAAGAAATAAAACACACAACAATTGTGAATGTGTCTTTGTAAAGATGACCTGATTATTGATTTTGAGCTATTTCAGCCTATGGGTGAGGAATAGCATTACTTATGGTCCAGGGACAAAAATAGCACAAGTTGTAAGGATCAAGGCTTCTCATCCAGACCTTTAAACCTTTTCTTCTAGGATAAGGAACCACAGGGATGGCACATACACACCTGTTCTTCTGAGCAGTTCCTTATGACATGTGAATTCAGCACTGAGCAAAAGATTGATTCTTTCTCCAACACCTTCATATTTAAATTAATACTGGATTTATTTATTTGTTTGTTTACAGTGTGGCTGGATAACACCTCAAATACTTTCTGACTGTTTTTCTGATGAGAGTATTGTTTTTACAGTTACATCTTCTCAGTTATTCCCATAAACAGAGAACTTCTCCCTGGGGAGATCAGATTAAAATTATACCGATATTAAAAGAGTCAAAATGAATTTAGCATTCAGAAAAAGTTTGTTTCAAGAACCTGTCAAGAGGCACAGTGAGTGAAGTCTATGCTATATTAATAGAATCTTGTAAAATGTGCTATATTTTGAGAGCAGAAAATTTGGATCATCCATCATGTCTCAGAGCGCTGAAGCAGGGAAATGAGTTTCCCCTCACCCCACCACATATTCTCACCTGTCTGACTGCTCAATGCTCAAGTACGGCACAGGAACACTTCTCTTGTCATTGTGTTCTGGATTCCGAGAGGTGCAAGGTATAGAAACCCGACTGTTCAACTTTGAAAGACAGTGTACTCTCAGATATTACAAAATGGATGAAGAACGATTTTACATATGAATTTTGTTAATATTTCATTACTTTTGCATCCTCCTAAAGTTTATTTCATTTATTAGCACAGATTAATAGTTTAAGGAGCAGGGTAAACGTGGGATGCTGTTTGTATTGCCACAGGGACTGGGAAGGAAAATGGAGCACTCTGCCTCTTCTTCACCTGTCTTCCAAGTAACACACAGGAAGAGCTATTCTCCCTTCCCCTTCCCCTTCCCCTTCCCCTAGCCCTTCCCCTTCCCCTAACCCTTCCCCTAACCCTTCCCCTTCCCTTTCCCCTAACCCTTCCCCTTCCCTTTCCCCTTCCCCTTCCCCTTCCCTTTCCCCTTCCCTTCCCTTTCCCCTTCCCTTCCCTTCCCTTCCCTTCCCTTCCCTTCCCTTCCCTTCCCTTCCCTTCCCTTCCCTTCCCTTCCCTTCCCTTCCCTTCCCTTCCCTTCCCTTCCCTTCCCTTCCCTTCCCTTCCCTTCCCTTCCCTTCCCTTCCCTTCCCTTCCCTTCCCTTCCCTTCCCTTCCCTTCCCTTCCCTTCCCTTCCCTTCCCTTCCCTTCCCTTCCCTTCCCTTCCCTTCCCTTCCCTTCCCTTCCCTTCCCTTCCCTTCCCTTCCCTTCCCTTCCCTTCCCTTCCCTTCCCTTCCCTTCCCTTCCCTTTTTCAGACCAGTTTCCCATCTCCCCCATAACAGCATACTTTGAGCACTCCCATAAGTTACACAAGGCAAAAAATTTGAACAGTGATCTACTATGGACAGAGAGACTCTGAAGAAACTGGAAAAACTCTATTCAGCTTTTTTTCAGAATTTCCCTCTGTCCTCCAGGATTATTAGTACTTTTGGTATGTTTAAAATTCTGTCCTCTTATATGACATTTTTCACAAATGTCCCATTTTGCTCTGAAGACTTTTCCAGCTGACTGCTTACAGAGCCTTGCTCTGTAAGTCAGGCTTATTCATGATACTCAAGCTGCTCAGTGTATCAAAGAAAGAGAATTTCTACTTCCCAATATAAGGCCCATAATATCTATGGAATTTAAGTAAAAAGAATTGAGTTATTCTAAGTTTGGAAAGGTAAAGGTATTTTCGGATATCTCACAGCTAGATTAGGACTGTTATTTCTAGGATACCAGCAGTAAAGATATGCTTGAGCTGGCTTTAAAAGCAGCTGCAGCTACCCCTGAGTGTTTAACTTTTTTCTTTCTGTATGAAAAAATTTTCAACCTAAATAAAATCAGGCAGGGTTTACAAATTTAAGTGACAGACTAAATTTTCTCAACATAATTCTGCTAAAACATATGGAGTTTTAACTATGGCTGTTATTGTGGTGATCATGTTTGTATGAGTGTACTAATCAATAATACATGAGACCATTGCTGTATACTGAAAAACAGCTGGCAACACAAGTGATTCACTAGGTTATTTCCTGGCATGGCTTCAGCCCCTGACAGTCACCAGGTTCCTCCATTCTCCCTGGCCAGGATATGAGCAAAAGGAAACCCCAGGGGACCATTTCTGATAGACAACTTCCATGAAGTTGTGGTCTGTTAAATACAATGCTGTATCAATCCAGAAGAAGGTTTCCAGTTATCTTCAGTCTTCTAATTTGGATACATCCTTTGGTTTCCAGCTCCTTGTTAAAGACCACAAATGTTTAAAGGAATTTTTTGATATCTATATTTTATGTTTGTGTCTTTACCAAAGCCTTTCTGGTTTTGTGTATGCATGTATGTATGGATGTGTAAATAAATAAATAAATAATCTAGAAGAACCTTTAATTGGTGAACATCTCTAATAGCCCTCAAAGGATTTTGGGAGCTATTTTTATTTTTTCATTAGCTATATTTTTTTTCCTGCTACAATGAGAATAGAGCACAAATTGTGATAATCAGTCACACCAGCAATGACATTGCTTATTCTTTTCTGTATCGATTGTGTTGGTCAAAAGACTTCTTACATTCTCCCTGATTCAGGATGCCAGTGGTACATGATGTGGTCAGCAGTTTTTCTATGACTCTGTAGGATCTACAACAGAGTAGAAAGAGTCCTAATGGGTTATTCTGAGCAGCAGTGTCATTTTTGATATGTTCACAAGCCAGATAGCAGAGGAGATTTACGCATGTCACTACAATGGAGGATAGAGAATGCTTCTGCAGTCACTGAAGCCATCACTTCCCTCTCCTGAAAAGGTTGCATTTATGTAAAAATAATTATCTAAATCTAATCTAATTATCTAATAGTTCCGTATTATGAATGCAGAGTTTTAATTCCAGGGCTGAGTCAAATTCTCTTAGCACTTTGGGGTAACAAAAGATTGAATCTATCTTATTTTGTTTGTTAATGCTTGAATGGATCTGAGAGTTTAGAAGAGACGACCTGAAACGTTTATTGGCTTACAAGCCAACAGGTACAGATTTCTATTGCCTAACTGGCAGAGATTTGGAAGTACGGGGTGAATTGTGTGGAGATCATGGCTTCTGCCACCCATGAGATTTTTGGATAGTTCATCTTACTTGCCCTTTGCATGGGTAAGAGTTTCTCCAGAAATTTGTGGGTCACCCATACATAGTCATGTTTCAAATTTTGTGGATGTCTTGGACGCTCCTCAATATCTGAAAATGCTTTGTATACCTGCTTGGACATATCCAGAAAGGAATAACTTCTTGGTTGCAAAAATCTTGCCAGACTGGTGAGCCTTTGTTTTTCAGAGACTGCCTATACATATAATACTAAGAATCCTCCTAAGGCCATATGCTTAAGGATAGGTTATACAGAACTGACAAATCCAGAGACTCAACAGAAGTCTGAGAGATGCGTCAGAACACACAATAATAAAAAGAGTATTAGGAAGTATTGAAATGGGATAAAATTTTACTTTCTTTCTGATACCACCTGGTAATATATGACAAGCTTAAGTGCAGTGGGAGAGCTGGAGGAATGTGCCATATACCTTGAAAAATGCACAGCTGAGTTAAAGCCCAAGTCTCATTTCACACAAGATGAAAATATTTGCCTGTTAAAAATGAAACACTAGACTCTTGTGAACATTATATCATCAGTTGTATGCTTGTGGTATGCCCTGGGAAAAGCATGTTGTTCAAGTAGATGCTGAAATCAAAGGAGAAAAGAAATAAGAACAGAATTGTACAAGAGAAGAAAATATATATATACACGCACTAATTCATTTGTAGAAATATTTTTCCTTTTTCTTTTTCTTTTTCTTTTTCTTTTTCTTTTTCTTTTTCTTTTTCTCTTTCTTTTTCTTTTTCTCTTTCTTTTTCTTTTTCTTTTTCTTTTTTTCTTTTTCTCTTCCTCTTTCTTTTTCTTTTCCTCTTTTTCACTTTTTCACTTTTTCTTTTCTTTACCTATCTTTTCCTTCCCCTTCTACTTCTACCTCTACCTCTATCCTCCCTTCCCCATTATATATTGACCAATGGCACAAAGAAACAGACAAGATCAGGGCACGTCATGCAAGGTCTCTAGAAGCTCCAACATTCAGAAATATTTTATGAGATAAAACATAGAATTCACATAGAAACAGTGGAAAAATAAAAAAGAAAAGAGATGAAACAACCAAAACAATGGACAAAGAAAACTTTAACAACATTATCACACCCGAGCAGGACAGTTCTGTTTCTTACAGCAATGAAATATACCAGTTTTTAGCCTGAGTTCTGAAGACATAGCCTGAGAAAAAAGTTTATCTTTTTAGATTCATGGGAGATAATATGTTTTTAGAAGGCAGAATACAAAAGGCTTATGTTACAAAACTTTCTTTAGAAGGAAATACTTAAAGTACTCCAGGAATGCACTCATGACAGCTCTGAAGGAAAATCTGCATGGCAGCATGGTAATATATTCTAGCTTACTCTAGTCTTCATTGCTATTTCTGTAAGATTCTGTCAAAGTGATAGGAGAGAAGAAAGCTATCTTTGCCGATCATACCAAACTTTGACATAACAGCCTTCGAATAAAGATTAAATGATCTTTGAAGTAATTAGTTGTAATGAAGTAGAGATTAATGATTAGTGAAAGATAAAATGGGCAATAAAATACATTGAAGCAGCAGACTAAAACTAACACTGTCTCTGTACTGAAGAACGCACATATGTGGTGCAGCTGGTAAAATAAAAATCAAACTTTTCAAACTGATAAAAAGAAGCAAATAAACAAAAACATATTCAAATTTTTCACTTCCTCTTATCACTTTTCTCCAACAGATGAAACATTCAAAATGTAATAGTACTCTGCAAATGATCAGACTTTTCCAGGATCTGGAGTTGTCAGTACTTTTGATTTCTTCACTCAGGCTGTCCAGTGCCTGAATCCTTCTCTCTTCATCTCTCACAGAGGTATGATAATCTCTGCACACTGCTAATTCTTGCTGTTGTATTTCAGATGCCAATTTATTGTCCCTTCTAGATGGAAAAGAGAGGATTGTGGTAACTACCATGGATTTTTTGGCCCACCAACACCATGGCATTCTGTCCATGTTCTATACCAACTTCATAATAACAGCAAAATATGCAAACATGGGTCTGTAGTGAGTTTAGGAACTGGCTCATCACCTCAGTCATGGGAAACATAAAAGACCAGTGACATGTAAGTCAGACAGAGCTCTCTGATCTTTTGATGGGTATGGCCGAAACTGTATATCACCATGCTAGAGAAGGGATTGAATATGAGAAGTGAAAACTGCAGTATCTATAGTGTTATTAATGACAGGTAATAACAGGGCAACACTACATACTGTACCATTATTACTTATAGCCCCAGGATATATCTTGCAAGGGACTCCTAGACTGTGAAGATTTGTGCTATTCTGTATTCATCTTCTGACAAAATTCAAATAGACATGTGTCACCTTGGAAGATCTGGTTATTGGGCTGCAGTTCTCTGCTTTGCTCTAGCTTGTCCTCTTTGCCACATGACAACTTTCAATAAATTATGATTAATGGTAGTAGTGACAGAATTAATCTAAATAAAAAAAATTTGCATATATTATTTTGGGCAGGCTTGATACACAGAAGATGGAGCTGAAAGCTTTCAGTAATTGTGTAAGACTCAAGACAGTAAGACTGACTAATATTGATAATTTTCCACATCATGGTAGATAAGAGTTTAGAGTCAACCTTAGGGAAAAATCTCTTTTGTGTTACCCTCTGACACTTGCTTAGCTCTATAAATTTCAGTATTTGAGTTAGCTGCACTCACTTTTAAAGAAAGTGAAAAGCTTGAGGGGCAATATGGCTCCTGGGATTCATAAGGAATTACACATTTTCTTTTGTTACTCAGGCATTAACTCATACCAGTACCTAAGAAAAATAGCATGCACAGAATGACTACCTCTATGAACTTTTTTCAACTTTGTATGGGAGTAATCTAATTAATATATTCTTTCATTACACATATGTCATGACTGGTAACACTGAGTAAATACTGCACTTCATTCTCATTTTATAATGGGAAAGGTATCTGTGAATATCCAGCAAAGTGTTAACTAATCCTTACTGCATACAGTTCCCAGCTTTGATCTGTTCCACAGATCTATTTTAGAATAAGACGTAGTTTGCTTTATTCTTTCTTCTCCACACATATTTTTTAAATAGTGCTTCTAAAACTTTGTTTCTAGTAAGATCAGAAGATGGCTCTGCTCTTTCACTGCCATTAAAAGTGGTGTGAATACAATGGGAGATAATTCATATCTGTAGTTCATTCCTAGTGGCAGTTCTGTTAAGAAGCTCACTTATTTCTATCTCACAATGGCAGTGACAATTATGAACCAATGATTTTTTTCATAGTCAATAGTATAAAGCAGTGGTGCTAATGATTCCTCTGGGAAAAAAAGCTTTCACCAGATACTAGTAGCTGCATACAATGCTAAATCACTTCTGCAATTCAGTTATCCCCGAAACATCCATGTTGCTGTTGCTATTGTTTTTAGTTTAGAAGATTCTTTCATCACCCCTCAATTCTTTGGATTTTTGCTGCTGTGCCATTACACACCATTAAATAATTTTCATGCTCATTGTCCAAGAAGCTGCCACTCTTTAAAGCTCATCTTGATGTGTTGTCCTTTTTATTTACTTCATATCATCGATTGCCAAAGACCACTTGCTCCACTCTTGATAGTGTTCTTTTTGTTGTTGTTGTTTTTTTGTTTTGTTCTGATAAACTTGCAGCAAGGACTCGTGCTTCATTGGAACAGATTTTGCTTCGTGTGACTTAGCATTTTGGGAGAAAAACAATCAGACTACATTTTTATTTCTTATTTTTCCATGTGATCACTTTGCCTCTTGGACAAAGAAGTCTGCAAATAAGCGGATCTGCCCTGCCTGCCCCTTCTTCATCAACGTAGATAGGAGCCAGAGATTGCTCCAGCCTACTCTACTGATATACCTGCTGTAGTAAGCTCAGAACCATTCCTTGTGCTGATTACTGACAGTCCCTTGCACAAAAATCTATCCCACACTGATTTGGGGCAGCAGAACTGCAGACAGTGTTTTCTTTACCACAAGGAGTGTGTGCTTGTCTGTGAGTGTATACACTTACACTTTTAGAAAGAAGCACAGAACAGGAATGATGCAAAAGACTGCAGAGATAATATGGGTGAGTAACAAAGAGGCAGTTAGGTGGGAATAGTGGAGGTTGGGCTCTTTTTCAATGTACTCTTATTAAACCCCTAAATAACTTTTCTTAGCTGATGAAGACCTGGATTTCTTCATTTTTAAATTCTGCTTTCATTTCTTTCACTCCCTCAACATTTCTACAATTCATTTTCCCACCTACTTGCTTTGCTAAAGGTCCTTGGTGATTGCTTCCCCTCTGGATGTTTTATTAAAAGGTTTCAGTGTAAATTCCAGCACCACAATCATTATGTTGTTCTGATAAGATTTTTTTCCCCTAAGTTGTTTTTCTCTCATCTGTCATCAGAATGGCACTTCAGTTTCTCTGTTCAACCACAATCAAACTTCAGCTTAACTGTATATCGCCTAAGAGACTAATGATAGTGTAGTGAAAAATTGTCCAAGTCATTAAAGAAGGGGAAAAAAAATTCCATGAAAAAAAGACTGATATAAAAAAAGGTGTAACTAAATCATCTCAATTTCTTTTCTCCCTTAGTCCCTTATAACACATGTATGCAAATACAGCATCTGTTACGTTGATGGCCTGGAATGAAGTATCAGCATCAGCTAAGTGATTTTGAAAACTTCATAGTGTTTAATAATAGGCACTCAAAGGACACTATTAAAATAAAGTGTAAATGAAAACTTTTCTAAAATCACTAAATAATAGGCAAGGGAAAACACACTGAATTTCTTTTTGTTCTGTTAACCATTGAGTAGACTGCTTTGGTTTGAACAGCAAAATGTCCTGAATTTTTTCATCCTTAGGAGCACCTAAAGCAGAAGTTTAAAATATTTTAAATAAAAGACCTTCACTGAATACTACGTCCACCCACATTATTGGACCCAGAAGACTATCACACTTCTCTTTTTCTCCATGATATTAGCCTTTGAATTTTTTTCCTTCAATCAGTGTCTTCATTCAGCTTGAATAACTTGAAGCAAATTATGCAAAAATTGTGAAGTTTTACTTTTCAAAATTAGCCGCCAGAAATGTTAAGTGGGAGAAACATGTTTCTTGGTACAGATGTAAAATATTGGAATAGAACTCTTGGGACCAGCTGATAATTAGAGTTTTATTACTTCTCAAGCTATTCTACTGTAACCTTTTCGGCACAGTTTTCATTCAGACAGCCTGACTTCATACATTCCTTGGTATTTAACAGCCATATTGTATGAAATCTGCCATCCTAGGTAACTGCAAAAACATTTTACAAAATGGCAAATTGTAGGAGAGAGTGGGAAAAAAAGCTAAATTCCTATAGGAGATAATTTTATTTATTTATGTTTTCCAAATAACATGCAGTCATAGTTACAGAATCATTCAGGCTGGATAAACCCTTAGAATCATGCAGTCCAACCATTCAGCTTAATACCACTGAACCATCTCCCTAAGAGACACTGTTTTAAATATGTCCAGGGTTGGGAACTTCGTTATTTCCCTGGGCAGTCTGTTCCATATCAATACCATGAATAATAAAAGGAATTTTAGTGAAAGATTTTTTGATAGTACTTTGCATGAATACATACTTGACTTACAGCCTTAGCGCAACAGACTTCAAAAGATCACTGGAGAACAGAACATACAAATAAACTGTTAAGACTTCAGTATCTTTTCCTGGATTAAGAATGTAGTCTGCAAGGTTAAGGAAACAAAAGCAAGGCTACTGAGGTAGACAGACACTGAACTCAAGACACTTAATCTTTGTTGTCACCTGTGTTATGGAAGGAAACAGGAAACCAGCAAAGATTAAGTGACTTCTTTCAGGTAAATTAAGTTGCTCACAGTGTCATCTGAAATCCTGGAAGAAAACTCTGTAACTCCAATGAGGCATTAGAAAGTGGCACTCCTTTATTCCTCACAATATGCATGCACCAGGTGACTTGACAAGAAAGTGCACCCTGTCAGAGTTTAGGTTCTACATTTGGACAGTTGAGACATGAAGTACATTGGCATACATATTCATTCTTTTTCAGGTGATGCATTAGAACAGGTTCCCCAGGTAGGTGGTAGAGTCCCTTTCCCTGGAGGTGTTCAAGAAGAGGGCAGCCATAGCACTGAGGGACCTGGTTGGTGTGCACAGTGGGGATGCACTGATAATCAGACTTGATGAACATAGTGTTTTTTTCCAACCTTAATAGTTTTATGATTATATGATGTAATATCTCAGTCGTTGACAAAATAAAGGTGCAAAAACACATGAGATATAAGGAAATGAAGATGTAGTATTTATACTGTTTAACTTTACAGGTGGTCACAGGCTAACATTAATTTATGTTCTTTAATAATCTTGAAGAATATGAAACTTTATGAAAAGCAGCATACAAATAACACATAAGAGTAGCATCTTGCACTGGAGCTTTTCCCTAGTGCTGACTTTTGGAAAAATCTCAACTGGCCAGGTCTTTAACTAGCTATATAGGACATATTAAAATAACTATGACAGTACTGCAAACCCTACATATTCTTTGTCAGGAAACACACTGGACAAAAGCAGTGATTACTCCAGTCTGTCAAGCTGTAGAGAGAATGGAATGAGAAATGACAGGAATGCACAAATTCAGGAAGGTGTTTGCAACCTGAGAAAACAGGTTGAGTAGAAAGGTGCACCATAACAGCTGTGAACAAATGTTTACTTTCTGTCCTAAAAAATAAGAAATGTTTGCCAGACTTTATCTAGGGATGTAATTTTTATTTTTATTTTTTTAATAAAAAGCCAGTATCTACAATTGGATTCTGCTTAGCTGCAATTATAAGAGTTTGAATCCTGCCAATTCCCCAGCAAGTTAGCATATGGCAAGTTTATAAATGTTTTATTTCCTATGAATTTCACTTTTACTTTTTTAATACATTAAAGTACACAGTATACTCTGTTTAATTTACCACACTGTATGATCCATTTTAATAAAAAGTGCCAACAAAAGACACAGTGTCTTTGGAGGAAATTACCAGCCAAAACTTGCACTCCTCTTTACCATTCCACTGTTTCTGAGCCATAAATTTTTTAACAGAAAGCCTCATTTACATGCAGTTAACTAAAACAGAATGAGGTGCTTAGGAAGTTGCTTATAATGAGAACAGAGATTTACCACTAAATAAGAATGAGATTTTTAAAAGGAAAAAACTGATCCACGCCAAGGAAATATCACAAATTTTTAACCTTTTATTGAAGGATTTTTCTATAGAGACTTTTGCAATAGACATTAAAAAGCAGTATCACTAACAACGGCAGAAGCAGATGTGCCGTGTATGACACAGGAATTGAAGTATTGTTTCTGAAGCATCTAATCAGCAGTGAAATATTCAGGTCTGTGTAACAAGGCATGGAGCATTTGGAATTGTGGAAGCAAAAATTCTATTTTCTGAACTGATAACACAAGTGAATTTAATGCTTTCAGCAAACTTCCATAAATATTTAAGCAAATTACCATCAATCTCACAAAATTCCTCAATAATAGTAATAGTCCTATATGTTAAAATAAGCACCAAGTGGAGGAAAGTACTACTGAAAGTATCAGTAGTGTGATAAGTTATTGTTATACTTTATGTCTCGTCTCCTTTTTCGTTTTACATGGTTTAAAAAATGATAGTTAGCTGTAACAAGCACAGCCTTGATTCAACAGTAGTGAGGGTTTCTTTGTCACCTTCTCAGTAGAATGACTGGGGATTGAAGACCAGCATTTAGACAACATGCATTGTGTTTCTGAAATGCTTTCTTTGCACCCAAAGAGATCTATTTTGAAATTATTTCAATTGATGACACAGATAAAGGTCATGGGGGATCTTATCAGTTTTCAAGGTTGAGAATGCTGCTCTGAATCTGCAGTAAAGACTGAATGTTGTTAACGATATTGTCGTTTACATATTCTTTACTAAGCTTTTAACGCTGTCTTGCCTTGAAGTGAAAATTATCAGGGCAAATGTAAACTGTGTGTATCCATAACACAGAAGCTTAGCTGCAGAAAATCTACTGCAAGGATGCAGGACATCTGTATATTTGCATTCCAAAGGATAGTTGGTTTTCTTTTAACTTAAAAATGAGGAGTTGAAGGAAATATATGTGAAAATGGGTTAAGGATGAGCTTCCAATTATGACAGGGAGCTACGGTATCTCATGATTATTACAAATTTTTCTGTTTCTCAGTAAAAAAAAAAAGTAATGCTTATAATCGCTGCATAATAGAGACATAAATTGTGAAAAAATGTACTTCCAACCATGTAATTAAATCAAGTCTACATTGTCCTTCTGATGACATTCTGTCCCACATAGAATTGGAAGAGGAAAGATAGTGTGATTCGTCAAGTTTGTGACAGCATGGGTAAGTGACACCAGCAAATAGCAAATATAAAGAGCTGCAATAATTAATAAAGGAGATAACTGAGATCAAGGTAGCTCTGAATACTCATCTGGGAAAAAAAATCTTAGATAAAAGGAGTACATAAAATAAAATAACAGACATTGAGTATATGATATTAGCAATAGAGTTATTTCTACTTGGATTGCAGTGTGCATTCATTAATGGTTCTAGCTGGAATTTATGTTCATATTTTCTTATTTTCCAGTCACACTCATAAATTAAAACGTCTTCACCTAAAGTCTGTTGATTATTACTGACAGGGACCACTGTCTTTCGGGTAGCAGAACTTCCCAGGTAGCAATAGAAAGATTTTGTGCACAGCTGCTGAGAGCTCTATATGTACTGACATCTTGACCTTGCTCAATAGCAAGTGCTTACCAACCAACTATTGAATACCAGTGGCAAGTGACTTATTATTTATTCCAAATGAAGAAAACGAGTTCACTTAGCTCATAAGAGGTCACATGGAAGACCACAGCAGGATGCTGTCACTGCCTTCTGCATTCTCATTAGCTTACTTCAGATGAGAAGACATTATGAAAGATGAAAAATAAGATCATAGTCTTCTGAAGCTAGAGTTACAGTACCTGAAAGACGACAAGCAGCACTGCGTCAGGTTATGATGATAAAACACATAGCAAATCACTGGAGATGAGGAAAGACATTATTGTGGAGTGATGCTCCTATTTACTCAAGGCTCCCATTTACTCAAGGCCACTATTCATAATATTCATAACAACAGATTTTTTTCTTATCATTCTGTTGATATCTTGGAAGAAGATAAATTACAGTTCTGAGAAGCTGGATGTTATGCTTTCCTTTCTCCACGTTTTAACCACTTTTCTCTGGTGGTTTTCCAGATTGTTACTACAATCAGTCAGAACAGAGACTCAGCAGTAAGCAAGATATTTATCGCAGACAGAACATTCACTCTGCTCTTTCATCTTGCATAATAGATTCAATAAGTATGGTACTGTGCACTGTAATACTCAAACAGAAAAAAAAAATTAAAAAAAGCTAAGAATTGTAATGCTAATTTACATCACACTGTCACTGAAATCCACAGATGTCACTGTTTCTGATGACAAATTCATCAGACTGCACAGACTGTATTGCGTTTGTTTGTTTGTTTTACAATAGGCATCTGAATTTAACTGTCAGAAGAAACTCTCTGATAACAGATCTTTAATTTTCAGCAGGATCTAAGGTCCAGAATATGTTATTTATTGAACTGACTTCATTTTCAGAAGCTACTAATCAACCTGTGCTCCTGTACTTTTCTATATTTTTAAAGGAGTACGACACAATAAAAACATAAGAATTGTGCTTGTGAACCTTTCTTAAAGATTTAGGAATGAAGGTTCCTATTTTGCACAAGATATTTTTATAGTACTCATAAAAAATAAATATCTGAGTTTTCTGTAACACCAACTTCAACTTCATGGACATTCCAAGAAAGAAGTAAATATTTATGTGCTGTGTCTTGAGACAAACCTCTAGAGTTAATGATGGCTCTGGAGCTAATTGTATTGCATGCAATGTCCTTGTTAATAAAGGCATTTGATATAAATTGTCTTATTTAAAAAAGAAAAAAAACACAACAAAAAACAAAAATATTCCCTCGTTTGAAGTCCATGTCCTGTCTCGTAACCCCCATTGGCTGAGCAGGTTTGCCTAACTTTTGTGTTAAGTTCCAGAAAGACAGGAGTTCTGTGATTGTGCATGAAATCCCTTGTGCCCAGGTAGAACGTGCAGTCTCAGTGCTAGAGTTCATGAGGGATCTTGGATGAAAGCAGTTGAAAAATTAAAGGCACTGGTTTTGAAGAATGGAAAGTTGTTTGGGATTCCTGCTCTGTTGCAGAATTCCTGTAGGACAAAAGAGTAATTCTCAAGTATTTGTTATCTCAGTTTCTTAACTAAAGTAAAGGAAAAGATAATAGCTTTGTTTTACTCTGCAGTGCAATTTAAGTACTGTTTCTATAGAATTGCAGGCAATACAAAGCACTTAGATAAACATAAAGTCCTAAATACACCATTTAAGCATGGAGCTATTGTCACTATGCTATTAAAATGAAGATATGAAAATCAGCTTGATAGAAATCCAAGAGTGCTTAAGAGAAGTAGTTTCTATTGGCTTTTTTTAATTTAGGTAAAATTTTCAAGTTTCAGAGAGAAATGGTTCTTTCTGGATCCTGAAGCTCTGGCCTTTGCTCCTAGTTATATTCCCCAGGGGCTGTGAGTAGTGCTTCTCACAGATACTGCTGACCGGGGCATTGCTTGTCTCTGCTGAAGGCTGAAGGTGATGAATTACAGGATTAGGGTAGTGAGTGCCAGAAAATGATGCTGCTTAATTAACATATCCAGAAACATGTTCTCTCTTCTCATAACTGTATATACTGATTATACTGCATTTAAACTACTTAGTTATGAGCCCTTCATAACAAATCCCTTCTGCTGGGTTCATTGCACAGGAACTTAAGGAAGCTCATCGAGATCTTGGAATCTTAGCTCTGGGGCAATGACTGGCTTATTTCCCTCTATGACCTTTCATTTGAGTCAGACATAATCTGGCAAATGCTGCCAGGGAAGTGACAAATTCTGTTAATTTCATCCCCAAATAGGCATATTCATCCACTCTTCAAATTGTCCCACATACACTATACCAACCAGATAATACTAATTTTAATGAATATAAAAAGGTTAGCTTGAAGGTTAACATTCTCTAAAGGTTATCATATGCACACCTATACTGTAGATTTGAACAGTCAACTTCGAAGAAATCTACTCTTGTTTCTTGAAAAGTGTGTTTATTTTTGTTTGTTTGTTTGTTTTTGTGCTTGGCAGAGATTTTCAGAAAAGAAGTGAGTAATCTTGCCTTGAGTTTTCAGTTTTTGATTTTCTTCTCTGTGTCAGAAGGAGATGCACATTCTTCTTAGAAAGGTAAAAATTAGAGCAGAGACTAGAAAGTGTATGCTTAGCAATCTAAAGGAGTCCTACAACCACATTCATTATTTTGAGTGGTGCTCCTATTTCATAGTCCCATTTCACATCTCAAAGGAAAATCATCTCAAAGGAATTTGGAAAAAAAAAAAGAAGAAAAAAGAGAAAAAAAACAGGTCTGTGATTTTTATTTTGCTTAATCATCCTTTTGCATAAATACATTTTGTTTTAAGATGTTTTGATTAATTTATTTTTGATTAACTGTTTATTAAAAGGATTTCTGTTTTCAGTCTTCAACAACAATACCCTGGCTGGGCATATTTATAACACATTTTTACTGCCAGAAAGCTCCACAAACAAAAATTTCTGCCTCATTCCTGTGATACGTGCAGAAAATGATTTCTAAATGGCAGAATAATTTATGCAAGCACTCTATCTATTGAACTGTTCTTACTATAGTCTTCTAAAGCAAATCAGTAAGTGATGGCTTGCACTGGAAATTTAGTGAAGCAAGTAATAAAAAGAATTATTATTTTACTTTATGTTAAAACTTTATTTTCTCTTCAAAAACAATTTTAAATATTATTACTATTATTTTGATTTCATTTTTCACTTATTCATTTATTTTAACATTAATATTCCTATAGAAACTTTAGCTTACACTGATATAATTGTAATTAATATGGTCTAATGAAGATTCTCTCTTTTGTATTTCCTTGATTGGAAAAAAATACTCATTTTACTACTATTCCATTCCTGTTTGAAGTATCTAATTTTGAATAAATGTAATTGGTGGGAGAAGGTAGGGAGCCAAGAGTGAGAAGCATGACAAATGGATTCAAACTAAGAGACTATAAGAAGAAATCTCATTTAGAACATGGGGCATTACCGGGAATATTGGTGGAATGTGACACAGGTCAAAGTGTTTGACAGATTGCACCTTGCTATTTTCCTAAATGAAGAGCATTCAAGAATTCCTCCGTGAATGAAGTTTCCAGTCTTCAGTTTTATAAAGTATTAATTTCTGAAATACTCTTGTACAAATCCCAGTCTCAACATTCATTTTGATTCCTATTTCTTTTTCTTACGTAAGGATCAACTTATCCAAGGTTCATATCTCTTGTTTTAATTGTTTTAAAAAAATGAGGAGTCATAAGCACTCTGACAGTCATACTCCTGAACTCCCATGCTCAGGACATCAGCCCCTTAAATGCTATCCTGAATACAAAGTTTTAAAATCTGAAACATGGCCATGAAAAAAATTAGGATGTTAATGTGCTGTATGGCTTTCAAGTAGAATCCATGGCCTGAATGTGGTGTTTCCATTGAGAACAATACAAACAATCTCAGAACAAGACAGTCTTAACTTAACTGTAAGATTCCTAGGCCCACGTGACTCCATACAATTTAATATGAAATGAAAATATGCCATTGAGTTGCTAAGATACCTCATCTAGGAACACTGTGGGAATATGGGAGTTAATTATAACTTGCACTGCTCCCGTACCTCACAAATATAAGCATGTCAGATAATCACTATCAGCTTGTAGTTTAATTCCTTCACGAAGAATCTGGGAACACTGTTTTTGTTCAATCTCTAGTATTTTGCCTTTAAAGAAGAGAATAACTTCATCCAAACAGCTAAACTGAATTTATTTTTGAGTAATAAATACTATTTGTGTGTAATTCTGCATCCAGCTAATGCCTCAGTCACCATGTGTTTGTTCATCCAGTAGAACTGTACATCTACTCAAAGCTTTGATGCTGCTGAAAGAAGTTTTGCTACAGTTTATGCTTAGGCTAATTGCCACTGTTCTTTTCCAGGATACTCAAAGCAGCAACAACAATACAAGTTTAAAATAAAGGCGACTTCCTAGAAAGGCAGAACATGCAGTGTATTAGAAGAACAAGAATTCCCAAAGAAGTAATACTGTTCAAATCAGAAGAATTGACTTAACACAAGGACTTGTCTAATCACCCAGCATTAGTTCTCTATGTAAAGTAGCAATGTCTGCTTCAGCACATAATATCTACTCAGACAAAATTTGATATGAAACAGTTCAATTAAAGCAGGCTCTGCCCCACCCTCCAAAAAAAAAAAAAAATCTGTCATTTGATTTAGTTTTCAGAGATAAAGAATAAGATAGTAATATAAGTAAGAGTGTGAAAGTATTATAAACTAGAACTGACATATTCTGTTAATTAGTAATTTAATATAAATGTATGACCAAAAGATGAATTTCTTGCTTAATCATTGCCACATCTTCGAAAGGTATTTAGCTTCTAGATTTCCAACTTTAATATTTTTGGTAATTTTAAAATAATCTTGCAGTTTGTTCTATAAAAATGCTCACTATGAACTCTAAATAGGTGTTTTTAATGTCTAGTCCATCAAGAAGATAGTGTCATGAATGTGTCTGCACCATGTTGTGGCCTCTGTTGTACATAGTACAATCCTGTAGGCTTGCCAATTTTTGTTATTACAAAGCATATCCGAGGTAATGTATCAAAAGGGATGTATGGAAGTAATGACAGTAATGGACTTTTATCACAATCAAGTTTCATAAAGCAAGAAATTCAGTAAAATTACATGTAAAGCTTTGACAGGTCTTCCTACTAATTTTACAGTTGCTTAATATCACTTAACCTTTCAGTTTAAATCTTTATCTTTAAGTGAGGCAACTTGGTTTCTTGGTTGGTTCTCAAATAGTTGCATTCATCAAGTGATATATTCATTCACTTCCAGATAATTAAGCATAACTCATGATCATATGCCATTGCTTATTACAAGGTTGGAATCACCTGTAGTTTCTATAGTGGGCCAATGCATAGAATACTTGTTACTGGAAATGAAAGAAATAGAAAGGCAATGGAACAAAATGGTCAAGCAAGAATTCTGTTTAAGGTAATCATTATAAAGCTAGATGCCCCACATAGGTCATGAACCAGAATTCTGGAAAAAAATTAAGTTTCAAGTTGTTGTGAGTTCATAACCAGCATATTTTCTTATGGTCTTTACAGGCAAGGGAAAGAAGGTCCCCTTAATAAAAAGAAGGAAATATCTCCACTCCACTGAAGTCTGTGATAATTGTTAAGTAAGAGTTAAATTTGGTAAGCAGATATGAAGGATGTGTGGGAAAAAAAAAAAAAACACTTAAAAGTCTAGCATCCTAAGTATGTTCTAAGGGTGTTAGCATAATAGTTAAGCATTTGGGCCTGGAGTGCATCTTCTGGGGGGCAGCTGAAGGAACAGGGATTGTTCAGTGTGGAGAAGAGGAGGCTCGAGGGAGACCTTCTCGCTCTCTACAACTACTTCAAGGGAATTTATGGTGAATAGAGTTTGGCTTCTTCTACCATGTAACAGCAGTAGGATGAGCGGTGATGGCCTCAAATTGTGGCACGGGAGGTTCAGGTTGTATATTATGAATACTTCTTCTATGAAGGAATGGTCAGGTGTGGGAATGTGCTGCCCAGGGAGGCAGTGGAGTCACTGACCATAGAGTTGTTCTAGAAATGTTTAGATGTTGTATTAGGAGACCTGATTTATTGTGAAATATTGGTGGTGGGTGGAAGGTTGGACTGAATGAACTTAAGAGGTATATTCCAACATTACTGATTCTATGATTCTATTCCGTGATTCACTTTAAGAAGACATGAAGCTGCCAGTAGGCAAATAATGGCTTGAAATACATAATTCTTCCACCCGTATATCAAGAGTTGTAAGAGTTGCACAGCTTAAGCAAATGTGGATTTCACGTAGAGTGGACTATAAAACAGGGACAGCACTGGGTAACTGTGGATACTGGGCAATCTTTGTCCAGCTCTACAGAAAAACTGAACAGGTGAGTAAAGGCAGGTGAAAAACTGTGAAAGTAGCAGTAGGCAAACAGCTCCTTTGGAGCTGGAATGATATCTGCATAAGGTATGTAGCTGCTCAGTGAACTGGATCAGAAGTCAGGTACATGTTGATGAGCAATTTGACAGCACAGCTTTATCTCTGTACTGTGTGGATAACATATTTGCTCTCCTGACGGAACTCTGGAAATACCTAAAAAATTAGTCTAAATAATGAAAGAAGTCATATTCTTTTTTACCTTCCTTTTTCATTCCCATTGCCTTTTTCTTCCTCTGTTTCCACTCATGAAGACAAGTCTCTGTAGCTGAGTCATTGATCCTACTCCGTAAGAATCAGCCCATGCCTAAAATTGCCTTAATAGTATTATCAAATCAGTTAGGAATAGGAATGCATTTAATCCACTGGTTCAGGAACTGTCCTATCAGAGCTCCAAGCTCTGACATTCCTTGATGCCAATCAGTTTCTACTTTTCTGGACATCATTCATTCATTCATTCATTCATTCATTCATTCATTCATTCATTCATTCACTCATTCATTCATTTATTTATTGCCGAGGACTCTCAGAGCTGAGACTCATACAGTGTAGTTACTATTTTTAAAGTGACCTAGAACAACTGGGTCCAGGGCTTTTTTTGTTTGTTTGTTTTTGTTTTTGTTTTACCCTTATGTTTCTTTTGTCTGTAATTTTGCCGAAGAATTACATGAGAACAAAGCTCTATCATTTTACATTTATTTTAAGAAAATAATTGCAAGGTATAGGCTCTGGAGGCAACAAATAAAGATTTAAAAAATGTTGGCAGTGTTCTCAAAAGCAGTAGTCACAGAGAATCTCCTCTGTCTTCAGATATTTAAGAGAAATGAAGATGGCATTTTCACTGATCTTTGGTTAGATCTGTCACAAGCCCACACACCACAAAAGTGTCAAAGAAGTGCCACTATTGAGACCACTAGTAGCAGCTGTTCTGGGGTAATGTAAAGCAAATCCAAAGTGGTTGATAAGCCAGAAGCTGGTCACTGCCCTTACAGGTCTTATCTAATACATATTAATACTATGTTTCAGGATCAGTGTTTAAAGGTAAGCTCGAATTTAGAAAAAGATAATGTGAAAATACAGAATTTTTATATGCCTTCTTGGTTTCCATGGTATGAACAGAGGAACTTAAGGTGAAGGAGAGATGAAAGCCAATCAATTGATACCAAGGAAAATCTGGAGCAGGAGGTATTGTATGAAAGGATGAGAGTAAAAATTTCAAGAATTTTGTGAAATATTGTTTTAATAGCAGAAATAGAGCTAAAATAGAAGCACATGGCAACCTGAAGATAAAGAATACTGTTGTCTTTATTGCACTTGTATTCTATGGTTCTGATCCAGAAACAGATCAGGGCCAAAGAACTGCACTTCGACACCAATGTGGTGAGCAGTAAAATGGCTTTTGTTAATTGCAGACACAGACTTATATATCCTTCTATGTGCTTCATGTACACATCATTAGCCTACACAGCCATACCTGATTTACATAGCAGATAACAAAGCAAGGGGGAGGGGGGTCCTCTCACGTCACGTCACATCCCGTCAGCGCCCCTTTAACGCCTAATACAACAGAACACAAAGCAGTATTTTTTTTTAGCATGTTGCCTTTTAGTATTTAAGAAATTAAATTACTTAAACATATGAGCATACTGTTTATCTATTTTTAATTTTTGCTATATGTACTCAAATTGTTGCAGCTAAACATTAGGTCATCTAGCTTTTAGTTCAAACAAAATCAGCATTACAGTGTTCCAAAATCTTATGGCTTAATAAATGTATAAATTCAACAAATTTTCCCTCAGGTCACTTCTTCTATTGTTGTTTCAAGAGCTATAAATCTCCATACAGTTTTATTAAGCTTTTAATGCAAACATGGGATCTGAATTTACTGTCTTCTGTTGAAGCTATCTGTTGTTAGCACCATGGGAGTCTTAAAAATCTGTTTGTTTTTATCTTAGCACTAAATTGTGTTTTCCACAATAGAATGCAATACACAAATTTTACAGTTTTCCTAGACTCAACACCACAACAAAGTGAGTGGAAAATCCAAACACAAGTTGATTAAAACCAGGTTTGGTTAGTAATCAAAGCAAAATAAAATTAAAATTGCTCTCTGTTTTCTCTCACACAACAAAGGGAAAAAGTTTTTTAAGCATTTCAGAGGTCAATGTCCACAGTGAAAATGTTCAGATGAAGGAAATTCTCACTCTTTGGCAAGAAGTTAAGGTATGACAGCTTATATGGGATGCGGATCTGATTTGAACTGTTAAAAGTTATCTGAATTTAAATCTTGATTGCAAGTGTTTAGATATCTTTCTTGGTACTTTCTTATGAGACACACAGTTCTTTCCTTCTGGCTCTGTATTTCAAATGAAATAAATAGTAATGTTTCCAGCTCTTTTCTTAAGTTAGGCTCTAGTGTTCATCCACACAGTTAAAACTTTTAAGTTATTAACCCCAAGACATCATTTTTCTAAAGGCCAAGATCAGGCCATTTATTAAACATTTTGAATTTTCAACTAAAGATATCTTCATTTCTGGATTACAAAATTATGATCCTCAAGTCCCTTGGAGATGGATTTTCCTTTTCCTTTTCCTTTTCCTTTTCCTTTTCCTTTTCCTTTTCCTTTTCCTTTTCCTTTTCCTTTTCCTTTTCCTTTTCCTTTTCCTTTTCCTTTTCCTTTTCCTTTTCCTTTTCCTTTTCCTTTTCCTTTTCCTTTTGTCAATTACTATTAGCAAGTGAATGAGAAAGTTAGAGTGAAAATGCTAGATTTTACAGGACTCTTCTTGTTACCTTAAACCTTGGCTCATGGAAAGAAAAGGAAAACAAAAAAAACTCAAACAAATCAACAAAAAAAAAATCAGGCAAAACATTAACTGCATGATTATAAATATGATTTTTTTAAAAAGATCTGAGAAACTCAGTGCTGTCTAAAATATAATGAAAACTTCCAGATGTGTATACATAGGGACAGACTTTTAAGCAGGATCTGTTGTAACAGGACAAGGGAAATAGTTTCAAACTAAAAGAGGGCAGATTTAGGTTGGATGTAATGAAGAATTTTTTTTCAAGAATGTGAAGCACAGATGGCTCACAGAGCTCACGGATGCCCCATCCCTGGGTACATTCAAAGTCATTCTGGGTGGAACTCTGAGCAATCTGATGTCCCTGTTTGCGTCCCTGTTCATTGCATGAAAGTTGGAATAGATGGCTTCCAGATCAATCCAGTGTGGAACCACAAGCATAAGCTTGCACTGCAGGTATTTTCAATGATACTAAGAAAACACATTCCTTTTGTCCAACAGAATTAGCTTAATTTGTTCTCCTAGGTCGCTGGAAGAAGCCATTTCGAGAGAACTTACTCCAAAACTGTTAGTAGCGTGAGGAAACACCTTGGAAGTAATTGAATTACCAGGTTTGCTGCTGTGAGCTTTGGTCTTGCAGTTTGACAGCAGAGCACTTTTAATTATGCAGTGCAGATTACAGAGCCTCAGCAATGCGCAGGAAACATCTTTTGATTTTCAGCAAAGCATTAAAAGCACTTCAGTTCGATTTTCTTAAAATATACAAATACACTCCATCTGAATGCTTTGCTTTGGTTAAAATCTTTTAAATTGTCAAACTTAAAGAAGCTTTTTTGATAGGAAACTGAGAATGACAGGCATTAGTGGAAGGGTATGGTGTAGTTGACCAATTGTCCCTCTGAGAGCCCTCAAGTCAGAGGCAATTCCTCTTGGCTTACAGAATGTGGTATTTTGTGGCCTTATGACCTTATACAGTCTAATGACAGGAGAAGGGTCTTTAAAGTAAAAGAGTGGAAGTTAAAATTAGACATTAGGAAGAAATTTCTCTTATTGCAGTGAGGCCCTGGCACATCTTCCCAGAGAAGCTGTGGGTGCTCCATCCCTGGAGGTGCTCAAGGCCAGGTTGGATGGGACCCTGGGCAGCTTGATCTGCTGGAGGGCAATCTGCCCATGGCAGGGGGTTGGAACTGGGTGGACTTTGAGGTCTCTTTCAATCCAACCACTGCATGACTACATGATTCAAAACAGACAGGAAAAAGAGGAAAAAGAATAACATAGATAAAATATCTGGATTGCAGTTTTCTGTTATCTCACAGCCTTCATGCACATCCTCAAACAAACAAACAAAAAAATCACTGCTCTAATTAATTAATTACTGTATATCAATCTTTGAAGTGATTTTTAAGTGAAGTATTAAGCAGTTTCCTTCAGCATCTGTCTGAAGTACAGGGCAAACTTCTCAGGGCATGGGAATTAACCTCAAATCAGTAACTATCTGTTGTGCAATTGAATTAATCAAGGTACTTGATTAGAGTTATCCTGCATTTTTCTACATTGATCAAAAGCAATGAATAGTTTAATGAACATCCTCTGTCAGAATGTCACAACAAATATTTGTTGTAAGCAACAACAGCAAAAAACTACACTAAAGACTTCACCCAAATCAAGGCCCATTGACTTCCTAGCAATATTTATGCAGCATGTAATTAATTCCTTCAACTGTCAGCTACACTGCTATGAGGCATCAATTAATTATGTAGATACTCCTTTCAAATAAAATCATGTGAAAGAAATATAATCTTCTTTTTTGTATGAAGAACAATGTAAACACAAGCCTGGGAAAATAATTCCACAGAACTACCATCCTTATAAAATTAAGAGAAATAATAACATCCTAAAAAGTTATTAGTTCAGAGATTTTTTCAAAGAATTCTTAATTAAAATGTTTTATCACCTGTTTGTTAGAACAGGCTCTTCAATGGAAAGGGTTATTGCAACCAATTCTCAACGTACTTCAGGAAAAGGTAAGTAATTTCTTAAAAAAAATAATATCAAGTATTATTATTTATAATATTATAATATCAAATATTATTCATAATATTATTATAATACTATTATATAAAAATGTTTGACATAAAAAAATTTCAAATACAAGAAGGGAGAGGGAGTTTGGATTCTTATACTTTTTTGCTGTGTAACAAAAATTTCAGTAGCTTGAGAACATTCCTGGTGAATGAAAAGTCTTTCCAACTGGCTCTACTAAGTCAGTGATGATTTAACAGGGGTGATACCAACACTGAGGTTCTTGGAGTTAATGATGCAACTCCCCTCTGATAGACCAGAACTGGAATCTCTATGTTCTCTGTTCTAATGCCTAATAGTTAGCTCTGGTTGACCAGAACTGGAAGGGCAATTTGCCAGTACTGGATTTTTTTCTGTTACTCTGATGACCTACAAAGTCAAAAAGAAAGGAACAACAACTTTCCCATATATCCAATTTAGTATCACTTAGGGGAACTATTACACTGTCTTAGCCCCCGTTCTCTCTAAAACATTTTGCCTGTAACTAAAGCAGGTTCACATTCTCCTGAAAACAGATTGAATATCTCATTATTGACAAATCTATGCTGACACATATTGCACTTACACCTCAGATTAATCTCTCCACATGCATCCAGAATGAAATCACACAGGGATTGTACACTTTTAAATATTTAACAAGTGACTCTGAAATAATGGCTCTGCATATGTTCCCCTCACAGCTAAGTTCCAGCTGTTTCCTGACAGGTAAATGAATGTAAGCTAATAAAGTAAAACTTCAGTGTGTTAGAACTGGCACATATATGTTACTTATTCCTGAGTTTTGGTCTTCTGGATTGTTCATTGCCTCAGATGAGTGATGGAAGAGTTTGCACTTTTTATCATGCAAAGTGGGAATTCTTCAACCACCTGGCCACAAAACTGGCAAGTAATAACAGCAGGAAAAGTTTTTATCACAACAGTTTTTAACTTTTTACTCCTGTTTTATTACTCCTGTTGGCTGATAAGCACAGGAGAACTACCCCTGTGGTAAGCAAGGGCTGTTTATTCCACACATGATTCTGATATGAAGAAGGAGAATGATGTGCTTTCCGAGACATACAAACAATATAATATACAAACAATAGGGGTTTCTACCTTATTGAATTCCCAAACTGAAGATTATGTAATATAATAATCCTCATAAACTTGTCTGTTTGCTTTTTGAACCTATAACATCTCTTGTCATCAGGAATCTTCTGTGGCAGTACATTTCAGAACTGAATTACATGATATATGGGAATTGTTTCTTTTTGTTTGTTTGTTTTCATTTTTCTGTTGCCTAATAACTTAACTTCCTGATCTTTTAGCAATGCAAGATGTAGTTTATTAAATTTATCTCTTGTAAATGTCATAGGTATTGGGATATTGATACCAGAAATATGTAAGCACTGACCTAAAGAGATCTCTTCTGTTGTATTCTCTGTTCCTTTCTAATAATGCCTAATAGTTAACTATTTCTGATTGCTTCCAAGCAGAGAACTGTTTCACTGATTCCTGATATTTCTGCTGACTGTTAAAACTTCATTAAGAACCTTGTGTGCACAGCTGTTTTGTTTGTTTGTCTGTTTGTTTGTTTTTCCAACATGTAGGCTATTTCTGTTTACTAAAAATGAAATATATGTTATCTGGACTTCAACAATGCAGTATCGCAAAGTTTTGCAATTTTCTGAAGTAATAATTAAAATTAATCTAATAGCTAATATTAATATAATATTTAATATTATTTTGTTTCACTGTCTTATAAAACTTGACATCAGAAGCTAACTTCATCTTTGGTTTTATTCCCATTTGTAATGAAACAAGTTTTAAGTAAAAAAAAATCTCTGCAAAATTGTTTCTATACACTTCCATGATTATACTTGACAATTCTGGCTACAATAGTATAGAGGGCTATAAAAGGTGACATTTCTTCTTTAAAGTCAGAGAATCCTACCAAGTAGAGTGTCTTTTCAAAGTGCTATGAAGAGCCTGATATGCCAAGCAGTTGCAAAAGCAGAAAGAATTGCTGATGTGATTTTCCTTGAACCATTCCAAAATTTAAGCTGCCCTAGAGTTATGGGAGCTGTAGGTTAACGAACTGGTGGCATCCTTCTGCCCCCACTGGCCATGCAGTTGTCAGAAACAAATTGTATGTGTTATGAAAAAGTAGTTTTCTCTAACAGATTTTATTATCTGGAAAGAACTAACCAGATAAACTCCATGAAGCAATGTGTCATATTGTTAGTTACATCTACTCAAATGACTAAGATTAAACAACTGATAATTAATTAAGGAAATGAAATCATTTTGCTTTTTTTCCCCTGAAAATAAGAATGAAAATTTCCATTTTGGAAAGCAATGATGCTTTCTACTGAAAAGTTCTGTAATTGGTAATACTGGATCAATCCACAGTTAATTATATGCCACATACAATGGCTTAGTAAGCACTTTATTCAAGACAAGAATAAATTTAAAAATATCTGAAACTGAGAGGGCAGTAGAAATGTTTCATTTTAAATCAGAGGAGAGTGGTTGCAGCTTGCAATGACCAGTACTGATATAAGAAGAGGAAGAATACCTCTTAGGTTTCCACAGTACATCTGAGCTTGCTTCAATTCAGAGTTCAATCTGCAGTCACCCCCTGAAAATTTTGTCATATACTATATTGATATATATTTCATGTTTAAGACATAGTAAGTGTTATTAAATATCTGGGAAAAAAAAAAAAAACCAGAAGAAAATTTTAAAACTTCCTCTGAAATACATGAAGGCAACATTGAAAACAATACCTATTCAATTGCGTAGATAAAAAGTGACACTGTGATTATATAAAACAAGGAAAAAATTATGTTTGGATTTGTCATTTAGGACTTCATTTATGTAACTGTCCTCACTTAAATGCTTTTTATCACCATAATTCA
Source organism: Cyrtonyx montezumae (assembly GCF_038088225.1). NCBI lineage: Eukaryota > Metazoa > Chordata > Aves > Galliformes > Odontophoridae > Cyrtonyx > Cyrtonyx montezumae. The sequence continues at coordinate 2,261,162 of NW_027072039.1, forward strand.
ATGTTATGCAACTATGCTCAATAAATTAAACTGTGAATTAAATTGGGTAGAACCTCAGCATCTTGTAGTGGTTAGAATGCAACCACTTTGATTTGCATTTTGGGAATTAAGAATGTCACATCACTTTACATAAGAGTAGAAACCAAGTTAGCTACTCTAGTCTTGTTATAGGTTATAGTCTTGTTATAATCTCAGAAAAAAAATGTTTCCTCAGGTCTAATCTAAATCTTCCCCGGCGCAACTTGTGGCCATTCCCTCTTGTCCTGTTGTTATTTATCAGGGAGAAGAGGCCCACCCCCTCCTCACCACAACCCCCCTTCAGGAAGTGGTAGAGTGCAATAAGGTCTCCTCTGAGCCTCCTCTTCTCCAGACACAACAATCCCAGCTCCCTCAGCCGCTCCTCATAAGACTTGTGCTCCAGACCCCTCACCTGTTTTGTTGCCCTTCTCTGAACACGCTCCAGGGCCTCAATGTCCTTCTTATGTTATGATATTCTTTCACCCAAATTACAAAACGAGAAATTTTTTACTCTACAAATTACACTGTTCATGTGGAACGAAGAAACACACCTTACTGAGAAACATACTTGTCAGACGCATAGATTCATTATTAGTTCAACTAAACTACAGTGATGCTAATAATTATAACTCAGATTCCATATACTCAATTCTAATTGTGTATAGATAGAATTTTTAGTTTTCATTCTCTATGTCGTGTCTTCTCTTCCCATGTTCCTGGATGAGTACAAGGAGAGAGAGGAAATCTGTAGACAGTCATCAGTATTCAAATCCCCTCACTTTAAGCAATTTAAAGTGAATAATGAGGGGGTCTTTGTCCTACTTCTTGAGTTATTTTAAGGTAATTTTACTTTCTAACACACTCTTATTTTTCTCTCACTGGTCTGTAAGTTCATAAAAATATATTACATAAGTTATATTTTTAAAGGATACTTGTACTGGCTTCCCTTTGTTATTCGAAATAAAAATAATGAATTCAACTACATTCTATACTCAAAACTATATTCAAAGGGAGAGCTGTCTACCACCTCCAGATCTCTAATATCTTCTGGCCATTCGAAGTAGGCCCTGGCTGATATCCAGTACCTCTAAGTCCTCTGTACTACATTTTGATTCTAGAACGACAGGCAATCCATCCTACACTTGCAGAAAGGATATTTGTTATTACTAGTTGCAGGGCACAGAATTATGTTGCACAGTGCCTATTCTTTGAGCAATTGTAAAGAGCTAAGTAAAAACAAAATAGAATAGACAATAGCGAAAAGAAAAAGTAAGTTTCTCCAAAGTGCCTGACTCCTTTTTCCTCATGCCATTGAGCTTTATTGGTTGCAATCTACTGCAATATGATGAGCAACGATAAAATGAAAAATAGCACCAAGCAGAAAGAAATGCAGTTGTTTTTTTTTTTTTTTTTCCTGCAGAGTCTAACAGGAGAGATTTTGTTGTGGTTTTGTGGTTTTGATGTCGGTATTCCACATCAGAGCATCACGCAGCAGTGAAGGAGTTAATGCTGTGGGAGCAGCAGAGGGGCGGAGCTCCGCAACGGAAGTCAGGCTCTGCCTGGGCGCGCTCCTCTGGGCTGCCGTGGAGGTTCAGCACGTGTGCTTCCCCTGCAGTACCTCCTTAACGTCAGCTCACGGCTTTTGGTTTGGAAACTTCATTTCTCTCTCAATTGTTCAATTTTATTATATTTAGTAAAGTCACCGTTCCTTCTCAGATTGTGCCGTTGTCTTCTTGTAGACCCATCTCTTCCCGCTGTTTCCCCGTCCCCCTCCCGGAGCGCGGCTCTGCTCGGGCGGCCGCGCGGCCACTGACGCAGTTTATTTTTCTCCTCTCTCTCTTCTCAGTTTCCCTTGGGTCACTGTCATGGATAACACCGTGACAGATTTAAATATGACAAAGACTGGATTTGCAAGGGGTTGCTTTTCATTTCTTGAGTCTGCATATTTATGCTCCCATTAAAACAGCAGAAGAGAATTGCAAGTTAGTATGGGAGGCCTCGAATACATTAGTAACATGACGGCTCTGCAGGTGTTCTTATCAGAAGCAGTGTGTTTTTTTGTTGTCATGAGGCTGAACCCTTTCCTTTCTCAAAAAGGTTGCAAAGGGTGCTAATCCATAGCCTCCCGTTCACTGATGTGATTTAGGTGGCTTTACTGACTTTTTTGGCTCCCAATATAGCTATGCTAATCCAAGATCATAAAAATATTTTTATGATCAAGCATGGGTCAAGACACATAGTGAAGGTGTCGTTATGCTAGCCTTCATTAAGCTGTGCTGACTCTAGAAGTAGCCAAAATCTCAAACTGAGCTTTCAGAATCTTACTTTTTTATTATTTTATCATTATTTTCTTTTAATTGATAGAAATTGCTGGAACGTTACTCCAGCAGTTGCTTTATCCTTTTCTTCTCAATTAACATCAAGTCATTAATACTTGAGTAATAAAGGAATAAATGCTCCCTTGTGTTATTTAGACTACAATAAATATTGAAGTACTATCATAGCCTAAAAATTCATGATAATTGTTGTTACTTTGGGCTTGCTTAGGCCAAAACCCAAACAATTTTGGTTTTATCCATTTAAGTTCAATGGACAGGATCATATATTTCATTTTCAGCCTTCTATGAAACTTTGCTCTCACTGGAGAAATTGAATTGTATGCCAGCATGATATATTTAAAGCTAACAAAAGACTTTATAGCACAGGAATACGTGGTAACTTTGTTGTGTACCTTAGAATATTGTTAATATTAAGGATTTTAAGCTCTTCATTTTTATGATTTATTCTCTTATTAATATATAATTTCTATTTTTCATTTTATATTACTTCTCAATTTGTCCGACAGCAGTAGATCAAATAGTTCTCAACTTACTTTTCATTTAGATAGTTATAAAGTTTTAACCCATGTCTTTAAATTGAAATACAGTTCCATGTATTTACGGAGGGAAAAGTAAACAAATTTCCATTCTGACATACAGGAGCTGATTTTTTCTCACTTACTGACCTAATAGTGAGGCTTTCTAATTGTAGACATAATTTCATTGCAAAAAAATAAAAATGAAATCTGCACTGTACTCTCTCTCTTCCTGATACTCGTAGGCTCTTCTTATTGCCTTTGCCAAAAATCCTGTTTAAGCAACTAGTACCAGATAATTTCGTAAATAACATAGTGATTCACTGACATATGAACATAAGTCTAGTTTTACTTGCTAGTCCATGGATTTTATCGTCTCAATTTATTACATTGAAAAACTTTACCTGAGACTGAATGTTGGCAGATATTGGTAAAGGAGACACATATAAAGACAGCAATAAAGTTGCACATCCTATTTTAAAAGTACAGCTATTAAAGTAAATAATGTACTGTCTAGCCATCTTTCAGTTTTATGAGATGGCCTTTGCCTTTGAACAATCTCTTTTGGTTTCAGTAATGCTTTTTAATGAATTCTTCATTTAGCAAAGCAATTCAGTCAGTATTTGAAAGTGTTAGTTGTTGAACTTGACCAAAGGTAAAACATCATGAAACTCCTGTAAATGTAGGCAGCATATTTGTATCTCCATGCTTTTTAAGTCTGAATAACAGTAATAAGCATCCAAAAGTCCTGTGCCAGTTACTGAGAAACTGCTGCAAAAATGTACTTGTCTCAGATTAGGGGGCAGTGAGCCAGAGAGATCACACGGCAGTTTTGCCTGTAGAGGTCAGAAGGAGGAAGAGCAAGGTCTGGTTTCCAGAAAGCAAAAAACTGAGTGTAGTATTTACCTGGTGCCACCACAAGGAGTGGTGGCTGACTGCTCAGCATTGATGGTTGGGAACTCACACAGGATACAGAGGATGGGTGTAGGCCTGCTACCACTAACAGAACAGAGAGTAGGCTGGGCAAGGTGTGCAGGATCAGAAAGACAAAATGAAGTAGTCTTGCAGATGAAGGTATTTCTATTGCTTTTTTTTCTTCTCTTTTTTTTTTTTTTTTTCTTTTTAACGCAAGAGCAATTAAAATGTAGCACCTAGGAGAAACAGAAATTCACAGAGGAGGCTGATGGAAGTGCTATCTTTCTAAAGCATTCCCTGTTCTGCAAGACAGCTCTAAGTCATTAGAAACAAGAATTACCTGTATCTTATATATCCCAACCTTTAGTGGATGTCACACTTAAAGTCTAAAGGATCTCCTGGATTACTGAGAGCCTTTTCAAAAGCAAGGAGAAACTGAGTGTGGCAGTGGGAATCCAATATTTGTTACATCAGGGAAAAAGCTAGCAAAAATTCATTATAAAAGTAGAGGAATTACAATGTTTAGCATCAACTCTGAGAAAATAAGCATCTGGAATAACTGGATATAATATTTAGTTAGAAAGAGTTGTCTCACTCTTGAGTAGGCCATTAAAATATTTGGTCTTGAGTGCTTTGTAGAACTCTGAAGTTAATTGACTCTGTATTAAAAACAGGAGGTCTAAGTTTATTCTCATAGCAGAAGAACAAGTTTAATAGGTCCAGAATGCAGATGTTCATTTTAGAAAACAGTGTAGTAAAATAAAGCACTTACTAATAATTTAAATAAATAAGAAGCCAACACATGCACATACACACACAGAGAAAAACCATTTCAAAAGAACCCATGTAGATACAGTCAGGAGGCTAAAAGAATCTAACAATCTTCCAGATAGAAATCTGCTATCTAGTGCAGTTGTTTGAATTTCCATTTCATATAGAAAAATGAAAAAGGAAACAGAAAAAAAAAAAAAGAGAAAAGAGTAAAGAAAAAAAAAGGAAAAAGGAAAAAAAAACAGAAAAAAAAAGAAAAAAGTAAAGTAGAAAAGAGAAAATAAAAAAGAAAAAAAGGAAAAAAGAAAAAAGAAAATTGCAAATCAAAACAGCTACCTCAGTTTTTCCTAGCTGAAGGAAGCATTAGATATGAAATAAATTAGTGACCTGTTAAGTTACCAGAACAGATTTCATCAAACAAGAGTCCCAAGGAACTGAGCATGCAAAACCATAGAACTGTGGTCAAAGTGTGAAATCTGGCACTGTTGATGATCCCTGAAACAGAGGACTGGTGGTGTGCCAGTATGTGCCACATCTGTTCAGAGAGTTCCGCAGTGGATCCTGGGAACCAGAATCCAGGCAAGTCTCTATGGTAGTCTCTATTAAAATAAATAAATAAATAAAATAAAAAAAAGAAAAGGATCATTAAGCATGGAGATAAGTGTTATCTTTTGGGAAACTACCAGGATATGGTTTCTCCAAACAAAAGTCCTCCTGCACCTTTCAGAGGTGTGCAATTGGGTCAATAAGCATGTGGGCATATGTGAAAGTCACAGTACATCTGGATTCTCATGAGTTCATCAACAACTTTGTTGTTAAGAAGATGACACAGTACTTGAGAAGACTATGTAGACAAAGGTTCAAAGTTAAAGTATAATGTTTAGTTGTCATTCATCAGACTGAAAAAGAATCAGGATAAGAGAACTTCTGGGATTAGTGAGGGGAATGGTTTAATTCAGTATACTTGCCAGCAAATACTGCTGGTGAAAGGCAAAAATTAACAGAGTTTTCAGTTATCAAGCTCATATGATGGAAAGGGGTTGCAACTATGCCAATAAATTTTGGAACACCATCACAAAATGAAGCAGAAAGATGAGACTCAATACAGATAAATGTAAGATTACACGTTTTAGAAAAAGTAATATGAGTGATGTTTACACTGAGCTGAAATTTGATTCAGAACCTTGGAGGTTAATTTGGTTTTTAAGTAAAACATTGATGTGCCTCATGTGGTTCTTATCTTTATGAAGAAGCACATAATCAAGTTTGATGAGAACAAGTGAAAAGATGAAAAGGAGCAGCTGATTTAGGAACATATAGCTACCTGGCATTCTTCATTTTGGTGAAAAGAAGCCTGAGCAAGCGTTACCTAAGGCTCAAAACTTATTGAGAATTTGCATGGATAAGCAAAATGATAAACCTGAAGCCAAGAAATGCAACAGAGTAATATGACACACCAATGAGTTATGTTAAGCAGGTATTCCTTTAATACAGCACTGGGTGTATGGGAAATCGCTCCACTGAACATGCACACCAAGGAAAACAGTGAATACATATTTATAGGCATAGTGTATTCATATTCATTACATTTCCAATAAATTGGTTATATATGCATTGGATTTCCAGGAACTTGTTAACATATTGTCCTGCCCTTTTGAGAGTCCTAAAATGTGCGGAGGATCTCTGGGCCGCACCTGGTGGTCATTGGATGATGGCTATTAGTCATCCTCATGAGGGCTCAAAGTCTTTCTCACTGGAAACTTATAGTTTTTAAGAGGGTTTAACACTGTGTTGCAACAACTCTGCCTTCTTATCTTCCTGGGATTCCCACCCACTGAATTGGAAACAGCAACTCTACTTAACATCACTTATCTTCATGGGACTTCACATTCCTATGGTTTCTGTGTTCCTCCATAAAGATCTCTGCGCAAGCAATGAGGCCTACTATAAGCAAGGCTATAGACTGCTTCCTTGATTCAAACTGGTCATTGGGTATTTGTCTTCTGGCAGAGCTAAGGCAGAGTTCAGGGTTCAAGTCTCTCTTCTTCTATTCTGGATGAAATAAAATACTAGGTATGATCACTTGTATGAGGGAGAGGTCATGAGTCAGTGTGTTCTGGAACAAGGAAAGTTTTTACCTACAATAATTTAAAAAGCTTTATAATTTCACGGAAATTAAGCTAAATTGGGATATTTTTGTTGTCAAAAATCTGAAGGCAACAATTTTAGCTTGATTGAGTACAATTTCCTATAACCAGGAGTCAGTGTAGAACTTGGAGCAGATTGCAGACACGTGTCGCAGACCATGTCATTAAAGTCAGTAGGTCAATATTTTTTTCTACAGATGTGTATCATTTTTCCCCCTGAAACACGAAAATCCTTTACAGTGAAATAAACAGCTCAGATAACATATTCTATTTAGGATTTAATCAACTTAATTTAGTAGATGGCTTTATTCCTAGTAAATTTCAGTAGGTAAATTAACAAGGTAGTAGTTGAACTTTCCACCTTCAGGGCAGAGGATGAAGAATTAGATAGCAAGGAATTAAGTTTTTTTTGGCTGGAGGTTTTGATATAAAATATTAGACACAGTAGTTTTGTTTAGAAGAAAAAGAAGTATCTAATTCACTGGGGAAAAATTTTGCCTCCCAGATATTAAGGTTTATATTGGTGAAAGCATGATTTTACAGGTGATGTCCAATCATCCCAAAGGACTGTGCGTATTCACCCTATTCTTCTGGAAGGGTAATCTGAGTTGCTTTATGTGGAGATAAGCCACATCATACTTGTAATTTATGAGTAATTAGATATTCTTATCATTGATTACAGCCCATCCTTGAAGCAATGTTCCCAGCTCCCAGGGCAAGGCATTTTTTATAGGGACAGACTCTTAGTCTGAAAATTCCTAGCCAGAGCAGAGGCACTACCCAAGTAGGGAGTCAATCCTTGTTTCAAGGAGGTACTGTCAGGAAGAAGTGTCATCAGTACAAAAACCTAAGACTCAAATTAGATGTGTTGGGTGACACCACATACCTGAAGGAGGTATGGGAAGAAGACCTGAATGTTTTGTCTAGAAAGAAAATGGTTCCCTTTACTGGTCAACTGGGTGAATGGTGCTGAAGATCGTTCAGTACCTGATAATTTAGCCTTGAAATATTTTTTTCACCCTAAGGAAAGATTCTTTCCTCATTTCAATCTGAATGTGTAAATAACTTGGATCACCAAAAATGTAATTCAGTAAATGAAATAACTCACCCAAAATACAACAGTTCAGGGCTGCACAAGTAGCTTGGGATTTAAATGTTTTTTGATTCCAGCTTGCTGGGGTTTTCAAGCAATTGTTTCTATTGTCTGTTTCACAGATTCTCCTTTTCTCTGCTTTAGAGTAACAGCACTCTTCATCTAATAGCAGGCGCAAGAGGTCAGACCAACAGGCTCATGGGTGCCCAGAGGTGATAGCAGATGAAGAGGGAAATTGCAGTCATGAATTTTCAGACAATGCCCTCAAATTTAGTACCCTTTAGTGGTTTTCTCTTCCATGTACTGGTTCAGTGATTTCAGAGTTCACTATGGATCATCAGGTTCCAGTGATGCTTCCAAATGTTGTAAGCACCAGGACAGGCAGTATACACTGCAGCGACTGATTGCAAATGAACAGTAGCTACAAAGCATATGATATTCTGCTCTATCTGAGAGTGAGATATTTTACCCTTAGTAAATTCTTTAAGTGCTGTGACAAAATGACTCAAAATATTGACTGTGCAGTTCTGTGCCATCTGATCATTTAATCTTAATTATAAACAAGTGCAAAGATAAAGAAATGTATAAACTGCAAAAACATTTTATAAATGTTACAACCATTTTGAGAACCAGCTATATGTGTGTCACATTTTGGTGCAATATTTCAAATAAACGATTATATTAATAGGAAAATGGACAAGCCAGTCATTTTAGTAATATACATAAAAACAGCACTTTAAAAAATCAGATGTTCTTGCATAATATAACAGTATGTAGGATCTGCAATCACAAGAGCTCTAATTAAAACTGCAATTTTCCTCCACTGCAGACTATCAAACTCAATAGTTTTATGCATATTAATATCCTGGGGCTATAAACCTTTAAAAATATTTTTAGCTCATGTGAACTTAGATGTATTATTTTTTTCCCTTGAGTGACCAGTCTCAATTTCTATTTTCTAATACAGAAACAGACTTTACTGTTATTTTTCTTTCTACTAGTTGCATTAAAGCACAATATAATCAGATCAGTTTATTGCAAATATATCACATTTCATTTTCTTTTCATTGTATGGCTTAATCACTTTGCAAATTGTTTCCATTCATTTGACTCCAGTGCTTGAATATACCTTTTTTTATTTAACTTCAATGCCAAATAAAATTAAGAGCTTAAAGTAAGAATGAATGAATAAGAGGGGAAAGTTTTGGATATCAGGGGGATGTTCTTCATAGAGAGAGTGGTGAGGTGCTGGAACAGGCTGCCCAGAGAAATTGTGGATGCCCCATCTCTGAAGGTGTTCAAGGTCAGGGTAGATGGGGGCCCTGGGCAGCCTGGTCTAGTACCAAACCAGGAGGTTAGTGGCCCTGCCTATGGCAGGGGGGTTGGAAGTCAGTGATCCTTGGGGTCTCTTCCAGCCCTAGCTGTTCTATGATTGAATCTATGATTGATTTTATGATTGATTCTATGATTCTATGAAAGTTGTGATATTTTCTAACTCACCTTCATTCTGGAGAGAAAGAGAGAAGAATGTGAAAAGAAACATGGAGGTAAATGAAATTGAAATATATATATATATACTGTTCTCATCTATTACTAAATCCATGACGTACATTCTAGATAGAAATAAATGCATAATAATAATTAAAAAAAAAGAATAAGCAATATAAATTGGTCATAAAATTAGTTTTACAATCTGGAAAGCAGATTCCTGAGCGGTATAAGCTTGCAGAGCAGACTTGTCCTAGAAATGGCTGGGAAAACAAGGGTGGAAAACAACATAGTCTGAAAAACTGTTAGCCACCATATAAGACTGCTATCTGTTAAGTATTGACTGTGCTAATGTACAAATGACTTGATGAAGTATCCAGGAACATAACAAAGTTTAGGAAAGCAATAGATCTATCTGTTGCTTTACTTACTTCAAGTACTAATCCTCCAGCCTGGCTGGATTTGGTGTTGACCCAAGCATGTGAGATCCACTCAGCCCTATAGAAGCAGGTGCCTGGGTAGTGCTCATGGTTCAGGCAGAATTGCTTTCAAACCCACAAAGAGGGGAATCTGTCAAATCACCATCAACAACCTTGCACCTCTGGGAAGTGTTAGCATGAATCATGTCAACTTAACTGTGGAACTGCAGGGACTGAACAAAATGATCTCCATTCACTGCATCCCATTTCAGAAGGCAACCTGGATACATACAGAAATAGCACTAATGGTGCTAAGAAAATGTAATTTACAAGTTAAATTCATGTTCCAGTGTATAGCTTGCAGAACATGGACAATATCGACCAAGCCAGCAGCAGCTACGTCTCTTAGTGAGGCTTCCAGAGAAAAGATTTTGGGTACCAGAAGTTTATAGGAAGCTTACTCACAGCGTTTACATTTTTTATCAAACTTCCACTTCTGGAAATGTAAAATTTTAAAGAAAGCATTTGTCTCTACTGTAAGGGTGTTTTGACAGCATTAAAAATTTTCATTTCTTTTTCAATGTTGTAGTGATGAGGCTTCACCCACACAGGACATTTCTTATTTGTACATGAAAAGTCAAAAGCAGAGCTCTTAGTGTGAGATGTTATTGAAAACTTCTTCATACTTCAGTAAAAATACTTGTTATTTTCTCCCCTCCTAAAAAAATATGTTTTTGTGTATACGGTAATTGGAGCTCTCAGTTCTTGAGGTTAATTGCTCGAAGATGAAGAGCCAAATTTTGTTTTTAGGGAAGACTTCTTTCTATACACTGATTAATTAGCAATTTGAGCTGGAAGCAGGGATGGAAAATATCATTATCTAAACTTGACAACAAGAATAAAAATTAGTTTAGGATAGACAGTGGCATAAGTGTCGGAGATCCTTGCAATGTGCTGAGCCATTTAGATGCTCTTCACAACAATTTTAACTATTTCCTTTGCTTATGTTAGTATTTTCAGTCTCAAACAATAATGACAACAGACGTAATCTTGTGATTCTTTTTCTTCTTTTTTTTTTTTTTTCATTAAGATTGCTTGAAAACATCAGAAATAACCCCATAGGCTGCTTTCCGTTTCTAGTAGAATCCATTGAGTGGAGGTATTGTATCACATCTGCTACCTTAAGTTGGCTTAGCTCTAGAGGCCCTGACACCTTCTGCGGTGGTACCAGCATGTATAATCTCAGCAGCCTCAAGCACTAGCTATCTAAAAATATTTTCAAAATGCATTTTAGAATATGACAAAAGTCATTGCTTATTTTCTCCTCAGCAGCGGGAGTCTTCAAAGAATCAATTAGCAGGAAAGTGGGAGATTCACCTAAAGAGAAATCTAATATGCTATAAGTACTGAGAAGCTTGATTTCTCCACAAGAGGTGAGTAATGGAATATACCTCTTTGTTGGTCATAGACAAAAAACTGCAAATAGTAATTTGTATCTAGAGTCATAATGGACACGCACAAGTAGCAGCTGCCAGCCTCCTGTATAGATGGGAAAGAATTCTGCAATCTCTCCAAGTTATGCATAGTTACATGAAGTAAATACTTTCTGTAGCCCTCATAGATCATTTGAGGGGAATAGATTATTTAGAGTTGCAAAACATCTATAGTTTATGGGTATAACATTATGTGCATTTGTGTGTAGTAATGATCTCATTTTTAAGAGATGCAATTAAGCATTTACAGGAAAAAAAATCAAATCATCACTGGTTTATTGCAATGAAATATGAAAGAAAAAACCCCATAATGTTTGTTGCCAAAAGTAAAACTTTTTTCAAGTTAATCTCAGGCGTAATTAAGCAGAGTTAGCAAGAAGAGTGGTAGCACTACTCTTTCATGGTAACAGCTCAACTGAGAGCAGCAGAGGCACTCACTTTTAGAGCAACTAGTAAGGCAGAACTAATATAATCTACAAAACAATGACATTAATAATTGCCTGGGTAATAGGAAGGAGTTTTCAGCTGGATAACTGAACATTTGTATCATTTAAGAAGTTTAAAACTATTGTGGAATACACCAGATGTTAAAATGCTTGAATCACAGAATCCATTTAGTTTTTCTACAGACAGTCTTGAAGGATCTCTAAAACCGACACCCAAAAAATCGTGTGAATTCATCACAGGCTCTAATAAGTTAGAGATATTTAGCTCTTATATGAAGTTTAGAAGAGAAATTTTACCATATATCACCTGAGAACTTTAGGCTAATCAGGCCAGTTTATGAGGGGTTTGATTTAATGACGTGCATGATGACTTCATCAGAAATTTTTACCTGCTAATATTCTCTTCTGTTAAACCACTGTTGGTGTGGGTTTATTTTATTTTATTTTATTTTATTTTATTTTATTTTATTTTATTTTATTTTATTTTATTTTATTTTATTTTATTTTATTTTATTTTATTTTATTTATTTATTTTCTTCTTTTAGCATAATCTCTAAACAGTTACTCAGTATTGATTGCTTTTCTTCCTAAGTACCTCTTAGGTGTAAATGTAGCATTATCATCATGAGGTATAGAAGATATAGCAGTTTTTTCACGCCAGTAAGAGCCAGCTAATTTGGGGTCTCATGCATTACAAGTAATCACATGCACTTTTCTCCCAATAATGGTATTCAAAATAATTCATTAAAAATTAATTTTATGAATAAATTCCTTCGTGAATGGTACCCAGAAAAATCACAGAAGCATTTTTAATGAAACCTACTACAGAGTCAGTAGCAGATAGGAGACCTGAATTAGAATTCACTGTGTTTCTGAGAAGCTGCAAGAAAAATTCAGTGGTGATACAAATACAGAATATAAACAAATACGGTAGTGTCATAGATGTTTCTGCTGGTTAATGTGTGATTCTAAGCTTCTCTGCTATTCATGCATACTAAACTTAGACATCAGTCGTTTGTCAGTTTTTAATGCAAAAATTCCTTTTTTTCAAATCATTACATTTAAAATGAGCATTTAAGTGTTTACTCAGAAAGAAGTCCAGAAAGATTCCTTTGCTGAATATAAACACCAGTAAAATACAATGGATTAGACTTAGCTGATGCAGCATATCAGAAGCTGAGCAGTTAATAATCCCTAATGAAAAGGAGGTCATCAGGACTGCACCAGCCAAAAAACCCAAATCAACCAACCAACCAGCCAGTGATAACAAAAGCACACTATCAAGCAAGCAACCAACCACATTCCAAACAAGCAAGCTGAAGGTACTGAAATGGCCACAGTGTGTATGTGAACAGACTGCATACTTGTGAACTGAGGAATTTAACTGAAGTATTATAACAAACAAGAAGAAGCTGGTATTTTAGTTTGCAAGGAATAAAGCAAGGTTTGTTTTCCTTTTTCCACTAGAAAACGATGGGCAAATCTCCCTGGAATGAACATATAGCAACATGCTACTCATGACTTTCATTCTTATCAAAACTTGATAATGTGTATTTCACCTTACCTTGCTGGGCTTTCTTTGATGAGGAAAGTTTCATACTAGAAATGTTTCTATCTTTTCCATTTAGGTTATCTAACACTGTATAGTACAGAAGTGTTGTTTCCCAGCTAGCTGGCCACCTGGAAGCAGCAGCCTTCTGAGCATTGCCCTGTAAAGATCAGGGAAAGATGAAGCATTGCCCAAAAGTCAGCAGAACACGTTTATTCATATGGGGTCTTTTTTTGTTTCTCTCCTTTCTTATATGTCTGCAGTTACGAAGGTTTTGCAATTTAGATTTTAAATTGCAATATGCACAGTTTTTCTAACTTCTCTAGCACTTTCACTGTGTGTTTGTAGAAACAAGACAATAGGAAACAGAAAAGGATTACAACCAAATAGAAGACTGGATTTCAAGACATCTTTCAGGAATTATGTCTTTAAGCAACCGAGTTAAATAATTTATTGGAGTTTGTGATATTACATACTTCCCTTTATCCTTTAAAGGCCATTAGATCACATGATAAAGTATTTTATTTATATTTCTTGTACAATAATATTCACATTTCGGTAATTTTCTGGAAAAATACATATAATTAACCTTATATTTAAAAACATATGAAATGTAAGTTCCTTTGGATCTTCTGTTAGCTTAGAAAATTGATAATTACTTCACTAGCTATGTCTTACTTCATATACCTCTACTCTTTCTCCCCTGAGAGAAGACTGTTTTTCTTCTCAATGAGAAACACATACAAGAGAAAGATGCCTTTTTAATGCATCCATGTGATGTTGAGTCAGAAAAGTGAAGCTCGTTAAAATCAATAGGAGAAGTATTTTCACAAAAGAGCGTAAGAATTAATATTGCCTGTAGTTTACTTTTACAATAGCTGCAGTCAAAATAGTTTTCATTAGCTCAAGATATGCTCCAAAACCTCAGTCACTCTAGATGGGAATGCACACCACCTCACTGATTTTGGAAATTTAATGTCATGTTACTAAAACGATTGGAAAATTTCAAAGGAATGAACATGTTTTTAATTGTGGACTGTGAGAATTCAGCTTCTCTGCAAAATATAGATTTGCCAGCTACAACTTAGTTAATTTCACAATTCTGAATATATAGATAATGCTGTTGGCGACTCAGCTACAATGAACAGTTTTTTTCATAAATAGAGACATGTCAATAACACAAGTCAGTTAAGCAACTAGTACTATAATAAATTAAACAATACGAGTGGTTCTTTGCCCATGCCTTTTTGCTGTCACTTAGGTGTTGTCATGACAGCTGGCAGATATGTCTCTATATGTATTTATTTTAACTGGAAGTAGATTAATATCAGGGTTCTGCAATACTTATGGTCAGTATGTATAATTCACCTAAACTGGTATTTTGAGTTTGCAAGTCACTTGCTATAGTAGAATTCAGTAGCATTCAATGATTCTACCTTTAATTGCTAGAAGTGGAAGTTAGAAATTATTTCCCACAATAGCTTAGAATGATGGTCTTTTCTGCTTGGCATGAGTCAAGCAGTAGACCATCAAAGGCAGACCACTACCTGAAGAAATGCCAGCATCCCTGCCTTAGTTGAAAGAGACAAGGCACAAGCCTTAATCAGTTTGCTCATGCAGTAACTTAAGAGTCACACCCAAAGGAACTAAAAGAATCCCATAAGGTAACAGTAAAAACACAGTAAGCTTGCAACACTGCACAGACTGCAGTAGAACTCCAAGAAATTGCCAGCATTGTGTTACAGATATGTTTACTAGGCATCTAAATGGGTTAGAAGTCAGTTATTATACATCGAGCATACAGGATCACACAAATCAGGCAAGGAGACTCGTACTCCATTCATATTCATTGCGAAAGCAAGATGGGACCATCAATTGAAGTCTCAAACTGAAATCTTCTGCCATGTCTAACTGACGTGAAAATGTAGCTGTTAGGATTCAAGAGAGCTATAGTTAATCGAGTTAAAAGCATTCAGCTGTGCTTATCAGTGGATTAACATTTTTATCAATGAACTGGATAAAGAAATCAAGTTCTTCAAGTTTGCATACAATGCCAAGAAGCAGGACTGTTGATCTGCTTGAGGGCCAGAATACTCTGTGGAGGGATCTGTACTGGTTGCATTGATAGCCTGAGTTAAGTCATGTAATATTCAGCAAGGCTAAATGCTAGGTTCTGTGCTTGGTTCACAACAACTTAATTCAGTTGTATAGACTTGAGTAAGAATGGCTGGAAAGTTGTCTGGAAGAAAAGGGCCAGGGGGTTCTCATTGACAGCCAGCTAAATATGAACCAGAACTGTGCCCGGGTGACCAGGGTGCTGTTGGCCACCCAATGAAATGGAGTGGCTAGCAGGACCAGGGGTATGATTTTCCTTCTGTACTTAGTATTGTTGAGACCACACCTTGAGTACTGTGCTCAGTTTTGGGTCATTCACACAGGATATTGAATCGCTGAAGCATGTTCCCTTCTGCCAAGGGAAGTGGTGGAGTCCCCTTCATTGGTGGTATTTAAAAGATTCAGAGTTGGGACAAATTGACATGGTTTACTGATGGGACTTTGTAGGTCAGGTTGTCGGTCTTGGTTGGCTTTTTTTTTCAGTGTAAATAATTCAGTGATTCTAATAGGTAAGCCTATATTCTTCAGCTATATTTTTGATTTTTTTTTCTAATTGAGAATTAATATTATTGAGGAAGACAAAGAAAAACTGAATTACATCTGTGTACAGACACAAAAGTTCTTGCAGCGACATAAAAGATAGATGGTATTAGTAGATTGGTGTGGTAAAGTTCCATAGTGCCTGAAGCAATTGTGTTAAGGTGGCTGTGGAAAGGGAGGAAATGATTTCCTGCTCTCCTGTGACAAATTGCTCTGATTACTAAAGATGTCAGTGTTAGTGAAGGTTTTAAGCAAAACAATGCCTGAGGAGGCTGAAATAAACCCACATGATGTTCTGTTCTATTTTTTTTTCCTGAGATAAACAACCTGTTGGTGCAAAGACATTTCTCCTGGAGAGAATAATAGTGTGAGAAAATACCTTCTGATTCTCTGTTTTTCCTTGAGACAAATAAAAAGGCAAGTCTCATCAGCACTCTCAATCACTTGTTTTATTTGAAAGTATGATATACTGCTGTGCCTGAAACATTCCCTTTACTTGCAGTACATTTCAAAGCAGGTTTTAGCCTGTACTCAACTATCAAATACTTTAAAAAGTCATTTCTTATTCCTCATAGCCATTTTGCCCAGTTAACTATTTGTGTCTTATTCAAACAATAAAATTGTCACAATCATCTCTAGGTATTCACAAGGGACATTTTTAAAGATTGTTTAGTCATGCTATATGGTGATGATAAAGAATACCACACCTCAGGGCACATTTTGGAGAATATCCTGTCCCATTTCCAAGAGTTTCACAACTTGCTCCTTTACTCCAGCTCTTCCAATTGTCTCTGTCAGAAAGCAGACCCCAGGCTGTGAAGGTGACAGAGATGCCTCCCTGCTGCTAGATACAGCAGTGCTGTGTTTCCAGGCAGCTGGCACATTGGTCAAAGATTATATTCCTACACTGGCTACACAGGCTTTCTTTTTAATACAGACACAGAGTGATAAGCCAAACTGTGACGAAAGGCCAAGAACTCCTCAAGGCTCATTGTGTACTTCTTTGGATATTTTTGGGTGGAAGTGCAAGGGGAAGCCCAAAAGTCAAAGCCTGTGCTTGGTTTCTGGTGTCCAGTGTCTGTCTTGAGCAGAGCAGGTAGCTGACCTCATTGAATGGAGGGGAAGAGCCTTACTCATTCCAGGGCAGTAGATCAATCACATCACAAGACTGATGGAATATTTCTTGGTTCGTGAGGCTTCCTTCTATATACTGTGGCTATTGGAAGCATACAAAACACACCTCCATTTCTCTCAAAAAAAGTGATGTGCAAGTGCACAGAAACAGCTCAGTACAGGTTTTCCATTGTATGGATGAAGAAATAATGTCTCCAAGTTTAACTACAGTTGTCTACAACTAACCACAGTCTGGCTTGAAAACTAGGTTTGCCTCCATATGCAAGAGCATGCTGTCTTAGGGCTACAGAATAAATGATATTTGAGGAATTTTTAACTTCAGTTAAATTTGTGAAAGTAATTTCAGCACCAAACAACAATGTTCACTTTAACTAGGATAAAATGAAATAATGGCAAAGAAGAATAACTCAACAAATAAGAGCTGTATTCAGTAGTGATAATTTTATCCATAGTAGTATGATTTTAACTATACCTTCTGTACTAGTTGCTGAGGTGAGTAATTATAATAATGAGAATCAGTGATATTTAACTGACAAAAATGAGCCTGAGGCCAACACTGAAGTGTAATCCAGAAATAATAAGTGCAACCAGGAATTTTCAGTTCTGGAAAACTTGAGTTTGTTAAGTGAAAGTTATAGTCCTTCAAATACATATATATGTTCTGCTTTTTTTTAATCTGCTGTATGTTTCAGATTTCAAGGCTTGTAATTTTAAGTCCTGCAATAGCATTTGAATGTGAGATGCAAGATGCCGAAGATTTCGCTTAATATTTAATTGGTAGTGAAGGTGCAGATAACAGTGAAAAAGCCTTGATTAATTTAGTGAATATCCCTTCTATTTCATACATGTTCATATATACAGGGATACAAATCAGAGAAATCAATGCATAGCTCCAAATTTAAACGTTTGTCCATGGCAGTTACTTCATCAGTAATAACAGTTTTTTTAAGGTTGTTAGCTGCACACCATAAAAAACATCAGCACTTTACTTTCACAGCTAATTTCTTTTGCCAAAAAAACCCTTTATTTCCAATATTTCAGTTTTTTCCTTGCACATCCTATCAAATAGATCCTTGTAGATTTTAGAGCACCAAAAAAAAAAAAAAAAAAAGTTGTAAGAGCAGCAGCCCATCGTCACCTGGGAGGAATAGCTGCAAAACAGGGTCTGCTGCTCTTAAATCTATAATAGGTTTAAAGGCCCTTGTAGGAATTTCTATAATAAATGATGATTCCACATACCATTTTGCTGTTCCTGACATTCATGGGTGTTTCTAGTACACTGGCAGCATCCCTCCTCCCTCCAGAATCATTGTTTTGATGGCATTTTCTCTTTGCTCCTGCATTTAGTACAAGAAGAAGATGAACACAGAGAGCTCTCTTTTGGATTTTTTTTTTCTCTCCATCCCCCAGGGATAATAATGGGAATACCATTTCCTTCGGTTATATACAGATGAATGTCTTTCCCCCTCCATATTCTGCCCTTTTTAATTTATGTCACATATTCCTTAAAGTCCACACATCATTTACAGGGGTAGAAGCTTCTTGATTGCTTCGTATCATATAACTGCAATTTGAGGAGAGCAGTCCATCTGCATAGAGCTGAGTGTCACATCTTTTAACCTACGTGAATCGTCCACCTGGGTTCTCACATCTCTTCCTTGAGCAGGGTTTTAATTTAGACAAACATCATGAACTAAGCAGACACATCGCTGACTTGTGGTATTTATTTCATGTTTTACTTTACAGGTTAGCAGAGTTCCAGAGACAACAAAAAATTAAGTTACTGTTTCAAAATCACACAAGATATCACAGAGCTGCATATTTTTATTTTCCTAGAATAATAAAACAACTGCTTTATGACAAGACAAGACAGGATATGAACATATCAGGGTCATCTCCATTGCATGAAACAAAAACAGAGAGCTATATTCCATTTCCAGTGTTCCCAGAGAATCCTGGTCAGTCTTATCCATTGCACAAAACCTTCTTGATGCAAAGTTCTGTTTTTTTGTTCTTAAACTAAAGATGATGATCCAGCTAAAACTCATATATTTAAATACTTTTGATTAGAAGCTTAAAACTCAGCTCTATCTTTTCAGCTGTTTTATATGAATTTATTCTACCATGTACAAAATGTGCTTATTATGACTCATGTTTACTCTATCCTATTCTCTAGCTGTTATGAATGCTGAATAAATGCAATTTTTTTTTTTTTTCTGGTGCAGCATTATTCAGGTTTCAGTACAGCCCTTCTAATACCCAGCAATAAAACAAAAAGAAAAAAAAAACAAACAATCATGTATATTCAAGTACAATAAAATATCTTTCTGCTTCAGTATCATTTCTGACTACTTAAAATTTAATATAAAATCTGGCATGAATTAATTCCTGCGTAGATAGCTTAATAGATAGCTCAGCTTAACGATGGTATTCATGGTTTTCACTCAATTTACCATCCCTAGTGA
Organism: Cyrtonyx montezumae; assembly: GCF_038088225.1. Taxonomy (NCBI): domain Eukaryota; kingdom Metazoa; phylum Chordata; class Aves; order Galliformes; family Odontophoridae; genus Cyrtonyx; species Cyrtonyx montezumae. The sequence continues at coordinate 2,280,609 of NW_027072039.1, forward strand.
TTTAGGTAGTCACACAAAATATAGTATGAATGCCTGTCCCTTATGGGAGGCACTATAAATTTTATGCATCACAAACTGTTGAAGGATACTGGAGTAGGGGCAGGAAAAATAAGTATAGAACATCTAATGTGTACATGCATTCTCCATGAAGAAGTCAAATATGCAAACCACACCAAAATCAAACAAAATATACAAACGTGCACACAAACATATTTTCAATATGTTAGAAAAAGTAGTTATGCTTTTGAATAGAAATTGGGCCTTTATATAGCCAAAATTGACTTGCCTACATACTCCTTCATGTTCCTTTCCTAGACACAGAAACTACCCTACTCTGATTCCTAGGTGTTTCCTGCTGAAGAAAAGACAGGGCAAGAGGATGCAGCAGGTGTTTTGTCAAGCTGGCAGATAGAAAGAATCAGTAGAATCACAGGGGTTGGAAGGGACCTCAAGAGATCATTGAGTCCAACCCTCCTGCCAAAACAGGTTCCCTACACCAGGTAGATAGATGATCTCAGTTGATGGAACCAGGGGGAGAGTATTTTCAAGCTCAGTAATAAAAATAATAATTACAAAAAGCACTTATCTTTTTTGTTGGTTATTTAAATTTTGAGAAAGTTGTATGTGGAGAATCTTTCACTCTCTTCACATATGACATAAGCAGGTTTAGAAGCCCTTTTCAGGACTGAGACTGTCAAGTCAAAGTGGCAAAGTGAAGCCTGCAGAAGCTACTCAGAAGTCAGCTATGGACTGTGGCTGGAAGTAATGGTATCTTTGAGCTCCAGCATCTTTTTACAGCTTTTTAGTTAACTGTGTTAACTTTAGTTAACTGCTAGGTCTTGCATTTTTAAGTTGCTGCCCTTACATTGAGTTTGCTAACTTGTTGAGCCCTCATTGCTCCAAATTTCAGTAGCTTGTAAGATACATCTGGCAAAAGATGGAGTGAATGCTGTCCCTGAAGTCATCAAAATCACCCCACTGTTTTTCCTGATGACTCTGTTCTTAAGAGAATGAAATCTTCATCATTTTAAATTACATTAAAATTGAAAAGAAATCTTCACTTTAAAAGTTTTGGCTAAATGAAAATCTTAAAATTATCAGCAGAAAATCATCTAAGAAGGAAATGTGAGCCTATGCAAAAGGCCCAAGCTGTATGTCCTTAGAGCAAAAATATATATATATATATATCTATGCTGAAAACGTGAGATAAGCATGGTTGATAAATGCTGCAAACCTACTGAAGCAAGCAGAATTTCACCATTCTTCATACATACAAGCACAGCAGTGAAATTAAAAAAAAAAAAAAGCTGTATCTGATGAGAACCAGGAAAAACATGTTGATCTCCTTTCTCAGCTTATCAACAAACTGTAACGAATCCTAAATATGATTATAACCACATTACTCACAGCATGTCTAAGAACCTAGTTATATGTAGTGGGTGTTTCTTTGTCTCCTAAAGAGATGAAACTGGCAAATGGTATGCTGTGGTACTTGGTTCTGTCCAGAACCCTGAAAGCTTAGATCTGAAGCCACAGAGTGCTCTTCCATGAGAAATACTTCCTAGAGGAAGAGTTTGTTGCCCTCCTGTAGACCCATGGTGACCTCACCAGATTTTTGAGTGGCTCATGGAATATGGGTAGTTGCGAAAAGATGGTTCTGTGCTTCCATTAGAGATTTTCAGAAACACTTAGGACAATTGTAATCCTACCCAAATCTCCACTAATCCCAGGAATTCATTTCAAAGAAATTCAGTGTCTCAATATTAAATTTAAAAATAAAGTATTGCATTTTTGAGTAATGTATATTTTTCCTCCTTTTCTTTTTGTTACATTTTTGTTTTTTTTTCTCCATTTTGTTGGAGAATTCCAAGCAAAAATAAAAAACTATTTGTAGAGAAGAAGCTCATATTTTAATCTTTTTCCTATTTTTTTCTTTTTTTCTAAAATGAATTCCTATTTTATTATTTTCTGCCACTAAAATGAGACTATTTCATTTCACATATCCTCTCACCATTACTTCTTGAATGTGCAGCAAAGGAGCATTCAAACCCAGCATGATTTGTTTCTCTTTATCGTATATATATTTTGAGAAAGAAAAGAAATATAAAACACAACCATGTCTGCTTCAACTGCTGAGAATAGTTTCTGCTGCATCCCCTGAATGAGTCTTTCTCACCTTGAAGGTGACACAAGGCAAATGCTGTCACCCCATGATACATCAGCACAGATTGTATTCACACCCCTAAAGAGTCTCTGAGCTCTGAATGACAATTTCTTCAATCCTTGCACAGTCAGGTTAATACCAATGAAGGCAATGTTCAGCATGCCCCCTTCCCAAATGATTTCAAATGAAATCAATACATATTACAGAAATAATAACCATAATCAAGTTAATTGTTAAAAACAAGTATAGTGCTTTATGCTAAAGGGTTTAGTTTCAAAAGAAGAAAATGAAGAAAAGCCTTGTGGTGTTCTTCAGGATCTTACTGAAATATACAAATAACTCAGGAATATGACCCAAACCTGGCAATTTTTCCAGGAGGTTCAGCATACTTTGGAATAAGTCTTTATGTAAAATTATTTTATGTTTAAATGTAAATAAGAAAATAATATAATTTCAGTTTGTGTATGTGTGTGTGTGTATGAATAATTGAGACAATTTTACATCCAAATAGTTCCTTTTAAACATACCTCAAGTGGTTTGAGATAATCCTTCAAAGACAGCATTTCTGTATCTGCAGGGTATAGCTTTGGCTTTCTACTGCTCATGTAGTAAATGTGTTTGACTGGAAATCATTTTATCAGGTTAAAGCAGCTTCATTTCCATCCCAGCGTGCTAATCCCAAGAGTGCTGCAGTTACTGTAAACCTTTCTATTAAGTTCAAGATACTGAGAAGTTGAGTAACATCTTTCTTTGCTGTCAATTTTGACCTGATGCTTTTTGCATTCTTATGAAATACACATTTCCTCCACTATCAGTATGACAGTATTCTGTTTATTGTTTGCTTTTTCTTTCTTTTAAGTAGAAAAAAATCACATACTCAGGCTATTCAATTGCAAATTTGTCTAATCATTGTTATTACTATTATTACACCGGCAGCATTATAACCAGCCAAAACAACCAGTAAAAGATTTAGAAGTAGCAAAGGGCATGCTGGAAGGTAGAATTCAATTTTCAGTATTGCTTGAGCTAAAATACTTCCATTGTTAGTGGGTCTGTTCTACAACAGTGGAGAGTCTGAATCCTGGTGAGAGATGCTGCTGGAGGAATGCTGTAGAAGTCTTTCCGATAGGAAAAGTAAAACTGTTCTTCCACTTCAGCATGACCCAGAAAGCCAAAAGGTTGTACATCCATGGGTTAGAGGATATTCCACTTTGTTCATATGCAACCTGTGCCCATGATTGTGTATCTGTATAGAATGACAAGACGATTCCAAGCTGGAAGTGATCCACAAGGATCAAAACCAAGCCATTGCCTCCACACAAGAACACCCAAAAATCAAGTCCTGTATCTGAAACATTTGTCCAAAATGTTTCTTGAACTGAACTCAGGCAGTCTTCGTGCCTTATCTCTATTAACAAGTTGACTAAAGCTGTTTAAACACATTAAAGAGAATTACTATTTTCACCTATTTGTAGTACTCCCACACCCACCTTGTTTTAAAGGATAGACAGACAATTCTGCTTTTGAAATGCATTCCTTTTACCTAGTCAAAACAGGCTACAATTTGACATGTGTTTACTCAATATGAATTTACACAACTGAAAAGTGCAAGAAGTGTTGTGAATTAATTAGAATGTTTCTATTTTCACTTGTTGGAGAGCAAGTAAATGAGTTATAGGGTAAGACATTCCAGATGCAATCTACTAATGAAATAATAATTCTTCCAGCCACAGAGTCTAATAAATAACAAAATAAGTGACATTAATTTCAAGCATTTCACAGGTGTTTATATTAATTAGCAAAATTACATTCCTCGAGAATGCAAACAGTGTAGATTGAAAAACTAGTTTTTCATTTAACACCACAATCATCTGAAACAATACATGAGGTATGTGAAAGCATACTGACATACCAGGCCAAACACATCTCTGCCCAATACAGTGTACTGTTTTCAACAACAACTAATGATTAATGCTCAGGAAATTGTTTGCAGTGAGCCAGATCCCCACAATTACTTAATTGAAATCTTACTGACTTTTCTGAATCATTAAGGTTGGAAAAGACATCTAAGACCATCTAGTTCAACCTACCTCCAATATTGCCCACTAAACCACATACCTAAGGGTAACATCTACACTTTCCTAAAACACTTCCAGCGATGGTGATTCCACCACTTCCCTGGGCAGCCTGTAACATGGTCTGATCACTCTTTATGAGAAGAAATTATTCCTAACATCCAACCTGAACCTTTCTTGGTACAGCTTGAGGCCATCATCTCTCTTCCAATTGCTGTTGCTGTGGAGAAGAGGCCAACCCCCACCTCCCCAGTAGCCTACTGTCAGGTAATTCTAGAGAGCAATGTGTTCTCCTCCTGATCCACCTCCTCTCCGGACTAAACAATTCCAGTTTCCTTAGCAATCCAAAGTTCCTCATAGGCTTTGCTGACCTTCTCTGAACACGCTCCAGGGCCTCAATGTCTTTCTTGTAGTGAGGGGCCCAGAATAGAACACAGTCCTCCAGATGCAACATCACCTGAGCTGAGTAGAGGGGGATGACTACTTCCCTGCTCCTGCTGGCAACACTATTTCTGATACAAGCCAGGATGCCATTGGTCTTCTTGGCCACCTGGGCACACTGCTTGCTCATGTTCAGCAGAGTGTTGACCAGCAACTCCAAGTCCTTTTCCTTCATGCAGCTTTCCAGCCACTCTGCCCTAAGTCTGTAGCATTGCACAGGGCTGCAATTTGGTCTCGTTGGCTTCACCCCATTGACCTCAGCACACTGATCCAATCTGTTCAGGTCTCTCTGCAACACTTTCCTACACTCAGGCAGACCTACACCTTGCACCCCCCCTGGCTTGGTACTGTTTGCAGACTTACTGAGGGTACACCACATTCAAATCATCAGTAAAGTTATCAAGCAGGACTGGCCCCAAAATCAACCCCACTTGTGACTGGTCACCAGCTGGAATGAGCTGCATTCACCACTACCCTTACTAATATATCTTAATACAACTTTCCTGTAGAGAACGCTTGTTGGCTGAGGATTACTCTGAAATAAGTATTTATAGCATGCAGATGGTGACTTCTTGGACATCTCAATTTCACAGTGGACAACAGGAGTTATCATGTGAAGAGCTCCTTGATGTCTAAGAGGAAAGGGGTGATGTTGAGAGGCTGAGGGTAACTTTATTGCTAGGAAAAATATGTGGAGAGATTTTCCACTAATTAAATTTCTATAATTTTGACTGAAAATATAACCCCCCCATCCCTCCCCCCCTCAAAAAAAAAAAAAAAAAAAAAAAACCTTCTACATTCCATTAATCCTTCTAATAAAATGCATACATTTTATTCTGAATGCCATTTTCGTGTAGAAAAGACCAAATATTATTTTAAAAAGAATTACAAATATGAAACTGTAAAGTGCAGGGGCTGGGGTTCTACTTGAATATTATTTTTATTGTTTTCTCCAAACTGTCTGCAGTAGTGGGTGGGGAAAAGAAAATAATGTATTTCAGTTGCAGTAAACACATTTTTTTTTCAGTCAATTTTTTGCTTTAAACCATTAACACTGACACTCATACAACTCTTTTGTTTCCTCTGTACATTTTACAAAACCAATGGATCTTTTCCTCTCTTGATACAACACATACTAATTGCTTATGTGCTTATTTCTAGAATAATATAACTTATTCATCAAAGGCTAATACTTTAGTCTTGTTCAATAATCATGCAGTTTATCAAAATGTTCTAATTTTTATGGCACTCATATCTCTGAAGTGTGTTTCATCAGTTAAGGATTGTTATTGTACCCCTTGAGGCATACTGAGCACATGCTTAATATGAAGAGATCTAATAAGGAATGCCTTGGACTGAGTCTTATCACCATAAGTGGTTCTGCAAGGAGTCTGCAGTGATGCAGCACAAGAAGATTCCCTGCATGCACTTATCCTAGTAACAATACTGTGTGCTTTGGCATGGGCTCCTCAGCCTCTCAGCCCATCTCTGTTGCACACAGATGGATCCTAAGCACTCCTATCCCACCCCTGCTTCATGGCAATACTGAGGCCTTTCCCAGGAAGGGAAATATCACAGACTTACAGGGAATCTTCTCGCCTCTCACCTTCTTCTGCCAGCTGGTGTTATCATTCTTTCAATCTAATGTTTCCCTAATACCACAAGCTGCTTTTTTGTTGTGCAACACCACCAGCTTTCAAAATGACTAAAAAAACGACTGAAAAAAACCCAAGGTCTTTGCATGTATGGTGAAGACCTGTAGACAAATATAATTTAAATTATTTAAAAGTTTTGTAGAAGTATTTAGATCATTTTTCTACCTACTTAGTCAGACAAATTAATCACGGGTTTTATATGTAACTGTAGATTAAAAAAAAAAAGCGGAGAGATTTCATCCCACAGCTGGGTAATCGCACAGAATTCATTGACTTTTTTCTCAAAATGCAATGAATATTAGGTGCAAAATGACATCCAATGGTACTTTTTTATAGTTAGAAAGAAGGTCTGTAAGTTCAGATATTTTTCAATACATTTTTCAACAATTTTGCGAAAATGAATGTACCTTCAGAGAACTCAAACCAGTTTAAACAAATACCTCTTTTGTTGATAAAAATGACAGGGGATTACAAAAGTTTTGCATATGAAGGCAAATTATAGGTGAACACCTGTTCTCAATCAATGCTCAATTTTTGTGTTTGATTTTAGTATATAATATCATTCTTCATAATTATGTGATTCATAGGTATAGAAAGAAGTTTATATCTGATACCTATCATTTTGCTAGGTGACCAATTCAACCAGCTTTTTTCCTCAGAATGTATTTTTAATCAGTAACCATGTTTCACATTTTATTGTGGTTTGGATTTGCAGGCAGTTTGCACATTGAATTCCTTTAGAAGTTAATCAGAAAATAACTTCAGAGCAATGTAATGGATTTCATTTGAAATTGTAAGTATTAATCCACCCCATTTATAAACTCAAGACTTTGGCTATGTTGCAGAAATAAACACTGTGGTGATGTCTGTGTTTTTTTATTTTTTATTTTTTTTCCCTTTAGCTCTGCTCTGCTAATGTGTTGCAGAGAAGAATATTTGCAAATGCTCTGCTGTTAAAAATGTGGCATTGCAGAGATTGCTTTTCAGGCCTCTAACTTCTCTAGAATTTAGGAGCTTCTATTGCAGTGCACTTTTGACTTTTGTGCTTTTGTAATCTACTGTAGTGAATCTTCTTTAGCAAGGGGTTAGACCTGATGGTCCCTGGAGGTCCCTTCCAATACTCACGATTCTGTGTTTCTGTGACTTTCCAAGTTTTGTCTGGAATAGCAAAAGTAAAGTAGAAATGTAGACTGTCATTTTCAATCTTACGTTGCCTGACTCAAACCAATGTTTTATCCAGTTTAAATCTAGACCTGTATATTGATGGCTGACCAGAAATTAAAGCCTTCTTCAAAACTATGTTTTACTGCTATTAAGCACGTATCTTATTTTATACTTAGTTCATTCATTTGCAAACTCCCAAAAAATGCAAAGTCAAGATACTGATGTTATTCTTACTGGAGATGTGATGGAATAAAACTCCAGCTCCACAGCAAAAGCGCAGTCAAAGTCACTCTGCCCTCAAAACCTCATCTATGTAGTTGCATGCAGCCTTTTTTTATTCTATTTTTATTTGACTCAAATTTGAGTTTGATGAGATCTATGTGAGATTTAATATTAAAAAACATATCTCATTCATATGATCCATTATTTGGCATAAAACTTTTCCAAAATGCTTGAGGAGAAAATACTTGAAGAACTTGAGATGATAGCAAGACTGCGACAATGTTTTTAAGACCTATGTGCTCATAAATTAGTTTCTATTCTTCAGAAAACCAGCTATTGCAGTTTTAAATCTCCAAAATGTACCATCACATATTCCAGAACTTCCTCTAAGTTAGAACAGCAGTTCTGGAAAAGAAGCACATTGGCTAGATACAGCTTTATCACACTGGAATGTGTATATGTAATATTACAAATGTATATTTTGTTCTCTTTCTATCCATTTCTACTTTCATGCGCAAAATGATTTTAAGTCTTCACTGACTGCCATGTTCTTCCAGAGTTTAGCCTATATTTCTTGCATGCTTGTATTTCTTTAGTGATAATCATGCTAATCAACTCTTAAAGCAAATCACAACCTTTTGTTCTTTGTTCCTCAGAATTAAATAATTTAAAACAAACAAACAAACAAACACTTTTCAGCTTAAACTGACAGTCTATTTGAGATGTGAGGGAAACTGATGTTGAATATCCAATAAATCATTGAATATCATGCCATGCTTATTAAAAAAAAAGATGATTTCCCAGTTTTATGATATTCTGGGAAGTGCCTGCAGTAAGACAGAGTTCAGGTGGATTCATGGGGTCTCTGTTTTGTTTAAATCTAGAAATATGGTAATATTCAAGGCCAGGCTGGATGAGGCTTTAAGCAACCTGGTTTAGAGAGAGGTGTCCCAGCCTAAAGCAGGCGGGTTGGAAGTAGATGATGTTAAAGGTCCCTTCCAACCCAAACCATTCTATGATTCTGTGATGTGATTCTAGGAAATAAAATAGCATTTTTAAAATAATGCTGACACTGCTATATGTCATCAGTTAGAAAGTGTAATTAAAAAACAATAATAAAAAATCGACTACTCCCCTTGCTTTTAAACATTTTCTAAATGTTCATTTTAAAACAAACAAACAAAAACCATAAAACAAAGTTTCTGTATTAGGTTATCTCTCAGAATTTTCAGTCTTTCTATTTCAATTTGTAAATGATTTCTAAGTGGTTGGTTTTCCTTATTTGAAAAATTATTAATTTCTGGAACTCTTCTCTGTGGTAAAAAAAAACACCAAAGTTCTGCAATTGATCTGGCTTCGAAATTCTGACAAAGTTTTCACAATAATTTAACACGCATCATGTTGCTTCTAAGCAGAAAACTCAAACGAAACACTGTTGGTGGTTTATTTGTTATCTGTTCACATCCAAAACAGAAACCATCTACAAAAAATCTGGATGACATAAGTATATGAGGAATGATTTTCCTAGGCAGACAAAAGTCCTGGCTTCCTAGAAGGCTGAAGAGTTCTTAGAGTTATGAGGCCCCAGTTTGCTGTTCAGGTGAGATAGGATAGTGTATCCATTTCTTTGCATCCTGCATCAATAATAAAAATTCAGGGTCAGTTTTACACTTGTGTCAGATGGACTGACACAGATGACAATGTCTGGCAGACATTTTAACACTATCTGCTATATATACCATACAAAGAACCAAAATGAAAATAAATGAGCCTAAGAAGATATAGAACGTCAGCTGACAATGTTTGCAAAGAAAAACTATATAACTAAACATAAACTAACATCTGAAATGAAAGGAGATGAAATTTTAGCTGCATCTCCATGGTGTCATACAGGTAACCATGAAAAGAAGAGAACTGTAGTAACTTATTAAATGATTGAGAAGTGTGAGTCTCAGTGGTCCTTGGGAAACTTATAGAGAAAACTCAACATGACGTGTAGTGGAAGGAAAGAAGACACCAGCAAAAACAAGGGATCAATATAAAGTTTAACAATAACAGAAGCTGACAAGTTTGATTATGTTTGGAAGATGAGGAATATGGATTTTGGAAATTAAACAAAATTTATGCAGTTGAAATAACTGAAGGGGGATTGTTTAAGTGGATGTATTTCTCATGTGGAGAAAGAGGAAAAGGTATTTATTGTACAGATGAGAGCCAAGACTTGAATCTTCCCATCCTGAATATCTGAAAATTATTATGACCATTTATTAGAGTGATAGAACCAGTCTTCTTCTAGGCTTATATTTGATTGTATATTCTGTGTGGTATACCTCAACTCAGCAGAAGATAAAATAATATTAATTTACTGTACTAGTAACCCATTTTCTGCTTTATAAATTCACCTTATTACATGGATAAGTTCTAGCAAATTCACTTCTAAAGGCTGAACATCTTTTAACTACAGAATAAAACCAGCCTATCTTTCCTTCCTATTTATATTTCTTCGTACATAGCTTAGGATCATTAAATTCATTTTAAGAAAAAAGTAAAATGTACATGTATATCATAGGTGAAGAGATGGGCAAGAACAGTCCTTTCAGTTGCTGTTTAGTCTTTGCTTGCATTTTGAAAAGCACCCTCTCAAACACAAATCACTTCCCTTTGGTAGCAGAATTACTGTAAATCTGAAGAGCTGTAAATCTCTATGATGACTGATATTGGAGCACAGACTGTTACGATGAAGATATCCAGTGGTTCAACATATGTGAAGGAACAGTGGTGTATTAGATACCTGTGGCACTAAAAAATGATCAACTGGTGCTCTGTTCTGGCACTGCCAAAGGGATCCTTAATGCATACTACTGTGCTCTCATACAGCTAGACAGATGTGACCACTTCCTAACCCTTTCTTCAACTTCATGTCATTTTTTTCTGTCTATCTTCAAGGCTTTGTTCCTTATTTTCTGGCCTTTCTATTCCATATATTTACAGCAGAGAATTCAGTTCTTTCTGGTAACAGCCTGAGTGAGACAAGCACCATGAAATGTCCAGATATATTTAAATATCTCAAGTGAAGAGCAATGAAAAAAAAAACCAACAAAATAAAATGTGATCTTTATAATTCTTCCCACTTACTGGAATTCTCACTAATGTATCTTTTTATTGAAGGAGTACTGTCTCTGGTTTATAAGATTTACATAAAATGGGACAATACTATCCTTTCCTGCTAACAGAAAGAGGTAACTCAGAAAACTGAGTTTGCCTTATTGCCTTCAAACAGCATTCCAAAAGGCTTCATGACAAAGTTCGCTGCAAATCCAAGTAGAGGTCTCAGGAGTCAGTGAACAGCAGGGGTGAATCTCCTTTCTAGTATAACTCAGAATGTAAGGTGGATGTAAGATAACAAGTCATGAAACCATTTCCTCAGGCAAAGAGTTAGAACAGAAATATGCAACAGTCTGCATCTGTCTCCTCAACCTTGATCTGGCTGTCAGCTGGTAGTGCCTGTGCTGGTAAAATCACTTATTCTGAAAAGTAAAGGTAGTATTTCTTCCTCTCCACCTCGTCCTGCCTGGGCGTTGCAGATTCCTCTTCCAATCTGGAAATGAGTAGTATAAGGAGATCAATTCAGGAAAAATCAGACCTCTCACATTTCGCATAGTAGTGCCTTTTGACACAGCACGGAGATTAAATTTACCAGATCAAATTAGAGAAAAAGTAGGACAGCTGAAGAAACTACCTGAAACTGTGCATCACAGAGGGAAGGCTGTGGAGTGTCACATGGTTTGATAGATAGTTTTTGGATTTAGGCTGTAGGGGGAAAAGAAAGGGGAGATATTTGCATCAAATAAAAGAATATATAACTGTGGCACCCATACTCAGGAGTTGGTAGCTCATAAAATATGTTCCTGTCTACCAGATGTCCATAGTACAGCTTGTTTTTAACCAAGTGTCAGCGGTTTGCGGGACAGTTTGACCCGGTACCGTGACAATTGAGGCAGGGGACCCACAGGCCCACACCCCAGGGAAGTGGAAGGGGAAAAGGGAAAAAGCAGAATGGAGATGGGCCTAAGAACAAAACAGCGGCAACGATCTGAGGAGAAAAGCTAACTTACTAAATAAGATATCAGAAAGGAAAATAACACAATATAATATAATATAATTGGAGTTGAGGCAAATGAATCAAATAAAATGAGCAAGAGAGACTGTCCGATAAACCGAAGGCCTTATAACGCTGAAGGCGGACGGCTGCAACAAACACCCACTGCCGAGCTCGGTCCCGAAGGGAAGAGAGAGTCCCGTGACCACAGACAGTTTTTATCTTTCCCTCTGGGCGGAAATATGTAAAAATGCAAAGCATCGCAAAGTCCTCTGGGGAATGGAGTTCTTCTCTTCTGAGACAGGTACACCCAATACTATCGACGATCCACAGAGCTGGAGCATTAACTCTTTAACTCCCAATACTCCACATGATGTTATGATGTGGAATATCAACAATACAAGAAAAATCATAAAACCATAACACCAAGAAAAATGTACACTGTGTTTTAAAAGGCCTGAGTTTGTGTCACTATGTGCTACGAATGATAAAATCAAGGTAGCTTTGGCTGGAGCAAAAATCATGTTTTCATCTATTTTTATATCTTTGGTGTTCTCAGTGTATTATTATTAGAACATCAAAACACTGAGAAGTAGAATGAGTTACTGACGTTAATGTAAAGTCATTTGTTACGTGTGCAAAGAGCTTAAGCATTAGGACACAATGAGAGACTGAAGTTTTGTGCTGTCATGTTTTTAGGTCATTTTACCCCGTCTAGACACATCTGCTGATCTGAGACTGATTGTTGTCCTGTTGCTGTCTGGAGTAAGGAGCAGTCTGTTGATAGCTATTTCTTGAACACCTCCAGAAGGGGTAAAATCACTTCAAAACTGCTGAAGCATTTTGTAAAACCTATGTGAGGCCACAGAACACCTATTTGCCCTTTGAGTTGATGCAGTACTTGGTGAATGAGTATGTGCTCACAGTAGGAAGATTTATGTAATGTTGCTATATAAATCCTCAGTCAACCGCATTAGCTGAAATAAATCAGTATTGTTCAATTTATACATATGTACCATGATTTATAATAGCCCAGAGACTCATATTTTCTGAGTATCACTAGATTATTATTTTTTAGAAGTGAATTTGTTTACAATGCCCTAGAGATGGGTGGCAGGGAGGTTTCAAACTTAATTTCACTGAATATTTTTTTATATTTTTTTTCTACTGAAATCATAGGAAATGGATAAAAATTGGAATACTTTTTCAGAAGTATTATTATAGAGATAAATTTACATTAGTTGCCTATTCATAAAGTCTGAACCACATTACAACTAATGTTTTATACAAGAAAGCACATGAGAAAACATATGGAATGATTTGTCTTCACTTAAATGGGAAGATGGGTTGTGAATCTGAATTGCTTGTAGATGCTTTGAGCAGTTTTACAGTCAGGCATATTTTACTGGGCAAAGGAAAATGTCATGCTAAGTGTTTGTACTCCACCATCTATTCCAGAATAGAACTGTCCCCTTTGAGTTACACAGGAACAATTAATATAGGTATCCTGGACCATATTAAACAAAGGAAAGCAAAATCAGGGAGGTCATATCCTTAGACGGTGGCCAGCTTTAGACAGGGAAGGGGAACTCTGCAGGTTTTTAGGATAAGCTGAGATGTTATTGCCCTGATGAGATGTTGCAGAGCACAATTAAACCATGTATGAACCTGAAATCTTATTTTTTCTCTTATCTACAGACCAAGTATACTGAGCTAACAAACAGGGAATCTGTTCAGTATTTATTTCTCTCCTAACTGTAAGCTTATACCTGAACCAGAAGTAACAAGAGAGGAAAAATATGGATGGAAATTGTGTTTGCATCTGAACAAATACCTTACCTAAAGTAGACTAGGCATGTTTGGCTGTGTATCGCTCTATCAGTGTTCATATATGAGCTCATACCTAATGTTTATTCTTTTGTTGTCTTTTCTTTTTTCGTATCATTTCTTCATACTTATGTTCAAATACCATAAGGATATATCCTTTAATCAAGATGTTTCATCCAGTAGCCAGCCTTGCAAAAGTGTTTTAAAATATCCTATCTAGAAGCTTATAGATTCATACTTTTGCTCAGGTAACAAATCCCAAGGAGAAGAGCAGAAGCATGGATGGTATATGTAACTGATACACAAGTCCTCAACATGCATTTCTTTCCAGAGTGTGTGAGAGACCTAATACACAGATCATGTATCTCAGCAGAAATCTGTTTCCTTAGCTGAAAAATGCAGGAAATGTTCTCAAGTGTTTAGAACTTGAGATAGCTAGGTGTCTTCCTTTGACTCTCTTTGTGTCAGCCAGCATCGTAGTTGTCACAAATATATATATATATATTTGGAAATAGTTTCAGGATGACCTCTTACTTTATTTGGACTTTCCTGGCATAATCAGTTACACACTCATAAGGAGGGACTGGGAAGTACAGATCAAATCACAAAATAAGCTACATTCTTGTTTGCGACCTGTGGCAGGCAACTCATTTCAAGCCATCTTTCCTTCTACCTGAAATCCCTCTTAAGACCTGTTCTACCTATTACAAATGAAATCCAGTGACTGGCTTGTACTTGATTAGTTTCCTGTACATAAAAATCCTCACAGGATCTACTTTCCATTTGTCCCCTGCATGGATTACTCTGCTTTTTCAAAACAAAATAATGAATCAGAAATAAAAGCTGTCATTTTGTGGCTGCCAGTACACAGATGCTCAGTGTCTGATATCACTGGACAGAGTATCCAGAACATGAGAAGCTGGTTCCTGTTACAAAAGATTTCTCTATTTTTGCTGTGTCTCAACAATTAATATTTTCTGTAGAAATGTTTTCAGTCTGTCTTCTCCTCTCCAGGTCGCCTATAGAGCAAGAAAATAACTACATTGGAGAATAAAAGAAAAAAAAAATAGAGTTCAGCTTTTCATACAGATTTCATATATCAGTTCTAACAACTCCAATATACCTGCTTCATCAATGAAGATGTTCGTTCACCCTGAGGTGTAGGATGCCTGCATTCTGATGCAGTTGGTGGAGGAACTGACATGGGGAGAGGTGTTACTGGACCTTATTCTCACTAACAAGGAAGGACTTGTTAAGGACGTAAAGGTTGGGGGCAGCTTGGGTTGTAGTGATTACGAGATGATGGAGTTCAAGATCCTGAGTGGAAGGAGCAAAGCAAAAAGTAAGATTGCTACCCTGGACTTTAGGGGAGACAACTTTGATCTCTCCTGGGACCTACTTGGAGCTATCCTGTGGGCTAGGGTGTTAGAAGGTAAGGGGGCCTGTGAGAGCTGGTCAGCATTTAAACAGCTCTTCTTCCAAGCTCAGGATCAGTGTGTCCCTTTGAGCAAGAAATCAGGAAGGGGTGACAGAAAATCTGCTTGGATGAGCAAGGAACTCATGCGCAAACTCAAAGGGAAGAAGAAGGTCCATGAAATGTGTAAAAAGGGTCTGACCACTTGCGAAGAATATAGAAAGGTTGTCAGAGCCTAAAGGGACACAACGAGGAAGGCTAAAGCACATCTGGAATTGAATTCGGCAAAAGTGATAAAGGATAATAAAAAAGGATTTTTTAAAGTATGTTAACAGTAAAAGGAAGATTAGGGAGAATGTGGGCCCCCTACTGGGTGAGGAGGGTGTTCTGGTAACAGGGGATGCTGAGAAGGAGGAGATACTGAACGCCTTCTTTGCTTCTGTCTTCAGTGAAAAAGCTCTCCCTCAGAAATCCCAGACCCTGGAGGTCAGTGAGAGAGTCTGGGTAGTGGGAGACTTCCCTTTAGTCAGGGAAGAGGTGGTCCGTGAAGGCCTAGGCAATGCTAATGTTCATAAATCCATGGGACCCGATGGGGTGCATCCATGGGTGCTGAGGGAGCTGGCGGAGGTGGTTGCTGAACTGCTCTCTATCATCTTTGAGAGGTCTTGGAGAATGGAGGATGTGCCTGATGACTGGTGGATAGCCATTGTCACTCTGGTCTTCAAAAAGGGCAAGAAGGAAGATCCTGGTAATTATAGGCCAGTCAGCCTCACCTCTGTCCCTGGAAAGTTGGAGGAACAGCTTGTGCTGGATGCCATCTCCAGACAATTGGAAAAAAAGGAGGTTATCAGGAGTAGCCAGCATGGGTTCACCAAGGGGAGGTCATGCTCGACCAACCTGGTGGCCTTCTATGATGTTGTCACTGGCTGGGTGGATGGGGGGAGAGCGGTGGATGTAGTCTGCCTTGATTTCAGCAAGGCATTTGATACTGTCCCCCATGACATAACAAAGCTGAGGAAGTGTGGGATAGATGAGTGGACAGTGAAGTGGGTTGAGAACTGGCTGACTGGCAGAGCGCAGAGGGTTGTCATTGGTGGTGCAGAGTCCGGTTGGAGGCCTGTAACCAGCGGTGTCCCCCAGGGGTCCGTGCTGGGTCCAGTCTTGTTCAACATCTTCATCAATGACCTTGATGAGGGGATAGTGGCCACCCTCAGCAAGTTTGCTGATGATACGAAGTTGGGAGGATTGGCTGACATGCCTGAAGGCTGTGCTGCCATTCAGAAAGACCTGGACAGGCTGGAGAGCTGGGCAGTCAGAAACCAGATGAAATTTAACAAAAGCAAGTGTAGAGTCTTGCAAACAAGGGAGGAATAATTGCATGCACCAGTACAGGCTGGGGGGTGAGCTGCTGGAGAGGAGCTCTGTAGAGAGGGACCTGGGTGTCCTGGTGGACGACAGGTTGACCATGAGCCAGCAGTGTGCTCTCGTGGCCAAGAGGGCCAATGGCATTCTGGGATGCATTAAAAAGAGCGTGGCCAGCAGGTCAAGGGAGGTGGTCCTTCCCCTCTACTCTGCTCTGGTGAGGCCTCATCTGGAGTACTGTGTCCAGTTCTGGGCTCCCCAGTCTAAAAAAGACAGGGATCTCTTGGAAAGAGTCTAGCGCAGGGCCACAGAGATGGTGAAGGGCCTGGAGGATCTCCCCTATGAAGAAAGGCTAAGTGAACTGGGTCTTTTTAGCCTTGAGAAAAGAAGACTGAGAGACCTGATGCAGGTTTATAAATATCTGAGGTGTGGGGGACAAAGTGGCGAGGCCAGACTCTTTTCAGCAGTGTGTGGAGACAGGACAAAGGGGAATGGACAGAATCTACAGCACAGGAGGTTTTGCACGAATGTGCGCAAGAACTTCTTTACGGTGAGGGTGACGGAGCACTGGCACAGCTGCACAGGGGGGTTGTGGAATCTCCTTCTCTGGAGATGAATTCAAGACCTGCCTGGACGCCTACCTGCGCGACCTGGTGTAGGGAACCTGCTTTGGCAGGGGGGTTGGAGTCAATGATCTCTTGAGGTCCCTTCCAACCCCTATGATTCTATGATTCTATGATTTTATGAGGAATAGATACTTTCACTACATGTACTGATGTACCTTTAAAACTGTGCCTCTTGCCTCTACTGACAACAAGGAGAACAATGGATATGTCCTGCTGGCCTTCTGACTGTTACACCAAGACATCACAAAAGTCTTCCACTGGAGCAGAAAGATACGATTTGAAAAGAGGCTGAAAATAATTGTGTTTTTCTTCAGTGCCATCTCACTGTTAACCAGTAGAAACAAACATCTTGTGTTGCATGCAGTCCACTTCTAAGATCATGTATAATTCCTTGTATTCCAACCTACTATTCACCTCTAACATCTCTGCAGGTCTCATGGCTCCTGATTGTACTGGTACACTATGAAATACATTTTTGACTAGTCAATGACAAAAGAAAAGTCAAAGGACAGGTGTGGGGATTTTATTCATTTATTTAAAGGTAGTTATTTGAAGTTGCTTTTTCTCTTGAATATTAAGTACCAGGACAGTGACAAGATTATTATAAAAGGGGAGTGTCTATCTGAGGATATTATACACCCCTCTTCTGAACATAAAATATGTCTGGGGAGCTGCCCTGCTCCCATTGTGGTGCAGTACCAGCTGCTGCATAGATGGACACTTTGTCACATATCATGTGGCAGTAAATAATTCGTATGTGCAGAGCCACTTTAAAAATGAAACCCAATCAAAACCTACAAAAATCAGTCTTCTCCACTGACATATTGAAGCATGAAACACTTGAAATTTCAGTTCTAATTTGATAATCAGTTGAATTCTGCCTTTAAAATGAAGTATTAGTAGGAGTTTAGTTCTAAGTGAATATGTATTCTTACTTATATTACTTATATTCCTACTGTGATCTCAAAATTAAATATTTAAGTACATTGTTCAGGACTGGTCTTTGCTACCTTAGGCACCAAGAATACTAGTTTATGAAATTTAGTCTTAACCAACGTCCTGAAAAAGGGCCTTGAAAAACTCTTTTTTAGCTTTGGTCTAGTCCTAGATCCAGATTATTCCTTTATTATAATCTACTCCTTTCAGTACTCCACATTCCAGGTTCATTTCCAGGAAGTTTATGTTAAAACCTAATGATATATTTTCTGTTTTATTTACTTCAATTCAGTTGAATCAGCTTCAGATGTAACACAATCAAGAGTATTTTTAGGACTAAAATTCTATACAACATCAAATAAGATTGTTCCCATTAAAAAGCACCCACTTCTTGTGAAGCCTTTTTACTAGATTTTGTTGTTGGTGTTTCTTTTTCTGTATGTCAAAACCCTGACAGATAAGAATGATGTAAAAAGAATTGCTGGGGAAAAGGAAATCCCTCCTGTTGGTTCTTTTCTATCAACTTTTTTAAGGCTTTTAAGACAGTCATTTTGTCGACTTTATATGCAGAAGCTAATTGATAAAATCTGGAGTGAGTAAGGAAGGATAATTGAAATGCAAATGTTTCTCACTTTCTATTAAAGGTAATGAAAGTCATAAATCACCCATGTCGTTCAGATGTGAAGCACTGATTTTCTGTTGTAGGTGCTTCAAGCATATACAACATAATTACTGCTTAAGAGGAAGGTATAGAAAAAGGAAGCCTTATGGACACTTCCTGCCTCAGGGAGGACTTCAGATGTGTGATGCATGGCTTGATGGTGAGTAGTGCTGCCAGCGTAAGATGCACAAGGATGGAGAAGTGGAAAAAAGTTTATCTGGTGAGTGTTGTGGTCTCATTAGAAACAAGGGCTGCTTATGTTTTCCAAAGTACAGTGATTCAGTCACTTGGGTAACAACAGAATGAGAAACAATCTCAGCCTTGCAGGGGTGATGCCAAGTGAGTGCTCTCTGTGACATGCTGTGATTCCAGGGAGGTTGCTATTCTAAAAAACAGCCAGACTCTGCTTGTCTGTTCCTGGATATAGGATCCCAAGACTGTTTGTCTTCCTTCCATTTGCTCTGTAATAATGATGTTTACTTAGAAAAATATGTCTAATATAAGGCATCCTGATAGGTGAGAGAGAAAAGTCCATAACAGGACCCTACAAAGAATAGAGATGTCTGAACAGTTTATAGAATCCATGTATCACTAGTGCTTTGACTTAAACAGAAGATATCCCACCATAAGGAGGTTTAATTTGCACAAATTCTTTTGATTTATTTGACATTAATCCTTACAAATACTTTTAACTGTGGGAATGCAGATGGGTGCTGGTTTTGCAAGCTTTTGCCGTGTCTCAAATTTTATATGTATTATCAGCATAAACATTTGTTTTCCACTGTTGGGAAAGGCTTCTGGACTTCCTTGCTCTTCTCCAGATAGCATTTTAGAAAAGTGACAAGTGAATAAGGGCTAACAAAATAAGTGGATGAACCGGAAAAGGGAGATTTGTGTGCTTACAGAGAAGTCAGAGGTGTTCCAGATACTGGTAGCATTTGCACATGCTGATAGAATTTGTAGCTCCACAGGTGTAGGAGACACTACTCATTCTCGTAGAAGTTACTTTGGGCCTCAAGGGAAAACTCTAAATTTTATTGGAAAATTGCTAATCACATTAGACTACTTATAGTGTCCGTTGGGCAGAGAGAAAAGAGAGACTGGCAGAGTTCTTGTAGGCAGTTCTTTATAAATTTATCTATTCTGACCCTATAGTTATCCTTCAGGCATTCTCAGTGTTAGATTGCCACTCAAATTAAGATTCAACCTCAGCATGCTTACACTATGAATATAGCATCCTCCCTTTAACTGATAGTAGTTGGGTAAGGATAGTGATAGGAGGATGGTTGGACTAGATGATCTTGTAGGTCCTTTCCAACCTTATGAACCTATGAACCTATGATGCAGACTGTCAGTCACTAAAACCAACAAAAAATAAAGTATTATATTATATATGAAATACAAATTATTGATTAAATTACATTAAATATTGGATCAAAGTCTTAACAGTTTCCTTAGCCATTGGTCTTAAGGCAATCTATATTACTGCAAACAATCATATTTTATAACATATGTATACCTTTTTGCACATGACCTTAGACCAGCTGACATGGGAAATATAGTTTCTTAGCCCTCCTTTGAATTCTCATAGAAAAGCAAAGAAAATGAAAATCTGATTATCAGAGTGATGGTCTCATTGCCTGTAAACTTCTGTAGAATACATGGCATCCACTGGAACATGAGAAACAATGGTAAACTGTTCTTTAATTAGTAAAATAACTAAGAAGATTCTCTGGTCTCCTCCTTGAAATGGAAATCATGTTTTAACCATTTTGCATATATTTTATTTAAAAAAAAAAAGTGGCTAGGTCTTCAGATTGCTTCACTTATTTGATCGACGTTGCTGAAGAATATCTTAAAAAAATCTGTCTTTCTGAATCCATTTTCTTGCCACAAACACTATAAAAGTTTCAGGATGATCTAATGTGTCCTTCTAATGAATAAAATTTTTGTCATAACAAATTTATTTTTCCCCTATCTAGACGTCCTTAACGACAGATGGTGAGGAAAGACAGCGCCTAAAATTTGTAACCAAGCTCAGATCATCTTTTAATTGGGAGAAAAGGGAAACGATGCTTTACAACAGACAGCCAAGAAATTGAAAAAATAATATGAAAGCTGTGTATTTACATATTTTTTAGCTTTACTTTCTTTTAAACTGAAGAACCTGATGAGAAATTGGGAAGTCTGATTAGCCTTATAACAGATAAAGACAACTGGGAATAATTAGAAAAAGGGAAGAAAGTGTGATCACAGTTCAAAGAAAATGTAATATAGCTGAAAACTCAAATTTGCAAAGCTGAAATGCCAAAGTATAACTTGAGTAAGAGGGAAAACAAGTATGCACTGATGCAAACTGCAGCTCCCTCAGATATAAGAAGCAGGCATGATATCTGAGTGTGGCTTCTTAGATACATTTGCATAAAATGGAAGATGTACATGATAATTAGGGCAGAGTTAATGGGGGATGTTTAAAATTCCTTTGGATAACGGATGCTGTTTCTTCATTCTTTATGTCCTTTTGATGAATTTGAAACACTAAATGAACATAAAACTGGAGGAGGGTAATAAAGAGCATGATAATACCACAAATGCTTCACCTCTTAGTCAAGCTGGCGTAGGCTAAAGACTTGCATGTGTTGCATAACTGCTGGAGGAAATGGTCATAGAGGTGGGAATAACAAGACTGTAGCATTAAAGGCTCAACAAAGCCTAATGAAATAAAACAGGAAGTATGCAAAAATTACTTTGAATAGAAATCTCAAGATTCAATGCATCAGGGAGATGTGTTTTTGGTATAGAAAGTATGCTGAATGCACATCAAAGAGGCAGACTGAAAAAAAAACCCTGTAGCTTTGGTAAAGCAATAATGTGTAATCCCTTCCTTCTCCAAAACAAGGACAAAGTTAAGGAAGCAGATTTGTAATTATTACAGCACCATGTTTTTTTACCAAGGGAGATGAGAAAATTCTCCTTCCATAAAGCTGGCTCTGAGCAAACTTGCAAGCATATGCTCCATTTTAATTGGAGATATCCCACAGACTGGTCAAATTTGCAGCTCTGCAGACAGGAGTGAGATTCCTCAGTTCATCTGCCCACTTGCAATTACTTTGGTACCCAACAGAAAAGTCTGCATTTTATGGGAGAATTGCTAATTGCATTAGACAATTTCTCATGTCCTTAGGGTACAGAAAAAAAGAGAAGCTGGCAGAGGTAAAACGATATCTGGTGGGAAAGTAATAAAGAGTTTAGACTAACAATGTGCTTAGCGCTGTCGGGTTCAGATACCACAAATCACACTCTAGAGGAACTTAAATTCACTGACTGGCTGTGAAGTAGAGAACAGCCTTTTAACTCAGGCAGGTAAATTAGAAGATGCTCAAAAAACTACATGTGAGCCAGATGGTGTGCTTGCCAATTGCTAAAATAGAGAACTGATCAGAACTTACAGTGTTTGAGACAGTATCGGTTTTTTTTCATTGCTGAAGTGTCTGTATCTAGAAAATCTATTGGAAGGCAGATTACACCTACAACCTCACCTTGATTCATAGAATCATAGGATTGTAGGATATCCTGAGCTGGATGCCGTTTGTAGAATCAACCCTACACATCTAAGATGAAATTGTCCATTTTCTAATGCTCTCCAGTTCAGAATACCCCAGTTGTTAGTGTGGGTGGGGTGAACCGGCCACACACCTCTGTGATGCACGCATAGAGTTGGTACTCAGCAGTGCGTGCATCAGACTGCTCAGCTCAGCCGCCTCTCATTTAGCATGGGTGTGCCTTGCTGGCTATGTTGCTCTTTATTTCAGTCATCATCAGCAGAGCAGTGAAAGCCTTGGTCTGCGTCATTGTTCTGATTATGGCAGGTGACCAAAAAGATATACAAGATATGTAACAAAACCTAGAGCAGGGACATCTCTGGTTAATGAAGTTCTGCATGCCTGCAACATGGGTCTTACCATTGTGGGGTTCCAAAACGGCCTCAAGGTTTTGGCTGTTCACATCTTGAAAACATTAGCAGTGCTTCACCTAGAACTATCTTGAAATGTTTCTCCTCTTTAAGAATAGCTTAGGTATGATGGTAAGAAAAATGTTCCCATTCCGTAATTTTTGTACTGTTGGCATATTTACCTCTTGTGTCTAGACTACTGCATTGTTGGATTCAACACACAATTTGATCAGTTTAAGTAATTTGTTGCTTTGACAGTAAAAATCTGTGCAAACTAAATTCAGTTTCACAATCACAATAGAAAACAGCTCAGCCTCAAATAAAATGTGTCCAGGTGGTGATATACTGCTTGGTTTTGGACATTATCAGGCATATGGGTACTGCAGTCTCCTACCCTTTGAATACTGTAATACCCACTAGAGGAATACACTTTATCTTCTGAGTATTAAAATTAATACTGCTATCACTTTGTTTTGCAGAAGAAGATGTAAGTGATATTGTTTCTCAATATATCTCTCTTAATAAATAAATAAATAAATAAATATGGAATGAAATAAAAGAAGAATGAGATCAAAAAAGAAGCAGAATTCATGTTGGAGTGAACATCCAGTTCAACCTCCTGTTCAAAGCAAGGTCATCTATGAGATCAAATGAGGTTACTCAGGGCTGTGTTTAGATTTTGAAGTAGCTCCATTGATAACCATCCTCCAGTCTCCTGTGCAGCCTTCTATCCCAGTAGTTCAAATTAGAACATAGCATATTATCACAGAGACTAATATAGTAATTAAGGCTACTGAACATTTACCCTGTTACTAAAAGAGGATCAAAGCTATATATTGCTTCATGTTCACAAGTAGACAAGCTGGACTGCCTGTGAAGCTGTTCAACTAAAGTAAGTGGCAAAAGTTACCCATAAAATATGCACCTTGAAGTTTTTTGTTTTTTATTTTTGAAAACATCTACAGTCTCTTTTATGCTTTTTCCCTTCCTCTTTTGCAATGATACATATAAAAGCAGGTGAACTTTAAGCTTATCTCCTGCAGGGTACATACTCTCCGTCCATTTTGTCATCTCCTGTGTTGCATGAACTACAGTCTTTGTAAGCTAATGGTGGCTAGAAATTCTTCCATGAAGCCCTGTTTTTTAGCGGACAGTAAAGTGGATTTTACTTAATTTGATTTGTAAAAATATAAATGACATTATATAACAAACTATAAAGGACAGATAAAATAAAACCTACTGTGTTAACTAATGCAAATGTATGAAATGTATGATTAATCACTAAAATAAATGCCGATTATTTTTTCTTCTTTTTGGGTGAGAGGAGAGGGAAATAAAAGTGTACTGATATCACTGGTTCATGAAATCATAAAAATCAAGGGAAGCTGTAGCTAACTGAAGAGCCTCATATTTGATACTGGCTAAATCTAAGACAAAACTTTAAGATATCATATGGTGACAGTCATTATAATAATAACAAAAAAAAAAAAGGGGAAGTAAAGACAACATATGTCATTACAAGGACTCAGATAAAAATGAAGTGAAGGAGAAACTTCACTTTTTGGATCTCTTTGAGGAAAAGTTAGAACTCTTTTCACACATCTCTTGGTCTCCAGGTGGCATTATCTCTACATTCTCCCTGACTTTTGGTCACCTTGAGGCAGAAAAAATGCTCCTTAGAACTACTTTGCTCCACAACATCATTTAAACTTCTTATACCATAAATCATTTTGGTTTGGTTGGTAAACTGGTTTACTTTCTAGTTGTTGAATAGACAATGAATGTTTAGCATCCAACCAGCATCTTTGAATTCAATTCAGATTTGTATTCTTTTGCACATCTCCAATTTATTTTTCCTGTGCTTCTCATTCCAGTACTTCTGCTTTAACTATTTTTTGTTTATTTGCAAAATAAATTTTTACTATTGGTCAAAACATTAAAGAAAAGTTATTGGAATCTTTTTAACAGTAGTGATGATTTTAAACAGATAGAAAAATTATATCCTGCATGTGTTTTTCTGGCTTAAGGCCTACTTTTAAATCCCTTTTCTGTATTTTGATGCTTCAGCTGTAGCCATGTCAGATACAAAAGTTGATAGCAGCGGGAACAATCTAATCACTAGCAACTGTGACTAAAATACCATCAATCATCATGGCCCACATGGTGGCCACTGAAAAGGCAGAGTAATGGAGAGCAAGGTGATGTTAGACATGCAGGATATTGAAACATCCATCTCCCTGAAATGACAGAGTGTTTGAAAAATAACATCTAGTTAGAAATTATTGGTATATTTTGGGTAACATGATTTTTCACTGAGGATTTCTTTCTCTTTGGTAAGGAAATAAGAGAAAAGCTATCCATATTCCCATATTCTACTGCCAGTTAGGCAAAAACTCCCCTGGGACTGGAGAAACCGAGCTCTAATTTCAGATAATCTGTAAAGAGCTAATAAGGCCAGACTAGGTAAAGATGAATGCATGAACCAATAGTACCTTAAATTGCAGATCATGAGATTTCACTCATGCCTTGTGTTGAACACATTTCATTTATCAAACTTGCATGTTCCCCCCATTGTGTTTCAAATCAAATAGATTCCTTTATTTTATTATAATGCATTTTATTTTATTTTGTTTTCCTGAAAGGTCTGTAAAGACATTGATTTTCTTCTTGTTAAAAAAAAAAAAAAACTAACTGTGCCATGGACTGGAATGGTCCCTCTATTTTTTCTCCAACTAAAGCAATCCCTAAAATTATATAGTGAAGTCAGCTCTGATGAGGACACATCTAGAGTTCTTTGTCCCGTTCTTTGCCCGAGAGTACTAGAGAGAAGTGGAACTACTGTAATGAGTCCAGCAGAGGGCCACCAAAATGACCAAGGAAGTGAAGAACCTCTGCTGGGAGGAGATGCTGAGCAATCTGGGACTGCTCAACCTGAAGGAGACAATGTCTATAAATACATGAAGGGAGAGTACAAAAAAGAAAGTTATTTTCAGTCTAGTGTCCAGTGAGAAGACAAGAGGTAATGAGTGCAAACCAGAGCAATAGGGGATTCCATCTGAACACCAGGAAGCACTTCTGTGCTATGTGGGTGTCTGAGCCCTGGCACAAGCTGCCCAGAGACTGTGGGATCATCTTGGAGATCTCCAGAAGCCATCTGGATGAGGTCCTGGCACTCTGTTCTGGACATCCTTGCTGGAGCAGGGGCTGGGCCTGGTGGAGCCAGAGGTTCCTACCAGACTCAGCCGTGCTTGGATTCTATGTTTCTGCAAAGCCAATGTAAAGAAATGTTCAGAGTAAGAGTGTCAGAGTTAAATTTCACTTCCATACTCTGAGAGAACTATACTTTGCTGCTCTATTAGCAACACAATCTGTTTACTCCAGGTGTCAAAAGCACCCAAGTGAATTAGGCACAAAACATCCAATGAAAAGTATAGAAGATAGAATACTTAGATTACATGGCTTAGGGGTTCAGCAAAATATCAGGCCAGAAACTAAACATCAGGACACTGATCTAGGGAGTTTAATTATCCAAAGCTTTAAATCAGTTCTGCTTGAAAACCAGTTTTGATGTGCCAAAAAATATAAACATATCAATAATTTTCAAGTCAGGATCACATTTACAATGGGACATATGTACTGAAGTAACACTTTTTACTTTACTGATGCAGTTCACTATTCTCTTTCTTATCAAAGGTCACATACTTTTATAGATTTCTATGCTTAATAAATTTAAAGAGCCACATACTATGCTTTATATATGAGGCTATACATGAGATATTTCTCTGCTAACTTTTCCAAGGATTTTTACCAGACTCTTATCCAAAAAGATCTAAGAATTTAAGTTCTGATGTTCGGGTTTTTTTGTTTGTTTGTTTGTTTTTATTATTTCTTTACATTTCTACCAAATCAGATTCCATAATCACTGCAGTACAGAATGGATTTCTTGGTTGTAGTAGTTATAATTTATTTTTTATTTCATAGATCAGTAATGCAAAATGGCAGTGAAGTGATTTGCAGTTTCACCCACACCACAAATCTCATATCTCATGCACTGTATATCCAAGCAGGGTTTTTTATGCCAAAAGAGGATGAGAGGCAAACAGTACCTTCCAGAGTGGTCCACTGAATGGAGCATTTGAAGAATTCATTTGTTTCAAGAATATGCCAGACCCACCAACATTATTATTCTTGTCTGAAATGGCAAAGGAGGAATGAAGAAAAATAAGTAGGGATTAGGGGTGGAGATAGAAAAGGAAAGAGGGTAAAACAATGCATGTTTTGAAAGACTTTGTAAGACCAGAGGGTATATTATGTGCATAGCTGTTTTAAAAAGAGAGGTTTGTAAAATTAAGAGGTTGTCATGAAAACTGACACCTCAAGGAAAGAAATACATGTAGATGAATGTTTCTATCTAATTTAACGTGTCTGAGTGTCTGCAAATAACAGTTTGCTTATAAACCACTATATATTATACAAGCTCCTGGTGTTGCAGCATAGTTTGAAAACATACAATTTCTATCATACTTGCAGCTTTGGCCTGAGTCAGTACTGTTGGCAGACACTGACTCTTCCTTCAGTGCACATGAGGACACTGGGACATTAATTGCAGAATGTGTCCCCTAAATGTACCCCTTGCACAGCCCCAGTGTGGGTGCTTGCAGTGTGTCCTCAGTGAGCAAAAGGCTGTCTGTTACTGCTTCTGGTGAGGAGTGGAAGCATCTCCAAGCATGAGCACTTGAAATGGTTGGGCCACTGAGGATAGTGCCAACATCCCTTTAGGGGTGCCAGTCTGAGCCATTGCAGTACCATCCCATTATTAGCAGTGTTAAAAGAGTGGAGTAACTGAGCCCATGCAAAGAAGTCAGTATTTGGGCTGCCTGCAGTCCACCCTATCTTATGAAAAAGGAAAAAACTTTTTCCCTTGCAGTGAATGCAATTGATTATCTCAAGTACCCTTTTAAATGTTGACACATGGCAGAAATTGATTCTCTTTATACAAGACAGGTGTACCTCTCAGGATAAATTCTGTCATTGTTCTCTATATATTCAATATTCTCAAACACAATTTCCTTCTGCATTCCTAATAAAAGCTTGTTCACAGAACAGCTAAAAGCTCTTTCCCACCAATACTGAGCACTGTGGAACAAAGTCAAGAACTAGTAATAAAACAAGTAATACTATACATTTTCCAGGATATTAAGAAACACATATTTATTTTCAAGAACATTCTTAACAACCCAAATCTGGGTTTAGTCCCATGTTGAGAATAAATTGAAGATGTAAACACTTCTCAATGTGAAGCAAATTATTAACACTAAAATGAGATTTGAAAACTCTTACCTTTGAAGAAAAAATAATTCACTTTACTATATTTTGGAAATATTTAGTTTATATTTCATTTAGAGTAGATTTAGGTCCATTGTATTTTTCAATAGAAAACCATCAACCACTTTTGATATATATTTGTATTTGCTGTAAGAATTTGTCCTGTTCTTTACACTGTTTTTCTCCAGGTATACTGACTGATTGCAACAAAGACTTTGCAGTGATACAGACTGAGCAGTGAAAACAATGTGAGAGACACCTTCTGGACCTAACTGTGGATCTAGCTGTGGTGTCCCGGTTCATTGCAGGGGAGCTGGTCTACATGACCTTCTGAATTCTTTGAATTCTCTTCCTAACTTTTCATGTTGGAAGTATCTATTTGTGGTCAAGTGAGTTTTCTGAGAAGTTGCCTCCTCAAAAAAGTAGCTTCCAATAATTCTTTATTTTTTTTATTATTATTTTTTTGTTTACTTTCTCATAATGAGAATCTTGTTTCTATTCAATGGATGTCCAGGAAATCTCTTCCATCATCTTGGTTTGGCTGACTCTCGTTTTCTAGACAGCCAGCTTGCTATATTGAAAGTCTGAGGTCAGTATTAAAGAAGTCTGAAAAGTTTTCAACATGGTAATGTGAGAATCTAATCTTCAAATCGCTGTTTCACATTTCCATGGAGATGTTTGCGCATGAGAGCTGTGGAATGCAGAGCAGAGGGTCCTTTTCTGATTCCCAGACTGTACTGATACAGCAGCACTGCCTGACCACTGTAGGGCTGCCCACTGCTCCTACCTGCACTGCATGGGGCCCCTGTGAACCCATTCCTCTCTTGTCCATCACCTCTGGACAGCTGATGTGCCTTTATGTATACGTTCTGGACCTCCCTCACGTGGTATCATCTTGATGGGACCTCACCTTACACCGTAACACAATACCATTAACGTATATATTTTTAAAATAAGTGAATTAGAGATCTGAAATAGCACCCTCTCCTGTACAACTTCTGTTGTTTAATCATGAGGATATGTTGTCAAGTTTCTGTTTCCAGATAAGTGAGTAATATTTCTACAGTGTTAAATATAATTAATTTCTTCAGCACTTCCAACCTGTAAAAACAATTCTTAAAAAAAATTTTACATTAGAACTACTGAAAACGGGGACTGACAATCCCGTCTATCCCACAGCTTCTGCCTCCCAAATTCCTGTGCTATATCTAACACCAACTTTTAACAAGGTGTGGTAATTCCACTTGTTACACTCATAAAATACGAGCTGTAGAATAGTAATAGCAAGATTATATGAGCAATTGCCTTTTGTTTTCACAAGCTGAACAGACTGAACAAACAGAGCAGAGCAAATGATGCAAGATTAGGAGAAATATGCCTTCTTTGGGATTTATACAGCTTGTCTAGCTCTTAGCGAGCTGTAAAATCCTCAAAAGCAATGCTTATCTCCTATATAACAGTCTGCATTCTGTTGTGGTATTTCACTTGGTGCCTCTCCATCACAATGATGGTAACCTGATGAAGAGGTGATGTCCTCTGTGTCCTTTTTCTCACAGGCATCTTGCAGAACATGTTTACTTGTGTGTTGATGACAAAAAATGAAGACCTTTGGTGAATGAATGTCTGGATAATCTCTTCTATCCTCTGGCAGCAAGATTAATAATTTCCTTCATAATAAGGGCAAATATATTTCTAGATTTTTCCCTCAGCCTAATCCAAGGTGGGGACCTTGTCCCAGTTCTGTCTTGTGGGGAAAAATACCCAAACTTTTAAAACTGTTTAGTCATGGCTGAGGCTTTTTCAGTCTTACGTTTACGGGATCACAGAGTCATAGAACCATTTGAGTGATAAAGGGCCCTTAAAGACCACCGTGTCCAAATACCAGCAATGCACAGAATCACAGAATTGTAGGGGTTGGAAGGGACCTCTAGAGATCATCTAGTCCAACCCCCGTGCCAAAGCAGGCTCCTTAGACCAGGTGCTCAGGGACACCTGCAGCTCCATCAGGTGCCCAGAGTCCCCTCCAGTCTGGCCTTGAGTGTCTCCAGGAATGTGGTCAATGGGTCATCCACCACCTCTCTAGGAAACCTCTGCCAGTGCCTCAGCACTCTTACCAAACAAAGTTCATCCTTGTATTAAGTATATGCAGTACATGTATATTCTAGACACATTCAAAACACCTATCTTAAACTGTTTTAGGGAATTAAAACACTCCTCCATATCCAACACAAATGTTTCAACCACTTGGTAATTAAGCCAATCTGTTCTTTTCTATCTGCATAAAAGTTCATTATTTTCATGATTTTAATGTTTGAATTTCTACACATCACAATGCATTTTGAGACAACTATTTTTTGAAAACACCTTGTATATATGCTGTGATGTGAGTTGCCATGCAGCCATGTGACAGCAGCTGGTTTTCAGTGCCTCACTCAAATCTTTTTCTCCACTTCTCTTGGGAAGATGTTCTGACACTGCAATAGACATAAACTGCAAAGCCCTCTGAGAGCAAGGCTGAACATAAAATAGAGTGGTTTGAAATGCCTTGCTTTCATTGAATTTTCTCCTGGAGGACTGATGTTCTCTGGCTGAACTAATCCATCACAGAAGTTAACGTGCTGTGGGAGTTGGGAAGGTGGCAGGAAAGAGGAATGAGTGGGAGAGCAGGGACTTACAGTGACAGTGCTTCAAGTAGAGTGAGCACTGTGAACATGATACCCAAGAAGATGAAAAACATCTCTCTGACACCAGCTGTCCTGTGTGGAAGGTGTTTGGATATCCCCCTGTAACCAGTGCTATTAACCCCACCAGCATCCAGCATACACGCTCCACACAAAAACTGTCACTGCTGTTTACAGTCAAATATCGTAAATGTTTTCAGCAGTGTGAGCCATTGCTTAGCTGGAGCCCAGAGGAAGACAGATAAGATTTTGATGACAAGCTGAAACTGTACTCACATTTTCTCCAAAAAATTTCTCTTACTGTTTTCATGAGATCTGGATTTTGCCCCACAGCAAATCACTGAAGAAGGAAACAAAGTCTGTCATAAAAGCAACTTAAAATAACCATGCCTTATGAGCAACGTGTCACTGGCCTTTGTTCTACAGAGAGGGCAACTAATTCACCTCACTCTCTTTTCCAGCGTCAGGACAGAAGTTACCTCTCTAAGACAATTCAGTATTATTTTTAGTTTCACACAGCTGTCATGACTCTCCTTTAGGGAAGAAGAAAAAATATATATTGAGTCTGTATTCCTATCATATTCTCTGAGCAATTTTCCTGAATTTCCTCTTCATTTTTTTTCTCTGACTACTTCTAAATGTGCAATCAGTTAAAGCCATGGCACCATCTTGCTCTTCAGATCAAATCTTTAATATTTTGAGAGCGTAAAAGGAATATGGCAACACAGGACTGACCATGCCTCAGATCTAAGGGCTAGTAAATCCAGGAACATATCCTATAAGCTTTTGGAAGAGATATGAACAATTCAAGCCCAGAACTCGTTTTTGTACTGATGCTTAATGTTAATACTTTCTCTGTGAGCAGTTAAACTTTATGAAGCATGCGTGGCATACTGTCATTCATCAGACATTGCAGAGATGTGTTATCTGTCACACCCACCGTCAGGCTCTGGTACAAAGTCTTCTGCCAATGTTACTAAATTTCAGCAATTTTGTGGAAAACAAAGCCATAAAAGGAGAGAGGGAGGCCTGTCATATAAATTAATTAGGTAGGTTGCATTAGCTAATTTCTTTCCAGATAGGATAGCAGGTAAATTGTAAGCTGTCACAGAACAGAGAGATCACCAAATATTAACTACAGAGTGAAATATATATGGTTCTCTTAGAGGCCTTCCAATTAAATTTCCATCAGAAGTACTGATACTACACACTATTGTAAATTATCACATCTAAAAAGCAGATCTTGTATTTTGAGTGAGCCTGTCATCATAGCATGTGCTTACAAGTTCTACTGAGAAGGCAAGTGCCGTTTCACAAGCCAAAAGCTTTAGGGAAGGAAACAATCTGAGCTAACCACAGTCCAGCATTTTCCATCAATGGACAAATTTTAGCACACATTTAAGTCAGAGAATGTATCAACAACTGGTTTATGTTTCAGGTCAGATGCAGCATGAGTTGACCTTCCTATTCACGTATTTGTTTATGGGATCTTAAAGTGTTAATTACAATTCTTAACTTCAGTGACAAAGCATACATGCTTAATGTGCAAGAATACTACCTTTTCTAAAATTTCTTCATGGTCAGTAGAATAAAATATTTCAATATTATCTTCTTTTTAGCATTACCTTTAGCAGAAACCTTCTATTTTTTGTTATCAAAATGAAACAAAGACTAAGGCGGCAAGGTTTAGATTACCTGGAGCAAGGTTACACAGTCAATCCCCTAAGAGAAAGCAGATTCTGTTTAGACCTAACTAAACATTATAGAAATGGGTGCCATGACAACTTTTATGTAGTGGGTGATACACTTAAAAAAATGTATGCTGAACTACAAATGCCCTTAAAATATTTTTTGCAGTTCAATAGGAACTTCTAATTAGTTATACAAAGCCGCTAATTAGTAAGTGTGAATAACAATACACAAATTGTCTGTTAAAAAATATTTGCAACTACACATTTATTTACAAACTGTCGAGGCAACTATGCATAAACAGAAAAATTAAAATTAAAAAATTACCGATAGCTCCTAGAAAGTCTGTGAGCATAAAACGAAAGTAATTATGACTTTCACAGAGATGATTAATTGCATATTACACATCAATTTCCTCAAATAGCTAAAATCCTCTGATAGTCACAGAATTCTAAGAGATGAATCTAAGAGAAGCAACAAACTTTTCTCACTACTCTAAAGCACACAAACTTTAATACAAATCTATTCCCTTGTTCAAAATATACCACGAACATAGTTCTGAAGGAAATAAGAAATCTGAAGGAAAAGAAATGCAATTCTGATTTTACTATAATAACTTTCTTTTTTTAATTTCTAAACTAGCAATAATATAGTTCCAGTTGTGCTATTAAGCCATGTAGATTATACTGCAGGAAAATGCTTAGAGAGCCTGGGCATTCCTTTTACACTTGGAAAAAAGTAAACATTCTGTTTTTTACATTTTAAAATTGAACTAACAGTATGCTGGTAGAAACAGAAGAGGAGATTAATATGGAGGTAAGTATGTCACAGGAATAATGTGGAAAACTGACACTAATGGAGTGAAGGAAAATGAAATCTAATTAAATAATTCCTATGAGTAGAAAAAATGAGTCATTAAAAACAGACAGTATTAAGTCTAAAATATACTGATATTAACCAGGGAAAAAAAAAAGTGTTGAGATTATACAATGGAAAAAAAAAAGAAACAAGTCAACTTTTTACAGCCTGATCATGATAATACAAGTGGGAATAGTTTTAAACTGGAAGAAAGGAGATTTAAATTGGATGTCAAGGGGAAGTTCGTCACGTAGAGAGTGGTGAGTCCCTGACTCAGTCTGCTCAGAGGTGCTATGGGTGCCCCATTCCTTGCAGTGCTGAAGACCATGTTGGATGGGGCCCTGGGCAGCCTCATCTCATAGGTGGAAACCATCCCACAGGGTTGAAACTGCATGGACTTTGATGTCCCTTCCATCCCACCTGCTCTATGATTCTAGGATTCTAGGAAAAGTATCATGAAATAATACAGTTTATTAATCAGTGGTATTGAGCTCTCAATAATATATTTATATTTGCTTGTGATATTACACATATTAAAGAAATACTACATTCTCATTTATTTTAAAGGACTTTCATGACAAGGTGTTCCAATCTTTAAGTACTGTAATGAATATTATGGGGAAAAAAAGCACAAATTATGAGGAATTCTGCAAAAAAAAAACTATTAAAACTTAGCTGTGCAGAGGATAACGATAATAAATGGGAGATACAGAGAAAACTGTGTTTTTTAATTTTTTTTTTTATTTTTTAAAGGTGAGAGGTGGAATTTTAAATCACAAAGAATGAAAGAGCAGGATCTCCAGGCCCATTTCCAGGTGTCTTCTGCAGGTCCCCAAGGAGGAGATTCCACAGCCTCTCTGGGTCCCATGCCAGTGCTTCATCACCTGTACATCACTGAAGTGTTGCCTGGTGGTCAGAGAGAACCTTCTGTGCTCCAGGTTGTGCCCAATTCCTATTGTAATGTTCCTGGAGACCACTGAGAAGAGTCTGACTCTGCCTTCTTTGCATGCCTCCCCCATTTGATATTTATAAACATTGATGGGATTTCCCCTTAGTCTACTGTGGGTCATCTACTGTTCCAGTAGGTCCATGTATCTCTTCTACCAATGAGAGCACAATTGGACAGGGGATGCCATGTGTGGCCTCATCTGTGTTGAGTAAAGGAAAAGGATCATTTCTCTCCAGCTGTTGGCAATAGTTTGCCTAATGCTGTCCACAACGCTGTAAAACTTCCTTGTGGCAAGGGTGCTTTGGCAGGGGGGTTGGACTCGATGATCTCTTGAGGTCCCTTCCAACCCCTGTGATTCTATGATTCTATGATTGCTGGCTCAGGGTCAACTCAGTGTCCAGAAGCCCCAGTTACTTTTCTGTCATGATTCTTCCCATCTTTGTGACCCACAACTTGTATTGCTGCATGGGGTTGTACTTCCTTGGGTGCAGAACTCCGCATTTCTTCTTGAACATCATGAGGTTCTTGTCATCCCACATCTTCAACCTGTTCAGGTCCGTATGGATGGCAGTATGGCCTTGGAATGCATCAGCCTCTTCCTCAGTTTTGTGTCATCTGTGAAGGTGCTGAGGGTACACTCTTCCCTATCATCCATAAATTTACATGACTCCTTACATTTAAATGCAGCTGTCATGGCATATGCTTGGTGTAACTGACCAGTGAAAATAGAAAATATACCTACACAGCACTACAGGGAACATAACACATGAAAAAGGAGATGAGACTACATTTCTGACCTCTGAGATTGGATTCTTATAAAAGAAAATGATGCTTCTTATTTAATCTGAGAACAAACCATTTGAGATTCCTCTCTGTTTAAATGGATTACTAAATAATTAATGTAAAAAATCACAAAAAAATCGTCAGTTATTCTTTTCAGCTATAAGTGTATTGATCTTGTCTTTAAAATGCCATCATTATCTATCTACTACACTAACTGCTAGAATAAAATAACTAAAAAAATCTGATAATAAATAACAAAATTTAATAATCCCCTGGTTTCAGATTAGATAATTTTCTTTGCAGTGACTAGAATAGTGCTAAGTTTGGGGTTCAGAATGAGAAAAAAATTGAGAACACACGAGTGTTCTAGATGCTGCTGAGCAGTGCTGCACACAGCCAAGGACTGTTCAGCTTCTCCCACTGCTCTGCCAGTGAGGAGCTGAAGGTGCAAAAGGAGCTGGGAGAGGTCAGAACCAGCACAGCTGACCTGTTTGGGCCAGGGGTGTCCCATACCATCTGATGTCATGTAGAATGACAGAACTGGGGGAAATGGCCATAAGGGGGGAATGCCGCTGCTCCATGGGTGTTGAGTAGTTGTGCTGTACATCACTTGCTTTGTATATTCTTTATTTTTACTGTTCATTATCATTATTGTTATTATTATTACCTTTCCTGTTCTTTCCAATTAAGCTGTTTTTATCTCAACCCATTATTTTTACTGTTGTTTTCCCTTATTCTCTTCCCCATTCCACTTGGGGAAGTATGTAGTGGCAAAGTTCTTTTTACAAACTCCATTCAAAGTTTCTCTTAAACCCATTCTTTCCTGCAAAAACCTTCAGAAGCTAACATGACAGAATATGCAAAGAAAAGCATTTCAACATATTAAAATATTTAAATAAAACCTACTTCAGGGAAATCTTTTTTAACAGGGGTTATTGAACTAGATGATCAGCAGAGTTAACGTCCAACCTGTGCAATTCTGTGATTCTGTGAAAGTGAAAATTAGCAGTGTTTCTCAAAAACATATTCTTCTTCCATTTAATACTTCACTGTGGCATCTTAATGAGGTAAACAAAATAATAAACTCATGTTCTGTAAACTGGCAGCTCACTAACCCTAACAGCTGAGTGCAAAACTTTCAAATAATGTTTTCAACCTATTGCTAATAAAGTAGTGAACAAGGCCAGCAGAAAAGATAGCACATAACAACTTATATTCAGTAAGAATGCTATTACGTTTATCAAGGATACATTACTTTGTAGGAAAGTATATAATTTCTTTGAACTTTTTTTTTTACTTCACAAGAGTGAATTTTGGAATATTATTGAAAATATTTTCAGAATCTCCTGATTTCTTTAAGCTTATGAGCAATGGTCAATAAAAAGATTAGATAATAATAGCAATAAAAAATGTTTCTTTAATTATGTCAGAAGGTCAAGCAAGCATGCCAAGTTTTAACTGCACCTAAAAACATTTGGTGCTTAAAATTTGTAACTTTTTTTTATATAACTGTTAAGTCATAAAAACAGGTTTTATTGTTGCTGTCAACAACAACAAAAAAGTGTTTCTTCTAGAAAACATGTATGATTTGTAATACAAGTTTTTAAAAAGACCTGATGTTTCCTTTTAAAAATACAAATTTTCAGTAATTAAAAAAGGTTTTTTTCAGTAAAGGTGGTGAGGCACTGGCAGAGGTTGCCCAGAGAGGTGGTGGATCCCCATCCCTGGAAATACTCAAGACCAGGCTGAAGGGGGCTCTGAGCACGAGATGGAGCTGTGGGTGTTCTGTGCATTGCAGGGGAGTTGGACTAGAGACAGCAGTGGCTAAAAAGCTCAGAATGCCTTTTGACAGAGCATGAACTAAGAACTTACACTGGAAGAAAAATATATAAGGAAAATAGCTAAAAATTAAATTATACAGTTATTCATTCATTCACCTGCATGCAAACAGCTTATGGTTTTCTGTCAGTATCTGATTTTGGTTCTTTGATGTAAAGAACAATGATATAAATTCAGCAGCTCTGGTTTGCAAATGCAGAGACATATTTTGTGCATTTTTATATGCTTCTAAGAGTCATCCAATATCTGTATTACAATGAAAGCAAAGACCCTGTCAGGGAAATAGCTGTTACTCAGTTTCTGGTACATCAGCTCCTATATGAACAATGCCTCTAGTGCAGAACTTCTAGTTAAAGCTGTGATTCATCAGTACTTCAACTCTTTATTTCAGTCTTCTCCATTGTTGATGATGAAGCATTTCACAGTCCTAACACATTCATTTTCAGTGATCCTAAGACACTAAATGGAGTAAGAGATCAATTTTGGGTGGTACTGTGTGGAGACTCAATGATCTTTATGGATTCCTTCCAACTTGGAATATCCTGTGATATGTTCTTGTCAACATAAACAGTTTCTGTACAGTTATTCCAAGTCAGTAACATTCAAAAAGTCAAAGAATTTGGCTGAACTGTTCCCTTTAGAGGACATGCTTTTTCTCCCAGAATAAATAAATAAATAAATAAATAAATAAGGATACTCAGTAAGAAGCAGCAGTTTAAGTAGGTAAAGAGATGCTAGGATTTTTATCTAAAGAAATGTGGAACATGCAGGTGGGAAGAAGTTCTCTTTTAAAAGAATTCTAAAAAATCTTAAATATTCTCACTTGTTTTTTTTTTCAAACAAAATTAATTTAATGATATAAAAGGCAAGGCTGACTTCTTAGAATATAATATTCTAATTCTTTTTCAGCTAAGCATCTTCCCATTTATTGGCAAGTAACATATTTTCAATATTCTTCTCTTTTTTTGCCCTGTGTTTAAAGCTGACAGGAACAGTTTCAGTGAAAGTGTGTATTACATGATTTTTTAATTTTCTTAAACTGTTTCAGCAAGAAAACTCATGTTGAGCCCTAGACAGTTAGCTCACTGACAAAATGTCAAAACGTTGCTATTTTCCCAATTAGCTTTCAACTTCTGTACTTGAAGGAATCATTTGAACTGGAACTTGAATACAGAAATCAGACAGATCTTATTTATGTCTTCCATACTCTTATGATGGCCATGAAATGAAAAAGACCTTCATAAATGCTCGTCACAACAATTTTGTAATATAGGAAACAATAAAAATCATAGTATGGGAGCCTCTGTAGCTCTCCAGAAATTTTTTTACATTAGAGCTGGAAGCCTTTGGACCCCTGCCATGAAGAAACATATTTTTCATGCTGAAGTTCATTTTGTTGCAGAAGTTAATAAATCTAAATAACAGAAGAAGTATTCACAAAAGACTGAAAAGGTGCAGTTACAGGTATAAAACTAGGCAGTGACTGAGAGGGACAGATCCTAAAATGCCCTCAGACCTATGCCTCAGTCCTATGCACTCTTTACACAACTGACCTTATTCTTCCTATAAATACAGCTAATTTCAGAGGTAGGATATTAGAGGAAACACACCAGTGATCTGCCAACCTCATTTCTACAAGAAGTTTAACATCCTTAGTTTCTACTAAGTTCAGCAAATATGAGAAGGTGCAGAGCAGCTTAGAGCATGACAGAACAGTGAGACAAGCTCTTGCTTCTTCCATTTTTCTAAATACCATTAGAGATTTAATGACTGATATAATTATGATACAGTGCTTGTGAAATTCCAGATCATTAACCTCACCTGCCATGTGTAAAATAGAAAAACTGCATCCTTACTATTAAAAGAACAATATACAGAAATAATTAATACTTACTGCAGTAGTCACACTGAAAATGTGCAAACGTAAGCAGGTGCAGAGACTGGAGTGCACTGTGTCTGGCTTTGCAAAAGGAGTACAACACCATTGAGCAAAACTTTAGAGCTTAATTTAGTACTTACACTCAGGTGGTTAGGATGACCCACCTGGCCTGCAGCTACATGCAGAATGGCATGGGTCTTCTGATGCTCAATCTCCAAGCAAGAGCTATTTTGGAAAACCTCCCTCCATCAGTCTTATTGTTCATTGTGGAAACATATGGTATGGAATATGCCTTTGGCTGGTATAGGTCAACTATCCCACCTGTATTCCCTACCAATCTTTTCCCAGTGAGAAACAGAGAAGGCCTTGATGCTCTGCAAGCACTTCTCAGCAGTAGCTAAAACATCAGTAATTTATCAGGACTGGCTGGGCTTAGATCAAAAACACAGCACCATGAGATCTGTGTCCTAGCCAGATCGTGTAAAGGAAAGTTAATTTTTTGCTGTTTATTTTTTAACACTTTGAATGGAACAGAATTTTTTTAGGAGGTGTATTTTATTTTTCCTGGAATTGTAATGGCTCAGTAAGCTTGTGATTTGTCTATATAGATAGACACTCCACTGGCTTACTGCTCCTCAGGAACTCTTGGGCATCTGAACTGTCAAGACATGACAGTAATAACCAGACAAAGCAGAGACGATTTAGAGGAAACTTCAGCACCCTTTCTTAAAGAATTTTATTGAAGTCATGATAAAAATTTAAGCTGAATGCTATGTTGAACACAGAAATCTGCCATTAAAAGTAAAGGAAGACACCAGATGTAAAAGGACATACTATAAATGAAATATGAGATATCAGCTGTGTTGATTTTAAGATTAGGATTAGTCATTAACATTTTATAGAGGACAAAGAAATGTGTGCTTCAGTAACTGAGCGCTGGTTGAAATCAGTGTCCTCTACAGGATCAGCATTGAGTGCCTCTGGCAGGAGTGCTACTTGGAAGGAAACAAAGTGAGGCATTTATTCCTTTTTCCTAAGTGCTCTTATCACAGGAGACCATACAAAGTATTCAGTCTTTTCAGTGCTTCCTCATTTTTACAGCCTGCATGCAGAGCATTGGCAAACTTCTCCACTCCACCAAAGATGTTAGATGCTAATTTTAGCTGGAGTATTTGAATCAATACAAGACAATTACTCAGTAAAAAAAGTGAGTGTCAAAAGCATGCACTCAACAAAGTTACTTGCTTCTAAGTTCTGTAAAGTCTCTGAATCAGTTTTATGAAAACTGGCTTTCTAAATCTCGAGTTACTGAACTCTGGGGTTGGATTACTTAAAAATATTAATGTCTGAGTACCTTGGCCAGTATGTACTGTCTCACAAAAAATGTAAATCTGCTTGTGTTAACTGGTTATAGAGAGAGGCACTTGAAACTCAAACCTGATCAAAAATACAGTCTAAATGTTAGAAGTGAACAGCTGGAGACAGAAGTTGCTAGTACCCTATAGGAATAATATTACATTCTGACATAATGCTGGTCAGTCTACAGTCATTATCTGCCATATTGCTGATTGTCTGGATGACATACAAATGTGTACCTCTGATAAGAACATCACCGAGTCCCAAATAACTACATGGCATGTACTTGAGAGTGGTATCCTAAAATATTCTTTTAACAGGTCTGCGTTGTTTATGACTGGTTTGCACATTAATGCATTTCT
Organism: Cyrtonyx montezumae; assembly: GCF_038088225.1. Taxonomy (NCBI): domain Eukaryota; kingdom Metazoa; phylum Chordata; class Aves; order Galliformes; family Odontophoridae; genus Cyrtonyx; species Cyrtonyx montezumae. Next base: position 2,320,928 of record NW_027072039.1, read on the forward strand.
TACTACAAGACCAAGGACTGAGATGGTAACTGAGAATAAAACAACATCTGGAATGGAAAGTTGTATGGTATGGTATGGTATAGTATAGTAATAGTATAGTATAGTATATCACAATACAGAGAGAATTTGAAGCTCTCTAAACACACACACACACAAAAAAAAACCTGTCTGCTCTAAGTAGCATAAAGCTGAATTGTGACATTTTTGTACCTTAGCAATCTCTTGGCATATTCATAGTTACGTTTTTCAGAGATTTTTGCCTAACAAGTCAGTTAAAAAATTGCTGCGGTGTGCTTGAATCCTACCTATAGAAAAGTAAGTAGACAGTTATTTCTTAATAATACAGCTTTTGGTTAAAAAACAAAACAAAACAAAAAACTACATAAACATTCTTCAAAGAATAAATAAAGGATATAAGCATTTCAAGCATTAAAATACTATTTAATTATTACTGACATTTCCTTGTTACTGAGATGAATAAGAAGATGAAACTGGAAGTTATGAAATGTGTTCCTCATCTTAAATCTGACTTTGTCAAGTTCTGGCTTTAGAAGTGTTTTAGCAGTAAGTTACTCTGAATGGAGCAGAGTTACAGACAAATCTATGCTAAACAAAATATGTCTGCTTTCTTTTGTTGTTGTTGCTGTTGTTTTTCTTTCCTGTTTTATAAGAACTTAAAGCCAGTTGGATCACAAATTTAATTATTACAAAGCTAAAATGAGTTTCTCTGTGTATCTTGGGGTGTTTCCTTCTCTTTTAAAAAGCTCATTGCAGACTAATTTAAAACAACTAATAACAAACAAAACTAAAGCCTGCATGTCAACCAGGGAGTTGTTCAAAGTCTCTTTCTCCCTCTCCTAACCAGATGGTATGAGAAAGTTAATGCACAGAGATTTAAAAGCAATCAGAGAAATCACCAGAATGGAGTGCAGAGATATACATTTTCATTAAAAACATACACATGTTAAATAGTCATACAATGAATTCTGCCTAATATTAAATCGTTATTGACCTCTTGTTTTTGCAGAGCTGCAAGTAGGAGCTTATGCTGTAACACTATATCAGTTTTTGATGTAACAGAGTCTAATTAGAAAACTGATTAGTATCCTCAGGAGATTTTCTGAAAAAGTCAAAAAGGAGATTAGCAGTGTTTGGTGATTGGCCAGATATTCAGACTTGGTTGAGTATGTGCAACAAAAATATTCGCAGCATGCCAGTGTCTGTAGGAGTGACTGATGGTGGTGTTTCAGTGCATTCGAAGGACATCATGTCAAGCATAATAGGGTCAGGGATACACATGTCCTTGCTACAGTCTGAGATTCCTGATTTAAAAGTGCCACACTTGCTTTCTTTACCTGATTAAGACTGAACCTGAACACTGTAGACAACGGTTTAAACAATGCTTTTGCTAACCGTATGATAAAGATCATTAGCAAGATAGAAGATAAAGTATAGTACCTGCCACAACAGATCAGACATAATTTACATCAAGTCCAGTGTCATGTCCTGGTCAGCAGCCCATTCCAGATGCTTCACATTAAAGTGAGAGAAAATAAGCTGTTGGCGAGTTGTGGAGTGAATATTACACAAATAAAATGTCACTGATGTGTCTACTTCCTCTCTCAGTTAGAAGAAAAAAAAGGAACACAGTTCTAGTGTTTAGGTGTATAGCTCTTGAAGCAGATGAGATTTAAACTTAACCTCATGTAAAGATCAGCCCAAGAGTTCTACAGGAAAAGCTGTAAATGGACCCTCTATGATGAGCTTTAACAAGAGTCCTTTAAAATAGTCCTAACAAGTGTAGAATCCTGCACCTTCAGAAACACATCAAGATAGCGGATGACCTGATGGAGATGAGCTCTGTGGAGAAGGGTCCTGGTGGACAACAGGGTGACCATTAGCCATCACTGTGTCCTCGTGGCCAAGAAGGCCAGTGGTATCCTGGGGAACATCAAAGAGTGTGGTCAGCAAGTTGAGAGAGTTGGCCCTATGAGGCTACATTTAGACTACTGTGCCCCATTCTGGGCTCCCCAGCTCAAGAAGGTCAGGGAGGAGTCCAGCAGAGGGCCCCAAAGACAATGAAGGGACAGGAGCATCTCCTTCATGAGGAAAGGCTGAGTCACTTGGGACTGTTCAGCCTGGAGAAGAGAAGACAGCGAGGGGATCTGATGACTGTTTATTTCTAAAGTGTGGAAGTCAAATGGATGTGTCTGGGCTCTTTTCAGTGGCGTTCAGCAGGGCAAGGGGCAACAGGCAAAAACTGGAACACAGAAATTTCTTTGCAAACATGAGGAAGAACTTCTTCAGGTGACAGAGCATGGGAACAGGCTGCCCAGAGAAGCTGTGGAGTCTCCACTTCTAGAGATATTCAAAACTCGCCTGAACACTTTCCTGTGTGATCTTCTGTAGGGAACTGCTTCAGCAGGGGTGTTGACTGCATGATCTCCAGAGGTCTCTTCTACTCCATCCAATTCTGTGACTGGGATTCTGTGAAGAGGGTGGCATAACTGCTTAATCTGGTTTATGCTTCTGTGCTGTAACTCAGGACCATTATGATTCAGGACAAATCCAAATATGCAGCAATAATTGTTCACATTTGTATGATCTAAAGGCCCAGTTTTTAAATGAATTGTCACTCAGATGCCTGACTAGGCATTTAGAATGCCAGTTTGACAAAAATATAGAGTTTGATTGATTTTTATTCAGGGGCTGCAGGCTGGATGCTCAGGAGGCTGGATACTTAAACCCAATCACAGAATACATACAAATCTCTTAACTGAGCTGAAAGTCATGTCTACACTAAGGCAAAAGCAAATTTTCAACTGACTTTGGAACTAGTATGGCTTTATTCAGTATCCATTCATCCAGATAAGAAGATGCTAATGATAATAAGGTTTAAATTTGACATTTACATTGATTTCTGTTAACTACAGGCTCAATTCTGCAGAAAGGTGAGGAGCCATAAAATTAGTCCAGCTCATCCTGATGTTAGCATCGCAAATGAAAACCAGTTAACTGCATGTCTTATATCAGGAAGTGGGGAAAAAATAAGGAAAAACAGGAAGAAAGAAAGGGAAAATTAAAATGAATTTAAAATAAAAGGAGCTCTTCTGAATGCATTAAGTCTGGATGCATTAATAGCAAGAAATTTCAAGCTGCTTTTCATCACACTTGCTAGAACTTATTTAAAACAATAAAATGAGGTTACTCTCAGCATTATTTTTTACTTATGATTCTGCTACTTCTCCCTGCAAGATATTTGCAAAGTTAAACTTTAATTCATTGCAGTAAAATTGTGTAGTGATTTATTCCTTATATTCAAAGAAGAAAACTCTTCACTGCTGCTGACAATTATAGCAGCAGGTAGCTGTTATCAACTTTATTTTTTCTAGTGCAAAATCTATAATACCAAGAAATGGATCCTTTATAAACTGTCCTGGAGAGCAAAGTATGAAATGCTTTAACATCCATTGTAGCTGCACATTGGATTTGGGAGAGTTTTGTCTGTTGCCAGCTCTCCTTATTTCAGGACACAGAACATACACCTCTGTGACCTATTTTAATTCCTTCTGGAATAGACGGGTTTATCTTTTGATCCTTCTGTACCTTCCAGTTTACTGGCAGTACTCGGGCAACAAGAAGTGAAACTCTGCTTCTCTGTAGTTAATAATCATTGAGTGACAGCAAGTACGGGAGCAGCAAAACCCTGTTCCCTTCATTTATGAGGAGGGGTACATGCTTCCACCTTATCACTTCTCAGTGAGCCTGCCACTGTCTGAAGTCCCGAATGAACAGCTCCAAGGCTGAGGCACTGCCAGTACTGACAGGTGATTTTGACAGCTCTGATGTACCCTTTATTCATTCTGATTGTTTTAATCGGAGTTAATTAACAGCAATTAGCAACTTAGTATCTGGAGAAACAGCTTGCATGGAAAGGTGGAAACGGTCAGTGTAATCACCACCAACACGAATTGAATAATCATGAAAAATTTATTTGTGTGCCTGAGCTTCTGAAGGACAAAGTACAGATCTTGATTCATGATTTATGGACAGAATACATTTGAGATAACAATTCATGCACAGTATAGACTGTGAAATTTGAAACAAACAAAGAACAAAACAACAAAAACAGGCATAAATGAAAGTATTTATTTACTTAGTAGAGCAAATTCCATGCGTTACCTTTCAAACCTTTAACAGACATAATTCCAGGAATCTCGACTGTGCAACTCAAAATATGAAGGTGACGATCAGGCTTTATTGTGTGATTAATTTTTTAAACAACAACAACAACAAAAATAGCCCTAGCTCACTAGGAACACTTTATTTGCTGATATTTCACACTACAGTAGCTACACAAAGAGCCTGACTGCTGAAAGTTATTTTCATGTCAAAATGTAACTGGGTGGGAAGAGAAGAGTTATATACCTAGTCATTCTCAAAGTAGGTCAAATTTTTTAAAATAATTTTTAATTTTTAATAGACAGTCTGTAATCCCATATTCAGGATTAATATTGCAGCTGTGTATTTAGAGTGATTTGTTATTTCACTTAAAATACCTTTCAGTATAAAAATGTTCTGTTTTTCAAGAAAATAAATATTAATTGTCATAAATGAAAATTATAAATTCCCTTATGGAAGGGTCTCATGACCTGGTACTATGAAATTCTTTGACATGAGTGCTCTCTTGTTTTGGACTACAGGTCCTACAATGTCATTAAAAAGTCATGATGACAGGAGTCATCAATGATAGAATATTTGTTATGAGATAAAGTTTACCTTCAGCATAACTTGCTTTCTTTTTGCTGCTTGGACTCCTTCACTTCATCTGAACTGCCACAAGTCCATGGGGCCAGATGGGATCCACCCAAGGGTGCTGAGGGAGCTAGCAGAGGTGATTGCCGAGCCACTTTCTGCCATCTATCAGCATTCCTGGTTATCTGGAGAGGTCCCACAAGATTGGAGGCTTGCCGATGTGACTCCCATCTTCAAGAAAGGCCGTAAGGAAGACCCGGGGAACTACAGGCCTGTCAGCCCGACCTCGGTATCAGGGAAAGTTATGGAACAGATGATATTGAGGGAGATCACACGACACGTGCATGGCAATAAAGGGATCAGACCCAGCCAGCACGGGTTCACCAGGGGCAGGTCGTGCTTGTCCAACCTCATCTCCTTCTATGACTGGGTGACCAGACAGGTAGATGAGGGAAAGGCTGTTGATGTAGTCTACCTGGACTTCAGCAAGGCCTTTGACACGGTCTCCCACAGTATTCTCCTAAGGAAACTGGCAGCCCGTGGTGTGGACAGGTTCACTCTTCTCTGGGTGGAGAACTGGCTGGAGGGCCGTGCCCAGAGGGTAGTGGTTAATGGAGTTAAGTCCAGCTGGCGTCCTGTAACGAGTGGCGTCCCCCAAGGGTCAGTTTTGGGGCCCATCTTGTTTAATATCTTTATTGATGACCTAGACGAGGGAATTGAGTGTATGCTCAGTAAGTTTGCAGATGACACAAAGCTGGGAGGATGTGTCAAACTGCCTGAGGGTAGGGAGGCCCTTCAGAGGGATTTGGATAGGCTGAACAGCTGGGCTGAGCTAAATGGGATGAGGTTCAATAAGACCAAGTGCCGGGTCCTGCACTTTGGCCACAATAACCCCATGCAATGCTATAGGCTTGGGGCAGAATGGCTTGAAGAATGTAGAGAGGAAAAGGACCTGGGGGTGTTGGTTGATGCTCGGCTCAACATGAGCCGGCAGTGTGCCCAGGTGGCCAAGAAGGCCAACGGCATCCTGGCCTGTATTAGAAATAGTGTAGCCAGCAGGAGCAGGGAGGTGATCATCCCCCTGTACTCAGCTCTGGTACGGCTGCACCTCGAGTACTGTGTTCAGTTTTGGGCCCCTCACTACAAGAAGGACATTGAGGCCCTGGAGCGTGTTCAGAGAAGGGCAACAAAACTGGTGAGGGGTCTGGAGCACAAGTCTTATGAGGAGCGGCTGAGGGAGCTGGGATTGTTCAGTCTGGAGAAGAGGAGGCTCAGAGGAGACCTTATTGCACTCTACCACTTCCTGAAGGGGGGTTGTGGTGAGGAGGGGGTAGGCCTCTTCTCCCTGATAAGTAATGACAGGACGAGAGGGAATGGCCACAAGTTGCGCCGGGGAAGATTTAGATTAGACCTGAGGAAGCATTTCTTTTCTGAAAGAGTGGTCAGGCACTGGAATGGCCTGCCTAAGGAGGTGGTTGAGGCACCATCCCTAGCGCTGTTCAAGAAGTGTTTAGATGAGGTGCTAAAGGACTTAATTTAGTAGTTGGGTAGAGATAGTGATAGGAGGATGGTTGGACTAGATGATCTTATAGGTCCTTTCCAACCTTACGAACTTATGAACTTATGAACTTATGAACTTCTTGAGTGCAAAAACAAGATTTCCACATGTCTGTTGATGTATATAAAACATCTATTTTATTCCATCAAATGAGATAATTATCATAGCAAAGAAATTTTAAAACAGCAAGAACAAGACAACCTGGGTAGTTGACTGAAAAATATCACAAACCTGAACTCAAATCTTTCCAATACATACTGGAGGAAGACCACTTCAGCATCCAGCCAGAAAAATCATTTACTTTCCTATGACCCCTCTGAAGTCCTTGACTCCAAATCAGTGTGACAGTGCAGTGAGACAGAGAACTTTTCTAGACCAGGTGCTGCCAGCTGCCCAGATGTCTGCCACAGACATGTCAGGTCTCTTGCTCATTCCATGTCACTTCTCACAGGCTCTGACTGATGGCTTGGTATTCATGCACTTGCAAAGCACGTGTGCCCTTGCTCTGACTTTCTTCTCTTGGAGAATCGTGCATGCAACTGTTCTTCAACAGGAAGAGAAAGTGAATAGGAAACAGGTGACTTTTTTGTAGTATGATGTAGCTCAGGTGTTTCTTGGCAATCCACCACCAAAGGGCTTCAGCCCATCATGACACCTGACACCACTCAGATGTGTATGTGTTGAAGAACCATGCAGTGCAGACATCCTTCACACACGTTCCCCATATACCTTCACTTACTCCAGCCTTACATAAAAAATGAATAAAGACTCAATGAACTACAGAATAACTAAATTATGACAGTAGTAAGGTTAACTTAAAACATTAACTGAAAATACTGCTTGCACGGCTGAAAATACAGATGTAACAGCTCAAGGAAGTAAGTATTTTGTATGGTTGAATACACATGTACACAACATGACAGATAGCACTAATATGAGCAAAGACACTTCATGGACAGCTCTCAAACTTGTTAACAATAAAACAATAATTCCCTAGCTAACAATCTTGCCCTACCGTATCCACCTTATTTGTCTTTCTGCTTGAGTGAAGGAACATTGAATAGCAATTTCAGAACCAATTTGATCTCCACAATACACTTAAATGTTTCTGGCCCAAAGGGAAATGAGGAAACAAACACATCATTCAACGTGCTGAATGGCCGCTCTTTCTTGGGAATTGGCTGAGCATCATTCAGCTGGTGGCAGGTTAAGCCACAACACTCCTTCCCTAAGCTTTTCTCTTTGCCTAAGCAGTGCAAATCTTTGTCTGCAGAGCAAACTAGATCCCATAGGATGGATTTACACAATCAGCATTTTCTTAAAAAGAAATAGCTTTGATAATCCCGGACAACAGGGAATTTAGTATTTTCAAGAGTATGCAGGCTTCAGGGTGTGCTTTCAGATTGTACACAGAAGAAATTTCAGCATCCACAGCATACACGCTGAGATTTCTTTATTTGATGCAACGTATTACCTGACAAATAATCAGGTACTTTATTTCTAGTCTTTGTTTCCCTTTAACTGAATTACTCCTGAGACTTAGTTGATATTTGTAAACCACTGCTCTAGGCCTTAAACTGAATCAACACATCAAGACTTCTCATTCTTTCAGGAAAAATGTTAATGATGTAGGTTTGCAGCATTTTTTGTGCTGTACACTTATGCATTGTACTTTATTTCCAGAATTGTAGACTACAATATCATCTAGGGACAAACAAGTCCTTTAACTATATCTAAAATTCCCTAAATCACTCTTATTGCATTGCTGTTCTATGCTACTCCAGAAGTACTTGGAGAGAAAAATTCCCTGCTTCACTACACTTTTTTTTTGTCTGTTTTTCCTTCCTGGAAAATATGTCCCGCTATACTTGCGGTGTTTGTTGTTTTTTTTTTAAAGAAGCTATAGGTATGAAGTGAAGGTCAGGTGACAAGTTCTGTGTTATCTATGAAAACAATTGCTTCTAGTGCACAGCAGCTTCATAATAAATCCTCAGCTGACTAAAAAGGCAAAGCCTTGGACCATAGAAAGTCCCTCAGTGTATCTGCAGTGCAGACACCCTCTGTGAGTGTCTTAGAAAAGCAAAAACATGGTCCAGCATGTCCTATCTCTAGCCATGCAGTGAGAGTTACTAAGTTGGCAACTGGACTTTCCAAGAAAGTATCCTCACTTTTTAAAAGGATCGCATCACTGTCCAACACAGCTGATTTACTAACTTCTGATAAGAACCAAAAACCTCCTTTAATTTCAGTGAAGATGAGAAAAATGTTTTCAACTGAGTTGGCACTGTTAGCAAATATTAGACACTCTAGAAAGCAAATTAAGTTTTCACGTATATGAACCTTGCCTGAAGTATGTGCTAAGTCCTCAATATAAGACAAAAAATGGGAAATGCAGACATTTCAGCAAGGGAAAAGACAGAGGAGTGCAGCAGCTATCCTTGAAAAGATGGTTGTATTACAGCATAAATTTCTGCCAAATACAAAAAGAAGGCATGCTGTGGTGAAAGACCCGAAAGAGAAAAAATATTAACACAGGGACATTTACTAAGGATCAACTTTCAAAATGCATATCAGAGGGTTATCAGCACAGATTGACAGTACAGCCTGTGGAGGCTTGCTTTACAGCACCAGTCTCTGTCTGCAGAATGGTATTTTATCCTAAAAATGCTTCTGTTTACATAATAAGATGGTGGAGATTCATGTGCATACTCACACCTTCCTCAATAACAGAGGGATTCATTTTTCAAGTACTGAATTATATCTGGAGCTCAGATGTCTTCAGTGCTGCAAATAGATCTGCTCTGATTGGTGCGACTATGCCTCCATGATCACTTAGGGCAGGAAATCACCGAATTGGGCACTCAAAGTGTATTACTTAATCACAGTGAAGTTACATTTTCTCTGGGCTCCATCTTCACTAGATGTAGTGAAGATGGAGCCCATAGATCTAGACAATCTTCTCTAGGGCAGAGGGGTTTGCTCTGGGCAGAGCAAACCAAGAGACCTCAGACACTCCTCATGCATCTTGGCCTCCAAATCCTTCCCCATTTTCATTGCTTTCTGACAGTTTAATGTCTTTCATGAGTCATGACAACACCCAAAACTGCACATCATGATAGAAGTAAGACCTCACCCTTGGCAGGCAAAATTCATTATCAGCACAACGCAGATTAAAATCCTTATGTATGAAAGATAATACCACTGCACTAAAGTGGATTGACTGGAAAACGCACTTAAGGAGCAATCAGTGTAGTTTGTTATGAAGCCAATTAACAGCACAAAATCTTGGTAGATGTGTCCAACTTCTGAATATGGTTAAAAATAATCATAGAATAGCTTGTTTTGGATCATTATATCTTGCTGTGAAATCACAAACTTGCTGTGTTCTACTCTAAAATGTGTGTCCCCTTAACAAAAAGAAATCCCATAAAATACTATACAATCATAGTCTATTTACCTTCCTAATGTGACAGATTTATGTTTTTGCTGCTGTTGTTGTTCTTGCCCTTGACATTTCTAGTTGGGTAAAGGAAAATATATAAGTATGCAAGAAATACCAAGGGACTAAGGAAATGTGTTTAAAATTTCCACAGTAACACTGTGTTTTATACAAAGAGGCACTAATGAGAAACTTCTGATTTCTTAAAAAAAAAAAGTATTCAACTTGAATATTTCAAGTACAGTTTGTGTAAGATTATACAAATGGAAAATTCTACTACAAGTGTAATTAAGCAGATTTGCTTCCAGGTGTGGTTTTTTCCTTTCTTTTTCAGGTTCACTCGCTTTTCTCACTGCACAAAAGTTATTATGCTTTCATAGGGTCAGAATTGATGATGATAGTTACCCTGAATTCAAACTGTGAAATGAAGTCCTTGGCAAACTGGTTTAAACAAATAAGAAAGTAAGTAAATGATCATGGTGGATGGAAGCTTAGCCAAAAGACATTTTTGCAAGACAGGTTTTAACCTGAAACACAAGATATTTTTACTCAAGAATGTATGCAACTACGTTTTGCAATGGAAGTTTTGATTCTCCTCTTCATGCTCTACCAGAAAATTATTTTCATTCTGAAAACACTTTACTGAGCTACTCTCTTATTATTATGATTATTAATCTTAAATTTTTCTGAATATTAAAATGTTTTCATATATATTGTGAACATGCCCTCTGAATGCTGGAAAAAGCTGAGTGCAAAGGCTACAGCAGATTTTTTGTCATAAAAAATCAATGATACAAAATAAAAGGCTGATGCATAATTAATGTTCTTCTTTGGGATAAATGGGTTGATCTTCCCTTCATATTTTACTGCAGAACTCTACCAAAATGCACAAATAAGTCTGCAGTTATTTCAGTATCAAAACCCTTAAAAACTAATATCAGATTTCAATAATATTAGATCCTTAAAACCTTCACAAGGTGAAAAAAATACAAGAGAATGAACTGCTAAAACAAGCTGAGTGCTGTATAACAAGAGATGACACTATGAATATCATTGCAGAATAAATAACTTCTGCTTGAGAAAATTGAAATAAAATTTATAAAAGAAAACTTGTTAGATTTTGTCCTCTCACTAGCATTTTTTAAAATGTAAGGGCAGGAATTAAAACATATATCTATAAAGGGATGTAAGAATGAGATCTTACATTAGCTATTAGATCTTTTACCCTACTGGTAACTCTTGAATATAAGAGGCAAGAATGTTAAGAAAAAGCAAGATTAAAATCACAGAAGTAAACTTGGAGGCTAGAAATAGCTGTAAATCCAAGGATCCTGCAGCTAATGGAAAAGCAGAAAGGACACTTTATCACCTGTGATCTCCCTTAGCTGCCACATTCACATCAGGAAGCACCAGGCAAAAATATTGTTTTTCTCCCTGATATTGATCTTATATATAAAATCACCTCAGGAGTTGGCAGAGACTCAGAAAATAGACTAACTTTCTCTAAGGTGGTAAAAACACAGGCCATGTTACCATTTGATATAAATTGCTATTGCTTTTTTGAGTTTCAGTCTGGAACTGGTCTAACACCATGGATCTCAGCTGTTCTTTGCATTAAAATGGATTAGGAGATTTCAGCAGCTGCCATAGTACATCGCAGATTAGTTTCCCTGGAGAAACAAACAGAGCAAAGAGGCAGGGAAACAGAACTAAGTTTTGCCAGAAGAAGCCAGACAGAGGAAAACAGAACGCAGACTTCTGTCTGTCTTCATGCTGTATTCTGTGCAAATAGATATATATGTTACAGATAGAGGGACTATGATTTGTGGAACTGCCTGCTTTCCAGACTCTGTGGTTTCTTCATTCAGAAAAAGATTTTATGTCCAGGTTGCCATTTGTTTTATCCCATCACCTCCAAGACAAACTCTTGCTGGAAATTCAGCTGGACAGAGAATCACACACATTCCCCTGGTTTGTTTTATAAGGAGACACTGTTTCAGTGCCTGGATGGCTCACTGTTTCTGTCCTACAGTTCTCCAGACAGCAAGGTACAAACCTTCTATCACGCCACTGCAGTGCTTGAAGCAAAGCTGTCATGGCCACCAGCTCTTTCTGCAGGGAGGGGGAAGAGGGAGACAGTCCCAGAAGACCATACAAGTCCTCGGAGAGCTGAATCATTCTGCAGGAACACCTCAGTTTTTTCCACACAGAGGATGAAACGCTGTCATTGCTTTCCAGACAGCTAATTTTAGCACCTCACAGTTCACTGACATTTGATGGCTCAGCTAAGTGAGTAGAACTGCACAACGTGAATTAAATTCTCTTTCCCACAGATTATTTTCTGTCGGTAATGGGAGAAATAGATACAGTGGGGTACTTTCCTAAATTAACAATCTACCACACAGTCCGTGTTTACCACATACTCTGTGTATGACCATCAGAGCACTTTCAGCTTCTGTATGCACAGTATGTTTTAACTTATGAGTGAGAATTTTTTGTTAGCTTTGTATACTTGTTATAACCACAAAGTTACTTAATAAACATCACAGATGATAAAAGCAATTGTTTTAAAAGCTTTAACATAATAAATATAATAAATAAAATAATTTTATCTTTCAAAGATTCCCTTAAATTAAGATCCGGTAATACATGCAGATTTCAGGTTGTCCATTGCAGTCTGTTCAAGCCAAAGAGTAGGCAGTATTTATCTAAAAATCATGCAGCTATTCTTCAAGTAAAAACACAGCCAGCTATTTTTATCTCAAATATGAAGTGCAGTTTCAGCCAACTAATACACTCAAAAGGAAACAAAAATGCCATGTACCTTTTTTATTTTGGCTTTAGGTATTGACATTTCAATACCTTTTTTTTTATTATTTTTTTTAAGGACTCATGTACTCGATTTTGTTGCCAGGCCACAACTAATTTACTCCTTGGGTGAACTGTAATCATTCAGTAAAGCATTAAATGCTGTGTTAAACTTCCACTTAAAATCTCATGGGAATTTACCTGGTGCGATTTTGTTAAGAAAGAAATTCAAAGCAGACTCTGATTTTCATTTTCTGGATTTTAACACTACAGAGATATTGTTAAAATAATCAGCATTTTTGTCATCTACCTTTAAGGCACATTTACCAGGGAGAAGATGTAATTTTACAGCAGATTGTTGCAAATGAATAACTCTCTATCTCCCTCTCCATTTGTGTGTATATAAAATCTGTTTCCCTACTTTCTGTAGATGGCAGTGCTGGGGTGTTTAGAAGGCTGGTGGTAGCAGGGCACATTCTGAACTCTAAACCAGAACTTTACTGCACACACTCATTAACAACAAACTTTCTGCTAATGGTCCAATACCTTCTCTCTGCTTTTCAGTATACACCACTGTCAGTCTTACAATGTCTTTCAACCAGTTCAGCTGACTGTGTGTCAATAATACCACATTGCTGAGGAGGTACAGCAAGCACTGCTGGTCACTGTACTCTATATTTCAACTGCAAGGCAGCATGACTACAATCAGTGTACTCAAACTTGAGATCTTCTTGATAAAACACACATTATTTCTGTCTCATCTTTCCTAGACTTTACTTGCTTTTTTGAATTCCTGGGTCCTTTTACTCCCAGATGGGATCTCATTTGCTCCCGACAATGCTTACGTTTTTTTGGGTTTCTACACCATACTTCTATATTCACTAGGGTGTCTTGCCCACATTGCTCCCTTGAGCTTATGTCATTTTCTATCACACAACCTCTATTGCTGAAGTGCTTCCCAAACACCACTATATATGTCTTAACTCTCAGCTTGCTAACTTTTTAAAAATACATGTGCATTTTCTTGACTGTGATATCACAGTGCCACCAAATACTTATACACTGCTGCTGGTTACACAGTTTTAGTGCATTTCTATTTGTATTCTATCCACTGTGGCCAGTGTTTCTATTGGGTTCAAATTCACTTTTGATTAATGCATTCTAATACATCACAGGCCTATTTTGCTACAGGACTGAGATTCATAATTAGGGATACAATTTTGCAAAGATCTTGTATATTCATTTATCTGAAAGAAACTTTAGTGAAGTAACTGATGGCTCCATTAAGATTTTTCACATTCATCAAAAAAAGTGAGGCCAAACTAAAGTATAGTACCTCCAGCTTGTACCCCCAAGATATGACGCAAGGTAAAGCAAGCCAAGTGTACCTCTTTCAGAATAGTTCTATAAACAAAAGCAATGACAGTTTTTTTTTTTTTTTTTTTTTTTTTTTGAGTTACCACAAAGAAAATTATTTTTCAAAGGAAAATTTGGATTTATTTCATCTCATTTGCTGAAATTGTTTTTTGTCTTCTTAAGGAAAGGTGGAATGCACTCATGGTCAATGAGAAATATGTATCATTTTATGTCTGTATGTAGGGATTTCCCAAATGTGATTGGTTCTGAATGCTGTTATGTGTAGAATTAAATTAGGGATTTACATCTGGGCCAAAAACTCTCAAAAGAATGAGCTACGGCTTCCACTCTTAATGTCTACACAGAAAAATAACAGTGACATCCTGCTCATGGTGGCTTTAATCTTGCTCCACCGGCTAACGACATCCAAGAAGAGATCATCTTGATAGTGTCTACCATCACAGCCTGTAAAAACATTCTCTTCACTTCTCCTTCCTTTTTGAAGCCACTTAGGAAGCTTTGTGTGACCCAGTTCTGGGAAACAGAAGATATAAAGGTATTACAGCATGTAAAAAGACAAGATCAGACTGTGAACAAAAATAATAATAATCAAGAAGTGATAGTGCTGTCCCACAGGGCTCAGCGTTCACTGGGGATTGAAATACAGATAGCAAGGCCAGTATGCTACCCAGTGTTAATACTGCAAATAGCTACAAAAAGCAGGAGCAGCTCATTATGACAGCCATAGAAACACTAAAGAGAAAGCTTTTACTCCAATGAAACTGTGATGAAACTATGTGCTGTATGAGCAAGCTTTGATCAACTGCCAGAAACATCTGCTTTCCAAAGCATTATTTTTCCTTCTATTTGCAAAAGAGATACAGATCTTACCACTGCCACAAGTAAACTTTTTTCTTTTTTTATTCTGCCTCCAATTTTGGCATGGCAGGCGTCTGGCAAAAGCAGTTGGTGAGGCTGAGAAAATAATCCTATTTTGCTTTGCAAAGTCACTTATTTTTAGAAGGACATGCTCAGATACCAGAACTTGGAATAATCTATCTAGCAGGAGTCGATACAGTCAGAAAGAAATGAATTGTTCTCTGTCTTTGACGAAGGAGAAAAGAGCTGGCATGCACTTGTTTTATGAAAGGTAAAATCTATGCCTTTCAATAAAAATAAATAAGTAAATAATTAAAAAAATGGAGAAAAGGAGTATACATTTCCACTTATGATTTGTGAGAAAGAGAATTAAAAAGGTAAGTAAAAAATGTGGAATATAACAAAGGAAAAACCCAAAGCAGAGAATACAAGTCTGAAGAGTCAGAAACTTCTGTAAAACACTCTGTTGGACTGATCAGTATAATCTCTGTTCTGGGTCCTACAGCTGAAGCCAGGAAGTAAAAACCCAGGAAAAGATGCCTGCCAGTCAGGCTAGTGATGGCAAGCCCAAGGTCCCAGTGCATCACCAAGATGAGGCATGGCCCACAGCAGAGGTCTGGGGAAGGATATTTTAGCTTGGGTGTGCCACAAAAACAGAAGTAGGCCTGCCTCTCTCATGTTAGTTACAGCCATGGATAAGTTTTGAGAGCACAGCTTCAGCTGGTAATATGTCTGGATGTCAGCTCTATAAAATGACATGAGTAAAGGATGAAAGTATTCTGTGGGGTGGCACTTGGAGTTGTTCTTTCAGCCCTAGATTCCTCCCCCATTAAGCAGTGAAGCAGTGTGGATGAGTTCACACATATCTTGTGGCAAGATAGGTTAAAAATAAATCAGGACTTCAATTTCTGAGTCCAAAAATGCAGCAAATAAAGGAGGGGTGAGAGAGGAGGAAATATCACTCAAAACAAGAGTATTTTGTTTAGCTTAGGCTTTAACTGCAGCAAAGATATCATCTGAAACTGCAAAGTCAATGTTTTGAAGTTCTCTAATGGAAACGCCTCTCACTGTACTTTTTGGAAAACAACACTTTGTGACTCCGCTGTCAAGCAGGACACTGCATTGTGTTGGGGCTAATGTGAAACGTCCAACTTGTGAGCTGCTCAGCTGTGCTAACAGCAGCAGGCTGTATGGGAACTGCTGAATCACGGCCTGAACCACTGATTGGTCACCTGAGGTGAACATTAAGTCAGCCATGGGGGCACAGGTGAAGGTGATATACCTGTGTGAGTGGAAGGGGTGGAGCCTGGCTCCACCTCTCCCAAACCCCATTTAAGGGCTGACCACCACCAGGGAAGGATCTCTTCTTGGAGATCCCTCCCATGTGGAGTTCCCTGTGAGCCTTGTCATCCTAAAGGTGAGCCATTTTCTCTTTTGTATTATTTGTATACTGTTTATATAGAACACCTTAAAATATACCATCCACTATACTATCTCTTTGCGGAGTACCGTCATTGGGAGTTATTTACCCCACACAGGCAAAGCTGGAAAAATCTCAGCCTGCATCCCTGAAGGAAAGGCTGTGGAAAAAGTAATCACTGATGATTTGTAAATGTCTTCCTTTGCCAGTGTAAGAATATATCACAGATACCCATCTACTGTAACACAGTTTATAGACTGAGGCAGAGCACAATCAGGGCTTCAAGAAGCAATAAAGAGAGCATCCTACATTGTCTCTGAGGGAAGTGCAGATGCAGAAGGTCCCAAGAGATCGTTTACAACCCAAGTCTTCTAATGAAACAGGATCAGCCATACCTGAAACACCATTGAATGGCCTGGTCTGATAACAGCAGAGGACACTGAGGCTGCTGTCTATTCCCAGCATAATACAGCTCACTGCTTTCAGCTCTGGCTGCATCACCCTTGGACAATGCACAGGAAAGGTGTGGTATTTCATTATTTTATTTTATTTATTCATCATATTCCTGCACACACAGCTCTTAGGACAAAGCAGTAATTCCCTTCCAGACTTTCATGTACTTGGACATGTGACCATGCAAAGCTGCAGAGCCTGTATTCACTTCACATTGCCACAAACAGTCAGAAAAGATAGAGTGTGTTCTGCAAGCATCAGCATGCCAGCCACACTTCAGCACCAGCAGTGGTGGTTCTACCATGCCTCCATCCATTTGGGAAGGGGAGAAACTGACAGCACATAGCACACCGACTGCCGCTGCAAATGGTCTCTGTGCTGGGCAGGAAACTAGACAGTGACAGGAGGAGATAAAAAGAGCTAAGGTCAAACTCTGAGCTTCATACTTTTCAAAGGGCAGAGTGAAAGATGTATTTTTAAAGATTCTGACTGCAGTTTTCTTTGTGCAGTCAGGTAACCTGAAGGCCTCTCCTTCTCTGATAAAGTGGGAACATTCTATATTTCACTAGAAATTGAAATCAGTCCCTTCCGGGTTGCCTGAAGGCTATGGAATTAGCATTTGCATCATTTGCCACAGATGCACAGGCAAAGTATTTATAGAATGATTAAATTCTCTGTTCCATCAGAGCCAAGGTATGGATTCACATAGACTTGTTTTACATCATTAGATAAGTGGGTAGCAATTAAATGGTTCACTCAACAGCTGCAATTCTATTGCAAGGTGGTGTATGCACTTGTGCTGTTCGCACTGATGTTCTCAAAGTCACTTCTGAAGCTTTCACTACTAAAGACCAGTCCAGTTCGTGGGACTGACATTTACTGCTCTGTGAGAAGCTATGAAAACACTCATCTTATTCTTCCTGCAGCCAGACTATTTGCCAGTGCTTTATAGCAGAAGGAAAAATTCACAGGATGGCCAATTAAATCTGAAATTGAGAATAACAACACTGACTATGAGAATTCTTAAATGTTAGAGTGGGCGAGAAAAACATCTGAACCTACACTTTCTACATTTAAAGATGTAGGAGTTACATTTCCAACTCTCCTTGCAGACTGAATCATAAGAATTCTTAAAATTGAACTGTCATTAAAATTAACTGTACCTAAATTCTGCTTCTTTCCATTATTAAAATGAACAGACTTTTGTAATTTACTGATCAATGTCTATCTTCTCTGTGAGGAGGACTGGAAGGTCTAGAAGGGCTCTCTTCAGTAAAATCAGTAACACAAAGATGCAAGTAGAAATATGCCACAGCAGAGAAATGTACAGCAGACTCCTGTACTGTTAATAGAAATACAACTAACCTCTCAAACTAAACATTTTTTTTAATTAATGTCTTACTCAAGATACCCACCAGTATTTTATAATCAAAACATTTCACACTTCTGACCTTCCTCTCGACCTTCAAAGGGAATTCATTTATGGAGAGAACACAATTATTCACTGGCTTCAGGAGGCACTTAGCCAAGGCAGGGGGTGTAGACTGAAAGAACCCATGGGGATGTCAGTTATATTAATTTGCTTTCTTGCCTTTGTCAAAAAGGGCCTTGTTCTGAAGGGGTATTGAGATAGCAATGCCAGTTCTATCAGATATCTTCAGAAAGCATGTTGGTTGTAGCATATGTTCAATATGTACAACTCATTGCAACTGGAACATATTTACACTAATTTTAGAGTAGATGTACAATTATGTCTAGGCTTTATTCTCAGAGGATTTATACCATTGCCATTAATCTGTCCCAAGCACGAAGTTGAGCAAAGAAAAAACAATAAATACTTTCAAAAATGCAAATTTGCTGTCAGCTTCATAGAATCATAGAATCACCAAGGTTGGAAAAGGCCTACAAGATCATCCAGTCCAACCACCCACCTATCATCAACAGTCCTCATTAAACCATGTCCCTCATCAAAATGTCTAAACATTCCTTGAATACCTCCAGGGTCTGTGACTCCACAACTTCCCTGGACAAACCATTCCAGCACCTGATCACTCTTTTCAGAGAAGAAGTACTTCCTAACATCCAGCCTGAATCTGCCCTGGCACAACTTGAAGCTGTTACAGAATCACCAAGGTTGTAAAAGACCTGTAAGATCATCCAGTCCAACCATCCACACATCACCAATAGCTCTCACTAAACCACGTCCCTCAAGACAGTGTCCAAAAGTATCTTGAACACCTCCAGGGTCAGTGACTCCAACACCTCCCTGGGTGCCTGACCACTCTTTCAGAGTAGTATTTCCCAACATCCAGCCTGAGTTTCCCTTGGCACAGCTTGAAGCCATTCCCTGTGGTCCTCTCACTAGTTATACGAGACAAGAGCCTGACCCCTGGGGCTCACTACAACCTCCTGTCAAACTAAGAGTAGATCACACCAGAAACTTTTTTACTTCTGTACTGCTCCTGGGCAGGGAGGAACCTGATGAGGTTTAACAAGAGCAAGTGTAGAGTATTGCCCCTGGTGAGGAATAACTGCATGCATCAGTACGCTGCTGGAGAGGAGCTCTGCAGAAAAGGACCTGGGTGTTCTGTTGGACAACAGGTTGCCCAGGATCCAGCAGTAGCCAGGAAAGCCAATAGTATCCCAAGGGGAGGGAGGTGTTCATCTACTCTGCCATGATGCTGCCACATTTAGAATACTGTCTCCAGTTCTGGGCTTCACAGTTCAAAAAAGAAGGGGAAACTCTTAGAAGCAGTCCTGAGTAGGGCTACAAAGATGATAAAGGGCCTGGAGCAGCTCTCTCAGGAAAGAGTTACTGATCTGTTCAGCCTGGGGAAGACTGAGGCTTCTAGGATCTAAAGATTGTGCAGTTTATCAGGAGTGCTGAACTCAGTGATCACTTGAGGTTCCTTCCAACCCCTGAAATTCTGTGATTCAGTAATCTCTCATGTGCTGTAAAGAAAATTAAACTTTGCAACAGTGCATTTAGTTACATGTAGTTCCCTGATAATATGAGCTTAAGTTCACACAGACTAAGTAAGACATTTTGCTTGATAAGTGCCAGTTCAGGACACAGACTTCTACACTTCTACTATCTATTACCTTTTGCTATTGAAGATCAGTTTCACTTCTCTTTGTAGCAGTCCTTGATGAGTCCGTGGAAACTCAGCAGTGTCTATTCCATTCTCCCCTTTTCCTAGGTGACAGTAGCTTTGAATTCTGAAGAGAAAAAGGTTTCTGAACATCTTTCCAACCAGTTGATTACCTCAGAGTAACTTCAGCTGCCCTGGACCTATAGTAAGTTCTACACAATTTTATCTAATAATAAACCCCAAACTTATTGAGATAAATCTCAGAAATTTGGGAACATCTGGATAGCAGCTTGTAGCAAAACTCCCTTATCTGTCACTTTCTCTGTACTGACCGACAACAGAGTGAAATTTTAGTGAATGTCTATATTCACTTGTTTATTGTTATTTTTCTGAGCACTGAACAGCTCCTTTCTATGGGAAGGAAAAAGGAGGATTTTTTTTTGCTTTTATGCCAGTGTACATTTTATTGCTTCTTCCAGTTAATCAGATGCAGATCTTTTTGTTTCTCTGATGAAGAAACTAATTCTCATATATATTAATACTTTACTAAAACACAAAAGCCATGGAGTTATAATGCACACCCCAGTATAACTAAAATTTGACAGTTGGCTGGCAGCATGGGCATGTTACAGCACTACAGGTTTTCTCACTCTGCTCAGCAATTCTCATTAAAGAACCTATACAGTTGAAAGTTGCACTCTTTGCCAAAGCAAGTCTGTTCAGACCTTTCCAGAATGTTTTAAGTAAGGAACTCTGCCCTACAGCCTTTCTACCACTTTCCCCTGCCATAGTAGTTGCATGATAGCTATGACTATCCAAGGATATAAATGAATTTCTAGACCTACACAGTTTCCTTCATGTCTGAAAATGGCTAAGAAAAGTCTTAATGTGAATTTGAGGGAAATTTGTAAGGAAGGATGTGCTCCAGTTTTGCCAGAAAGGACATAGTTAATGAAAACTGAAAGGTAAAATCTCCTAAAATAAAGAATAGGTGTTGTTTTGTTTTGTTTTGTTTTGTTTTGTTTTGTTTTGTTTTGTTTTTAATCGCAGGAACATTTCAGGGGCCTGCTTAATTCGATGAGGGCTTAGTTATAATCAGATAAATAAGCTTTCATTTTGTTGTAGTAAAAAGTTTCATCTGATTTGAGGAACAAAATCTGGGCTGTTTCAGGCAGTAAGAAAAAATAAAAATCCCATACAGAAAGACCAGAAAATGTCCAAATGGAGACTTGTGGTTAAATAAACCAAAACAGCAAGCACACTCACGCAAAACAAGATGTATGCAATGATGAGTAATGAACAGATAAGAGTTTTTTGTTTTTGGGTTTTTTTTTGGGGGGGGGGTCGCTTTATACAAAACCCATGAAGAGTTAATTATGCAATGCACAAAATTACAGTGTTGGAGCACCTAGAGCAGAAGTCATTCATTTCTCATTAAAAGCATGAATCCTAAATCCTTTTTGAAAGCTAAAACAGATAGTGCTCTTTTTGGAGAGATGAAGCCAGCAGCTAGGTTAGAACAAAAGAACAGGTCTGTCTTCTTTCTTCTGACCATCTGCCATCCTCTCTTTGCCAGTTAACACCTACCTCAGTTTTGCCAAAAACTGTGTCATTTGCTCAGTACAAAAGAATATTTTTGCACATTTTTATAGACTTTCTGAAATGCCAGCTAGCAAGACCGTCAATTGCCAAAATTATCATGTGTGTTCCAATGACTAAGCTTTTTATCATGTGTACCTGTTAAAATGATTTCGAACTGCAGCACAGCTGTTGCAATACTGAACAGAATTTTATGATTTACTTCCATAGCACATGACATAACCTTAGGGAAATATACTGTAATATATATTGTTTATAATATTAATATGAACCTCAAAGTCTAACAGACTTAATTCTTTTCATATAAAAAAGGGAAAGTAGAGGTAAAATCTAAATAGTCAATATGGAAATAGAGGAGGATTTAGAAGATCAGTGAGGGGTGGTAGTGTGGAAACTGGGCCTAATTGGAATCTGGGAATTTTATGAGGAATAACATCTGTGACAGATATATGATTAATAGGAAGCAACCTAGAACAAACTGCCTCATATTTGTCCCAAGCTAGAAAGAAAGGAAGAGTAACCGTAGCTTTAGAAAAATGAAGTCTGTACATATAGTCGTGCCTGAGTGGGTTGATAGATGCTCAATAACTGAAGTAAAGCTGCTGTTTTGACCCTACAGAGGGAAATGACCATTTCTTTGACAGCTGGGTCACAGAAGTCAAGGTATTGTTCATGCACTCTGTATACCAATTTACTTTTCCCTCTCTGATAAAAACCCACAATTTTCTTTGAGGACATGGTTGTTCTCAGAGACCAGGAAACATCTACCATCACCACACTAAAACCTCAGGCCACCCAGAGAGCATGGTTCTCAGCCAGCATTTTGTTGGAAAAATTCTAAGATGTAATTCCAGAAATAAACCCACTTCAAAGTCTTTAAACAGAGCAGATATGATTAAGACCTGTGTATCTAATCTGCTAATCTTGCACATGCCAAAAAGAGCAGCTGTAATACATAGTCTTTGTGATAACAAATTTATTCCAGTGATGTTTAATTAAACATTAAGATCAGGAAAATCTTCAAGCAGATTATGCATAAGATGAAGCAACTGGAATTTTTAAATTAACCTTTTACACCAGGTCTTTTGGAGTTCTTGTTCCTAAAACAAGAAGGCAGCAGACCAGGATAAGCTGGGCTCAGCCAATCTGAGACTCTGCAGCTTCATCCTGTGCACCAGGGACCAAATTCTTCTGGCTGTACTTCCACATTTCAAATCTGTTAGATGTCTACCTGTTATAAACCCAAATTCCTATCAGGTTTGCAAGCTCTGTCTTGCTCTGACAGCCACAGCCTGCATAATAATTATTCACCTATATTGCTTATAGTGCTGTAGGTGCTGCTTATGAAAGAGGTACAAATCTCACAGGTTGGACAGTGGACAGAGCTGATCAGGGCACCCAGGAGAGGATATTCAGAGTCCAAGTAGTCAGAAGGCAAATAAGGGTGTCATTGTTTGAGAAACCTCATTACAGTTTTTCTTCCTTGCAGAAGTAATTTCAGTGGTGGATTATAAAACAGTTTTCTCAGTGCTAAGATAGATAAGCCACTCCAAACAATGTTCATATGCAACTTCAGTGACAGTCATAGCATTGTTTTGCATTTTGTTTTGCATTTTGTTAAATTTGGTGTCAGTGATTTGTCTTGCTCTCTCTCCTTATTGTTCTAGGGCAATATTGGAAGTGAGAAATTTTATTTTTAATTATTCCTTCCCAGTAAAATGTTTTGCTATGCAAATATTGCCTTCAGCATAACTCAGATTCCCTTTCCTTTGTGTATATTGTAATTATATTTTCTGAATGAATGTGTCCAATGTGCGAAGGTTAACAAGTGGGGTTTCTACAAGGAGGAGAGGAAGCAACGCAAACAGCTGTACTTCTTTAGACTGCAGGGCTAAACTGAAGAAAAAAAATTAAAAAAAATACATCATGGGCTAATGATTATAAGATGCACAGTGCAAGCTTCCTCTGTTATTGTATGTGTTTCAGTCATTAAACTCACTCTTTCCTTGAGGGCAAAGGGACAAGACAGCACCAGTAGCAACAGAAAAGGCCATCAAAATCCTCTCTTCCATTCATGAATTTTATATCTAGTACATCAAAAAGAGAAGATTAAATTGCACAGTCTGCTGCTGACCTGATGACCTGTTTAGTTTTCTAGATTCCTGTTACTAAATACATGGTTGTCATGCGTTTCTGAAGAGAGCGAGTATTGCCAAATACTTGTTAGACAGAATTCTTCTTTACCCTTTTTAACTTGCACCTGCCTTAATTTATTGAACTTTTCTTTGAAATAACCTAAAATATGAATTGTAAGACATTCAAGTGGATTTGATTTTAAGCACGTTCAGGCACAGGGAGGAACAGTGTTAGATTTTGTAAGGTCCTACTACCATCTTCCCCTTTCTGCTACCCCTCTCACTTTGAAAAGAGATATAAAAAAATAATTTATTTCCCTTCTACAGCTCTGCTTCTATTAAAAATGAATGGTTTTCATTACTATCTGATATAATGGAACATTTAAATTTAAGTAAAATATAATGTACTGTACCTTAATTTTGTTCTTTTTTTGTGACTGAAAGGGAAATATACTCTTCACCCTCAGTAGAAATATTTGCTTCAATTTGTTTTAAAACTACAAAAAAAAAAAAAAAAAGCCAATATTTACTGTAGGACGAACTACAGTGTCTGCTGGCAATAGAAGGTGAAAAGTACATAAAGCTCAGTATATAATGCACTGGCCTACTATTGAAACATTTGGAGGTCTTGACTCAAAGTTATGTTTTCAAGATCTGTCATTTATTATGGTTATTAATGAAAGTTAAGTTTGACTCTCAAGCATGATGCAGCCTTTGAAGACCTAATGTGTGCAGTGGACAAGAAAGGCTCTTTGTAATTTTGAAATTTTAAAAAATAATAATCAAATCATTTGCTGTAATCCATGTAATAAATGTCCTGCTTCAATGTTTTCTGCATCACATCTGTAATTGCAAAACAAATAGCAAATTGTGTATGCCCCTTTTACAATGTCAAGATGGCTGGATACTGAAAAACTAATGTTTGCTGATTCATACCCTAGAATCTTTCCAGTTTTATGATGTATCATAACTTTTACTCATATTTGAAATGTTCTCTGATAAATGTTTTGTTTTGATTTTTAATCTCATATAAAATGTGTGAGAAAAGCTGCACAGCGCAAAGAGAAACATTTGGAAAGAAAAGCACCATCTTTTTCATTATTGACCACATACAATATTTTATTTATTATACCATATTTTCAAGTGAGGCAAAATTTCCACTTTGAAAGCAAAACAGTGCAATCTGTGTTTAGATGATCAAACATACATTCTAAATAACTAATACAGAATGTTTCCAAACATTTAACAGTTCTGAAACACAGCTGTGAACTCATTCCTTTACAGATCAATTTGATATTTACCACCATCTTCCAAATGAACAAAATGGCCTGAATTAGCCTCTGAGGAAATCCTCCATGACAGGAGGTTGAAGCTAGGTGGTCTTCAAGGTCTCTCCCAATCTATGCCATTCCATGACTCTATTGGAATATATTGGAATATAAACCAAATACATGATTTAGATGGCGCAAGCATCATCCCAGCCAAGTATCTTTGCAGCAGCCTGATTGTGGATGCTGAACCTGCATCTCCCTGCAGGCACTGGTTGTAACTTTCATGCCCATTGATGGTCTGGATGGTCGGTATCAAATAGCAACTTCTGATTCCTATGTCCATGTTCCAATCTGAAAAAATAGTTACTATCAGATGCAGAATGACAGAAAATGACTAAGTAAATAAAGCAATGTGGGGTTCTGCAACAGTTCTGAAGCCAATCAAATACTTCTTTTTCTCCAAAATAAAGCATATGACCATAAAAATAATCCAAATTTTTTCAAGATTTTAGCATTTTATTTATCACTTCTTCCAATATTTATTTTTTTTCACACTGCTAATAGAGGAAAAAAAATCCTACTTCTGCTTCCTGACAAAACTATTGCAAAGCACAGCTACCTAAGTATTGTTTTATGTTAAACTGAGCAAAGGAACTCCCATACTGCTTTTTAGAGGTGACATATTGCACATAAACAGTCTTTTCTACTCATTTGCTGAAAAAAGACAGGTGAAAATAAAAACCCTTTCAAGTAAATGGCATTTAATTTGAAATATGACAGACATCTATCTAAGTTAACACTTGAAGCAGAATGCCAATTTCACTTTTCTTCTGAATGGGATCATCCATTTTTTAATTTTTTAAAAGTTTTCTTAGACAACATACAGATTTGTCTATAATGTATGTGTGCGATGTTTATAAATTCATAGACTTTTCGACAGATGGACCAGCAGTAGGTCTGGATTTGTCCCCAGAGCTGCACTGAAGTCCTGCCTCTAGACACAAGGGTCCTCCAAGCAAGAGGCATCATGGAACCACCATCACAGCAGACTACAATAATTAAAGTACCTTTCTGCATTACATCTGTGAAATACGTAATTGCCATTATTTCTTTTTTTAAACAAGAAGAAGACGGAATAATGAATAACATGAGAACAAGTCTCTCAAACTATATTCCCTAGGCTTTCCTTGTCCTCACAGTTTTAACTCTCCTAAGCTGGACATCATATGAGACCATACTCATTGCATCCCTGTTTAAGTCAGGATTGTAATCATTCACCATATTCAGGTTGAATCAGCTTCTTACTGTTTTCAGTGAACTAGAAACTCTATTCTTTCTGCAAGAAGGAACTAAGCTTTGGCTAGTTTGCAAATATTTAAGAGCTCTCATCAAAATTACTACAAATCAAAGCTGTTAGAAGTAGCAGAGCAGAAAGCTAAGGGGAGCCTACTTAGTAATGCTGGAGGTTGACATTTCATTAGATTCATGACTCATTCCTAGCACATGATAGCCATAGAAGGAAAGCAATTACTGTTCATCTCAAATTTCAGTAGTGTTCTTAACTGCCTTATAAAGAATATATTCTTTTTTAATCATAAGCTCAGAGAAATCACTGATAGTTGTGAACCAGAAACGAGGAAGAAAGACTTTTTATCAAGACAAAAGAATTATTAAGATCTCCTCCATGCGTATATATATATTTCACTGTTATTTCTCTAATTTTTCCCACCCAAAAATATAACAATATGAAAGTCCCAAAGATACAGATCAAATGGATATATACAGGCAAACAATCATCTGAAAACTATACCATTTATTCTGGTTGCTGAACCATTTATTCTTAATTGCTATTCTCAACAACTGTCTCTTGTGTCTTTTCTGGTCATACTGTATTAAAAAATCTAACATAATTGTCTCCTATATCTACAGTTATACAAAAAAAGCCTGTGTTTTTTTCCCAGTATGGTTCCTTATTAATACCCATCAAAGTGTACCAGTGCTAACTACTCACAAAGATATTGTTTTAATTATAAAGCACACTGTAGCCCCAACAGAGAGTTGCTGTAAAAGTCAATGTCAGGTTATTACTGATGGAAAATAAAAATTAAATGATTTCATCTAGTTGCCAGAGTGGAAGAAATCCTCTATCTTTTATGACAGAAATTGCATCGAGGTAATATCTTCATTACAAAAGTATCATTAAAAATGAATAACCAGGTTGGCTTATAATTTTGATGATATATTAAGAGCTTGAAATAAAGCAGAGTATTTGCTATTGCTTACACAATAAGGACAGATCGAAGACAACATCTCATTTACATTGCTCAGTTTGCACTGGATAGGAGTAGTACGTGTTCAGAAATTCCATTAGGGTCTCCTGTGATCTCACACAGAATTGTTTGACTTGGAAAAGACCTTTTAGAGGTCGCCTAGTCCAACTCTCCTGAAATGAACAGGGACATCTACAGGTTGATCAGTTGTGCAGAGCCCTGTCCAGCCTGACCTTGAATGTCTCCAGGAATGAGCCATCTAACACCTCTCTGAGCAACTTATGCTAGTTCCTCACTGCACTTATTAAAAAAAAAATTCCTTATATCCATTCTAAATCTTCCCTCTTCTGAAACCATTTCCCCTTGTCATATCCTTCTAAATAGTCTTTCCCATTCTTTTTTCTGACTCCCCTTTAAATACTGAAGGGTTGTTATTGGATATCCCTGAAGCCTTCTCTTCTCCCGACTTAATACCCTCAGCTCTCTCAGTCTGTCCTTGCAGGGGAAGTGTTCCACCATTTTTGTGTCTCAGCTCTGGATACACTTCAATAGGTCTATGTCTTTCCAATGCTGAGAACTCCACACCTGGATGCAGTAATCTAGGTGAGGTCTCTCCAGCAGAGAGCAGAGGGACAGGACCACCTCCCTCAACCTGCAGGCCATGCTTCTTTTGATGCAGCCCAGAACCTTGGGCTGCTAGGGCACACACGGCTGGCTCATGTTTAACTTGCCATTCAGTAACTTGCCATGCACTCTGACATCCTTTTTGGCAGGATTTGTGCAGTGTTGCTGCGGACACAGTTGGTCCCACTTTCCATGTCACTGATGAAGGTGTTAAAGACCCATCAGTTCCAGTAATGATTCCTGAGGGACTCCACCTGGATCTGCATCCAGACATTGAGCTATTAAAACTAATAGATATCTGCAAACTCACTATAATTTTTGCCAGAAAATTTGCGTTATATTATGTTTATCCATAATATATTTACGCTCCACTCAACAGTGCAACTTTGTCCCTGAGGCTTTAGAAACTCAGTCTGACATTTAGGCAGAAAAGAATTAATCATAGATGGTTGGAAAAGATCCCTAATTTCATTCTTAGTTTCCAACCATCATTCTCGCACTGTAAGGTCCTCCACAAGAACATGTCCATTTGTAGGAGCCACGTCCACATGACCATTTTCATGGAGAGAGTGGTCAAACATTGGAAATAGATGTCCAGGGAAGTGGGGCATTGAGATGTGGTGCACATTGGGTGCCTATGTTGGTGATTTCCATTTCCATCTTACAGTGTTGTAATATCTCAGTTTGTTACCATTTTCAAAATATCTTTTATCTAACTGAAAGATAGAAATCTTGAAAGTCTGTATCTAAAGGAATACAGCCCTCTCTTTCAAAGAAAAATGTGAATCCGCATGCTGGGAAATTTGAAAGAGTAGACACAGATACCTTTATTCCCTCCTATTATGTGTAGATATCTACAGGAAGGTGGTCAGTCATTCAAACATATTCAGCTATCATTTAAACATAGCAGAGGCACGGAGGTTCCACATTACCTGCAAGCTTTTTGAAAACAAGCTGCAGGGAAAAAAGACCCAAACAGTCTTTCACTACTGGAGAAAATGTTCAGTTGTATAGTTACAATAAACCACTTGGGAAAAGATTCTTCTACTCATTTCTTTTCTCTCAAAAAAAAAGTGACTTAAGCTCTTTCCTGCATCCTTCTGCAGTCACTTCAGTGTACATACTCCACCCAGACAAGTTTAATGGCTGTATATCAACCTAATAAATGATTTGTTTTTTATCTCACACACAGCTGAGAAGTTTTGCCATGTGACAAAAAAATTAAAAAGTAAGTAATGAAGTAGTTAACAGATTAAGGAGGCATGTTTTCATAGAAATTTTAAAAAAGTCTCTCTTGGAAGGGGTGAAAACAATTACAGTAGCTACAGATGTACAAGTGAGAAGAGGAATGAAAAAATACTAACAATTCCAGTTTAGTATCCCCACAGGAGCTCCAGATATGTTAAATAGCTCCTACTTTTAGATGGAAAGAGAAAGTATAATAAAGTAAGTGAGGTAAAGAAAAAAAATATTTTAAAAGATGTTCCCTGATGTTGTGGTTTTGTGGTTTTGATGCTGATATTCCACATCAGAGCATCATGCAGCAGTGAAGGAGTTAATGCTGTGGGAGCAGCAGAGGGGCGGAGCTTCGCACCAGATGCCAGGCGGTGCTCTTGCTCTGCCTGGGCGCGTTCCTCTCAGCGGCTGTGGAGGTTCAGCACATGTGCTTCCCCTGCAGTTTCCTCCTTAACGTAAGCTCACAGCTTTTGGTTTGGAAATTTTATCTCTCTCTCAATTGTTCAATTTTATTATATTTAGTAAAGTTACCGTTCCTTCTCAGATCGTGCCGTTGTCTTCTTGTAGACCCATCTCTTTCCGCTGTTCCCCCCTCCCCCTCCCGGAGCGTGGTTCTGCTCGGGCAGCCGCGCGGCCACTGCCGCAGTTTCTTTTTCTCTCCTCTCTCCCTTCTCGGTTTCCCTTGAGTCACTGTCACGGATAACACCGTGACAATTATTGATGGAGAATGCGGGCAGTGCAGTATTGGTACTCCATTGTAAATCTGGTGCTAAGTGGACTAAGGTTTTTCATGTACCTTATAGCATGCTGGCGTCTTTTTAAGCTCCTCATGTTCAACACCGGAGTAATGTATGCATACAGCTACTTTAGTGTGCTGAGGGGGTTACATACCTCCTGCCTAAACACCCTGGCTAACGTGACAGATTATGCGGCATTTGGATTGGTTTCCAGTTACTCTTTTCAGGTCTTTACCTATACTCAGGATGTCAGCCTGGCAACTGTGTTATCTGTTTTTCTGAATGCACTCTCTGCAATAGTAATTTAGATCATGTGGAGGGAGCATTCCTCAAAACCAGCGAGTGTTGAATGGCAGGGAAAATGGAAAAAATTAGGAAAGAAATTAGAAGCGTGGGGACCCCCGGTGTTATGCAATTTTGATCTTGAGCACCTGTGGGATCCTGAGAAATTCAGTGAGTGTTTAGGTAAGGAGTCATGTTACTCAGGACAATCTGAGAAGGAATGTATTGTTTGAGGTCTGGCTTGTGCTTATCGAGCTATAATTGATATTCTGGAGAGAAATGGTTTCCAAACCAAGGTCCAAAGCAAAAATGAAAACCTCGAAGTTAGACCTGACCAATCACAGGAAGCACTGGTATCAGTGTCGGTTGCCCCTGTGGAAGGCCAGAAATGGACACGGCCGTCCTCGCGCCTAGAACGGAAAGAAGAAGCAGAGAAAAAAAAGGAAAATCCAGGCAAGGGGCCCTCCTCAGCACCACCACCACAACCACCTAGAAAGGCCACTAAGAAAAGTGAGAGACATGGAGAAGACAGTGATGATGATGGAGTCACTGTTACCAGTACTCGTCGGCCCCTAAAGATGACTGAAATACAAGGTTCAAGAAAGGAGTTTGTACGGCGCTCGGGTGAATCTATTGTCACCTGGTTGCTGCGGTGTTGGGACAACGGTGCCAGCAGCGTGTCCCTAGATGGCAGCGAAGCCCGCCAACTGGGAAGCATTGCCCGAGACCCAGCTATCGACAGAGGAATTGGCAGATGTCTGAATGGAGTCGCTACCCTCTGGGAACGAGTACTAGTAGCTGTAAAGGATAGATGTCCTTACAAAGATGATCTGGAGCCTAAGGTGGAAAGATGGAACACCGTGGAGAAAGGCATCCAATTTTTGAGAGAAACAGCCATAGTAGAGATGCTGTATGATCCCAATTTCGTCCCTAACAATCCACACCAGGACCGTGATCCTGATAGAGTAAGGTGTACACCTGATGTATATCGTAAGCTCTCAAAAACAGCACCTGAGAAGTACGCAAGTACACTGGTAGCAATGTTCCATAGATTCGAGGGTCAAGACAGAAGACTCCCAGTTTATGAATTGACTATTACACTCCAAAACTTTGAACAACAGTTTCCACCATCACGTGCTTCCATTGCAGCTATAGTAGCAGAAGTAGGTGAGATGAAGGAGACACAGAAAACTATACTGGAGGAACTGTCATTACTGATGAATAGGGATGAACCTGTGTCAGTATTGGAAACACCTGATGAAGACGAGCATGACCCAAAGAATCTGATGAAGCAATTGATCAAAGTGTTGAAAGTCTCAGCCACCAAAGGCAACCGCCTCTCTGCACGAGCAAATGACAGCAGTAACATCATGTCACGTGTGGCCATGTGGAGCTTCTTACGAGAAAACGGAGAGGACATGAGGAAGTGGCATAAAAAACCCACTCCTGCACTGTGAGCACGGGTGAGAGAACTACAGCAGAGATCAGCCACCAATGA
Organism: Cyrtonyx montezumae; assembly: GCF_038088225.1. NCBI lineage: Eukaryota > Metazoa > Chordata > Aves > Galliformes > Odontophoridae > Cyrtonyx > Cyrtonyx montezumae. Next base: position 2,352,340 of record NW_027072039.1, read on the forward strand.
AATTGCTCCCGTCACTGCAGGTAACCAATAGAGGGGCCCTGCCCTCAGCCAGGGGAGGGAAAGGGATAATAGGGTGTATTGGACTGTGTGGATTAGATGGCCTGGCACATTAGAGCCACAAAGATATAAGGCACTGGTGGACACTGGTGCACAGTGCACTCTGATGCCCTCGAGTTATAAAGGGACAGAATTGATTCATATTTCTGGAGTGACTGGGGGTTCTCAGGAACTGTCTGTGTTGGAGGCAGAAATAAGCCTCACCGGTAAAACCTGGCAGAAGCATCCCATAGTGACTGGACGGGGGGCTCCATGCATACTTGGTATTGACTATCTCAGAAGGGGACATTTCAAGGATCACAAGGGATACCGATGGGCTTTTGGAATAGCTGCTGTAGATGCAGACAACATTCAGCAGCTGTCTATTTTACCTGGCCTGTCAGAAGATCCATCTGTTGTGGGGGGTACTGAAAGTGAAAGAGCAGCAGGTACCAATTGCTACAAAAACAGTGCACAGACGGCAGTACCGCACCAACAGGGATTCCTTGCTCCCCATTCATAACTTGATCCGTCAGCTAGAGAGCCAGGGAGTAATCAGCAAGACTCACTCACCTTTTAACAGCCCCATATGGACAGTGCGTAAAGCCAGTGGAGAATGGAGGCTGACGGTAGATTACAGTGGTCTGAATGAAGTCACACCCCCACTGAGTGCAGGTGTGCCAGATATGTTGGAGCTGCAGTATGAACTGGAGTCAAAGGCAGCCAAGTGGTATGCCACTATTGACATTGCCAATGCATTCTTTTCCACTCCTTTGGCCACAGAGTGCAGACCACAGTTTGCTTTCTCCTGGAGGGGCGTTCAGTACGCTTGAAACCGTTTGCCCCAGGGGTGGAAACACAGCCCAGCCATTTGCCATGGGCTGATTCAAACCACACTGGAACAGGGTGGGGCACCTGAGCACCTCCAGTACATTGATGACATTGTTGTGTGGGGTGATACAGCAGAGGAAGTTTTTAAAAAAGGAGAGCGAATAATCCAAATTCTTCTGGGTGCTGGTTTTGCTATTAAACGGAACAAAGTGAAGGAACCTGCCCAAGAAATTCAGTTCCTGGGAGTAAAAAGGCAAGATGGACGCCGTCACATTCCAGGAGATCTTATTGACAAAATCACCAGTACATCACCACCCACTAGCAAGAAAGAGACACAGTCTTTTCTGGGTGTAGTAGGTTTTTGGAGAATGCACATCCCAAACTACAGCCTCATAGTAAGCCCCCTCTATCAGGTGACCCGAAAAAAGAATAATTTTGCATGAGGTCCTGAACAGCAGCAGGCCTTTGAGCAAATTAAGCAGGAGATAGCCCGTGCTGTGGCCCTGGGGCCAGTACGGTTGGGACAGGATGTAAAAAACATCCTCTACACTGCTGCTGGAGAGAAAGGTCCCACTTGGAGTCTGTGGCAAAGAGCCTGTGGGGAGACCCGAGGCCGACCCCTTGGATTTTGGAGCAGAACGTACAGGGGTTCAGAGGAGTGCTACACTCCAACTGAGAAAGAGATTTTGGCAGCATACGAGGGGGTTCGGGCTGCCTCTGAAGTAATTGGTACTGAGACACAGCTCCTCCTGGCACCTCGACTGCCAGTGCTGAATTGGATGTTCAAAGAAAAGGTTCCCCCCACCCATCATGCTACCGATGCCACCTGGAGTAAGTGGATTGCACTGATTACACAGCGAGCTTGGATGGGGAACCTCAACCGTCCAGGAATCCTGGAGGTGATCATGGACTGGCCTGAAGGCAAGAAATTTGGAACATTCCCATCAGAGGAGATACCTCGTGCTAAAGTGGCCCCACCATATAACGAACTACCAGAGAATGAAAAGACATATGCCCTCTTCACTGATGGATCGTGTCGTATTGTTGGGAAGCATCGCAGATGGAAGGCTGCTGTGTGGAGCCCCACACGACGAGTTGCAGAGGCCACCAAAGGAGAAGGAGAGTCAAGCCAATTTGCGGAGGTAAAGGCTGTCCAGCTTGCCTTAGATATTGCTGAACGAGAGTGGTGGCCAGTGCTTTATCTTTACACTGACTCATGGATGGTGGCAAATGCTTTATGGGGGTGGTTGCAGCAGTGGGAACAGGACAACTGGCAACGGAAGGGTAAACCTATTTGGGCTGCTGAACTGTGGAAAGACATTGCTGCCCGAACAAAAAGGTTGGGTGTAAAGGTGCATCATGTAGATGCTCATGTGCCCAAGTATCGAGCTACTGAAGAGCAGAAAAATAATCATCAGGTAGATCGAGCTGCCAAAATTGAGGTGTCGCAGATCTACTTGGACTGGCAGAACAAAGGAGAGCTATTTTTAGCTCGATGGGCCCATGAGACCTCAGGCCATCAAGGAAGGGATGCAGCCTAGAAGTGGGCTAGAGACCGAGGGTGTGATTTAACTATGGATGCCGTTGCACAGGTTATCCATGACTGTGACACATGTGCCATAATTAAACAGGCCAAGAGGATGAAACCTCTCTGGCAGGAAGAGCGATGGCAAAAGTATAAATATGGGGAGGCGTGGCAGGTTGATTATATCACCTTGCCACGAACTTGTGATGGTAAGTGTTACGTGCTCACCATGGTGGAGGCGACCACTGGGTGGCTTGAGACATATGCAGTACCCCATGCTACCGCCCGAAACACCATCTTAGGGCTCGAGAAACAAGTCCTGTGGCAACATGGCACTCCAGAGAGAATTGAGTCCGATAATGGGACTCATTTCAAAAATTCTCTTGTGGATATCTGGGCCAAAGAACACGGCATTGAATGGATCTACCATATCCCCTACCATGCACCAGCTGCTGGTAAGATCGAGCGCTACAACGGGTTGTTAAAAACCACGTTGAGAGCAATGGGTGGCGGAACATTTAAGCACTGGGAGAAGCATAAGGCAGAAGCCACCTGGTTGGTCAACACTAGGGAATCAGTCAACCGAGAGGGTCATACACAGTTCAGCTCCCTACAGACCACAGAGGGAGATAAGGTCCCTGTGGTACATGTGAGGAGCATGTTGGGAAAAGCGGTGTGGGTCCTTCCAGCCTCTGGAAAGGGCAAACCACTCCGTGGAACCGTTTTTGCGCAGGGACCTGGGTGCACCTGGTGGGTAATGGATAAAAATGGGGACGTCCAGTGTTTCTATGTAACTTATTTATTACTGTTTTGGTTATGTATAGATGTGTGTTAAGCATGATGTGATGATGTGGAATAAGGGGTGGAATGTTTCCTTCTCAGATCGTGCCGTTGTCTTCTTGTAGACCTATCTCTTTCCGCTGTTTCCCCCTCCCCCTCCCGGAGCGCGGCTCTGCTCGGGCAGCCACGCGGCCACTGATGCAGTTTCTTTTTCTCTCCTCTCTCCCTTCTCGGTTTTCCTTGGGTCACTGTCACGGATAACACCGTGACACCTGATTTGAGCACTCCAGGATTGACCCTACTTCTACTAGTTAACAAGTGTCAGTAGTGTTTAATAAATAATCCCCATATTATTTGAGATTTTGCAGTACAATGCTTGAAAAATACGTCTTTTGAGTAACAGTATGCTACATGACAAAAGATGTTAACATGATGAGAAGTAAAACTAAAATGATAGCAAGGTAATTCTACCAAAAATTATGCATAGCAAAGGCAATAACTTTAACCACCCAACTATTCCAAATAACAGAGAAGATAATAAATTTTTGATCACAGTGTATCTAATACTAATTGGTGGAAACATTTGCTGTAGAGTTTCCCAATAAATTTTCTCAATTCCAGAATATTAGTTGAGTAGAAAGTCAGCTTTGGGAGAATACTTCTTTCCTACCAGAAAACAAAATGAACAAGAGTGGGAATATTTTTTAGCTCTGTGTCATGATTGCATTACCCTCTTCTTTAGGATAAACAAGTTCACTTCTTCAAGTACGTGAAAAAGCAGAATGGTGGTATTGTTAAAAATAAAGATAAACATGGAGACTGGAAGACCTAAGGCAGATTTGTCCCTTGACAGCATCCTGCCTCATGATGAGGAAAAGAAGCCATTAGAGAAAGCTTCAGTGACAGGACTCAAAGAAAAATAAAAAAAGTGCTTTCACCACTTCCAGAAATATCTACCATTTCTGAATTGACTGAAGTGTAGTATGCATCACCATAGAACCCTTCAATCCTCTGTACATCTTGATTCAGAGAAAATATTTTGTGTGGTTGCAGTGCTGTCTTCAAAAACAAAATGTATCTGATTTTTTATTTTCTGTTTTGAATGGGTTAAAAAAAAGAATTAAAGTGACTGCAGAAATGTATATAATTGCCTTAATTCACAGTAAGAAGTCTTTCATCACAGAAATCTGAAGCTCAGAAAATTGACTGAAATGAAGTTGATTGTGTGCAATGTGTGATGGATGCCACAGCTCTCTGAGCAGAGCAACCTTGCCATCTCCTTCAACAGCACTTGACAATACCATACAGAAGGCTAAATCCAATTATTTTAATTCACATGGGTATTTACACTTGAACTCTAAAGAGATACCTGAGTGGAAAAAAAACAGGATTTGATTCTGACTGAAACCAAGTAATTATTTAGGGACGAACTACTGTGTACAGATACTCAGTGCTTCCATGACTGAACACATACAGGTTATCATTGTAATGTGTCAAATTTATGTTTAAGCTCCTACTGCAGGTAAATGAGGACAATAGATAAAATACTTTATGCTAAATAAAAATGCTGTACTTCTGTGCAATTAGCTTTTTGCTCTTCGTGCTGACAAAATTAATTCATCTGAAACCTAGGGAACTGAATTTTATTTTCAGTTCTTGTAATAAACATAAAACAATGTTTTAAGGTAGATAAACTTTAAATATTTAATTGGCTGGGAATTCAATCACTTTTAGATATTGGAATGCAGTAAATTACATAGTCAACATAAGACAAAAGAAGATATCTAAATATTTAAGTGACTAAATATATTCAGTAAAATTCCAAACACGTCTAAATAAGCAGGATGCTTGTTCAGAACATACTGTTTGGAGAATTACTAGTTACACCAGTTACTGAAGCATGTTACAGTTGGCAAAGAAAATAATAGGATATTTCATTCCTTTTTTGTCTTGAAAAAATATAGTTTTGGCAATCACAAAGTAATATCCTTTTTTGTTTGTTTGTTTTCTTTTTTTCATCAAAGCCAATAGGAACTTTGAGCTTGAAATAAGAAAGATTTTACAATAACATTTGAATCATTTTTATCCAGTGAAGACATTAGCAGACTGTTATCTTGAACCATGATAAGAGATTTCCAGAAATACTTAGGTAGACAGCTTTTCATCTTCTCCCATTGTACTGTCAGGCCTTCCTACAGTTTTCCACTTACTGCTAGCCTAATTATTTTAAGAGATATTGGACTTTCTCCTATAGTAAGAACATTCACACAAAAATGAGTTAGCCTTGTTTGAAAGATGTCATATTTCTGTAGATAATCAAGCTACAATTGCCCTGGGAATTGGAAGGAAGTCTATTAATGAGCCCTTAGGTCTTATTTGAGCCTACTTTAAAGAGTTCCATTGGCCTTGTGCCAGCCAACAAAATTACTTTCTCAGAAAAAAGGAGTATAATGTCCCCTTCAGTGCTTCAGTCTAAAAGTGAAGAACTTCAGCAGGAATTATGTGATACACAGGCACTTTGCACAGTCTGCCTTTATTGGAAAAAATAGAGTTTTAAATAGAAGAAAGAGCACTGCTTCTACTCTTCACTTTTTTTTTTTTTACCTTGTCAATTGCTTCCTATCATGGACCTTTTCTCAGCTACACATTAATTATGTATTTAAACAAACCTTTGAGATACTTTGCTGTATTGGGGTTCACAGTACTGTATAAATTCCAGACTTATTAATTCTATCTATTAGATTATAATGCTAAATGATACTTTAGGGATTAGGAATTTCTTTTTTTCCTTTAGTAATTGAGTTTGGGATGAGCTGTATAAGTAGTTGCTAATTCTGATCTGTAGCACAGTCATTCTAGAAAAAAAATCTTGCATGGGAAGGTTTGACAAATTATATTTATAGCAGGACAACAGTATATGTATAAAGAAATTTTGGAGTCTTCTAGTTCAGTTTACTAGTATACGCTTGACCCTCTGTACTCTTAAAACTCAGGGTGAATTCTAAATCACAACAAAGAAAGGTAATCAACCTCATTAAGTGTTCATTGTGTATTTTTTTCCATCACCAGGTGAAAACTCATGTCAAAAGAAACACTCAAAATGCAACTGCTTCTGTTAATATGTAGCTTCAAAGCACTCAAAATTTTGCAAACACTTCAGTCAGCACACAGTCCCTAAGGCAAAACATCCTTTTGAGCAGCTGGTTTTTTATGCTATTATTATTAAGAATCTCAACATTTAGATATTTATTGCCATTAAGAAAATACTGCCTATAAACTGTAAGGTAATCCACTGTAATTGGAGAGCAAATAACTGATATGATAAAGCATGCTCTGTAAGAAAAATGCATTAAATTAAACCCCTCTTTTAATACAGTTTAAAATTGTGACTTTTAACAGATCCAGACTAATGACAGTAACTTTACATATTCTCATATTTTCACATTACAATTACTGAAAATCATTCAAGAAATATCCTCCTGAAGACTTTTTCTGTACAGTGTTAGAAAGCAGTGTAGATGATGAAGCATAGGAATCCATTTTTTTTTTTACACATCAGAGGAACTGTCTTCTAGCTTTTGAACTTTACGATATAATTAAGTTCAGTATATACTTTTCTTATTCTACTTCACCAGTTTTATTCTGACTTTATTAGGATCATTTGTTCTGTGCTTAAACAACAAGTAAAACAGCATGGACTTGTTGATATTTTAAACCTCTTTTAAGGGGTGGTACTCACCAATTTCTGTTGAACTAGTGAGTACATTTGAAAATAGTAGACATTTGAGAGATGATGAAAATGTCCATACATTTTTTAAAAGGAGTGAGTGTAAACACATTAAAACTTAAAAGACAAATGGCAGTCTTGTACATGTATGAGGAACGTATTGCATCCGTAGCAGTCCTCATCCAGATTCATCTCCATAAATATTTGTTACTCTTACTTCCTATTAAACCTACATAAGGCTTTTTTGTTTCTTCTGTTGCCACTCTTCCAGACTTAATTCATCGTTTTTACAAGCCACTGACATTGGAATTAAATTCTCAGGTAATAGTACAAATGGCAAATCAAATATGCATTAGTTGCTTCAAGGCCAAACGCTCACAAAATCCAAAAGGGAACTTAGCATATGTGTTTGGCTTAGAAAAACAATTCTGTAGAAAACATCTGGATCATCTCCACTCACATCACAGACATGTATCAGAGCAGGCAAACTGGCTTCCCTCCAGATAATGCCAACCCAAGCAATGAACTCCAGGAGTGTGCCAGATACACTACATTTGCTACAGACTTTCACCCTTCTGGATAGGACTATTGAAAACCTGAAGCACAGTGCTCTAAAACATATGTGTTCAACCTTTGGCTTGCCTGGGCTGCATTGAGAGGAAAGGGCCACATAATGTCTCCTATTTATTTTCATGGAAATTACAACAGATACAATTACCATAGCAACTCAGATAGAACAAATTTTCAGCTACAAACCACTATTCTTCAATATAGTCTCCACCATTACCTATGCATTTTCACTAACAATGAACAGCCTGTCATGCTAGTCAAAACCTTCACCAGCAGAGGTGATCCACTGTCACTATTCCCACTGCTGAATTGCACCACCCACCATCACTGTGCTCACATCCACTGGTTGGTCTCCATCAGCAAATGTTGATGGATGTTTACGAGTGTGATTTTTTGCACATGGAGGAATTCAGTGACACACCTTTATTTCATACATGCCTCATATGCCATTCTGTCAGACTACCCTTCTGTAGCTCCCTGTTATACAGCAACTAAAGGTAACAGAATATGAGTGGGAAGGTTTAACCTCTAGTGCCATACCAACAACATCCACCTCTGGTGTTGTGGACCAACATCATAAAATAGGAGGCATTACTTTCAGAGCAACCAGCATAATAGATGTAATTTATGTTAATGTTAATGTATATAAATAAAAAAACCTCTAATTTTTAATATGTGGCTGTGATTGTGTGGTGTGATTGTGAAGTGAGGGGTATATTTCTGTGATAAAGGAGAGCTTATAGAAGTCTGGTAGTCATGATCAGATTTTTGAGTTGAATATCTGATTGCAACTCTATACTTTCCATTGGAAAATCCACGGCTAAAGTACTTACGTTGACTGAAAATTGAGTTGCAAACATAAATGGATATTCTTTTCAGCAATCATCTTGAAAACTATTCTCAAATTCCTTTGTCACAACAGAAAGCACGGCTCCCTATTTGTTCACAGGACTGTGTTCAGCCAGTGCATCAAAGTGCATACAGTTATGTGCCGTCACTGAGTCAGCAGTTCTCTGTATCCCACGCCCTGGTTTCAGCCCAGACAATGCCCATTGCACACTGCTGTGTGGTTGCTCTGAGCCAAGGATGTGTGCCTCGGGCCAGGCTGGGCCTCTTGTTGAGGCAGAACCCACACCATGATGGCAGGGCATGAGGCCACCACAGGAGGGGCTGGGCTGGGCCAAGTGCAGCCTGTGGGCTGTGGGTTAGACATGCCTGCTCTAAAAGATACCTCATATGGATATGCAATGGCTTCAGAGCTGTTCCTCTCTACAAACTGTGACCATTGCAATGCTGAGCTTGCTGGTGCAGACACAAACTTTTGGTCCCTGGCTGTAGGACCTGTACTGAACATGGGGGAGTCTCACATGTTTCAGGCACCTAAGGATCAGAAGACTCAATATCAGTAAATTATAGTTCAGTTGTAATTCAAGCCAGTCCTGTAAAAAGTTCCTGAGAAGCTGAACTGAGCTTCCTTACATTCAAACCCTTACACCTGACCAAATGTTGATAGAATCTTAGTGCCAAGGGTCTGACAAAGACAGAATAAAGAGATGTTACGTGAATTAATCCCCAAAACATTTGGAAATTCTGTAGCTGTCACAGAAGACGGAATTGAAAAGCTGAAAATGTTCTTATTTGCACCTCAGATGTAATGTTTCTCTTTAAATCTATCATGGTTTTATGATTTTTGGTACTGGTATTCCACATCATAACATCATGTAGTGCATTTAGAGTTAAAGAGTTAATGCTCCAACTCCGTGGATCATCGATAGTTCCAGGTATACCTGTCTCAGAAGAAAAGAAGAACTCCATTCCCCAGAGGACTTTGCGATGCTTTGCGTTCTTACGTGTTTACGCTCAGAGGGAAAGATAAAAACTGTCTGCGGTCACGGGACACTCTCTTTCCTTGGGGATCGACTCAGCAGTGGGTGCTCGCTGCCGTCCGCCTTCAGCGTTAGCGTAAGGCCTTCGGTTTATCAGACACTTTCTCTTGCTCATTTTACTTGATTTATTAGCTTTAATTCCAATTATATTGTATTATATTGTGTTATTTTGCTTTCCGATATCTATTTAGTAAATTAGCTTTCCTCCTCAGATCGTTGCCACTGTTTTGTTTCTAGGCCCATCTCCCCTTTCCCTTTCCCCCTTCCCCTTTCCTGGGGCGTGGGTCCGTGGGTCCCCCGCACCAATCATCACGGAACTGGGCCGAACCTGTCCGTAAACCGTTGACAAAATCGTTGCATAATGGCAGCTTTGAGAAGGAAATTTTGACTATGCAGCTATGAAGAGAAGGAAGATTTTAAAATAGAGTTCTAGAAAGTAAACTATTTTCACCCAGAACAGAATGTGACAGGAGAATGCTGTTATTGAACATGTGACACAGTCGAGAAGGCAAGTTCATTGCCAGTTCAAAACAACTGATATTTTAAAAAAGGATTTTGTGGAAATGTTTTTTCTTAGGCTTTAAAAACATAGTTCAATTCAGTCATAATTTCAATGTTTTTTTTTTTTTCATACAACACCTTCCTAATCACAATAAATACAATCCGTCATTCTATCATGCAAAATCGAGCAATGAATTTATTTCTTCCTTGTCTTGAATCTTGTTATATTCAAATTCTAGAAAATTAAGAATGTAATTTAAACAACTTTGTGCTACACAAAGTTTTCCATGAGAACTGTAAATCTACCATTTATTATGGTATGTGTCTCTTTTATTCTACATTTGAATATATTTTTGGCTGTAGAGAAATTTGTGAGAACGCCAATATAAACATGCTAGTCACAATTGCAAAAAATTTGCATTTTGAAAGGAAGCAACCAGAGTGCTATCAGACAGGCTTGATCGTGATGTTTATGTTGCTCAAAACTAGACCATTATTCACACATTGACCTGATCAAAGGAACAGAGCTTTGAAGGCTGAAATATTTTTTTGTCAGATACATTAATATGAATTTTACAGTGAGGCTACGTTAACAAAATTGGGTCTAGTGGATCTCTCTAGAACTGGATCTGATAACACAGTAAATCACCTTAAAGCCATTATATTCAAGTTCTCTGAGTCACTACCACTTTGCATGCATTTCTTTCATTCAATACACTGATTTAAAGACATTCAGAGTATGCTTGTTCCTTTGTAAGGCTTTGTTTGTTTCTACCATTCCGTACAATAATGAGAACTGATTACACAGTAATGTTCTACTTCACTGGAGAAAAAAAAGCACGCCTCCTTGTTTCAGAAAATGATGCAGAGAGAGGAGTGGGCTAAGCATTATGTCTCCAGCATATGGAAAGAAAGGAAAGCTCTCTAGTTGTTTTGTCAAACATCTTTCCACAACTAAGCTAAATGGAAGTTTAACTTCAGCCATAACACCTTATATAGTAAAAAAATCTGCTAGGTGTATTTTAGATTACATTTTAAAAATGGCTAATGTTTTTACACATTACAGCTTTTGAACATTTATTCTATAGAAGTCTCTCTTTAAGATTATAAAAAAGCAAGCATTTGAATATACCTTTGGACGATTATTATGCACCTCATTATATGCAGATGTAGAGTTTGACCTCTATAGCTGTGGCATAAGAAGAGAATAAAATGAAACTTGGGAAACTCGAATTTCATTTACTATTATCCTCCCCTTCCACACCCTACCATCCAGCTACGGAAGGAACCTGAGTAGTCTGGGACAGCCAAAACTGACCTACCCCCTTCAAGACTACAGGAGTTATTCCAAGTCCTTCTGTTTGCTTAGACCAGAATTCAGCACAAAGTGCTTACCTGTAAATGTAGAAACATAAAAAAATAAAAATGAAACTACAAAAATTCCAGTTCATACTTATAAATATATGCGAAGCTTTAGGAACTGCAAGGACCTAAAAAGACGTACCATATGATGTAGGTGAGTATTCTGAGATGCTTCCTGTGCCTTGGCCTTGGTCTCCTCCACAGCTTTGACTGGCATCCTGCAAGGCACTGATGGCTCGACTTGTAGGGACCACCTCTGTCTCACCACAGTTTTGTTTTTTTAGTCAGTTAATTATGTCTGACCTTGCTCCAAGTCTGACCACACTCATTCCTCTGTTCTGGTCAGGAACAGTTCACTTCTCTGAAGTTTTCTGAATTTCTCTAATTCTTTCTCTCACTTATTTTAGTTAGTTAGACATCTCTTACAACATTCATATGTATAATCACAGATGCATCTAAATGATGTGGATGCTTTGGCAGTGGGGTTGGACTAGATGATCTCTGGAGGTCCTTTCCAATCCCTACAATACTGTGATTCTGTGATTTGCAATCTGTAAACCTCCAGTAAATTACATTGAATCAAATGTTTTTTCCTGGGATAATTAGTTTAAAGCAAAAAAAAAAAAAAAAAAAGAAAGAAAAGAAAAGAAAAAGGACGCAGGTCTTCTTTGTCCATTCAGGAATGTTTCCTTCCCTAGAAAGGTTACAAAGGAAATCTAAGTCTCCAAAACACAAATGTGATGTGTTTACAACAGACTCTGGTGCCTGCAGAACCAAGACCAAGGAGTCGAGACAATAGTTTTGAAAAGTCCATCCAGGGACACCATTGCTTTAGGTTTAATGGACTTGACCTGCACCACACTTTTACATCCTTGACTCCTTAGCAGCGTGTTGTGATAGGAGAAGGGAAAATGATTTCAAACTAAAAAAAAAGGGAGATTTAGATTGGACATAAGGAAGAAGTTATTTTACAGTAAGTGTGATGAGGCACTGGAATAGGATGCCCAGAGAGATGGTGGATGCCCCATCCCAGGAAGCATTCCAGGTCAGGCTGGAGGTGGCTCTGAGCAGCTGGTCAATCTGTAGGTGTCCCCTTTTATTGCAGGAAAGTGATTTTAAAGGTCCCTTCCAAGTCAAACAATTCTACGATTTGAAGAATTTGTCCTGCTTTTGAATTCCCTAGCACGAATCACATACACCACATGCCAGCACCAAGGTTGGTGCCTGTTATGGTTTTATGATTTTTGGTGCTGGTATTCCACATCATAACATCATGTAGTGCATTTGGAGTTAAGGAGTTAATGTTCCAGCTCCGTGGACCATCGATAGTTCCAGGTATGCCTGTCTCAGAAGAGAAGAACTCCATTCCCCAGAGGACTTTGCGATGTTTTGCGTTCTTACGTGTTTACGCTCAGAGGGAAAGATAAAAACTGTCTGCAGTCACGGGACTCTCTCTTCCCTTCGGGACCGAGCTCGGCAGTGGGTGTTTGTTGCAGCCGTCCGCCTTCAGCGTTAGTGTAAGGCCTTTGGTTTATCGGGCACTCTCTCTCTTGCTCATTTTATTTGATTCATTTGCCTCAATTCCAATTATATTATATTATATTGTGTTATTTTCCTTTCTGATATCTTATTTAGTAAATTAGCTTTTCTCCTCAGATCGTTGCCGCTGTTTTGTTCCTGGGCCCATCTCCCTTCTCCTTTTTCCCTTTTCCCCCTTCCCCTTCCCCGGGGTGTGGGCCCGTGGGTCCCCTGCCTCAACTGTCACGGTACCGGGTCGAACTGTCCCGCAAACCGCTGACAGTGCCACAGTGCCCCTGACCAGCAGTGACATTATGCTCAAGCAGCAGCCACCAACAGGGATTTACATGTCCCCTCATCTGAGCTGCAGTGAGGAGCCAAGGGCCTATTGCAGCATCCCGGGGAAAGAGAGCTGGAAGGCCTCATCCTCACCTGATTTCAGTTGTGATTGGAATGGTGAGTGCTGGGCAACCAAGTGCTTCCCCTTACGGTGAAGTAGAAAGAAAAGGTATTTTGTCTTGAGAAGCCACACCAGTAATTGCATTGTTGTCCATGAATTTGTGCACATGTTCAAAAGTTTTTAATGTAATTTTCAGCAGCTGTTGCTAAGATGTTTTCCCAGTTGAGCACCTAGGCTCTCAGGCTCAGTGCTAAGGGGATTTACATGTCCTTTGCATGGTAATGAACAGCATTATTCTTACATATTTTTTAAAAGTAAAGTAAAACACTTCTTTTTTATTTTCCCATTCTGTAAGCATTGTCTTAATACTGAATAACCCATATTGTTTTTGATTCATGTAACATTGCTTTTTAAAACTTCTATTCTTTTGCATAGTACAGATATGACCTCCACTGGCACCCCCACCAAATAATAGTTGAGTTACCATGGCATACATCTTTCTATCACACATATATATATCTATATATTTATTTGATGGAAAAGAGAAAAGTAGAGGGGAAAGAGAAATATATAAAAAGATAAGAATGATCTTTAATCACACTGGGATTTAATTCTCTGCCTTCTATATGAAATTTCCAATTATTTTCACCATGTAATAGAAAGCCATTGAACTTTTCCATGGCTTATCATAGAGTTGGATCCCCCACCAAGGATCTGAATGCAGTTCAGAAGTGACAATCTGTAATATTAATAACATAGAAGTGTACAAAGTAACTTACTGGAAAAACAGCGAAAGGACAGTTAGAGTTAGTGCCTCTGTTGTGAGGTATTAATGAGATAAAATTAATAATTTATAGCTAAAGATATCATTTAAGATGGGGAACTGATATAAATATGATCAAGGGCACTTTCTCCCCAGTATAGCATCAATGGTACGTATTCTTAAGGCTCACAGCACAGAAGTGAAGGGACTTTGTAGGACTGGGGTATTACGGCTGGCACTGTGGCTGTGACTTGAGCAGCAGAACATGATGGGGCACATCGTAACAGCTTCTCATCCAGTGGAAGCTGGAAGTCTTTTCTAAATTGTTGTTTTATTGTTTTACCCCAAGGGATTCACTGCTTATATTCAAGCCTCTAGCCTAATAGCTTGTGGCAGGTCAGAGAGCCCACACAACATTTTTCCTTCGCTCTGATTGGATTAGTGTATGCTTCCATCAAGAATAATTGTGCATAAAAATTTAAAGGACGGTCTCCATGACAACCAGAATGCATGACTTCAAAATTCGGCTTCCGTGAGCAGTTTTTGCCACAAAAACTGGGTTACTGAAATACCTCACAGGGAAAGTGTCTTAAATAGTATTTAGGGAGAAACTGTGGTGAGGGGAACTCCGTCCTGTGTTTAGACAGCTCCAAATACAAATCTGGCTTGTGAACGGCATTGCTACTCTAGCTGTAATGGACACGGCTGAAAATCAACCTAAGAATGATGCTTCATGTGAAAACAAAACATTGTCATTTAATCAGTTACTCTTTAAAGAACTTTCTGCGTGTACTTGCTCTAGTGTTTTTGATATCATCATGAATTCATGAAGAAAGTTCCCCACATTGACAGTAACTTTCCCTGGTATTGTTTCTAGACAAACTTTCTACAAATATATATTTATGGGCTGACAGTCAACAGCCATTTGTGATACAGAAACTGCAACATGAAAACAACAATCAGCTGAGGACACTGAGTTTCAATGAAACTGAAATCAGAAATCAAAATGAGATTGCATCTTCATCAGCACAGAAACTAGTTCATGCAGCGTAAATCAATTCCATTGTCCAGTGCTTAAAATGTTAGTGTTTCTGTGCTGTCAACCTCATTCCAATTATCACTGAAATTTGGGAGTCAGATCACTAAAGACTTGTGCTGCTTTTCACCAGCTTAATTCTGCCCCTACTGAAGTCATCAAGAGCCCTAACTGACTTCAGCAGTTGACATCCAATTGACGATTGGACTAGATGATCTAAATGGTCTTTTCCAGCCTTAATGATTGTATGATTCTATGATACAGGCTGTAGATATTCAGGAATGAAGTATGTTTATCCACGGATTTCACACCATGTGGAGATTTACCCTTTAGTAGACAGTTGGTAAAAGTGTAAAGAAAACATTCTATTCTGATTGTTTTACTTTAACCATGGGCACATATGCATTTTTTACCCCTGGACATCAGTTTCCTCCACACAGCTTCTAGAGGAGTATAAAAGAAAAACAATGATCTAAGCAGTATGACTTCATTGTTTTCCATCTATTGACAAATATATTATTTGGGCTATAACTTGGTGCAGCTTGCTAGCAGAAGAAAAATGGAATTTTCTTCTAAAATCTCTAATTTTCTGAAACATCCAGAATTCCAATCACACTTATTTACACACTAAAGATGCTATTTATTACATATATAAGCAGAACACATTAAATGGCAGGCTGTCTCACAACATAAATTTGACTCTACTTGTATTCCAATTTTAGGCAGCTTGCTTACAACTAGTTTGGATGTCTAGAGCTGACTCTGTGAACACTCCAAGGTGACAGCATCTCAAAATCTGATATTTATAAATACTAACTAAATGTCTCATGGAAATTACCAACATTTTTCTTTTTTGTTCTTCTATAAACAAGTCATTTGGATTACCATGCTGATTTTTCAGTATTTGCCCATTTTTAGCAAGTGCACAGCTTGAGATTTGATTAGTTGCACTGTCTCCTTCAAGAACACAAACAGCACTATGTGGGGAAACATTACTTACTGAAGGTTGATTTTTTCCAAGTTTTGGGGGGAAAAAATAGAATCTAAGAGACATATTTACCATTCTAGATATTCTTTAATGAGCACTGCATCTATATCCTGAATAAGGCTTTTAGCATGAAATCACCAGCATGATTTTTAATGGCAATCTTTCAAAAACTATATGTTTCCCATAGCTTCTCAGCAGATTAAATTGTTTGTTTCTGGCTAAGAGCTGGCAATCTGTCCCATGGCTTTTTTATGGCTCATAGGGCTCAGTCTGAGCTGTCAATATTTAGTTTATCTGAGAGGGTAAAAAGAAATACTGATCTGAACTGAATACTTGGATGTGTCCAAGGGAAAAAGAAATCACAGTTTGTTTCATCTGATTGAACTGCCATGGAACATATGACATTTTAAAAATAATGCAAATTTATAGTTGGTTCTCAATAGGAAACTAATCAAGTAACTAAAAAAGCTATCTTAAAATGCATGCAGACATAAATTGAAAAACTATTCTCACAAACCACCGAGAAGTGAATTACATTAATCTGGAGGTACTGGTTATCTCACGAGATCCATGATGATGGAAACTATGCTCCAAAGCATTTTAAGAAGGAGTAAGTTATTGTTACCAGAAATTTAAGCTGACCTGGCTGGAGAAAGAGGTCATTAATAGGGTTACTTTTAAATGCCTCACCATAACAAGAACACTAACATCTTCAAAATCCATAACAACTCCTATTAAAAATTATATCACGTATGCCTCATACTCTGCCACACCATGCATTATTCTTCCTCCTGGTTTGCTAGTAAATGCTTGTCTTTCTGTACTCTTCCACTGTACTTATAGAAAGCAAGGCTTCACTGATTACAGACTTTAAAATTTTTGCAAATGAAACAGAAAGAAGAATTAGGTGCAGGTTATAAAGTTTACCAAGAAAAAATATTACATTTTTTTCTTAACTTCTGGTTTTATGCCTAAATTTTTGCTACGTGCCTGGTTTAAAAACTGAACTGTTTATTTATTTATTTATTTGTTTGTTTATTTTTCTTACTCCTTTAAGAATTTCTATCAGACAACTTTTTCTCTCACAAAGGGAAGGACTATGCTATTGAAGCTCTCAGAAATTCAGTGTTCATGTCCAGGAGCACCAAGGAGTGCAATGGCACAGGGGCAGCAGGGTAACCCCAACAGCCAAGGAGAACCCAACCTGAATGCACCAGGGGAGGTCACCAGAGCCTGCTCATCCCCAGGGGCTGCAGGGGCTCTCCATAGTGTCAGAGGGTGAGAACTCCAGCTCCTCCTGCAGAGTGAGGGCTCACTGTCAGATGGCAGCTGGGAGTCAGCATGCACATAATAGTTTACACGTATATATTCTGTGTGACTGTGTGTATACTTCTGAGTACATCTTCAGCCTCACTACTGGTTGGACCTTGGAACACAAAGCTGCACCACTCTCACATATGTCAGCATGCTGATGCATCAGAAACTGGCAGAAACTATTTTAGATGCCATGTCAGGAAATCAGGCTGCACTTGTCCACGTTTTTAAAATGACCAGAAGGAAAAATAACTATGTAAATAAGCTTTGCTTCATCCATTTCACGGAAAACTTCTGCATTCAGCCGCCCAGCAAGAAACACACAGAGAGCCAGATTGACCTCTTTCTCTCTGCTCACCTGCTTTGATCTGGAAACTGACATGAA
Source organism: Cyrtonyx montezumae (assembly GCF_038088225.1). NCBI lineage: Eukaryota > Metazoa > Chordata > Aves > Galliformes > Odontophoridae > Cyrtonyx > Cyrtonyx montezumae. The sequence continues at coordinate 2,369,962 of NW_027072039.1, forward strand.
TGATGAAGATTTCCAGAAAAGGGAATCTCTTGGGAAAAGTTCTGAAAGTTGAGATGAAAAATACTGCCAATTCATTGAGACTGGCATGAACATTGATTTAATGTACCTTCAAAGAACAAAGACTCTGTTTCTCAGGAAAGTACCTTTGCCAATACAAGACAAATGATCTGCCCAGACAGTCTGCGGATGCCCTCTTCCTAGACGTGTTCAAGGTGAGGATGGATGGGGCTTTGCGCACCCGGTACATAGGGAGGTGTCCCTGCCTATAGCAGGGGGGTTGGTACTCCATGATCTTAATGTTCCCTTCCAACCCCAACCATTCTGTGATTCTATGAGCCTATGATATTCACAGCTAACTCATTTCTATGTTTCTAGTTGTGTTGCCTTGCATGAGATTGGCTCCTACTATTGCTAAAATGTGGCTCTTGAAGAGAAAATGTCTTTTACAAATTCTTCCATTGTTACATAAAAATAAAAAGCTTTTGCAGTTCTCCAGCTCTTTTCTTTATGCATATTTCTTTTCACAGGCAAGATTCTGTCATATGAAGATAAGGTTTCTGGAAAATCTTTCTGAAATTACTAACATAACTATAAAAATACTAATATATTTTTATGATACACAAAAGGCAGTATTTCATCCTTTTGAGACCAGAACCAGTAATTCCAAGTCAGTCATTTTTTTTCCTTTACCTAAAGAGGAAGTAACATAGCAGGAAACGAGCAGAAATGAAATGAGAGGAGGACATCTCAGAAGGTAAGGAATGAGACACAGTTTCTACAGCAAGGTTCCTTACAGGCAGTTTCAGTAAAAGCTCATAGGTTCCCCAAATACTTTTGTTAGAAAACTTTGCAACAACTTAGGAAATTCAGACAAATTCATTTTGGCTTACTATGCTAACAGTCTCTGTCTTGGAGCAGTTACTTTCTTGAGGTTGCAAGATGCTATCCAAAGGCTTCTTAACACTGAACTACCATGGCTTTAAAAAAAAGGAAACAACTAACATGAATACTTGCAGAGAAAGATATCCACAACAAATTGCTGGTAAACTCATCTGTTGATTTGCCTACATTGCATAAGTTAATTACATTTTCACCAAATATCATAAACAGAGGAAACAATGCAAACTTTCTCTGACTATCAAATAAAGGAAAAAAAGTCACATAGATTTATGCATATCAACAGAATAACATTAAATTTCAAGATACCTCAATTTCCTTTTCCTATTACAATATTTATTAGTAAGGATAACTTGTTTTTACTTCAATTAAGGAGTTTTGGATGTGTTGTACTTGACAGTACATAAACTGGAGATAATATTTTTTTTTTTTAAGCCAACAGACAACATATTCATTTATTGTTACTTTATGCCTCTAGAGGTAGAGGCCCAGTAGCTATTATCTGCTTCAAGTGGCTTTGTGCTCTCCGATTTGCAAGGTAACTAATTACTTTAAAACTGAAGACAGATCTGCCACAACCCTGTCCCTAAAATTCGTAACTTTCATTGTCTTCTTCTAACGGGGAGAGGGGTAAAGAAATCAGTGCACATAAAAACAAACAAAAAAATTTCATGAATTTCTTTTGGTTCAGATTGATGTACCTAAACAGCTCTGAGAGAGAAAGTAAGAATGCTTAAAAAAACCATCTTTTTGCACACAAAGCAATTTCCTGAAACAGCATAATTACCTTTGGAAACAGCATTGATTACATGTAATGAGATTTCACCTGAGAAGAAGTGTGTTGATATAGCCAACTGGCCAGTGGAAAGACCAAGATATGTTTCATACCTGTGGGGTGCACATGAATATGCATATTTTCCTGCTGTTACATTTTATTTCTCTATGCATGATCACTTCTGAGATACTGTTGAACTAAATGCTTTGTTATCATTTTCTTTGCTGTTTTTTCATTTTCAATCATCTGCAAATAGACCTTATGATCCCTCAGATAACTGCTTCATCATGGTCTTTGCAATGCTCAAAGCTTCCAAAAATCTCAGAGCCTCTTTTATTTTTTCTTCAGAAACATACTTGTAGCTTAGACCTTGCTGGAAACCCTTTATGCAACACAAGGAGAAAATAAATTAATAAGAATAAACAAAGAAACCGTGGTGAAGGCGTGACAGTTCACAACCTTGCAGAACACACTGTCCTGGCAGGGACTAAATAGTAAAGAAGTAGGAAAGGTGCTTAAGTGACAAAAGACAGATTCATTCATCCAGTCTGCTGCATCAAATTTCCTGTGGCACAGCTTGGCCACAATATAGAAACAGCCTCGTTTACTCAACAGCCAACATACCAGACAAAAGCAACTCCTCTGTTTTATACTTCTTTTACAGTATCTATCTTGACTAACATTTAATGAGTTTCTAACATCACAGAAGTGCACATCTAGAGTAATAAACCCAAGTCTATAACCATGGATGCGACACTTGACTTTCTGTTTGGATCACCCTGACATGCCATCCTCTGTTCAGCAACATTATTTTAGAGTCACTGCAATGCAAAAAGACATTGCCAATACACAGGCTAGCTAAAGGGGGCAGGGAAATCCCTTGCATAAAACTGGCCTTACAGAGGTCCAGAGACATTTATTTCTTTTTGCCTGGTACATTTAAATAAGATAAATATTTCTTCTCAAACAAGAAGAGATGAGGAGGTTCCATGACAACTGGAAATATAGCACCTATGGAACTCCATTATACATTTATTTATGTCATTGTCAATCACCTCTGCTAGCTCCCTCAGCACCCTTGGGTGGATCCCATCTGGCCCCATGGACTTGTGGCAGTTCAGATGGAGAAGATCTCTGACCGTCACTGCTTGGATCACAGGGGGTACATTATGTGCCCCATCCCGGACTTCCAGGTCAGGGCAAATACCCTGTGGACAACTGCTCTGTCTATTAAAGACAGATGTGAAGAAGGCATTGAGAACCTCAGCCTTTTCCTTATCCTCTGTGGTTACATTCCCTGCTTCGTCAAGTAAAGAAGAGAAATTTTCTTTAGTTTTTCTCTTGCTGTTAATATATTTGTAAAAGGGTTTCCTGTTCTCCTTTACAGCAGTAGCCAGCCTAAGTTCAAGCTGGGCTTTAGCATTTCTAATTTTCTGCCTGCAAATCTTGGCCAGTTCTCTGTAGTCACCCCAAGTAGCCTGTCCCATCTTCCAGAGGACATAGACTCTCTTTTTCTCTTGGAGTCTCAACAAAAGTTCCCGCTTCATCCACACTGGTCTTTTTCTCCTCCGGCTCGACTTACGGGACTCTGGGACAGCCTGCTCCTGTGCCTTTAAGATTTCCATCTTGAGGAGCATTCAGGCTTCCTGGACCCCTTTACTCCTCAGGAGCAAGTCCCAAGGGACCCTTGCTACAAGCATCCTGAACAGGTCAAAGTCTGCCCTTCGGAAGTCCAAGGTAGCAGTTTTGCTAGTCACCGTCTTGACGTCACCCAGAATAGCAAACTCCACCATTGCATGGTCACGCTGGCCAAGACAATCCCCAACCTTCACATCTTCTACTAGTCCTTCCCTGTTAGTGAAAAGTAGGTCTAGCAAGGCATCTCCCCTGGTAGGCTCTTGCACCAGCTGTGTCAGGAAGCAATCATCCACACATTCTAGAAATCTCAAGGACTGCTTCCTCTTTGCAGTATTGTATTTCCAGCATATGTCAGGGAAGTTGAAGTCCCCCATGAGAACGAGTGCTGGCCATCGTGCAACATCTACGAGTTGTTTATAGAACACCTCGTCTATTTCTTCATCCTGACTAGGTGGTCTATAACAGACCCCCACCACGATGTCACTCCTAAAGACTATCCCCCTGATCCTTATCCGTAGACACTCTACTTTGTCATTTCCAACCACTAGCTCTTCAACATCAAAACACTCTCTGATATAGAGAGCTATGCCACCACCCTTTCTTCCCTGTCTATCCCTTCTGAAGAGCTTGTAGCCATCAATCCCAGTATTCCAGTCATGGGAGAGGTCCCACCATGTTTCTGTAATACCCACAAGGTCATAGTTAGCCTGCCTCACAATGGCTTCAAGCTCTTCTTGTTTATTGCCCATGCTGCGTGAATTGGTATAGATGCACTTCAGCTGAGATATCTGCCTCACCCCTTTCTCCAGCACAGCCTCCTTAGGCTCTTTACTGGTGAGCCCTGTTTCATCCCCTTCCCCTGTCACAGCTAGTTTAAAGCTCTCTCAATGAGTCCAGCTAGCTCCTGTGCTAGGATTCGTTTCCCCCTTTGAGACAGGTGCATCCCATCAACAGATAACAGGCCAGGAGCCGAGTAAACTGCCCCACGGTCAAAAAACCCAAAGTGTCTGTCTCTACACCAACCTCTCAGCCAATTATTCATCACCTGTGTTTTCCTAGCCCATTCTGTGTCCTTCACTGCCCCAGAAGGTATGGAAGCAAACACCACTTGTGCTCCCACCCCTTGAACTAATCGCCCTAATCCCCTGAAATCTCTTCTCATAGTTCACAGACTTCTCTGAGATATTTCATTGCAGTCTGCCTGAACTACGAGTAACGGATAGTAGTCGGTGAGGTGTATCAAATCCGGGAGTCTTCTAGCAATGTCCCTGATCCGGGCCCCAGGGAGACAGCACACTTCCCTGCGGTTTGGGTCTGGTCTGCAAATGGAGCCCTCAGTTCCCTTTAGAAGGGAACCACCCACTATGATCACCTTCCTTTCTTTCTTAGTAGTAGCAGTCTCAATGCACGGAGTTGACTGCCTTGCCATTGGTGACCTCCTGCGGGAATCTTCCTGCACTTCACTCCTTATCACCTCTTCAACATCCAATGCTGCAAACCTATTGCTTAGGGGTATCTGGGGACACTGGGGAGGCAGAGGGGGAGATTGCCCACGGTACCGAGCAGGGTACCGAGCAGGGTCTCTCTGCCAGACCTCCCTTATCCCTCAGATATCCCCCTTCTGCCCTACTGGGACAGGTCAGGGAGTCCACCACCAACTGCAGGGGATGTCCCCGGTGCCTTTCTCTCTGGCGCTCGAGGGAGCTACTCCACCAGTCAATCTCCTGCTCACAGTCCCTGAAGGCACTCAGTCTCTCCACCTCCTCTTTCAGTTCTGCCACCATGCTAAGCAGATCTTCCACCTGCTCACACCTTGCACAGGAGAACTGCTTGCCACCCTCATCCAGCAGCAGCAGGCTCTGGCACTCCTTGCAACCAGAGACCTGTGTAGCCACGCTTCTAGGCAGACCTTCTGTCTGGGTCGCCACAGCCTTTTTAAGGCAAGCCCTCTGTCTAGTAGAGACCATGGCTCAAAAAACCAAAAAAACAAATAAATGAAAAATTGAAAGTAAGTAAATAAATAAATAATAGCTTATAATAATATATATATATATATATATGAATTGTAATAACTTAAAAATAAATAAATATTAATAATAATTTTAAATATATATATATAAAGAAACACAAACATACAAACAGTGGGCAGTGACACTTCGCTGCCCTCCCTGAGTCCTATTCAGCTGAGGGGTGAGGGCGAGGGTGCTGAAACCCTGACAACGCATGGGTCAGCCAGGTAAAATACAGTTGGAGGACAGACAGCCTCACCCAGAATAGAAACCTTTCAGTTCAACATTTCTATGTTGAGCTTACTGTGTTGGTTCAGCCTGGAGTTAAAAAAAAGAAACAAAATCAAATAAAAAAACATGAATAAACACACACATGGATGAGTATTTTAAAAATTTCAAGTAAATTTCAAGTAAAGCTATTTATCAACAATAACTTTAGCAGCCATTCAGTATTCATTCCCCCTGGTTATTGGCCTTTCCTGTAGCTGCTTAACCTAAGATAAAAACTGCTTGAGAAGAAGGCTCTATTCTGTCATGCTTCTCACTGTATATATATATATATATATATATATATATATGAGCCTGCATAATAGAATGCCTAAACGAAGGACAGAAAAAGTGGAAAAAAGGGTAAACTTTGATATTGAAAGATTAACTGTCATTTTCCCAAACAAATGAAAGAAGTCCTGCTGCTTTTGGTGAACTCACAACAAATTAAATGTAGACTATTTCTTCTGAAGACTTCTTCTGAAGTCTGCACTGGAATGACACATTTGCTTAGTTTTTCCACTTGCAAACATTCCCAATCATTCCTGGCAAAAAGCAGCAATATCAGGGTAGAAGTCCTATTTGCTCTGTGATACACTGTTTTGATCTGATTTTCCCTTATTTTTACAGACTTCCTGTAGAAAGGCCGGTGGCATTGTGAATAATGTTTTATTCATGTTTTTCATGTTTAAGTCATTTACGTTAAAGGTACCAACATTTATCTTAACAAAAGAGACTTAAAAAAAAGTCTGCCAACTTGTTTTGTAGATCATATTGGTGGCACACTCAGGAGGAGATCCAGCTGACCCTGTTTCCAAACCTATGTTCTCTACCTTAGATATATCTTGTTTCTAAGCCAAAATGAGGCATGAAAGAACCTTAAAGTGCTGCTTAGACACAGACTTAAATAGGTAAAGTGAGATGTGTAGCCTTCATTCCATATTGTACAGCATACAGATAATTTTAACATACAGGGGAAAACTCCATGGAAATATAGCCAGAGTATATAAACTAGAGTTCAACATTTCAGATTTTTTTCAAAACCAATAGGATTTGCTATTAGCTTCAAGATCAGCCAGTCAATATTTTGGTATTTTTCTTACTCTCTGATACAGATATATCTAAAAATGACACTTTTTTTTTTTTTTTTCTAGCAGAGCAGGTTGCTTGCTGAACCTCTGAGCCATGCAAGCAATATCTAAGTGCTAAAAGAAAAAGAAAAAAATGGAGAATATAATTAGTTCTACAATGTCAGACATAAAAAAATCTGCATGCTATTCACACAGTGATGCAGCTGGAACTTCATTACTTGCTATCACACTGAACACAATACAAAGCACAGTGAGGAACAGGGAAAAGGTTCAATGGATTTTTCTAACTTGACTCTGCTCACTGACATATTAAAAATAAAAAGAGGAGGATTAGAATCATCTAACCCAGGATCCTCATCTAAGCTTTTGAGGCATGTGTACAGGTTCCACATCACATCAATCTCAGCACTGTCTTTGTGATGTTTTCAAGCCCTTCCTACTCCCAGAAGCTAAAAGATTAATTTGCTTGATGATATATCTTTCTGTTTGTGTTTCATGATGACAATTTCTGGCCTGTTTCTCCACTCCATTATCTCATATCTAGTCTTGTCTAACTTTGCTAGAATTACTCATGACAAGCAGCAACATAATGGAGAACATAAATGGACTTGTGACATTTTGTGATATAAGAAGTGCTACACTCAGAATGTTGATAATTCAGTAGCACTTGGCCTGAAGAAAGAAAAATGGCTTTCCATGGGAAGGGAGGAAGGCAACAGTCCCTGATCCTTCAGAAGCTTCCACTGCAAGAGAAGCAATAGCAGCTATCACAACACTGTAAAGCTTCATGCACAGAACAGTTATTTCTATATTGTAAAAGGGAAAACTCCTGTCTTCAATGATGACAGCACAACCAAGCAGATTGTTTCTTCTTCATTTTTTGGACCATAGCCGTCTCATAGCTCATTAATTTATCTGTCCATGTCTTCTAAAGAGTGTTGGGCCTCATTTCACAAAACCTCACAATGCAGAAAAAGAAATGTCTCACCCTAAACTGCACTCCTGTACAGGAAAGGATTTACACTGATCTGTTTAGAAAGCATTTCAAGCACAGATCACTCTTCATGCTTACTATCCTGAATTAAAGCTCTACCCCAAAGGACAGTGAAGTTTAATTTTGTTTATCAGGCCACAGGCAGGCAGGATAAATACTTTGTTTCTGCACACCCAGGGAGCCAACTGAACTATAACTTGCTGGGCATTTGCACAAGATACTGAAGCTGTCAACTTACTTTCACAAATAAGGGGATCAAAAGAAGGATGCAGACAAAAGAAAACACAAGGCCTCCTGGCATCAAAATTGTAATGAAGCCCAGAAACCTCCAGCAGCAAACCCCCTCCTTGTCATATGCCTATCTTTTATTTGTAAGATGGGAAAAGTGACTTCACTGAGTCTGTCTTACTGATAAATTTCTTGGCTATATACCATCATTTTGAAAAGGGTGTTTCCGGAAGTTAATGGTCTATTTGTTTGTCATTTGCTTTGGAACAACATCAGAAACAAAGCAGCACCCCAAAGCTGTCTTGGGAAATCCTGTGGGTGCCAGTAGGAACTTTGAAAGATCTGTCATCATTCAGCAAGATTTTCTGTTCATGGCCCTTGCTCCACAACACCCTTGGTCCATCCCGAGTACACTGTGTCACACTCTGATGCACAGGGAAGCACTGCTGAACAAAAAAGGCATCCATGTTTCCCACCTCACCCTTTCAGCACCATCAGCAGTGTACAGAAACCAGCAGGCCAGCTCGTGCCTAGGTGGCATGGCCACACAGCATGCAGCCTAGTCTGAAACAAACATGGCTCCTTCCTCTGGCCCTGCTCCTGCCACTCCACCAGTGCTGTCCATGCAGCTGAACTGCTTCTGCAAGCCAGGACACATGTTAACTTTGCAGGATGGCATGTGAGGAGTACTCTTAGCTTGATGTGAAAAAGTGGTCAGGCTTCAGAGGAACCTCAGAAACAATTAGAATTAGAAACCAAAACTCTGAACGCTATGACCACAGCACTGTGGCTCGAAACACTTAGACATTAATATCTCTGCACATTAATCACCACAGAATTATTTGATTCACAATCCATACAAAGAAGTAACAAGTTGTCTGGTTCTTAAGCTTCTTAAAACCAAGTCAACTTAGAATTTCAGAGATGAAGTTATGCATTTATCCAGCTACCAGAGAAGATACCAGGAGGCTGGCACATCTGAACTGCAAGACAGCCAAGAGGTGACAGATGTACACTGTCTTAAACAGAAGTTGGGAAAACCATAAATAGAACTCAGAAGAATATTAACAGCCTCTTGGAGGAAACACAGGCGTGGCTGTTTTGTAGACAGGGATCATTTCTGGTTTACATCAAAACACAATAAAAGTTCTCAACAATCAGTTTTGTTTTTCTGAATATGCCAGTTGGCATCCAAGTATTTTCAGATATTTTTTTTGCATATGGATTTGCCACAAAGTGAAGGGAATGTTAATGGAAAGCACAACAAACCTTTTCAGTTTACCTTCTTTTATTCTGTTTCTTCACTGATATCTGCGCCTCTACCAATTGTCAGGCTTTTTGAATGGCATTTCTGCTGCTGATCTTAACAGTTTCATGTTTTATGTTTCATGTACTGTTGTATGAGGAAATATGCAATGTCTTCTTTTTTTCTTTATTTAGCACTTGCTTATTCCAGCTTTACAGCTACCCACTCAGTCTTCTGTATACTGTTACCTCATTGAGATTCTGCTGTGTTTCATACTTTATCGAGAAGCATCAAGTCACTGTACCTTCTACAGCTTTTGCAAAAATCCCTTATCTTTTGTTTGCTGTATCTCTCTCATTGCCATATGCTTAATTTTTTCTCTGCACAGTATTAGCTGTTCCACAGTTGGATGTGAAGAACTGAAAACAGACTTCCAAATGTGGCCTTACCAGCTTCCTTATGAAAGCTAATTTCTAAATCTTGTAGCTGATAAATGTATATGCACATCTTAGAATGGTGCTGATTTTATTTTAACAGATGTTAACTATTTTGCCAGGGATCTTACACTTTATACACCACTACTCCTCATTCCTACTTGAAATTTAACAGCATATGGAAACAATGCTGAGTGTGTAAAATGGCTCTGAAAATAAAATTTCTTAAAAAGAAGAATAGCTAGCAAGGCTGATTATATTCCCATTTGGCTTAAAAAAAAAAAAAAAAAAAAACAGGGACGAAAAAAAATACTCAGCACATGCCTTTCTAGAACTGAAAAATGCCTTGTGGTCCACATATATGATAGCATATTTACTTGCAATATACTGCCCTGTGGTGTCTTAAAACTGATACTTCATGGATTTTAGCAAAAATTTCTCACTATTTAATAAATAACAGCAGGATCCAAATGTTAGATTCTTCTCAACAAGAAGAGCCATATTGTTTGTATATCAGTACATTAGCAAATACATAAATATATCCATACAGCTAGCTTTAATCAAACTGTCTTACATAGCAGCTCAATACAACAATGAACTCAGGCTTCAGCACATATTCCAAATACCAGCTCAAACTCTCAGAACTAAGTGTTTCGTGGAATATTAGTGTAACAACAATTAAATGTACATTTGTACAAATAAAAATACTGTTTTATTATTAAGCACCTTCAGCCTTGTCATTAGAAACTGATCATCTCAACACTGTGTTTTGATGAGTGGCTGATAATCTTCTATATGGATGGATGTACTAATATTCAAATACCAAAAAACTGCTGAAAGAATAAGCAAGCTGAGACACACATCCAAATCCATGTAAAGATATGAAATAATGGAAAAATAAGCCTCATATTTTCATTCAGATTTTCAAAAATAATTTTATTCCTGGATTTAACTATTTTTAGTTAAAATGTCAGCTTCTAACTAAGAACAACTTAAAAACAAAGTTTTCTTGAAAAATATCTCTCAGAGCACGCCCTGTTGCTTTCAATGCCCACCCTTTTGCAAATATCAGGATGCTGGTAACCCATTACAATTATTTCTTTTTCAAATCTAGACCTGAGAAAATGTTGTCAAGAACTTCTACAATAAGTGACAGTGCAATTAAAGGACCTAGCAAACAAAGACAGTTTGATCTGGAGAACAAAGGGGAATGACAACACTGGGAAGAGGTGAAATGAAGGGACTGGCAAAAGAAACAACTCTGGAGCTGCAATTGAGTGTCAGTACTCCCTAGTACTGAATGAGTGATATGGTGATTCAATGGAAGAAAACAGACAACAGCTTGGACACACAAGATTTCCTATGGATTTTTAAAGCTGTAGATTGCAGTCTATAAAATTCACTAATTCTCATCATCTGAGTCACTACAGCTTCTTCTAAATAACCTTAGAAAGTGTGCCATAGTTACTTTAATTTTCAGTAATCGTAAATATGCAGTGCAAACTCAGTTACTGGTTTGGCCTACATCCACAATTGCTGGTGCAAGCCATCACAGTTTATGAAAGGAAATAGTTCCTACAAATCTCATTTCCATGCACAACATGCATAACATTAATTTCCCTACTATGCCTTTGGATTATCACTTAATTTATATCTTTTAATATAAATCCTATTTAAAAATATGGAGAGGAGAAAGAAATATCAAAGTGAAGGATACCCCAGCAGTTGGATTACCTGAGCCATCAGCACCTTTAGCCTGAGACATATATAGTAAAACTGAAGTAGTAAAGTCACTCTGATCATACTGAATGAATAGAAAGGTCAATAGTATTTGCATTTTGAATTCAAGAGTTTTAAATCTGACCTTGATCTTTTGGTTCCTTTGGGAGGATTTAAATTTTTAATGAAAAAAAACCTGACAATCCCATGGAAAAAATGTCTCAAGTCAAACATATTGTCTAATGATATCTGACTATTAACCATCCTTTTATGATTAATTTATTAAATAGCTTTGTTCCTCTTGCTGTACATTCATCTGTTTTAAGAAGAATGTTCTCTAGAGGCAAATTTTATGCTGCACAGAAGACAGAAATTGGAAGCAGAAAAGGCACTTAACATGATAAGAAGCTTCCAACAAGAACTCATTTCCCCCAGTAGCAATGAAATGTACTGTATGAAATGTATCATGAAAAAAACATAGGATATTATCAAAATAAAGATAAATACATGTGTCCTTCCTCTCTAGATATTTACTTATCCTACTGAGTACTGTACATGTCTATCCCTACAAATGTGTAAATATATACACACACATAATATAAAATACGAAGTTATAATAGAAAGAATGTGATTCTTGGTATCACAAGGGGCATATGCATTGTGCCTCTGATACCCTTCTGGAAAGAATTGCTCTGCATATCTCTATTTTATATGTTCTTATGCAAATATTATCACGTATGTATTCATTAAATTCTGCATATATTGTATTATATACTGTCTCCACCCTGACTGAATTAAATGCAAATGGATAAATAAGGAATATCCTGGGGAGATCAGAATGTGCTATTTTTATTTTTTCTTTAATTTTGTTTCACAACTGGAAGAAAAAAAAATGGAGTGCCTACACTATGAATATTATTTGACATATTAGTTGGCAAAATAAAGAAGAAATTAAAAATAAATAGCTATATGAAGAAAAAACGAGAGGAAGTACAGATATATATGCAATAAAATATCATGTATATATTATTAGGGAAAAATGCATCTACCTAGTCCAATTCACTTAATTCTTCAAGAGGCAGATATGACATCAAAAGTGAGCAGAGGTTGGAGTGAAATATCCCATACATCACCAGAATGGCTGGTTGAGTCCTAACCAGAGTGTTGGGAGAGTGAGAAGGGATTAGGAAAGGCTCTTGTTCACATTTACTCATGGTCCAGTTACACTGAGTTGTTACACTGGTGTAACAACAAGGCAACGCAGGACATCTGTTTGCACATGACAGCTGTACTCTCCCTGTGCCCATGGAAAGGCCCTGGTGCCCATGAACAAGCTTATCCTGTCCCCTCTCAACCATTTTGCATTGGGTGAGGCAGGCAGGAGGCTGCTCATATCGTTGCCTGCTGACTGCAGCTGTTCTCACGTAGAGAGCAGAGGAGTTGCCTCTAGCTCCAGCAGTCCCACAGACGCCAGTGGGTCATGCCAGTGATCCAAGAACTGACGCAGTTCAACTGTAATAAACAGTGTCCTCTCCTGTGATGCCAGTAGCCTGAGGCATGTGAGGCATGCAGCCTAAACATATATCCGTGTTTAGCATGCTGTCAAGTCATAAACATTCATTTTGATATTAAAATAAAATCTTCTGCAGAATTTAGTGTCATCACGTTGGATGTGCAATACAGTGTTTTTAGGAAAGAGAAGTCCATTAAGAGCCTAACACTCTGGGGAGTATTTTCCTGAATGCTTTCCTAGTCCTTGTTGATTTACTCATAATGTTTTTTTCTGCAAGAACTATAGTGCAAGGCAATAACATATTTCCTTAATCTCACATGCTGGCCTGTCCAATTGGCAGCTTTTCCAGCTCAAGCTCTAGGCTCAGGGGAGTGCTTAATTTCAGACAAAAATGTAGTTACAAAAAGAAATAGAAAGCAATTGACAGTGTTTTTTTGTATGGTGTGCTTTCAGAAAGCCTCTTTATACTTTTTTATAATTTATCTTCAATCTACTTTTAATTTTAAAATAAATCATTATTGTTATGTCTGGATTTTCTTCTGCCAAAATAACTCTTGATGCTTAAGCAGCAACTGCAGCAGGACAGCAAGTACAAGAGTTAACAAGAATATCTGTCAGTCACTGCTCTTCGACAAAAAATTCCTCAGTAATAGGAAATGAGCAAGTTCCAGTGACTGGAAGGTCTGTTAACTGGCATATTTCCAAGCATGTCATCACCAATTTCAATGCTTTTATGTCAACAGCAGGCTTTAGGGCCTCTGATGGCCTCCGAACCAAACAAGTGTATTACCATAACACTGAAAATGATGGAAAGGATAAAAAAACCCCACTACGTTACAGTTGTTTGCAAGTACAGGTTGGGATGAAAAAGTGTGCTCTCAAGGCAGTAACGTAGTTTTATATTTGGATAAAAAGTGGAATGGAATGGCATAGGTCATATGGAAGGAACATACAAAGGCCATCAAATCCAATTGTCTGAGCACTTCAGGGCTGATCAATAGTTAAAGCACATTATTAATGGCAGTATCCAAATGTCTGTTGTACACTGACAGGTTTGGGGCATCAGCCACCTCACCAGGAAGCCTGTTCCGGTGTTTGACACTCTCCCATTAAATATATTTTTCCTAACATGCAGTCTGAACTTCTCCAGCATTACTTCATCCCAGGCATAGTATCCATCTTTTACTTTGGTCGAACTTCATGCCATTGCTGACTGTCCAGTGCAACAGCCTATTTAGATCCCTCTGCAAGGCCTAAAGGATCAACAAAACATCTAGGTTTTGTATCATCAGTAGACCTTCAAAGGAGGTGTTCCTCTCCTTCCCCTACAGATCATTAACAAAAATGTTGAACTGTAGTAGTCCTGCAATTAAGTTGTGGGAAGCATCAGTCAGCCAGATGTTGAGCCATTCTTTTCAGTGCTTTGAGCTCTGCCATTGAGCCAGCTCATCACCTCCTTATCTGATAGCTGTACAGTTTGTCCAGAAGAATGCTGTGAGGGAAGGTACCAAAAGCTTTACTAAAATACAGACATATTACATTCACTGCCTCCATTCACCCACCAAGCAAATGACTTTATCACAGAAGATCAGTTCGCTATGGCAAGACTCTTCCTTCTTGAATTCCTGATATGAGCTTTGTTTATTAACAAAATCCCAATGTTCCATAGGATAATACTTCAAAACCTTTCCTGAGGCTGCAAAAACAATGTGTCCCAGGTATTTTCTTGTGCTCTTCTGGTAGATGAGTCTAGCATTGGTTAGCTTGTAGTTAGTACACTCTCATGACCTTTGGTAAATTGTCGAGAGGAGTCCAGCTATAACATTTGCTTTAGAGGAGTTTGCTACAGCATTCAGTACTCTAGTTGAATCCCATCAGGTTCCATGAACTCAAGAACATTCAGCTGATACCAACTGGTTCCTTGCAGTTTTTGTGACCAAAATTTCTGAAATGAGTGCTCCTCCAGACACAGCCCTCCAACTCAAAGGATAGCCCTCATCCCTACTTGTTAAGTGAACACCTTCATTAACTGTCAGTCCAAAGTTTTCTTCAGACCTCTTCTCAATTTTGATACACTCAGAAAAGCCTTTACTGTTGTTTGACAGCACACTGCCTACACTACCCAGTGTCAGATCAGTTGAGCTCTGGCTTTTCTCTTTTTCTCCCTCCAGATGTGAACTGCAATAAATACAGTAGTGCTATTTGTCAAGTACTGTGGGTAACCTAAATCTTGTAGTCTCCTGACCATCTCTGTCTCCCAGTCTCACAATATAGAGATGTATGCACAATTGAGTTAGGATCTCTAGAGCTATACCCTCAAAACAAAGTTGTTCCTCTGTGTCTGATATACAATTTATGAGATCTAAGCTCAAAAAAACCAAACAAAAAAGCAACAAAAAATCCCACAAAACAAGGAGTGGCTGAAAACTAGCCACACATTTCCAATGGCTCTACAATTGGAGAATCCTCCTTTAATGGCACTCTAAGGCACATCGTCCATCAAGTCTTTTTTATCCAGTAAGGTTCCATTTGAATACATTTTGTACTGCAATCTGTTGGCTGGGTCTTAAGCTCTCAAATCACACTAATTCTCACTAAACAGAGAGCACTTTGTAATTTTTAAATGTTTATTTCCAGTTGAGTACCATCTTGCATGGCTCCTGGAAAGAATAAAGAAATGGATGATTAGCCATATTTCTGATAACATAACAGCACTGATGAATGCTAGTTTGTGTTGTTGTGAATATGAAGGGAAGAAAGAGTAATGCACTGACTTTTATTTTCTGGGTAAATTCTTAAAAATATAAGTACGCTTGGTGTTACTTTTCTCTTATCGCACTTCAAAGATTATGCTACTAATTCTGTGTGTATATATATATATGTATATATAGTTTCTCTTCAAAACATAATGACAGTGATACATAAATCAAATAGATGTTTTTTGCCTCCACAACCATTTCACCAGCCTTATCTCAAAAGCTATAATGAGCCTAAGCCTTTCAACAGAGATCACAAATGGGAAAGCTTGAAATGTTCATGAAAATACATTTTTTATTTTCCTGCAGAGTAAAGATCGTGATACACCTTTTGGAATATTAAAGTGTTGTGAGCCACAACATATCCAGTTTGGTAAAAGGAAAGCTAGTAATTCCTACACGCCTGCCTTTCAATACTTCACTCCAGTTTTAAGGTAGCACTTGACTGTAGAACTGTGTAAGTGAAAATGAGGATCTTTGAGTGTTGGCAAGATCAAGTGTCTGTGCAGTTTCAAATGGAGTTCTTATATGTGCAAAGCTTATATGGTTTGGGTTATATCCATGAGGACTGTCTTCATGACAGTTCATGGAACAGCTGCAATTTTAGCACTCAGGAATTCTGTCACTTTCTTTAGATAAAAAACTGTCAGGTAAGTAGCATTAGACAGCATTTGTGAAAACGTCACAAATGTTACTTGAGAATACCTCAGAAATAAAGTTCTTTGCTAAGTCACTACAGGTTCTATTTTAAATGGCAATAACTTCAAATCAATCTTCATATCAATTTTTTTTTTTTAGAAAATTCATGAAGGAAACACTAAATTATGAAACAGACTTCAAAATATTTTGTTGGATAAGGAAGAAAAATAATCAGTCATTTTAATTTGAAACAGTTTTAACAAAGCAAGAGTGAGGAGACTCAGATTTTATATGCACATCTGATCAAGAGTCTGCAAGTGAGTTTCAAAGTCATCCATTTGTAATTTGTATGGATAAGTCCAGGAAAATGAAAGGTAATGGTATCCTAGAGCAGATAATGTTCTCAGACATTGTCAGCAAGGTTTCACTGAAGAGTGTTACAGCCTCTGTCACATTCTTTCAAGAACTACTGAATTCTAGGTAAGAACAGCCATAAAAAGAAGTCAGCACTTTTCTGTAATTGCAGAGACAAAGAGGAAACTCTTGTCAGCTTCCACGCTTTTGATTAAAACCCATAGAAAGGAATTTTGGAAAGAAATGTGTGTGGTTACATGATTGGAGAACTTACAGATCTGCAGTACTTTTAATATGACGTGAGAGAACAACTCATTTGCTCTCTTGGGGCTCTAGGAGAAACAGAAGATGACAGTGGCTATATAAAAACTAGAAGACTTGTAGTTTGGAAGGATCATTTTACAAGTTCCTGTCACTCTCATAAATCATACATTTGTGAGTCTTATTTAGAAATATTATTTGGACACTACTAGTATTTGAGTTCATGGGTTACAAAAAGACATCAGCAAATACAGTGGTACTCACACATACATGGATTTTTTTTAATTTCACAAGAATAAATCAAAAGCAGGGAAAATAGATATTTGTGAGATTTTGTCAACATAGTTTTTCTTAGCTTTGAACCACATTATGCTAAAATGCAGCCAGAAGCAAATTTTTATATCTTATAAATATTATAAATCCCTAAAAGTATGGTTTCATTATGGATATCATGACAAACTCTCAAATACAGCAGCAAGAAAAAGAGATTTTATAATGGGTATTAATATATATCCTTAGAAAATATACTTGTAAAGTGATTAGGCATAAGGGTCCCTACCTACAAGCACTTTTTTTTTCTTTCAGGGGAATGTTGACAGTAATGTCAAGATTAATCCTAAATTGGTAAAGAAACAGCCAGGCTAGCTCTATGGTGCAGTGAGATAGCTTGTATCCTTGCAGATGTGGTACTGTGAGCTGAGTAGCAACGGATTATTTTATGTTGCACCTCAGCATTATGCAGGATGAAGGCTGCCTGTGCACCACATGTCTCTTTAGCTGCCAGCATCCATCAGTTTTCCTGCTGATGCTGAACTAGGACATACTACTTTCTGTCTGTGTATGTTCATATCACTTGCAGACTATTCCTGAGCTTCCCAAAAAGCCAGTAGTATGAAACTCCCAGGTTTCTGTTTTTTTTTTTTTTGTTTGTTTTCTATTTTGTTTGTTTGTTTCTTACAAAATTGAATATATTGCATTTAAACAGTGCTTGTTTTTTAACCACCTACCTATAACAGTTTTTTTTCCCTATGAGTGCATAACTTTTTGTGGTAGCTGCCATCCTTTGTAAAGACTGAGGTTAGCAAACATTCTTACATAACAAGATGTGTCACTTTATGCTGAAAGTTAAGATAGACATTTTCTGAACAGCTGCAAATGCCTCAGGGCAGGTCAGTTATGCCTTATGTATGCAATGTCAAGTATTTGTTAAAAAAGCAGGATTTTATATTCTGTAAAACTTTTATTTTTCTAACTCAATAATGACACAAGGTGACAAGGACATATCAGACACCACTTATTTTCCAAAGATCAAAGTTTGGATTTGATCAGCTTACAATATAGTCTGAATATAGTGCTGAAAGCCAGTTTATCATCAAATCTGGTGGAAAACTAGAATCAGGATTTTCCAGGCTGTCTCTGATAAAATCAAGAACTGTGGAAGTTAAAACTGCGTAGAGTTCTTGAATTTTAAATGTATTATTAGAGCTACTCTGGATATTTATACAGAAATATATACAAATAAAATATTTCCTTCTTTACATGGAGCTTACATGTTGTTGTGGTTTTGTGGTTTTGATGCCGGTATTCCACATCAGAGCATCATGCAGCAGTGAAGGAGTTAATGCTGTGGGAGCAGCAGAGGGGCGGAGCTCCGCACCGGAAGTCAGGCGGCACTCTGCCTGGGCGCGCTCCTCTGGGCTGCCCTGGAGGTTCAGCACGTGTGCTTCCCCTGCAGTTTCCTCCTTAACGTAAGCTCACAGCTTTTGGCTTGGAAATTTTTATCTCTCTCTCAATTGTTCAATTTTATTATATTTAGTAAAGTTACCGTTCCTTCTCAGATCATGCCGTTGTTTTCTTGTAGACCCATCTCTTCCCGCTGTTTCCCCCTCCCCATCCCGGAGCGCGGCTCTGCTCGGGCGGCCGCGCGACCATTGACGCAGTTTCTTTTTCTCTCCTCTCTCCCCTCTCGGTTTTCCTTGAGTCACTGTCACGGACAACACCATGACACATGTGCATAAGAGCAGACTTTCAAGTCTATACTGAAAAGGAACTATTATGAAGAGAATAGGGAGGGGTTTATTCCCAAGGTCTGATATGCAATTACTAAGCACAAGGCCTATAGGGTTATTGCAGATGCTACGGGAGGTAAGGAAGATCACTCAGACTTCTTCTAATTTTGGAAAGCAAAGGGAATGTGCTTTTCATATCTCATAATTTGAAATAGACTTTATATTCATTCTTGAAAGTTTATAATCACTATTTTTCTGTTCAGTGAAAACAATAAATTTCAATAGCAAGTCTACAAAGAAATTCTATTCAGGTGGAAACAACTTTTCATAAAAAAGCACTGCAGTAGAAACTTATATCTACTTATTTTTTTCTTCCAAGAGGTTGTTCTTTTCTTTAATGAGCCTCATTATGTAGGTTTTTAGAAAATTTAAGTTACAAATGTCAAGATCTTACTGATTTGTTGATTATGGGAATACTGCTACTGAAATGTCCTTACTGAAATGTTTGTCACTGTGAGAAGACTGTTCATTATGTTACTTCACAGAATCACAGGATCACAGAATAGGTGTCTTGAGCCACTCCTGTCTTGAGATGGCAGTCACATGGGAAAATGCATACATGATTTTCCCTAGCTTTTTCAGCTCTGCATGGAGAACATCAGCACTCATGGTGCTCACGCAGAACAGTGGTATGTTTGGCATTCAGTGACTTCATATAAAATGCTTCAAACTCAATTGGTCCATATAAGCATAATAAGCCACTAAGGTTTTGGCTAAGATGGAAATTTTTCTGTTTTTCAGGCAGGCTTGGTGTAAGGATTTATCTTGTCTCTGCCAAAAGACGCACCTGTGCTCCCAGATTCTTGATTCATCTCCAGCTACAGCCCAGTTGCTTTAGTAATACTGATGCCATTTAAGCCCTACAAAGTCACCAGGAATACTCTGTGACTTCACTAAAGCTTCGGCATAGGGTTTTCAGTTACACTTTCCCCAGCCATTCAAGAGGCGTGTTAGAAATATAGATAGTTAGAAATATAACTCTAGGGGTGATAAGAGCCAAGGAAACTTCAACCAGAGCAAATCTGATTATCCTGAAAGAAAAAATACAATAGATTTTTGTGTTTTTATTCTTACTTACTGGTCCCAGTATAACAAATAATAAAAGAGAAAGCCTTAGTCTTGGCTTAAGCTTACTCCTTGGCTAGGATCTTATTGGCTTTAGTCCCTTGAAGCTGATAGCAGCTGCTTGGACAGGCTGCCTTGAAATAGAAATTCTTCGTGTAAATCAAGGAAGAAATAGGATAAGCCTTATACACATACACACGCAGAACTGAACTGACGCAAGAAATCTTTCTTCATTTCAGAGTGTTCTGGATCAGAATCAGGAACTTATTTCAGAAAAAGGCTACACAATTTGGTTCACATTCTTAAAAAAATAAGTCATGTATGGAAAAGCAAACTATTTAAATAAATGCTTAAATTAAATGCTTATGTGAATAAATCAATACAGTGTTGCTCTGGGAATTTCCAACACCTAACATAGGAAGGCATCTGACCAAAGTGTCTGTCTTCAGTATGACCATTTGATATTCAAACTTAAATGACTTTGAGATCAGAATAATCATTTCAATAAATTTTTTATATGCTGAATTTTATCACTGAAGTCTTAAAGAAGGCATAAGTAGAGGATGGATTATCAGTACAGAAATTTAACTCAAATATTCTTCAGAAAATGACACATTAATAAGAAGCAGAAACAAGTCTTACGTCTGGTCTTGATATTTCCACCACAAAAAATAAGGTAAATTAAATAAGCATTACATATACTCTTACAAAAGATTTGAGCAAGAGATATCGGCATCATTATTTGGAAAAAAGATAAATCACAAGTAGAAAATATGACCTCCAAAAATTAAGAAAAAAGAAACATTGATAAAATAATATTTTTTTCTATTTGGAATTTTATATCACTTTCCATTAGATGCTACTGTAGATAAGTAGAGAAAGAAGTTAGATACAGAAAAATCAGGAGAAACTGGTAACTCAGATTTAAGTTTTAGCTTCCTCAGATCTGATCGCTGTATCAAGCATTGTTAACTGTAAAGCACAGTGCAATGTTGCAACTTGCATTCAATGGAAATACTTTTATTTACATTAAAATGTAATCCGTGTCCAAGTACATGCATGTATGTATAAAACTATGGCTTACCCCTGTTCTTTGATCTGCACATATCATTTCTGTTATCAACATGCTGCATCCAAGCAACTCCTATAGTTTCCACTTGCTCTGAGGAATAGTGTAAAATCACATGTCTCTTGTGACAGCAAGCTGTTCCAACAACATGTACCTCAATGGCAAAAAACTCCATCTGCATACTTCCAACTAGAGGGAAAGAACTGATGTGCCTGTTATCTGCAAGACCACTGGAGAGATAGAAAAGCACCTAGTAACAAAACATGTGCCTCTATAGCACCCCTTGCCACAAAACTCCCACTTCCTCACAAAAACGATCAACCACCAGAATTCAACTCACCACTGGGGAAGACTTCCTCTTGCACACCTACATCTGTGGGAATGTGCCAAGTTATGAGGCTACCCGAATAGATTCACCAAATCTGTTTCATAGATTTTCTGGTTTAGAAAGAGTATAGACACAAGTACCTCCGTTCCAATTACAATGATCCTTCCTACTGAGACAAAAAAACAAGTTAATGGAGAAGTGTGACTCAAATCTGATATGAAATAAGAGCAGCCTGTAGTTTTCATTTGCAGTGATGGTTATTTTGGGTAGAGAATATTGATAATGCAGTACCACACCTTGCTTCAGACATTCAAATTTCATAGAACACAACCATTAATAGAAATTCAGGCAAACATTACAGATGAGAACAGCAAAGGAATTTTCTTAAATTCTTAAGTTGCTTACTCTACCAGTGTACCAAAACCACTGCTGCATTTCTCACACATCATCTGCTGCTATGCTTGTTAACAGACAAAAAAAAAACCAACAAAACATCTCACAGAAAAATTCAAAGCTGAGAATAATTGCACAGAATAACATCCTCCTCATGGTATCAGCTGCAGCATGCTCCATTGCTTCCACCCAAGACTACATTATGTGGCAAAATAAGAAAGGTTGTCTTACTAAAAGACAGTGTTACGGTTCTATGATTTTTGTTGTATTATTAATATTCCACATCATAACATCATGTGGAGTATTGGGAGTTAAAGAGTTAATGCTCCAGCTCTGTGGATCGTTGATAGTTCTGGGTGTGCCTGTTTCAGAAGAGAAGAACTCCATTCCCCAGAGGACTTTGCGATGCTTTGCGTTCTTACGTGTTTACGCTCAGAGAGAAAGATAAAAACTGTCTGCGGTCATGGGACTTTCTCTTCACTTCAGGACCGAACTCGGCAGTGGGTATTTGTTGCAGTCGTCCACCTTCAGCGTTAGCGTAAGGCCTTCGGTTTATCGGACACTCTCTCTCTCTTGCTCATTTTATTTGATCCATTTGTCTCAACTCCAATTATATTATATTATATTGTGTTATTTTCCTTTCTGATATCTTATTTAGTAAATTAGCTTTCCTCCTCAGATCGTTGCCACTGTTTTATTCCTAGGCCCATCTTCCTTCTCCTTTTTCCATTTTCCCCTTCCCCTTCCCTGGGGTGTGGGCCCGTGGGTCCCCTGCCTCAATTGTCACGGTACCAGGTCAAACTGTCCCGCAAACCGCTGACATTTTTGGCGCCAAACGTGGGGCACGACTCGCTGCCTTAGCCGGGCAGAGACATACTTTTAGAGTGAATCTCTGTCTTTTGTTAGGAAGCTTATCTGTACTGCAGGTCCTGTACGGCAAAACACGACCTTGAAGTCCAGGCGTACTGCCAGTTCTTCTGGGATATTTGTAAACTTTTCGGGTGCTGCCAGCTTGTTTGAGTAAAAGAAAAAAAAAATGTTTTTACTGTTTCTGTTAAAACTGCCCTTACAGGGATTGTATTTCATTACTTTTTCCCTTTTAATGCTCAAAACGTACTGGAACTTGGTTAAGCTTGCCAGTCTGATCTATGGAGCCTGATCCCTATATGACAAACTAAAAGCAGTGATGGAGGCACCTACCAAATACCTGGGCACCCCGACTAATGTAACAAACGATACCATGTTAACAAACCAAACAATATTTGAATGGGTGTCCAGGTTCTCCTCTCAGTTCCTTATGAATTTTCAAGATTACAGCTTAGGGACTATGTTAACGATTGGGATATCAGTCCTCCTGAATGTATCCCTTATAATGGCACTTTACACCATGTGGAGGAAGCTTTTCCCAGAAACAGAGAATGCTGAATGGCAGGGAGAGTGGAGAGTTTTAGGAAAGAAATTAGAAGCATGGGGTAACCTGGTGCCATGAGATTTTACTCCTGAACACTTGCAGGATCCTGAGGAGCTAGGCCTGTATCTGAGTAATGGGTGTTGTGGCTCAGAAAGATCTGAGGTGTAAAAGCTTATCTGGGGCTTGGCTTATGCTTACTGAGGCATATATACTGTTTGGGAGAGAGAGAGAGAGAGTGTCCAAACTGAGGCGCAGGCCAAAGAGGAAAACCTCCCAGGCACATCTGACCAGCCAAAGGAAGCACCAGTATCAAAGTCAGTTGCCCCGGTGGAAGGCCAGAAATGGAAACGTGTGTCCTCATGCCTAGAACGCAAAGAAGAGGTGGCGAAAAAAGAGGAAGATTCAGGCAAAGAGGGGTCCTCAACACCACCACCACCAAGAAAGGCAACAAAGAAAAGTGAGAGGCATGGACATAGTGATGATGAGGCTCAAGAAAGAAGTTTATTCGACGTCCGGATGAGAGTATTGTCACTTGGTTGCTTCGGTGTTGGGACAACGGGGCCAACAGTGTGTCCCTAGACAGTAATGAAGCTCGCCAACTAGGAAACATTGCCCGTGACCCAGCTGTCTACAGAGGGATCAGCAGGTATATGGATAGAATCGCCAGCCTCTGGCAACGAATGTTAGTAGCTGTGAGGGAAAGATATCCCTACAAGAGTGACCTGGCACCTAAAGTGAAAAGATGGAAAACTATTGAGGAAGGCATCCAGTATTTGAGAGAAACAGCTGTGGCGGAAATGCTGTATGATATCACGTTTGATCCTGAAGATCGGGACCATGATCCAGAGAAAGTAAGGAGTACACCCGAAATATGTCAGAAGCTTTCAAAAACAGCACCAGAAAGGTACGCCGGTACACTAGTGACAACGTTCAACAGATATGAGGACCAAGACAGAAAACCCCCAGTTTTTGAACTGATTCTTACACTTCAAAACTTTGAACAAAAATTTCCGCCATCACACGCTTCCATTTCAGCCATATCAAGGTTAGAAGGACAGATGGAAGGTGTGTTAGAGAAAGTATCCCGACTGATTGATAGGGTTGAAGTGATTACAGCTATCGGAAGCAAACGCCGTCCTGCTCGAGCAAATGACAGCACTAACTTCATGTCACGTGTGGATCTGTGGAGTTACTTACATGAAAATGGAGAAGTAATGAAGGAATGGCATCAAAAACCCACTCCTGCACTGCGAGCACGGGTGAGAGAATTACCACACAGATCAACGACCAGTGAAGTTGTTCCTGTCACTACAGGTAACCAATAAAGGGGCCCTGCCCTCAGCCAGAGGAGGGAAAGGGATAATAGAGTGTATTGGACTGTGTGGATTCGGTGGCCTGGCACATCAGAACCACAAAAATATGAGGCACTGGTGGATACTGGTGCACAGTGTACTCTAATGCCTTCGAGTTATAAAGGGACAGAACTGATCTATATCTCTGGAGTGACTGGGGGCTCTCAGGAATTGTCTGTGTTGGAGGCAGAAATAAGCCTCACTGGTAAAGACTGGCAGAAGCATCCTATAGTGACCGGACAGGGGGCTCCATGCATACTCGGTATTGGCTATCTCAGAAGGGGGCACTTTAAGGATCCCAAGGGGTACCGATGGGCTTTTGGAATAGCTGCTGTGGACACAGGCAACATTAAGCAGCTATCTGTTTTACCTGGCCTGTCAGAAGATCCGTCCATTGTGGGGTTGCTACAAGTGGAGGAGCAACAGGTACCAATTGCTACAAAAACGGTGCACAGACGGCAGTACCGCACCAACAGGGATTCCTTGCTCCCCATTCATAACTTGATCCATCAGCTAGAGAGCCAGGGAGTGATCAGTAAAACTCACTCACCTTTTAACAGCCCCATATGGCCGGTGCGCAAAGCCAGTGGAGAATGGAGGCTGACGGTAGATTACCGGGGCCTGAATGAAGTCACACCCCCACTGAGTGCAGGTGTGCCAGATATGTTGGAGCTGCAGTATGAACTGGAGTCAAAAGCAGCCAAGTGGTATGCCACCATTGACATTGCTAATGCCTTCTTCTCAATTCCTTTGGCCACAGAATGCAAGCCACAGTTTGCCTTCACCTGGAGGGGTGTTCAGTACACCTGGAACCGTTTGCCCCAGGGGTAGAAGCACAGTCCAACCATTTGCCATGGGTTGGTCCAAACTGCATTGGAACAGCGTGGCGCTCCTGAGCATCTGCAATACATTGATGACATTGTTGTATGGGGCAATACAGCAGAGGAAGTCTTTGAGAAAGGAGAGCAGATTATCCAATTCTCCTACGAGCTGGCTTTGCTATCAAGCGAAGCAAAGTGAAAGGGCCTGCACAAGAAATTCAGTTCCTAGGTATAAAGTGGCAAGATGGACGTCGTCACATCCCAACAGATGTGATTGACAAAATCACTGCCATGTCTCCACCCACCAGTAAGACAGAAACCCAAGCTTTTCTGGGTGTAGTGGGCTTTTGGAGAATGCATGTTCCAAACTACAATCTCATTGTGAGCCCTCTCTATCGGGTGACGCGGAAGAAGAATGATTTTGTGTGGGGCCCTGAGCAGCAGCAGGCTTTTGAGCAAATTAAGCAGGAGATAGCCCGTGCCGTGGCCCTGGGGCCAGTGCGGATGGGACAGGACATAAAGAACATCCTCTACACTACTGCTGGAAAGGAAGGTCCCACTCTGTGGCAGCAAGAGAAGTACTTACTGATGTGGATTTTCTGGTGAGGTTTTGGAGTTGTGTCCTTGTTCCTGTGCAGTGTGCTTGAGCAACTGCAACTATTTGTCCTTAATGGAGACTGCAAATACAGTTCAGGCAGCAATAATAATGACAAAGTTAGGCAGATAATTAACTTTGCCAACCCTTAATTAAATGTTTTACTGTGCGTTTTCAATCAAATACCTAGTTGCTAAATTGGTTTAGAATGACAACATTGAGTGCAGCTTCAACAAAAAAAAAAAAAAAAAAAGAGTATTTCTACTTCAACAGGTAAGGTATGTGACAGATTAAATATTACTGATGAGTAGATTAAAAAAGTCAAGCTAATGCCAAATTGTGTTTTAACATCAGAAGAGCCTACACATGTTTCTCTGCCTTTACCATTAGCAACTGAGTCTGTGACAGTGTAGAGATGCTCATCCCTTTCCAACAACTTTGGAAAAGTCTCCCCATCCTTAGGCTCCAGCAATAAATAAGAAATATGGTGCTAAGCAGAAAGGCAATAAAACCAACATCAAAACAATCTGAATACTTACAATTTTGCCCCACATTATTTTGTTTCTGTAAATTACTGTTCACCTGCTGACGTTTTCCATGGGAATAATATACTCAATTTTGATACTCTGGTTTTGCTTTTATATTCTTTATCTATATACATTTATAATTTCTCAAAGTTTTCCAATATCAGAATAAACTGTTCAACATCATCATTTGGCATAATCACTGGTCAGAAAAATCTACTTTCATTCAGCCCATTGGAGTTATTTTAGAATTGAACCTATGTGGGAGTGGAGACTTAGGCTGTTTAGCAGTGAACACTGAGATATCATTTCCTGACATGAGAAACACGTCATTTGAGAATTCCCAAATTTACATCTTCTCAGGCAGACCATACAAATTTACTAAAGTATGCTTTTCATGTTAAGTCAGTGAGGACAGAATGTTTACACAAAGTTTATATTTGATAGGTGTGTTCACTGTACAGGCACGGAAAACCAAGAGAAGTGAGTTTTATCTGTTCTGTGGCTATAGACCTGCAGTCTGCTCCAGCAGATCATGTCACCTGGATAAAATCATATGTATCTCTACATGACACGATTTTAAGGAATAGTACTGTATCATGCTTATAAGTCCGTACACTATCCATGCGCACATCCATCCATTAATTCAGGAAAACAAGAAAAGCTTTAACAAAAAACAAAACCAGAAAAAGGTATTCTTTGTTTGTGTTGTTTCAGTCTGTTATTATTAACCCTGAACATAATTATTACAAGGCTACTTTGGTAGAGAAAAATAAAGAATAACTTAAGTGAAAATATTTAAAATTCCGTCTGTGGAAAAGCAAGGCATTTAGACCATAGTAACCAGATACAGGAAAAGAAAGGTCTTATGTGCTATGGTGCAAATATTTACTTTTTAGTGATGGTGTACAAAAAATGTACAGATGTATTTGATCTTGTAGGTGCTTTAACAATTATGTATTTTTTGCAAATAAGATGTTCAATTTCTAGCTTTATCTTGGGAAATGTAATATCAGGAAAATTGCACTTGTACTTGGTCAAACAAGTGATGAGATATAAAGATGAAACTGAAAAACTAGATAATAAAACATCAACTAAATTATATTTTAAACATAGGGGGTTTTAGTACAATTAAAGTAGTCTGCATAATTTTCAGGTTATTTTGTCCCTTTTTCATTGCCTTTTGTGATGAATTGTTTTGAAAAGATTGGTGCAGATAAAGAAAGACTTCCTGATATATTTTTTCAGGAAATCAGGAATATTCCTCATTAATTTATTAATCAAATAATAGTTTGCACATTCATTCAACTTCTCTGTTTCCAGATATATGCTATCATATTTTTATATACTTTTCTGGGGAAAAAAGCCACACAACTGTAATGAACATACAAAGGATGCTAACTTGCTGTTTTAGCTCATTCTGGTATACGACTGTCAATTCTAAAAATGATTACAAAAGGCTATAAAGCAATAAAATGGACAACATTTAATAGTTCAGTTCCTACAATTGCTAATGGTTTGTCATTTCATTTAAATTCACTTCTGCAATCCTAAACACACTGTACAGTATATTTGCTATCCACAGACTCATTAATTTCAATGAATCTGGGTAGGCAGCAGCAATTACATCTCTAATGCTACAGTGACAGATGTTTAAAAGGCCTCGAAGTATTACAGTCGGAAGTGTCTTCAAATACTAATAACACTGAAGACCTCCAAGGCCCTTTAAGATTCCTGTATTTTTAATTTTTGTTCTCTAAGAATCTCTTCTGGAGTTAAGTTAGTAATAACCATAGCCTTAGGATGTAATAGCTGGGAGCTTGAGTGCTCTGTCGTACTAAGCCAAGGAGTTATTTTGCTGCCATGCTGTCTACACCCAATCACCTAATATCAGTAACAGTACAAACTGCCAGCAATAACCCTTTGCTTCTGGTGGCACTGAGACTGGATAGCCTGAAGGTCAAGAACTTTAGTGTATTCAATACGCTGAAAATATGAATTTCCATGCACTTTAATATTCTGTAGTAGTGCTGTTGGAAAAAGCAAAAAGCTTTTGTTTTATCCAGCTTTTAAAGCACAGTGAGAAGTACTTTACACTCTCCTGTCTGGTAACCCTCTCGGTTTTCAAAAACACTAAAGTAATGGCTGTGTGACTGAACATTTGCATTTTGTAACAACTTTGGAAAATAGCTCTTTGTTCCATCTGGTGACTGAGACATAAAAGGGGAAAACTGTCAAAGCCTCACTCTGATATTCAGCGTTTTGATCCTGCTAAGGTCCAAAAGGACTCTAAATCCCCATGAATGCATGTTGTCCTAATGCAGCTCCCAAAGACAGCCAGTCAGACACATAGCGCAGCATCCTATTTTTGTCTGGGAAAATAAAGCTGTCTCCTGCAGGTTCAAAGCTAGCAAGTTCTGCTTGGAATTTTATCTTCAAGCAAACCTAAAATCTCCCCACAACAGCTGTTGAACAAACCTCATCACAGCTAGATAAAAATCTAAAGATAATTTTTATCTGGTTCCTACAAGGTTTGCTCCACAGTCACCCCAGACTACATATTAAATGTTTATGAATTCAAAAACTTCTGGCGCTTGTAGCCTGAGTTTGTAATCAGTAAGTGTAGAAACAGTTTTTATTATTTCACTGAGCCTCTAGGAAAGCAACTTAAGCTTTGCCAAGAACAGCTACCTTGAAAATATTTCCAAATTAAGTAAAAATGGCTGAGTAGCTTTCTCTTATTGTGACTTAAGAGTATGTGAAATTGGACGAGTGATAAACAAATAAATGACAAATAATAAAGGAAAATCCAGAAGCTTATAAACTCACTCTTCATTTCTGTTATTAACAAATGTAGTCTAGTATGAGGATATTTGAGATGCCTCATTTTCAAGCAAGAACAGAAGTGCCTTCACAATGCTACTTTAACTTTTGTCAACAGGATAAAGTGCCAGATCCTGCACTCGGGTCACAACAGCTGTGTGCAATGATACAGGCTTGGGGGGCAGAGTGGATGAAAGGCTATATGTAGAGAGATGGTCTGGGTATAGTTGACAGCTGGTGTACACAGGTGGCCCAGAAGGCCACTGGCACTCTGACTTGTATCAGAATTACTGTAGCCACCTAGAGCAGGGAGATCATCATAGCTCAGTACTCAGCCCTGGTGAGGACCCATCTTGGGCACTACTGGAAAACTGGAAAAAAGAAAACATTACTTCCATTTTTAAGGCAGACAGAAAGGAAGACCCAGGGAATTACAGACCAGTGAGCCTCACCTCTGTGCCTGGGAAGATCATGGAGCAGATCCTCCTGGTTACCGTGTTAAGGAACATTCAAGACAAAGAGGTAAAGTGAGACAGCCAGCATGGCTTCACCATGGGCAGGTCCTGCCTGACAAATCTGGTGGCCTTCTACGATGGAGTGACAGCACTGGTGGACAGGGGAAGGGTAATGGATGGATTTCTGCAAAACCTTTGACATAGTCCCTCACCATATCCTTCTCTCCAAATTGGAGAGGTATGGATTTGAAAGATGGACTGGTTGGCTGATTGCAGCCAAAGAATTGTGATCAACAATTCTATGTCTGGGTGGAGAGCGGTCATGAGTGGTGTCCCAAGAGTCAGTCTTGAGACTAGTGCTCTTCAACATCTTTCTCAGTGACACAGATGATGGAAATGAGTACAAGTTTGCGGACAACACCAAGCTGAGCTGTGCAGTCAATACATTGGGAGGAAGGAAAGCCATCCAGAGGGACCTGGACAGGCTGGAGAAATCAGATTTGGGCTGGAGCAATCCCGGGTATTTCTACAGACAGGGGGAAGCACTCCTTGACAGCAGCCCTGCAGAAAAGGACTTGAGTTCCTGGTGGAAGCTTCGCATGAGTCAGCATTGCATGCTCACAGCCCAGAGGGCCATCTGTATCCGAGGCTGCATTATCAAAGGGGTGGCCAGCAAGGAGAGGGAGGTGATTGCCCCCCTCTACTCAGCTCTTGTGAGGCCCAACCTGGAGTACTGCATACAGGCCTGGGGCTTCCAGCACAAGAAAGATGTGGAGCTCTTGGAAGCGGTCCAGAGGAGGGGCACTAAAACGATCAGAGACCTGGAGCATCTCTCCTATGAGGAAAGGTTGAGGGAACTAGGCTTGCTTAGCTTGGAGAAGCTTCCAGGGAGAACTCATTGTAACCTTCCAGTATTTGAAGGGAGTGTATAAAACAAGAGGGGGAACAAGTTCAGAGAAGGGCAACAAAACTGGTGAGGGGTCTGGAGCACAAGTCTTATGAGGAGCGGCTGAGGGAGCTGGGATTGTTTAGTCTGGAGAAGAGTAGGCTCAGAGGAGACCTTATTGCACTCTACCACTTCCTGAAGGGGGGTTGTGGTGAGGAGGGGGTGGGCCTCTTCTCCCTGATAAATAATGACAGGACGAGAGGGAATGGCCACAAGTTGTGCCGGGGAAGATTTAGATTAGACCTGAGGAAACATTTTTTCTCTGAAAGAGTGGTCAGGCACTGGAATGGCCTGCCTAGGGAGGTGGTTGAGGCACCATCCCTAGCGCTGTTCAAGAAGCGTTTAGATGAGGTGCTAAGGGATTTGATTTAGTAGTAGTTGGGTAGGGATAGTGATAGGAGGATGGTTGGACAAGATGATCTTGTAGATCCTTTCCAACCTTATGAACCTATGAACCTAAGTGTTCACATGCGTTGATGGTGATAGGACAAGGGAGAGTGGTTTTAAACTAAGATGGGAGATTTAGGCTACATATCAGGATGAAGTTTTTCACTCGAGGGTGGTGATGCACTGGAACGTTCTGCCCAGCTCGTAGAAGCCCCATCCCTGGAGGCATTCAAAGCAAGGCTGGATGTGGCTCTGGGCAGCCTTATATTTAAGGTCTTTTTCAACACAGGCCATTCTATGATTCTAGGATTCTATGTGAAATGCTGGAGCGTTGGTTTTAAATTTCCACAGTTTATGAACTAAAAACATCAAAAAGAGACATTCCAAGAAACCATTGAGAAGCACAGACTCGCTGTGGATGCCTCATCCCTGGAGGTGTTTAAGGCCAGGTTGCATGGTGCCCTTGGCAGTCTGATCTCGTACGTGATCTAGCAGCTGGCAACCTTCCCTGAGGCAAGGTGGTTGGAACTTGATGATCCTGGAGGTTCATTCAATCCCAAGCTATTCTGTGATTCTATTGATGTATTTTTACTAGAAACAAGATCTGAATCCTCAATGCTGAGAATGAACGTACACATTAATGCTATGCTAAAAAATACAACCACTGTTATTGCACATACTAACCCATCACTTTCAAGTGAATCTTACAAGTCAGAGGCACTCACGGTATCTCAAAAAATGTATCAACTTAAACATGGAAATCAAGCTCCTTTATCATGAAAATAGTGTTGACCTTCAAGTGTAACATCAACCAGGAAAAGAAATAAAGGCAAGAGAAAATAATGTTCAGCTCAGCAAAACTGTTCCCACCACGTTTTAAGTCAGCCACTTTATTTCAATGGAGAACAACCAAGATAGGGTGCAACCTAGGTATGATGAAATGGAAGATTCACCAGCTTGCATAGTAATATCAAGTTAGTATGCTGATTCGCCGGGAAGGAATTAGAGATGAAATTCCAACACAGTAGCCGACTAAAGCCCAGAAAATATATTCATAAAAAAATTCCTGTAGGAACAGAAACTATCCTGAAAAGTTCCATATAAGGAATTACACAGTCTCTATTTTTTGCATGCTGAAATTATTTTTAAGTATCTAGACCTTCAAGTTAGAGCACAAAATCACTCTTCATGTTATGTTTCATGTAATGTTATCTCAGTAATGTCACAGACGTAAAAAATAAGTTGTTATATGCCTTCTAATCCACTCAGATAGGTTTCTAAGTCTACAAGCATTTGAAAAAGATGTTATGGAGGATACACCAACTCTACAGAGACCGTGTGGCAGAAGAATGACAGCCTTGGTTCTGGGATAATTGTTAAAATACCAGGGATGTTAACTCCTGCAGGAAGATCCCTGTCAAATCAGCAGTCTACGGAGTTTGCTAGCACAGTCATCTGTAATCTGAGAGTCACGACTATAGGTTTAAGAGAGGAAATTTTCCCTTTACAAAAAGAAAATTAAGAAAAGAAAATGTCTCATGTGGTTGAAAATGTATTAACTGTGATTATAACCACTCTTCATTTAAAAATAATGGGATTCCACTTGCAGAAAGAGTATCCTAATTTTAGGACTCTGCAGTATGATTAATTTCCAAAGTAGGCAAAAAAATTACAGGGAATTCTAACAGATTTCAGTCAACATCATTTGTATTAATGGTTTTCCTATTTGATAAAATAAAGGAAAAACATCTTTCTCATGCATTTAAGGCAGAAGGCCTAGAAATTCAGGAGGAAACAAGGAAAAAATCACATGTGAATGCAGTGCTTTCCAGTATGTTATGATATAAGCTCCAGTGTACTGCACAGCATTTGCACTAAACAGTTTCCTAGCATAAATTAAAGTATCCATATTTAATGAAGTACACATTGCAAAGGATGGTTACAATGCCCTGAG
Source organism: Cyrtonyx montezumae (assembly GCF_038088225.1). Classification (NCBI taxonomy): domain Eukaryota; kingdom Metazoa; phylum Chordata; class Aves; order Galliformes; family Odontophoridae; genus Cyrtonyx; species Cyrtonyx montezumae. The sequence continues at coordinate 2,402,975 of NW_027072039.1, forward strand.
ATTCTCAAGCTTGATGTTTAGTTCTTGAAGGAAAATAAGAAAATATAGCAAGCAGCTTGCTGCCTCAGCAGGCTGGGGAAAGCTGTCAGCACTGGCTCTTATTAAGGGAAGTTCTGGTCTGTTCCCCTCCCAAACTCTGGTCAAAATCCACACCTGGACAATAACACAGACACTGGATATCAATAGTTATGACAGGAAATCTTCATTTCTTCAGTGACATATCTCCTTTTACATTTGATCTAATTCTTTCAGGGACTGCAAATTCTTCCTGTCTCAATATGCATAGGAGCATATTTGAACCCTTCTTTTTTTCAGGTCATCATTCTTTTTTTCAGGTTTGTGATGTCCCAGAAAGAGAACTTGCTGTGCATATAAACAAAACTGTGACTCGCAATGGTGCACGGGCCAGTGCAGCCCACTTCTGTGATGAATGGGGCAGGGGAACCTAGAGATCCACATCCTAGGAAAGGGAAAAGGGAAAAATGGGAAAGGGTAAGGAGATGAGTCTAAAAACAAAACAGCAACAATGATCTGAGGAGAATTAATTTATTAAATAAAATATTGTAATGCAAAATAACACAATGTAATGCAATATAATTGGAATTGAAGTTAATAGAAAAAAAATATGGGAGAGTGTCCAAGAACAGAAGGCCTTATTCTAGTGCTGAAGACAAGACAGCTAAGGCATATACACACTGCAGATGAACAGAAAGAGAGACATTTTGTGACTTGCCACTACAGTGCTTTTGATTTGGGATGCTTTCTGCATCAAGGCAAGTCGCAGGAGTAAGGGAGTGAGCACAGATCCCTGTTGGGAAATGGCTGCAGGAGCAGGGAGGTCACGGTGATATGTATGAGCATAGTCTGCACTGCTGCACAGACTATATACTCATGGAAAAGTATTAGATGTTGATAGAAGGTCACGATGTCCCTGGGCCAAGTGAATAATAAGTGAACAATAAGGCTCTCCGGGTAATAAACTGAAGCCTGCACTCATAATATTTGAGTCCTGTCGTGCTTCCCTGCCCGAGAGCAATTGACTCGGACCCTGATATCCGCGGCAACTGGCGCCCGAACAAACGGAGGATTGACTCGGGACCGGGCAGATGGAGAGCACCAGCGTCACATTGCCGAGCTGGGGGGCGATTTCGCCTAGACTGACCATGAGGGGTCTGAATGGATCCGGAGGGCGTGGAAGTGTAGCTCCAGCACATCCCGGAGTATGCACTGCGGGCAGCAGTGGGACGCGGGTTGCAGTGCACCATGGAAGGACAGGTAGCCCTGAAGGTATTTCAGAGCTTCTTAGCAAAGCAGGAGGTAGATTCTAGCACTATTAAGCAGGTGCCGGGGTTAATAGCCTTTAGTAAAGCAGAGGGATTGTTAGCTCGTTCAGATGGGTTTTTTGGGGACAAAGAGTGGTGCAGGCTCGGGGATACTCTCTGATATAAGGTTATTAAAGGGGTGAAGAAATTGATGAAACCATGGCGGAATGTAGTAGACTGCATTAAGAAGCATAAAATAAAAAAAAAAAAACAAGTAGAGGCTTCGGCTGCACGCCAGCTGGAAGCCTTGGGTCCTGACGCCGGCCGCATTAAGCCCAGGGTCGGCTATATACCAACACCCCACGTAGGCAGCCCAGTGCCAGTTCACCGTGGCAGTGCCTTGGGAGACGGATCAGCAGCGGCCCCTCCCGTCCCTCCCCAGGATGGCCTTTTCGAAGATGATGATGATGATGGGCCTGATTTGTTTCCACCGGACCCTGACAGGGGCAACGGCCAGGAGCTGCGGGCTGCACACCCTGCCACTTCCCCCCTCCTTCCCCCATCTGCGCCTGTAGGCGGGGGATCTGGCTCGATAATGGCTGCTTCGCCCCTCCCTGTCGCTCACGGCCCGCGCCCCTCGTGGCTAAACTGGTCGGCAGTGGCCAGAGAGGGTGGTGGGTATGGGGATATGGGGATGATGGAGGCGGTGAGTCAGGCATTCCCGGTCCTATATGAGCACGGGAATGATGGAGGCTGGCAGGGGGACTATGCCCCGATAGGTTGGAAAACACTTTCCCAACTAAGGGCCACGGTTAATGATAGTGGCTTACACGGGGAGCCCACTAAACAGATATTAAATTATATTTGGGGGATTAGTGTGCTTGTTCCGAAGAATATCAAGGTGATAGTACGCATGATAATGAGCCAGTCAGAGCAATTGTTATGACAGGCCCATTGGCAGAGACTGTGCGAAATTAGTGCTAACACCCCCTGTGCTGACACCAACCCTTTGTTCTGAGTAATAGCCCAGCAATTAATGGGTGCTGGGCCATTTGCCACTCCCGGGATACAGATGCAAACAGAGCCTGATGTGTGTTTGGAAAGTATGCCACTTGCTCAGCTGGCAATGGAGATGGTTAAGACATCTGCACCAACCCCCTCGTACATGTCCCTAAAGCAGGGCTGTGAGGAGTCTTTTGTCACTTTTATAGATTCATAGGTTCATAAGGTTGGAAAGGATCTACAAGATCATCTAGTCCAACCATCCTCCTATCACTATCCCTACCCACTGAACTACTAAATCAAATCCCTTAGCACCTCATCTAAACGCTTCTTGAACAGCGCTAGGGATGGTGCCCCAACCACCTCCCTAGGCAGGCCATTCCAGTGCCTGAACACTCTTTCAGAAAAAAAATGTTTCCTCAGGTCTAATCTAAATCTTCCCCGGCGCAACTTCTGGCCATTCCCTCTCATCCTGTCATTATTTATCAGGGAGAAGAGGCCCACCCCCTCCTCACCACAACCTCCCTTCAGAAAGTGGTAGAGTGCAATAAGGTCTCCTCTGAGCCTCCTCTTCTCCAGACTAAACAATCCCAGCTCCCTCAGCTGTTCCTCATAAGATTTGTGCTCCAGATCCCTCACCAGTTTTGTTGCCCTTCTCTGAACACGCTCCAGGGCCTCAATGTCCATCTTGTAGTGAGGGGCCCAAAACTGAACACAGTACTCGAGGTGTGGCCGTACCAGACCGTACAGGGGGATGATCACCTCCCTGCTCCTCCTGGCTACACTATTTCTAATACAGGCCAGGATGCTGTTGGCCTTCTTGGCCACCTGGGCACACTGCCGGCTCATGTTAAGCTGAGCATCAACCAACACCCCCAGGTCCTTTTCCTCCCTATGTTCTTCAAGCCATTCTGCCCCAAGCCTATAGCATTGCATGGGGTTATTATGTCCAATCTTGTGGGACCTCTCCAGATAACCAGGAATTCTGATAGATGGCAGAAATTGGATTGGCAGTCACCTCTGCTAACTCCCTCAGCACCCTTGGGTGGATCCCATATGGCTTCATGGACTTGTGGCAGTTCAGATGCAGGAGTAGATCTCTGACCGTCTCTGCTTGGATCACAGGGGGTGCATTATTGTCAAGGTGTTATCCGTGACAGTGACTCAAGGGAAACCGAGAAGGGAGAGAGGAGAGAAAAAGAAACTGCGTCAGTGGCCGCGCGGCCGCCCAAGCAGAGCCGCGCTCCGGGAGGGGGAGGGGGAAACAGCGGGAAGAGATGGGTCTACAAGAAAACAACGGCACGATCTGAGAAGGAACGGTAATTTTACTAAATCTAATAAAATTGAACAATTGAGAGAGAGATAAAAATGTCCAAACCAAAAGCTGTGAGCTTACGTTAAGGAGGAACTGCAGGAGAAGCACACGTGCTGAACCTCCACGGCAGCCCAGAGGAGCACGCCCAGGCAGAGCGCTGCCTGGCATCCGGTGCGGAGCTCCGCCCCTCCCCTCTGCTGCTCCCACAGCATTAACTCCTTATCTGCTGCATGATGCTCTGATGTGGAATACCGTCATCAAAACCACAAAACCACAACATCCCACACCTTATTCCACATCATCACATCATGCTTAACACACATCTATACATAAACAAAACAGTAATAAGTTACATAGAAACATATATATATAAATATATATATATATACATACATACACATGTAATTACAGACTGCATTCCCCCAATATCAAATTCCCTTGTGGGACACACTGGACGTCCCCATTTTTATCCATTACCCACCAGGTGCACCCAGGTCCCTGCGCAAAAACGGTTCCACAGAGGGGTTTGCCCTTCCCAGAGGCTGGAAGGACCCACACCGCTTTTCCCAACATGCTCCTCACATGTACCACAGGGACCTTATCTCCCTCTATGGTCTGTAGGAAGCTGGACTGTGTAGGACCCTCTCGGTTGACTGATCCCCTAGTGTTGACCAGCCATGTGGCTTCTGCCAGATGCTTCTCCCAGTGCTTGAATGTCCCACCACCCATTGCTCTCAACATGGTTTTTAACAACCCGTTGTAGCGCTTGATCTTACCAGCAGCTGGTGCATGGTAGGGGATATGGTAGATCCATTCAATGCCGTGTTCTTTGGCCCAGATATCCACAAGAGAATTTTTGAAATGAGTCCCATTATCGGACTCAATTCTCTCCGGAGTGCCATGTCGCCACAGGACTTGTTTCTCGAGCCCTAAGATGGTGTTTCAGGCGGTAGCATGGGGTACTGCGTATGTCTCAAGCCACCCAGTGGTCACCTCCACCATGGTGAGCACGTAACGCTTACCATCACGAGTTCGTGGCAAGGTGATATAATCAACCTGCCACGCCTCCCCATATTTATACTTTTCCCATCGCCCTTCCTGCCAGAGGGGTTTCATCCTCTTGGCCTGTTTAATTATGGCACGTGTCACAGTCATGGATAACCTGTGCAACAGCATCCATAGTTAAGTCCACCCCTTGGTCTCTAGCCCACTTATAGGTCGCATCCCTTCCTTGATGGCCTGAGGTCTCATGGGCCCACCGAGCTAAAAATAGCTCTCCTTTGTTCTACCAGTCCAAATCGATCTGAGACACCTCAGTTTTAGCAGCTCGATCTACCCGATGGTTATTTTTCTGCTCTTCAGTGGCTCGATTCTTGGGCACATGAGCATCCACATGGCGCAACTTTACACCCAACCTTTTTGTTCGGGCAGCAATGTCTTTTCATTCTCTGGTAGTTCGTTATATGGTGGGGCCTCTTTAGCACGTGGTATCTCCTCTGATGGGGATGTTCCAAATTTCTTGCCTTCAGGCCAGTCCATGATCACCTCCAGGATTCCTGGACGGTTAAGATTCCCCATCCGAGCTCACTGTGTAATCAGTGCAATCCACTTACTCCAGGTGGCATCGATAGCATGATGGGTGGGGGGAACCTTTCCTTTGAACATCCAATTCAGCACTGGCAGTTGAGGTGCCAGGAGGAGCTGTGTCTCAGTACCAATTACTTCAGAGGCAGCCCGAACCCCCTCGTATGCTGCCAAAATCTCCTTCTCAGTTGGAGTGTAGCACTCCTCTGAACCCCTGTACGCTCTGCTCCAAAATCCAAGGGGTCGGCCTCAGGTCTCCCCAGAGGCTCTTTGCCACAGACTCCAAGTGGGACCTTTCTCTCCAGCAGCAGTGTAGAGGATGTTTCTCACATCCGGTCCCAACCGTACTGGCCCCAGGGCCACAGCACGGGCTATCTCCTGCTTAATTTGCTCAAAGGCCTGCTCCTGTTCAGGACCCCATGCAAAATTATTCTTTTTTCGGGTCACCTGATAGAGGGAGCTTACTATGAGGCTGTAGTTTGGGATGTGCATCCTCCAGAAACCTACTACACCCAGAAAAGACTGTGTCACTTTCTTGCTAGTGGGTGGTGACATACTGGTGATTTTGTCAATCACATCTCCTGGAATGTGACGACGTCCATCTTGTCATTTTACTCCCAGGAATTGAATTTCTTGGGCAGGTCCCTTCACTTTGTTCCGTTTAATAGCAAAACCAGCACCCAGAAGAATTTGGAGTATTCGCTCTCCTTTTTTAAAAACTTCCTCTGCTGTATCACCCCACACAACAATGTCATCAATGTACTGGAGGTGCTCAGGTGCCCCACCCTGTTCCAGTGTGGTTTGAATCAGCCCATGGCAGATGGTTGGGCTGTGTTTCCACCCCTGGGGCAAATGGTTCCAGGTGTACTGAACGCCCCTCCAGGTGAAGGCAAACTGTGGTCTGCACTCTGTGGCCAAAGGAATAGAAAAGAATGCATTGGCAATGTCAATAGTGACATAACACTTGGCTGCTTTTGACTCCAGTTCATACTGCAGCTCCAACATATCTGGCACAGCAGCACTCAGTGGGGGTGTGACTTCATTCAGGCCACGGTAATCTACCGTCAGCCTCCATTCTCCACTGGCTTTACGCACCGGCCATATGAGGCTGTTAAAAGGTGAGTGAGTTTTGCTGATCACTCCCTGGCTCTCTAGCTGACGGATCAAGTTATGAATGGGGTGCAAGGAATCCCTGTTGGTGCGGTACTGCCGTCTGTGCACCGTTTTTGTAGCGACAGGTACCTGCTGCTCTTTCACTTTCAGTACCCCCACAACAGACGGATCTTCTGACAGGCCAGGTAAAACAGATAGCTGCTTAATGTTGTCTGCATCTTCAGCAGCTATTCCAAAAGCCCATCAGTATCACTTGGGATCCTTGAAATGTCCCCTTTTGAGATAGACAATACCGAGTATGCATGGAGCCCCCTGTCCAGTCACTATGGGATGCTTCTGCCAGGTTTTACCGGTGAGGCTTATTTCTGCCTCCAACACAGACAGTTCCTGAGAACCCCCAGTCACTCCAGAAATATGAATCAATTCTGTCCCTTTATAACTCGAGGGCATCAGAGTGCACTGTGCACCAGTGTCCACCAGTGCCTTATATCTTTGTGGCTCTAATGTGCCAGGCCATCTAATCCACACAGTCCAATACACCCTATTATCCCTTTCCCTCCCCTGGCTGGGGGCAGGGCCCCTCTATTGGTTACCTGCAGTGATGGGAGCAATTTCATTGGTGGCTGATCTCTGCTGTAGTTCTCTCACCCGTGCTCGCAGTGCAGGAGTGGGTTTTTTATGCCACTTCCTCATGTCCTCTCCGTTTTCTCGTAAGAAGCTCCACATGGCTACACGTGACATGATGTTACTGCTGTCATTTGCTCGTGCAGAGAGGCGGTTGCCTTTGGTGGCCGAGACTTTCAACAGTTTGATCAATTGCTTCATCAGATTCTTTGGGTCATGCTCGTCTTCATCAGGTGTTTCCAATACTGACACAGGTTCATCCCTATTCATCAGTAACGACAGTTCCTCCAGTATAGTTTCCTGTGTCTTCTTCATCTCACCTACTTCTTCTGCTACTATAGCTGCAATGGAAGCACGTGATGGTGGAAACTGTTGTTCAAAGTTTTGGAGTGTAATAGTCAATACATAAACTGGGAGTCTTCTGTCTTGACCCTCGAATCTATGGAACATTGCTACCAGTGTACTTGCGTACTTCTCAGGTGCTGTTTTTGAGAGCTTACGATATACATCAGGTGTACACCTTACTCTATCAGGATCGCGGTTCTGGTGTGGATTGTTAGGGACGAAATTGGAATCATACAGCATCTCTACTATGGCTGTTTCTCTCAAAAATTGGATGCCTTTCTCCACGGTATTCCATCTTTCCACCTTAGGCTCCAGATCATCTTTGTAAGGGTATCTATCCTTTACAGCCACTAGTACTCGTTCCCAGAGGGTAGCGACTCCATTCAGACATCTGCCAATTCCTCTGTCGATAGCTGGGTCTCGAGCAATGCTTGCCAGTTGGCGGGCTTCGCTGCCATCTAGGGACACGCTGCTGGAACCATTCTCCCAACACCGCAGCAACCAGGTGACAATAGATTCACCCGAGCGCCGTAAAAACTCCTTTCTTGAACCTTGAATTTCAGTCATCTTTAGGGGCCGACGAGTAGTGGTAACAGTGACTTTATCATCATTGCTGTCTTCTCCATGTCTCTCACTTTTCTTAGTTGCCTTTCTAGGTGGTGATGGTGGTGGTGCTGAGGAGGGCCCCTCGCCTGGATCTTCCTTTTCTTTCTCTGCTTCTTCTTTCCGTTCTAGGCGCGAGGATGGCCGTGTCCATTTCTGGCCTTCCACAGGGGCAACCGACACTGATACCGGTGTTTCCTGTGATTGGTCAGGTCTAACTTCGAGGTTTTCATTTTTGCTTTGGACCTTGGTTTGGAAACCATTTCTCTCCAGAATATCAATTATGGCTCGATAAGCACAAGCCAGACCCCAAACAATACATTCCTTCTCAGATCGTCCTGAGTCCCATGACTCCTTACCTAAACACTCACTGAATTTCTCAGGATCCCACAGGTGCTCAAGATCAAAATTGCATAACACCGGGGGTCCCCACGCTTCTAATTTCTTTCCTAATTTTTTCCACCTTCCCTGCCATTCAACACTCGCTGGTTTTGAGGAAGGCTCCCTCCACATGATGTAAATTACTGTTGCCAAGAGTGCATTCAGAAAAACAGATAACACAGTTGCCAGGCTGACATCCTGAATATAGGTAAAGACCTGAAAAGAGTAACTGGAAACCAATCCAAATGCTGCATAATCTGTCACGTTAGCCAGAGTGTTTAGGCAGGAGGTATGTAACCCCCTCAGCACACTAAAGTAGCTGTATACATACATTACTCTGGTGCTGAACATGAGGAGCTTAAGAAGATGCCAGCATGCTATAAGGTACATGAAAAACCTTAGTCCACTTAGCACCAGATTTACAATGGAGTACCAATACTGCATTGCCCGCATTCTCCACCAATAATTGTCATGGTGTTATCCGTGACAGTGACTCAAGGAAAACCGAGAAGGGAGAGAGGAGAGAAAAAGAAACTGCGTCAGTGGCCGCGCGGCCGCCCGAGCAGAGCTGCGCTCCGGGAGGGGGAGGGGGAAACAGCGGGAAGAGTTGGGTCTACAAGAAGACAATGGCACGATCTGAGAAGGAACGGTAACTTTACTAAATCTAATAAAATTGAGCAATTGAGAGAGAGAGGGAAATAAAATTTCCAAACCGAAAGCTGTTAGCTTATGTTGAGGAGGAAAATGCAGGGGAAGCACACGTGCTGAACCTCCATGGCAGCCCAGAGGAATGCGCCCAGACAGAGTGCCGCCTCGCATCCGTTGCGGAGCTCCGCCCCTCCCTTCTGCTGCTCCCCCAGCATTAACTCCTTAACTGCTGCATGATGCTCTGATGTGGAATACCAGCATCAAAACCACAAAACCACAACAATTATGCGCCCCGTCCTGAACTTCCAGGTCAGGGCAAGTACCCTGTGGACAACTGCTCTGTCTATTAAAGACAGATGTGAAGAAGGCATTGAGAACCTCAGCCTTTTCCTTAGCATCTGTGGTTACATTCCCTGCCTCGTCGAGTAAAGAAGAGAAATTTTCCTTAGTTTTTCTCTTGCTGTTAATATATTTCTAAAAGGGTTTCCTGTTCTCCTTTACAGCAGTAGCCAGTCTAAGTTCAAGCTGGGTTTTAGCATTTCTAACTTTCTGCCTGCAAATCTTGGCCAGTTCTCTGTAGTCACCCCAAGTAGCCTGTCCCATCTTCCAGAGGACATAGACTATTCTTTTCTCTCGGAGTCTCAACAAAAGTTCCCGCTTCATCCACACTGGTCTTTTTCTCTTCCGGCTCGACTTATGGGACTCCAGGACAGCCTGCTCCTGTGCCTTTAAGATTTCCATCTTGAGGAGCATCCAGGCTTCCTGGACCCCTTTACTCCTCAGGAGCAAGTCCCAAGGGACCCTTGCAACAAGCGTCCTGAACAGGTCAAAGTCTGCCCTCCGGAAGTCCAAGGTAGTAGTTTTGCTAGTCACCCTCTTGATGTCACCCAGAATAGCAAACAGATGCTATTAATGGAGCTGATGTTCCAGATTGGATGAAACAGGCATTACTTCGTCAATGCGCGATGGAGAACTTTAACTCCTCCACTAGATCCATATTAATTACTCTTCCCATTGATGCCACTATTGAAATAATGTTAGAGTGCATGAGTAGGGTGCCCGTAGGACCACAGGCACTGCTGGTGGAAGCAGTGTGGGAGTTGGGGGGTAAGCTAGTTAAAGCACAGACTCAAGCCTTTACTGCTTTAGCACCATTGACAGTGGGAGAAGGGCAGAAAGCTCAGAGACCGAGATGGAGCCAGGGTCTTAACTTTCTGGTGCGGAAAGACAGGACACATGAAAAGGGACTGTAGGGCTAGGGTGCAGTTTGACAAGTGCAACTCAGCAACCCACAGCACCCTAGTGTGCCGCTCATCAGGAAACTCCCAGCCGAGCACGAAGGGCCATCGCACGCCGATAGTAATGGCAGCTCCAGTGATCAGCTCCCCAGGAAGAGTACCCCCCTCTCCAAGCCAGCAACACCTGATAACAGCCACCAACATGCATCCACAAGGGCCTCTGACTTGCGACTGGCAACAAAAGAAGCCTCAGCTTGGACCTGGCAACCAGAGTAGACATAACTCTCTTTGACAACCGACCCACTCGGATACCTACAACAACTTGGGGACTATTGGTTATATCTGGAACAACTATGGGTACTCTTTTGATTGGACGTTCTTTTACTGGACTTCATGGAGTAACTGTTTTACCAGGACTTATCAATGCTGACTTTAATGGAACTGTACAAATAGTGGCATAGATGCAATTTCCACATATTCAGATTCCAGCTGGTTCAAACATTGCTCAGTTAGTGCCACTACTTGTCTTGACACAGGACTTGCTGCCGCTCACTTCGGCAGTTCGAGGTGAGAGTGACTTTGGTTCCACTGGAGGACTGGTGCTACTTACAATGCCGATAAAATATTTTGGTCAAATCATCTCAACACGGGCTGTTGACCGCCGTAATCCATCTCTCCCTATTGATATCACTATCCTCAATGGACAGAGACAACTGCTGGGTGCACTGACGCAGTGCAAAAAGAAAAAGGGGGAGAAAATGGAGATAAGGGTCCTGGAATGGCTATTCACAAGTCTGCAATCAAAAACGATTCAGCAGTTAATTGACAATCTCGCAGAATTAATTTGAAAAGGACGCCAGAGGATACTTAGTATAGCTGGTGCCCTTAAAGAGCGTGGACTTGGATTGGTATTTGCAGACCTCAGATGAACTGGCAGCAAGCCTGCTGACTTTGGGAGCTGCTTTGACAGTGTGCTCTCTTGCTTCTCCAGTATTTAAATGGATGACACAACAAGATTGGCTGGTGATACCCAAACGAAGTAAAGTACCCTTAAAAGACGCCATCACAGTATTTATGGATGCTGGCCGAAAATCACGCAAGGCAGCTGTGACGTGGCACGGGGATCATCAGTGGAAGCACAAGATTCTACAAGCACAGCCCAGAGACTCTCTTCAAACACTGGAACTGCCAGCTGTGGTGTGGGCCATTATGGAATGGACACAGAACCCTATTAACATAGTGTCAGATTCACTGTATGTAGTAGGATTAGTAGAGAGAATAGAAGATGCCAGAATCAGGGAAGTTTATAATCAGCGTTTCTTTGAATTACTAATCATGTTACAAAGGGCAATCAGGGATGAAAAGTATGCAGTTATTCATATTAGAAGTCACAAATGGGCAGAAGGATTGGGCGAGGGGAATCAGAAGGCAGATGACTTGGTTGCCGTGTCTGTTCTCATCAATAAATTAGTATAAGCCCAAGAGGCTCAAGTATCTTTCACCAGAATGCTAAGGGTCTGCAAAAGTTATATGGGATCAGTTTAAACGAGGCCAGGGGAATTGTGCAAACCTGCCCAAGTTGTGCCGACCATGGTCCCGGATTAGGGTTAGGGGTCAACCCCAAGGGGCTTGGTCCTCTAGAGATATGGCAGATGGACATGACCCACATTTTGATCATGAATTCAGCAGACTGAAGTATGTGCATGTTACCATAGACACTTATAATAAATTCATTTGGGCTATGGCCCATGCTGGGGAAAAGGTATTGCATGTAACTCGACATTTGACAGTGTGTTTTGCCATAGTGGGACTTCCACAGGTAGTAAAAACAGACAATGGCCCCGCATATGCTAGCAAAAATTTTCAACAACTCTGTGATAAATGGGGTGTATGACATGCTATACCTAACTCTCTGACAGGACAAGCTGTAGTAGAAAGGGCAAATCAGACACTCAGAAGGTACATAAATAGACTCTCCAATGTGATGGATATTCAGGAACACCTATCCAGAGCACTCTTTGTGGTTAATTATCTGTGTATTTTTTGGGAGAACAAGGAGACACCTGCGCGGATTCATGGGCAGGTGCCTTCCAAAAACAATGTCAGGCAATTCTTTGTAAAATACCGAAATCCAAAAACAGGGATTTGGGAGGGTCCTGCAGAGGTAAAATACATGGGAAGAGGATAAATGTGTGTGCTCACCACCACAGGTCCCTTGTGAGTTCCAGCCAAATGGACCAAAGCAGCACTATCTGTTTCTGCTTATACTCCTGATTCGCTACATCAGGAGCCAGGCAATCACTCAAATATCACAACCAAAGAACCTGTGGGTGACCTGGGAGAACAAGACAGGCCAGACTGATTTCTGCTTGAGCCTCCAGTCTGCCATGGAACCCATCCAGACGTGCTTAGTGGGAACTCCGGGTTACAAAGTTGAGGACTTTACTGGGTTTGTAACTGATACACGCTGCAGTTGTGGCTATGTTTCAGAACGAAGTGCATGTCTGATGCAGCATCTGAATGTCCTTCCACCATGGGATCCTCAGGAATTAAATCTACTAGGTTCCCAGGCAGTGGGGAATGCCTCGGGGGGTTAGGGTCAGACATGTTTTTGGTTTGGACAATCACATCAAGGTTACAACGCGCAGGTTCAGTTATTCAGTAAAGACTGCTTGAGAAGTTGGACATGCTACCTAATTCTATCCCATTCTCTAACTCAGCAGGATGGACAATAGTCTCTCCTAAAAATCAGGAAGCGTTTTCTGTGTTGTTTTTCCTTTAACAGATAAGATAACTCAGTCACTTCATTGTATGCTTTATATGCACATTGTATATGTATTGGTGAACTCACTCTTCCTATGAATACCTTTTAAGATAATAGGGAGGTAGTTTTGTGAGCAATTAAGAGGCTAAAATTTAAAAAGGAAATATATAGATAGAAAATGGGGAGACTTATAAGGCAAGGAAAGAGGAGGTTCCCCTGAAGAGTACAACTGCTGCTGAGAAGATCATACACCCCGCTGCTCTAAGCAAAAGAGTAGGCGAGAGAGGCAGAGGCGTACAATGGTGGGGCTATGAGAATGACCTCTGAGGTGAAATCATCTTGACCTTTGTCTCCTAATCTGGAAGGCCTCTCAATGCTATACTGAAAGTGCTCACTGTATTAATTCAGATTGGCATTGAAAAAAAAAGAAAAGAGGGCTAAGAGAGAACTTGAAAGTATTCATTCTGGAAAATGAGTACACCAACAATACAGAATAATTGCTGCAATATAAAACTTCTGGAACAATGAAAAGATCATATTTTAGCCCAAGATGCAGTGACATGGTTTGATGAACAAGATAAGAAAAAGAAAAGGGGGGATTGTGATAAAAATAAGTTCTGTACTTGTTAATCAAACCGACTTGAGACAGATGTGTCAGTGTTTTTCAGTGGGTTTTTTTTCTGAGAGTTATGTAGTTTGTAGAAGTCTCAAAATAGATATATAAATATTTTGTCTAAAAACTTTGTAGTCTGTGCAAATTGGAGCCACACCACTTAGTTCTAACACCTGGACAATGAACAACAGATAGCAGTGACCTTCTAAGAAACTGCAAAAAAAAAAAAAAAAAGTGAAAATCTCCTCTTAAGTGCACATGATCAGAGCTGAAGAGGACTACAGCCTTCATCATCTCGATCACCAGGAGGCAGAGAACAAACCCCAAATAACAGCCGGTGCAGCCCAGGAAGAGAAAGATGAAGCACAAATGCAGAGATATGAGACAAAAAAAAGAGGGATTGGGAGGCCCCTGCTGTGTGCCTCTGGTGGAGCAGAGACTCCCGGCCACCCAGAGCTGTTTCGCTTGTTTATTGCTTGCTCAATAAGTTCCTTACTATTGGCAACAGTAATTTTTTTTTTTTTTTTTTAAGGAATGTGTTGTTTTAATCTTTTGGATCATAGTCAATCTATACGTAGTCAACTCCAATGGTTAAGGGATCAAACACGGAAAATACAGGTAGACAAAAATCTCATTGATGATTGGTTAGGATCATTATTTTGGGGTGTCTTTCCCCATGGTTTACAAGCCTTGAAAAGGAGAGTTTGCATTGACTATTGCTTATTGTAATCATGCTTATTGTGCTTCACATAGTGTATAGCTGTATTATGAGGGGTATTGACAAGGCTATACAGAAAGCTATGCTCGTACAAAAAGAAAAAAGGAGGAATTGTTCGGAAATGGCTGCAGGAGCAGGAAGGTCATGGCGATGTGTATGAGCATATCACCATCACTGCAGCACAGACTATATACTCATGGAAAACTATTAGATGTTGATAGGAGGCCACAATGTCCCTGGGCAAAGTGACAAACAACTCAAGGTGGACATGAACTGCTTCAGCTGAGCAACCCAAGTTGCCAAGATGTCTATGGGAAACTTCTGTGATTATGTTGTTCAGCCTGCCTTCAGCGAAGAGGGCCTCACAGGACTGCTGATAATTGTAACTATAGGTAATTTTTAGAGTAAGCTGTCCTTGACAGTCTATTCTGTTTAGCTAGTAGGTGTTCCCTTTGCGCTCTGTGTTATGCACTGGCCACGCTGATACGGTGCTTAAAGGAAACTACACTGTTTGAACCTTGAGAAAAGTAAAAGCAGGAGATGGTCTGTGGCGAGTGGGAGAGGAAAAGTGCACCTTGAAACAGGAGACAACCTGCCAGTGCTGCCTTTCAAATCCGCCGCCGACACACTCCTGCCTGGTTTCTTAGGATTAGGATGATACCAAAAGTCGCCTCCTCTAGAATGTGTTTCTCACTGATGTTAATTGTTGGGAGTTGTTTTAAAGTTGTTTTTCTCAAGGCCCTCTACCAATGGTTGTGTGATATTTTTTATATGCCCCTGTCTTAAACGCTATAAGAATAAGGCTGTCCAGGCAATAAAGTGAAGCGTGATCACACATATATTGAGTCCTATCATGCTTCCACGACCAAGAGCAATCGACTCGGACCCTGATATCCACGGCAGATCCCTGCTCTACAAACACCTGGATTTCAAGGCCCATTCCCTAGTGAAGGAACTCACTACTTCAGGTAAGGCATGGGGGGCCCTCAGGGCAGCTCTGTGCTAGCAAAGACAGACAGGCGATGAGGTGTGCCAAGTTTGGAGCAAGGACAATGGGGGAAGGTGTCCCAGAGGACCCTGGTGTCTGTGAGAGAGCCCTGCCGGGCGCTGCCCTCTGGCACCAATCAGGAATTGCTTTGGCAGCCCAGGCCCACTGCCAGTGCAAGGATCCCCTTCCCCAAATTGCATCCCTTCCCACTCCAGATTTACCCTAGGCACATGCTTTCTGCTCACTGGGCAAGGTCAAGAGGTGTGCGGGGCAGCTACCATACTTGAAGAACTCGTTGACGGCAAGGGAGAGCTTCTTGGCACTCCGCTCTCTCCTGCATTGGGTGAGGAAAGGGGTTACACAATGGTTGGGCTGTGCCAACTCTGAGCGCGATGTGTCCTTCTTTTGCTTTCCAGAAATCTGCAAAATGTGGGAGGGCACATCCACATACATTCGGAGACAGCTGCTGGAGAAGAAGGTGAGCCTTGCCTCCTGCTCGTGTCCCATCTTGCCCCTTGATACCTGAGTGGTGGGCAGGCCGCACAGCACCATGCCCAGGGCCAGCAGGGCACCTTTCCCACCTCCACCCAGCACTGCCGTGACTCCCTCTTCTTGCTCATCTTTTCAGGCGGTGAATATTGGAATCAGGACCTTTGCAGTGGTGCCAACTCATGTGGCTGCTGGAGAGAGTGGACATCTGGATGTGGAGAAACCCATTTTCCAGATGAACCAAAACATCCAGACATTCTACAAGCTCAAGCCTTCAGAGACCAAAATGCCTCGTAAGACAAATTTTGCTTTGTTTTGCTCAGCTACTCGGCCCCAGTGTTTTGCTCCATGCTGAAATCCCTGTGACGTGGCAAGAGCAAAGTTCCTTGCATCCTGAAAAGTGCTTGGGAAGGGCTCACAGGGAGTGCCCCAGCACCTTGCACCTCCCCCAGACACCAGCCCTATCTCCCCAGCTCTGCTCAGCCTCTAGCTGGATGCTGGAGCCAGTGCCAGAGCTTCCCTGCCCTTTCTGCTGCCTGTCAGCTCTGCTCTGGAGATGTGGTCAAAGCAGACAAGGGCGCACCCTCTGCAGAGTGTTGCACGAGGCCCAGGTGCTGATGACCATTGCTCTGTGAGTCTACCAAACAGTGAGGGGAGTGATGTGGTCGGTCTGTGTTTGTTTTGCAGCTGAGATGCTCGATCACCCGCTGGACTTCAAGGAGATTGCTAAGATCATCTACTTCCGCGAGCTGATTGTTGAGCAGTGCATCCATGAGACCCTGCTCTTTTTTGCCGAGGCCCTGCGAGGAGAGAAGGAATTGGACTTCCTCTTCGAGGGACTTGGCATTCTTTCTCTGAGAAGAAATAAGGCCACCATGAACTTCTTTGATGACTGCGCGCTGCAGTTGGATGCGACGGGCAACATGCTGCCCGCTCTTCTTGGGGTGAGCATGCACTTCTCTGGGGCTCCCTGCAGCACTCTCAGAAGAGGCTTGCCACCTTTGGGAGCAACAGCCACGTGCGTGTGGCCTCTGCTCATGTTTGTCTGTCCTGGTAAAGGACCCCGAGATGCTGAATATGATAGCCTTTAGAGGAAAAAATGTTTTTACTCGATGCAGTAAGGACGGTTGCATCGCCCCACGTTGGGCGCCAAGAGTGGTCATGCACTGGAATGGCCTGCCTAGGGAGGTGGGTGAGGCACCATCCCTAGCGCTGTTCAAGAAGCGTTTAGATGAGGTGCTAAGGGATTTGATTTAGTAGTTGGGTAGGGATAGTGATAGGAGGATGGTTGGACTAGATGATCTTATATGTCCTTTCCAACCTTATGAACTTATGAACTTATGTACCGCCAAGGTGAGCACAACCACACCTGCAGCAGGCAGCCGGCGGGCCAAGGAGCGTACCCATAGTTGTTCCAGATATAACCAATGGTCCCCAAGTTGTTGTAGGTATCCGAGTGGGTCAGTTGTCAAGGAGAGTTATGTCTACTCTGGTTGCCAGGTCCAAGCTGAGGCTTCTTTTGTTGCAAGTCAGAGGCCCTTGTGGATGCATGTTGGTGGCTGTTATCAGGTGTTGCTGGCTTGGAGAGGGGGGGTACTCTTCCTGGGGAGCTGATCACTGGAGCTGCCATTACTATCGGCGTGCGATGGCCCTTCGCGCTCGGCTGGGAGTTTCCTGATGAGCGGCACACTAGGGTGCTGTGGGTTGCTGAGCTGCACTTGTCAAACCGCACCCTAGCCCTACAGTCCCTTTTCATGTGTCCTGTCATTCCGCATCAGAAAGCTAAGACCCTGTTAAGAAGTTAAGAAGCAATAGATATACAGCATTGGATGTTGAAGAGGTGATAAGGGGGGAAGTGCAGCAAGATTCCCGCAGGAGGTCACCAATGGCAAGGCAGTCAACTCCGTGCATTGAGACTGCTACTACTAAGAAAGAAAGGAAGGTGATCGTAGTGGGTGGTTCCCTTCTAAAGAGAACTGAGGGCCCCATTTGCAGACCAGACCCAAACTGCAGGGAAGTGTGCTGTCTCCCTGGGGCCCGGATCAGGGTCATTGCTAGAAGACTCCCGAATTTGATACACCCCACCGACTACTACCCGTTACTCGTAGTTCAGGCAGACTGCAATGAAATATCTCAGAGATGTCTGCGAACTATGAAAAGAGATTTCAGGGGATTAGGGCGATTAGTTGAAGGGGAGGGAGCACAAGTGGTGTTTGCTTCCATGCCTTCTGGGGCAGTGAAGGACACAGAATGGGCTAGGAAAACACAGGTGATGAATAATTGGTTGGGAGGCTGGTGTAGAGACCGACACTTTGGGTTTTTTAACCATGGGGCAGTTTACTTGGCTCCTGGCCTGTTATCTGTTGATGGGATGCACCTGTCTCAAAGGGGGAAACAAATCCTAGCCCAGGAGCTAGCTGGACTCATTGAGAGAGCTTTAAACTAGCTGTGACAGGGGAAGGGGATAAAACAGGGCTCACCAGTAAAGAGCCTAAGGAGGCTGTGCTGGAGAAAGGGGTGAAGCAGGTATCTCAGCTGAAGTGCATCTACACCAATTCACGCAGCATGGGCAATAAACAAGAAGAGCTTGAAGCCATTGTGAGGCAGGCTAACTATGACCTTGTGGCTATTACAGAAACATGGTGGGACCTCTCCCATGACTGGAATACTGGGATTGATGGCTACAAGCTCTTCAGAAGGGATAGACAGGGAAGAAAGGGTGGTGGCATAGCTCTCTACATCAAAGAGTGTTTTGATATTGAAGAGCTTGAGGTTGGAAATGATAAAATCTCTATGGATAAGGATCAGGGGGATGGTCTTTAGGAGTGACATCGTGGTGGGGGTCTGTTATAGACCACCTAGTAAGGATGATGAAATAGACAAGGTGTTCTATAAACAACTCGTAGATGTTGCACGATGGCCAGCACTTGTTCTCATGGGGGACTTCAACTTCCCTGACATATGCTGGAAATACAATACTGCAAAGAGGAAGCAGTCCTTGAGATTTCTAGAATGTGTGGATGATTGCTTCCTGACAGCTGGTGCAAGAGCCTACCAGGGGAGATGCCTTGCTAGACCTACTCTTCACTAACAGGGAAGGACTAGTAGGAGATGTGAAGATTGGAGATTGTCTTGGCCAGAGTGACCATGAAATGGTGGAGATTGCTATTCTGGGTGACGTCAAGAGGGTGACTAGCAAAACTGCTACCTTGGACTTCCGGAGGGCAGACTTTGACCTGTTCAGGATGCTTGTTGCAAGGGTCCCTTGGGACTCGCTCCTGAGGAGTAAAGGGGTCCAGGAAGCCTGAATGCTCCTCAAGATGGAAATCTTAAAGGCACAGGAGCAGGCTGTCCCGGAGTCCCGAAAGTCGAGCCAGAGGAGAAAAAGACCAGTGTGGATGAAGCGGGAACTTTTGTTGAGACTCCGAGAGAAAAGAAAAGTCTATGTCCTCTGGAAGATGGGACAGGCTATTTGGGGTGACTACAGAGAACTGGCCAAGATTTGCAGGCAGAAAGTTAGAAATGCTAAAGCCCAGCTTGAACTTAGACTGGCTACTGCTGTGAAGGAGAACAGGAAACCCTTTTACAAATACATTAACAGCAAGAGAAAAACTAAGGAAAATTTCTCTTCTTTACTCGACGAGGCAGGGAATGTAACCACAGATGATAAGGAAAAGGCTGAGGTTCTCAATGCCTTCTTCACATCTGTCTTTAATAGACAGAGCAGTTGTCCACAGGGTACTCGCCCTGACCTGGAAGTCCAGGACGGGTCGCATAATGCACCCCCTGTGATCCAAGCAGAGACGGTCAGAGATCTACTCCTCCATCTGAAATGCCACAAGTCCATGGGGCCAAATAGGATCCACCCATGACTGTTGAGGGAGCTAGCAGAGGTGATTGCCGAGCCACATTCTGCCATCTATCAGAATTCCTGGTTATCTGGAGAGGTCCCACAAGATTGGAGGCTTGCCGATGTGACTCCCATCTACAAGAAAGGCCATAAGGAAGACTCAGGGAACTACAGGCCTGTCAGCCTGACCTCGGTTTCAGGGAAAGTTATGGAGCAGATGATCTTGAGGGAAATCACACGACACGTGCATGGCAATAAACAGATCAGACCCAGCCAGCACGGGTTCACAAAGGGCAGGTCGTGCTTGTCCAACCTCATCTCCTTCTATGACTGGGTGACCAGACATGTAGATGAGGGAAAGACTGTTGATGTAGTCTACCTGGACTTCAGCAAGGCCTTCAACACGGTCTCCCACAGTATTCTCCTGAGGAAACTGGCAGCGCATGGTGTGGACAGGTTCACTCTTCTCTGTTTGGAGAACTCGCTGGAGGGCCGTGCCCAGAGGGTAGTGGTTAATGGAGTTAAGTCCAGCTGGCGTCCTGTTACGAGTGGTGTCTCCCAAGGGTCAGTTTTGGGCCCCATCTTGTTTAATATATTTATTGATTACCTAGACCAGGGGATTGAGTGTACCCTCAGTAAGTTTGCAGATGACACCAAGTTGGGAGGATGTGTCAAACTGCCTGAGGGTAAGGAGGCCCTTCAGAGGGATTTGGATAGGCTGAACAGCTGGGCTGAGCTCAATGGGATGAGGTTCAATAAGACCAAGTGCAGGGTCCTGCACTTTGGCCACAATAACTCCATGCATTGCTATAGGCTTGGGGCAGAATGGCTTGAAGAATGTAGAGAGGAAAAGGACCTGGGGTTGTTGGTTGATGCTCGGCTTAACATGAGCTGGCAGTGTGTCCAAGTGTCCAAGAAGGCCAACGGCATTATGGCCTGTATTAGAATTAGTGTAGCCAGCAGGAGCAGGGAGGTGATCATCCCCCTGTATTCAGCTCTGGTACGGCCGCACCTCGAGTACTGTGTTCATTTTTGGGCCCCTCAATACAAGGATATTGAGGCCCTGGAGCGTGTTCAGAGAAGGGCAACAAAACTGGTGAGGGGTCATAAGTTCATAGGTTCATAAGGTTGGAAAGGACCTATAAGATCATCTAGTCCAACCATCCTCCTATCACTATCCCTACCCAACTACTAAATCAAATCCCTTAGCACCTCATCTAAACGCTTCTTGAACAGCACTAGGGATGGTGCCTCACCCACCTCCCTAGGCAGGCCATTCCAGTGCATGACCACTCTTTCAGAAAAAAAATGTTTCCTCAGGTCTAATCTAAATCTTCCCCGGCGCAACTTGTGGCCATTCCCTCTCGTCCTTTCATTATTTATCAGGGAGAAGAGGCCCACCCCCTCCTCACCAGAACCTCCCTTCAGGAAGTGGTAGAGTGCAATAAGGTCTCCTCTGAGCCTCCTCTTCTCCAGACTAAACAATCCCAGCTCCCTCAGCCGCTCCTCATAAGACTTGTGCTCAAGGCCCCTCACCAGTTTTGTTGCCCTTCTCTGAACACGCTCCAGGGCCTCAATGTCCTTCTTGTAGTGAGGGCCTTGAGCACAAGTCTTAATGGAGGAGGGGGGTGGGCTTCTTCTCCCTGATAAATAATGACAGGACGAGAGGGAATGGCCACAAGTTGCGCCGGGGAAGATTTAGATTAGACCTGAGGAAACATTTTTTTTTCTGAAAGAGTGGTCAGGCACTGGAATGGCCTGCCTAGGGAGGTGCTTGAGGCACCATCCCTAGCACTGTTCAAGAAGCATTTAGATGAGGTGCTAAGGGATTGGATTTAGTAGTTGGGTAGGGATAGTGATTAGGAGGATGGTTGGACTAGATGATCTTGTAGGTCCTTTCCAACCTTATGAACCTATGAACCTATGCTTTCCTCTGCTCTAGTGAAGCCACGTCTGTAGTGCTGTTTCCCTTCTTGGCCCCTCAGTTCAAAAAAGACAGGGATCTTCTAGAGAGTCCAGTGGAGGGCCACAAAGACAATGAGGGCCCTAGTGTGTTCAACTTATGAGGAAAGGCTGAGACAACTGAGACTGTTCAGGCTGGAGAAGGTTGAGAGGTTATCTCAACACTGTTTATACAAATCAAAAGCGTAGGAGTCAAGTAAACAGGGCCAGTCTCTTCTCAGTGGTGTGCAAGAGAAGGGGAAATGAGGAAAAACCGGAACACAGAAAGTTTCACACAAACATGAGGAAGAACTGATTTAACATGAGAGCAGTGCAGCACTGGAACAGGCTGTCCAGTGAGGTTGTGAAGTCTCCATCTCTGGAGATAGTCAAAACCTGCCTGGACACTTTCCCAAGTGACCTTCTGTAGGGAACGTGGTTTATCAAAGGGGTTAGACAGGCTGATCTCCAGAGGTCCCTTCCAACTCTTCTGATTCTGCCATTTTGTCACTCTGTGAAGGACATAGCAAACTAGAGTTGCTAGAGCATCTGCTAAGAAGGAAGAGGGGAAAGACTGGCCTATATCTTGATGAAAATAAAAAAAACTGAAAGAGGCAGAGGAAGGAAAACAGGACAGGCACTCCATTTAAATAACAACTACATCTTGCTTTTGCACAACTACTGTGAGATCTGACTCCTCTGCCATGCCATTTTTCCTCTTAATTCTTGCTGACTGGAACAGAAGATGGAAGAAACAAACAAATGCAGTTACCCTTGGACCCTGTCTCACCAGGCAGAAACCTCCAGTCAGGCAGAAAGTAGAGCGCCTTTTTTAGAAAAAAAGTCATCCATCGTCAGAATTCAGTCAGGTGTTGGGAGTTTTTTTTCTGGACAGTCAGAGTCCAGCTACCACAGGGCACACCAGGGTGAAACACCCATCTCATAGCAACTTGCGTTCCATCCTGGGAGTGAGTCTTTTACTGAACTGACCCAGAGCACACAGCTCTTGGACCTGGCCCTGTCCACTGGCCCCTGCACTCCACTGCACTTTGCTTTTATGGAGGGCTCATTGCTGCCTTTTTAGGAGGAGCTTCTCAGAGTCCTTGTTGATCCTGCCTCAGGGCTTGGGCTGGTGGGACCTTTGCTCTATGCTGAAGTAAGTGTCTTCACTTTCCGTCCACCAACCAGAGAGTCTTTTGTGTGGTAGCTGGCATTCACGTATCTATTCTAGAGCTATGCTTACAGTCCGTGGGAGAACAGGGCTCAGCGTGCTGTTGATCAGAGCATTTGGGAAGAGGAGAGTCATATCTTGTGAAGGAAGCTGTGAGTGTGCATGTGAGAACTTGCAGCAGCCCACATGCCATGTGTGGTCATGGTCTTCCTTTGCAGATGGTTGTGGAATGAAACAGGCTCATCAGGGATCACCTGGGGCACACAAGGGGCTCTGAGATGTCTCATGAAGCACAGCAGTTGCTTGCCCTTGGGGCAAGGGGCAGTCAGATTGCCCCCTGCAGCTGGTGTTGCAAGTGCACAGAGCTCCTTCAACGTGACCGGGCTTTCCTTCTGCACATCCCAAAGATTTGTTCTGGCCAGCTGAGGTGGCTGAGCTGAGATACTGTTATGGTTTTATGATTTTTGTTGTATTACTGATATTCCACATCATGACATCGTGTGGTATGTTGGGAGTTAAGGAGTTAATGCTCCAGCTCTGTGGATCGTTGATAGTTCTGGGTGTACCTGTTTCAGAAGAGAAGAACTACATTCCCCAGAGGACTTTGCAATGCTTTGCGTTCTTACGTGTTTACGCTCAGAGAGAAAGATAAAAACTGTCTGCGGTCATGGGACTTTCTCTTCACTTCAGGACCGAACTCGGCAGTGGGTATTTGTTGCAGCCGTCCGCCTTCAGCGTTAGCGTAAGGCCTTCGGTTTATCGGACACTCTCTCTCTCTTGCTCATTTTATTTGATCCATTTGTCTCAACTCCAATTATATTATATTATATTGTGTTATTTTCCTTTCTGATATCTTATTTAGTAAATTAGCTTTCCTCCTCAGATCGTTGCCGCCATTTTGTTCCTAGGCCCATCTCCCTTCTCCTTTTTCCATTTTCCTCTTCCCCTTCCCCGGGGTGTGGGCCCGTGGGTCCCCTGCCTCAATTGTCACGGTACCGGGTCAAACTGTCCCACAAACCGCTGACATTTTTGGCGCCAAACTAGGGGCAAAACCAGCTGCCTTAGACGGGCAGAGACATACTTCTAGAGTGAATATCTGTCTTTTGTTAGGAAGCTTATCTGTACTGCAGGTCCTGTACGGCAAAACACGACCTTGAAGTCCAGGCGTACTGCCAGTTCTTCTGGGATATTTGTAAACTTTTCGGGTGCTGCCAGCTTGTTTGAGTAAAAGAAAAAAAAATGTTTTTACTGTTTCTGTTAAAACTGCCCTTACAGGGATTGTATTTCATTACTTTTTCCCTTTTAATGCTCAAAACGTACTGGAACTTGGTTAAGCTTGCCAGTCTGATCTATGGAGCCTGGTCCCTATATGACAAACTAAAAGCAGTGATGGAGGCACCTACCAAATACCTGGGCACCCCGACTAATGTAACAAACGATACCATGTTAACAAACCAAACAATATTTGAATGGGTGTCCAGGTTCTCCTCTCAGTTCCTTATGAATTTTCAAGATTACAGCTTAGGGACTATGTTAACGATTGGGATATCAGTCCTCCTGAATGTATCCCTTATAATGGCACTTTACACCATGTGGAGGAAGCTTTTCCCAGAAACAGAGAATGCTGAATGGCAGGGAGAGTGGAGAGTTTTAGGAAAGAAATTAGAAGCATGGGGTAACCTGGTGCCATGGGATTTTACTCCTGAACACTTGCAGGATCCTGAGGAGCTAGGCCTGTATCTGAGTAATGGGTGTTGTGGCTCAGAAAGATCTGAGGTGGAACAGCTTATCTGGGGCTTGGCTTATGCTTACCGAGGCATATATACTGTTCAGGAGAGAGAGAGAGTGTCCAAACTGAGGCACAGGCCAAAGAGGAAAACCTCCCAGGCACATCTGACCAGCCAAAGGAAGCACCAGTATCAAAGTCAGTTGCCCCGGTGGAAGGCCAGAAATGGAAACGTGTGTCCTCATGCCTAGAACGCAAAGAAGAGGTGGCGAAAAAAAAGGAAGATTCAGGCAAAGGGGGGTCCTCAACACCACCACCACCAAGAAAGGCAACAAAGAAAAGTGAGAGGCATGGACATAGTGATGATGAGGATGATGAGAGAGTCAAAGTTACCACATTTCGTCGACCCATTAAAAATGTCTGAGATCCAAGGCTCAAGAAAGGACTTTATTCGACGTCCGGATGAGAGCATTGTCACTTGGTTGCTTCGGTGTTGGGACAACGGGGCCAACAGCGTGTCCCTCGACTGTAACGAAGCTCGCTGTTGTGGTTTTGTGGTTTTGATGCCAGTATTCCACATCAGAGCATCATGCAGCAGTTAAGGAGTTAATGCTGTTGGGAGCAGCAGAGGGGAGGGGCGGAGCTCCGCACCGGATGCCAGGCGGCGCTCTGTCTGGGCGCGTTCCTCTGGGCTGCCCTTGAGGTTCAGCACGTGTGCTTCCCCTGCAGTTCCTCCTTAATGTCAGCTCACAGCTTTTGGTTTGGAAATTTTTATCTCTCTCTCGATTGTTCAATTTTATTATATTTAGTAAAGTTACCGTTCCTTCTCAGATCGTGCCGTTGTCTTCTTGTAGACCCAACTCTTCCCGCTGTTTCCCCCTCCCCCTCCCGGAGCGCGGCTCTGCTCGGGCGGCCGCGCGGCCATTGACACAGTTTCTTTTTCTCTCCTCTCTCCCCTCTCGGTTTCCCTTGAGTCACTGTCACGGATAACACCGTGACAATTATTGGTGGAGAATGGGGGCAGTGAAGTATTGGTACTCCATTGTAAATCTGGTGCTAAGTGGACTAAGGTTTTTCATGTACCTTATAGCATGCTGGCGTCTTTTTAAGCTCCTCATGTTCAACACCGGAATAATGTATGTATACAGCTACTTTAGTGTGCTGAGGGGGTTACATACCTCCTGCCTAAACACCCTGGCTAACGTGACAGATTATGCGGCATTTGGATTGGTTTCCAGTTACTCTTTTCAGGTCTTTACCTATATTCAGGATGTCAGCCTGGCAACTGTGTTATCTGTTTTTCTGAATGCACTCTCTGCAACAGTAATTTACATCATGTGGAGGGAGCGTTCCTCAAAACCAGCGAGTGTTGAATGGCAGGGAAGGTGGAAAAAATTAGGAAAGAAATTAGAAGCGTGGGGACCCCCGGTGTTATGCAATTTTGATCTTGAGCACCTGTGGGATCCTGAGAAATTCAGTGAGTGTTTAGGTAAGGAGTTATGTGACGCAGGACGATCTGAGAAGGAATGTATTGTTTGGGGTTTGGCTTGTGCTAATCAAGCTATAATTGATATTCTGGAGAGAAATGGTTTCCAAACCAAGGTCCAAAGCAAAAATGAAAACTTCGAAGTTAGACCTGACCAATCACAGGAAACACCGGCATCAGTGTTGGTTGCCCCTGTGGAAGGCCAGAAATGGACACGGCCGTCCTCGCGCCTAGAACGGAAAGAAGAAGCAGAGAAGGAAAAGGAAGATCCAGGCGAGGGGCCCTCCTCAGCACCACCACCACCACCACCACCTAGAAAGGCCACTAAGAAAAGTGAGAGACATGGAGAAGACAGCGATGATGATAAAGTCACTGTTACCACTACTCGTCGGCCCCTAAAGATGACTGAAATACAAGGTTCAAGAAAGGAGTTTGTACGGCGCTTGGGTGAATCTATTGTCACCTGGTTGCTGCGGTGTTGGGACAACTGTGCCAGCAGCGTGTCCCTAGATGGCAGCGAAGCCCGCCAACTGGCAAGCATTGCCCGAGACCCAGCTATCGACAGAGGAATTGGCAGATGTCTGAATGGAGTCGCTACCCTCTGGGAACGAGTACTAGTGGCTGTAAAGGATAGATATCCTTACAAAGATGATCTGGAGCCTAAGGTGGAAAGATGGAACACCGTGGAGAAAGGCATCCAATTTTTGAGAGAAACAGCCGTAGTATAGATGCTGTATGATCCCAATTTCGTCCCTAACAATCCACAGCAGGATTGTTAGGGACGAAATTGGGATCATACAGCATCTACACACGCGATCCTGATAGAGTAAGGTGTACACCTGATGTATATCGCAAGCTCTCAAAAACAGCACCAGAGAGGTATGCAAGTACACTGGTAGCAATGTTCCATAGATTCGAGGGCCAAGACAGAAGACTCCCAGTTTATGAATTAACTATTACACTCCAAAACTTTGAACAACAGCTCCCACCATCACGTGCTTCCATTGCAGCTATAGTAGCAGAAGAAGTACGTGAGATAAAGAAGACACAGAAAACTATACTGGAGGAACTGTCGTTACTGATGAATAGGGATGAACCTGTGTCAGTATTAGAAAACACCTGATGAAGACGAGCATGACCCAAAGAATCTAATGAAGCAATTGATCAAACTGTTGAAAGTCTCGGCCATCAAAGGCAACCGCTTCTCTGCACGGGCAAATGACGGCAGTAACATCATGTCACGTGTGGCCATGTGGAGCTTCTTACGAGAAAACGGAGAGGACATGAGGAAGTGGCATAAAAAACCCACTCCTGCACTGCGAGCACGGGTGAGAGAACTACAGCAGAGATCAGCCACCAACGAAATTGCTCCCGTCACTGCAGGTAACCAATAGAGGGGCCTTCAGCCCTGCCCTCAGCCAGGGGAGGGAAAGGGATAATAGGGTGTATTGGACTGTGTGGATTAGATGGCCTGGCACATTAGAGCCACAAAGATATAAGGCACTGGTGGACACTGGTGCACAGTGCACTCTGATGCCCTCGAGTTATAAAGGGACAGAATTGATTCATATTTCTGGAGTGACTGGGGGTTCTCAGGAACTGTCTGTGTTGGAGGCAGAAATAAGCCTCACCGGTAAAACCTGGCAGAAGCATCCCATAGTGACTGGACAGGGGGCTCCATGCATACTCGGTATTGACTATCTCAGATGGGGACATTTCAAGGATCCCAAGGGATACTGATGGGCTTTTGGAATAGCTGCTGTGGACACAGGCAACATTAAGCAGCTATCTGTTTTACCTGGCCTGTCAGAAGATCCGTCTGTTGTGGGGGTACTGAAAGTGAAAGAGCAGCAGGTACCAATTGCTACAAAAACAGTGCACAGACGGCAGTACCGCACCAACAGGGATTCCTTGCTCCCCATTCATAACTTGATCCGTCAGCTAGAGAGCCAGGGAGTGATCAGCAAAACTCACTCACCTTTTAACAGCCCCATATGGCCGGTGCGTAAAGCCAGTGGAGAATGGAGGCTGACGGTAGATTACCGTGGTCTGAATGAAGTCACACCCCCACTGAGTGCTACTGTGCCAGATATGTTGGAGCTGCAATATGAACTAGAGTCAAAAGCAGCCAAGTGGTATGCCACCACTGACATTGCCAATGCATTCTTTTCTATTCCTTTGGCCACAGAGTGCAGACCACAGTTTGCTTTCACCTGGAGGGACGTCCAGTACACCTGGATCCGTTTGCCCCAGGGGTGGAAACACAGCCCAACCATCTGCCATGGGCTGATTCAAACCACACTGGAACAGGGTGGGGCACCTGAGCACCTCCAGTACATTGATGACATTGTTGTGTGGGGTGATACAGCAGAGGAAGTTTTTAAAAAAGGAGAGCGAATAATCCAAATTCTTCTGGGTGCTGGTTTTGCTATTAAACGGAACAAAGTGAAGGGACCTGCCCAAGAAATTCAGTTCCTGGGAGTACAATGGCAAGATGGACGTCATCACATCCCAGGAGATGTGATTGACAAAATCACCAGTATGTCACCACCCACTAGCAAGAAAGAGACACAGTCTTTTCTGGGTGTAGTAGGTTTTTGGAGGATGCACATCCCAAACTACAGCCTCATAGTAAGCTCCCTCTATCAGGTGACCCGAAAAAAGAATAATTTTGCATGGGGTCCTGAACAGCAGCAGGCCTTTGAGCAAATTAAGCAGGAGATAGCCCGTGCTGTGGCCCTGGGGCCAGTACGGTTGGGACCGGATGTGAGAAACATCCTCTACACTGCTGCTGGAGAGAAAGGTCCCACTTGGAGTCTGTGGCAAAGAGCCTCTGGGGAGACCCGAGGCCGACCCCTTGGATTTTGGAGCAGAGCGTACAGGGGTTCAGAGGAGTGCTACACTCCAACTGAGAAGGAGATTTTGGCAGCATACGAGGGGGTTCGGGCTGCCTCTGAAGTAATTGGTACTGAGACACAGCTCCTCCTGGCACCTCGACTGCCAGTGCTGAATTGGATGTTCAAAGGAAAGGTTCCCCACACCCATCATGCTACCGATGCCACCTGGAGTAAGTGGATTGCACTGATTACACAGTGAGCTCGGATGGGGAACCTCAACCGTCCAGGAATCCTGGAGGTGATCATGGACTGGCGTGAAGGCAAGAAATTTGGAACATCCCCATCAGAGGAGATACCTCGTGCTAAAGAGGCCCCACCATATAACGAACTACCAGAGAATGAAAAGACATATGCCCTCTTCACTGATGGATCGTGTCGTATCGTTGGTAAGCATTGCAGATGGAAGGCTGCTGTGTGGAGCCCCACACGACAAGTTGCAGAGGCCACCGAAGGAGAAGGAGAGTCAAGCCAATTTGCGGAGGTAAAGGCTGTCCAGTTGGCCTTAGATGTGGCTGAACGGGAGAGGTGGCCCATGCTATATCTTTATACTGACTCTTGGATTGTGGCAAATGCTTTATGGGGGTGGTTGCAGCAGTGGGAACAGGACAACTGGCAACGGAAGGGTAAACTTATTTGGGCTGCTGAACTGTGGAAAGACATTGCTGCCCGAATAAAGAATATGGCTGTAAAGGTGCACTAGGTAGATGCTCATGTTCCTAAGAGCCGGGCAACTGAAGAGCAGCAAAATAACCATCAGGTAGATCGAGCTGCTAAAGTTAAGGTGGCTCAAATAGACTTGGACTGGCAACACAAGAGTGAATTATTTCTAGCTCGGTGGGCCCATGAGACCTCTGGCCATCAAGGAAGAGATGCAACATATAAGTGGGCTAGAGACCGAGGGGTGGACTTAACTATAGATGCCATTGCACAGGTTATCCATGACTGTGACACATGTGCCACAATTAAACAAGCCAAGAGGATGAAACCTCTTTGGGAGGAAGGACAATGGCAAAAGTATAAATATGGGGAGGCGTGGCAGGTTGATTATATCACCTTGCCATGATCTCTCAGTGGTAAGCGTTATGTGCTCACCATAGTGGAAGCAACCACTGGGTGGCTTGAAACATATGCAGTACCCCATGCTACCACCTGAAACACCATCTTAGGGCTCAAGAAACAAGTCCTATGGTGACATGGTACTCCAGAAAGTATTGAGTCCGATAATGTAACTCATTTCAAAAATTCTCTTGTAAATACTTGGGCCAAAGATCATGGCATCGAGTGGATTTATCATATCCCCTATCACGCACCAGCTTCTGGTAAAATTGAAAGGTACAATGGGTTGTTAAAAACAATGTTGAAAGCAATGAGTGGCAGGACATTTAAGCACTGGGAGAAGAATTTGTCAGAAGCCACCTGGTTGGTCAATACCAGAGGATCCATCAATCGCGATGGTCCTGCCCAATCCAGCTCTCTACCTACTGTAGAGGGAGATAAGGTCCCTGTAGTACATGTGAAGAACATGTTGGGAAAAGAGGTTTGGGTTCTTCCAGCTTCTGGAGAGGGCAACCCTCTCAGTGGAACTGTTTTTTCTCAGGGACCTGGATCAGCCTGGTGGGTGATGCAGAAGAATGGGGATGTTCAATGTGTACCATACGGGAATTTGATGTGGGGACAGCACCCCCAGTAATTCTGTTACTATGTATATATGTATGTTGTATGTGTTTGTATTTAATGCATGTTAATCACTGTTTCTTTATGTGTGTATATATATATATATATATATATATATATATATAAAGCATGATGTAATGATGTTGAATAAGGGGTGGAATATTATGGTTCTATGATTTTTGTTGTATTATTGATATTCCACATCATGACATCGTGTGGTATGTTGGGAGTTAAGGAGTTAATGCTCCAGCTCTGTGGATCGTTGATAGTTCTGGGTGTACCTGTTTCAGAAGAGAAGAACTACATTCCCCAGAGGACTTTGCGATGCTTTGCATTTTTACATATTTCCACCCAGAGAGAAAGATAAAAACTGTCTGCGGTCACGGGACTCTCTCTTCCCTTCAGGACTGAGCTCGGCAGTGGGTATTTGTTGCAGCTGTCCACCTTCAGCGTTAGCGTAAGGCCTTCGGTTTATCGGACACTCTCTCTCTTGCTCATTTTATTTGATTCATTTGTCTCAATTCCAATTATATTATATATTGTGTTATTTTCCTTTCTGATATCTTATTTAGTAAATTAGCTTTCCTCCTCAGATTGTTGACGCTGAAGGCCCATCTTCCTTCTCCTTTTTTCATTTTCCCCTTCCCCTTCCCTGGGGTGTGGGCCTGTGGGTCCCCTGCCTCAATTGTCACGGTACCGGGTCAAACTGTCCCACAAACCGGTGACAGATATGTAGGCAGAAATGTCAGCACAGCTCCAACAGGGGCCTTGCGGGGCATCAGCAACCATGCTGGGCCAAGATGTGGGGGGGGTCCGTGAGGTGGGCGGGGCCCCACGGTGCTCAGTGACATGGCAGTGTGTCACAGTGGGGCTCAGCTATGAATCTATGAAATGCTCCTCCCCACCGTTCCCTGGCTCTGAAGTGACAGCGCTGCTATTGCCAGTGCTCTGCTCCAAAGGAGCTGCTCTGCCTGCAGGAGAAGGCCAGAGGAGTCTATAGGACGCTGCTTGCAAAGAGGCAAGGCAAAGGAGCAAGGGATTGGTGCAACCAACTGTGCAGCATGTTGGTTAATGACTACAAATACCTGCGCTACCTACCCGTGGAACCCAAGGACCTTTCCTTACTGAAGGAACTCACCACCTCAGGTAAGGCTTGGGAGGCCCTCAGGGCAGCTCTGTGCTAGCAGAGACAGACAGGAGATGAGGTGTGCCAAGCTTGGGGACAGGGAGCTACTGCAGTGCAAGAACCCACTGTGGGTGAGGGCAAGGGAGAGCTCGCTTGCACTCAACTCTCTCCTCTCCTGCATTGGGTGGGGAAAGGGGTTACACAATGGTTGGGCTGTGCCAACTCTGAGCGCGATGCGTCCTTCTTTTGCTTTCCAGAAATCTGCAAAATATGGGAGGGCACATCCACATACATTCGGAGACAGCTGCTGAAGAAGAAGGTGAGCCTTACCTCCTGCTTGTGTCCCATCTTGCCCCTTGACACCTGAGTGGTTGGCAGGCCGCACAGCACCATGGCCAGGGCCAGCAAGGCACCTTTCCCACCTCTACCCAGCACTGCCATGACTCCCTCTTCTTGCTCATCTTTTCAGGCGGTGAATATTGGAATCGGGACCTTTGCAGTGGTGCCAACTCATGTGGCTGCTGGAGAGAGTGGGCATCTGGATGTGGAGAAACCCATTTTCCAGATGAACCAAAACATCCAGACATTCTACAAGCTCGAGCCTTCAGAGACCAAAATGCCTCGTAAGACAAATTTTGCTTTGTTTTGCTCAGCTGCTTGGCCCCAATGTTTTGCTCCATGCTGAAATCCCTGTGACGTGGCAAGAGCAAAGTTTCTTGCATCCTGAAAAGTGCTTGGGAAGGGCTCA
Source organism: Cyrtonyx montezumae (assembly GCF_038088225.1). Taxonomy (NCBI): domain Eukaryota; kingdom Metazoa; phylum Chordata; class Aves; order Galliformes; family Odontophoridae; genus Cyrtonyx; species Cyrtonyx montezumae. The sequence continues at coordinate 2,435,281 of NW_027072039.1, forward strand.
CAGGGAGTGCCCCAGCACCTTGCACCTCCCCCAGACACCAGCCCTATCTCCCCAGCTCTGCTCAGCCTCTAGCTGGATGCTGGAGCCAGTGCCAGAGCTTCCCTGCCCTTTCTGCTGCCTGTCAGCTCTGCTCTGGAGATGTGGTCAAAGCAGACAAGGGCGCACTCTCTGCAGAGTGTTGCACGAGGCCCAGGTGCTGATGACCATTGCTCTGTGAGTCTACCGAACAGTGAGGGGAGTGACGTGGTCGGTCTGTGTTTGTTTTGCAGCTGAGATGCTCGATCACCCGCTGGACTTCAAGGAGATTGCTAAGATCATCTACTTCCGCGAGCCGATTGTTGAGCAGGGCATCCATGAGACCCTGCTCTTTTTTGCCGAGGCCCTGCGAGGAGAGAAGGAATTGGACTTCCTCTTCGAGGGACTTGGCATTCTTTCTCTGAGAAGAAATAAGGCCACCATGAACTTCTTTGATGACTGCGCGCTGCAGTTGGATACGACGGGCAACATGCTGCCCGCTCTTCTTGGGGTGAGCATGCACTTCTCTGGGGCTCCCTGCAGCACTCTCAGAAGAGGCTTGCCACCTTTGGGAGCAACAGCCACGTGCGTGTGGCCTCTGCTCATGTTTGTCTGTCCTGGTACAGGACCCCGAGATGCTGAATATGATTGCCTTTAGAGGAAAAAATGTTTTTACTCGATGCAGTAAGGAAGGTTGCATAGTACTGCCAAGGTGAGCACAACCACTCCTGCAGCAGGCAGCCGGCCGGCCAATGGAGCAGCTCCTCAGCTCATGCTTTGGGACAACTTCTAGACGATGCCTCTCTCCTTGCAAGGCTGTTAGGCAAGAGCAGCTCTTTCCTGGGAGAACTCCCATTTGTCCCAACGCTCGGTGCATGCAGACAGAGCAGCCCAATGGGCCAAGCCATGCACTGTGGGCCCTGAGCGAGAGAGGCAGGAGGGTGCATGGGGGCAGTGAGGAGGGTCCCGCCATTCGGGGTTGGCTGGCACGAATGCGACAGAAGCTGGGGGCACAAGCTGCTGGAGACTGCAGGGCTCCTCAGCTCCCACACACAGTCCTCTATGGGCTCAGCACTGGCTCCCAGGGAGTCCTGCCAAGGTTCTCTGTGTCAGGCACTGAGGGAGCATGGTGCCTCTCTTAACTGCTGATGTCTTCTTGTTTCCAGTTTTGAACTTCAGACTCGCCAAGAGACGACTTCCCTCAAGCCCCAAAGAGAGGCAGTGCCGGGTGCAGTTTCCAGAAGAGGTAACATCCCAGTGGGCTGCTGGCAGGGGCTGGCATGCTCTCATGTCATCCTCTGCCATCCTGACCAAAAGACAGGAGAGCCAGGGCTGCAATGTGGGGAATGGGAGAGGGGAGGGCACTTGTGTGACTTAGCAGCACAGCCATGTGTGCAGATCTGGGGTGACCCCAGGCTGGCCCATGGGCAGAAGGGAGATCCGTGGGAGGGAAAAACCTGGGCCTGCAGACTGGCCAAGTGCACCCAGTGCTATGAGAGGGAGGGGTGTCTGCTGCTCTCTCAAGGAAGATGTCTGAATCGGAGGGGAAACCTCTTCTCCACTGGGAAAGTCAGCCCTGGACAGTAAGCCCTGGTGTTCCAAAGCACCTCCCAGTGCATTCCTCCTGCCAGGAGCACGGTGAGAGAAAGTAGGAGAGGCTCAGGAGGAATACAGGTCTGGGCTGAGTCCATTGTCCAACAGGAGCTGAGAGCCCCTGAAATGGTGGCTCCACTCCCAGGGTGGCAGTGAGTGTGGGTGTGCACGACCAAGCATCTCTGCCACTGCTGCTTACCTGCACAGTCACAAAGATAACGTGTTTTTCTCTTGCTTGCCATGTGCAGTGAGTGTGTATGATCCAGTGACGCTGGCTAAGCGCAGGTCATCACAAAGCTTAAAAACAGAGAAGAAACACAAGGAGGAGGAGGAGCAAAAGCAAAGGGTGAGATTCAGGTGAGTTTCCTGGAGAAGTGTGGTAGCATAGGGTACACTATGCTCCAGCTTGCTATGCAATGGAAGTGCTTCCCTGGGCCATAGTGCCCATGCCAAAAGGCCCTGGATGGAAATGGCAAGGTGACAGCACCCACGGTCCCTTGTGCTGCTGGAGCAGAGGTGTGGGCTGCGAGCCCAGCAGTGAGAAACTGCTTCAGCCTGTGCCCCCAACACCTCAGAGTGCTGTGTCTCCTCAGGCACCTGCAAAGACTACTTGAGAAGATTTCCACAAAGCAGCCAAAACCTCCAGATGAGCCATGGCCTTCTACCAGTGCCCTGAAGCACTCCAGAGAGGTATGCTGGGGACACTGAACCCCCCCCACCCTTGTATCCCTTCTGGGGCTCTGGAGCAGAGCATGGCAGCAGCCGCTGCCCTCCCAGGAGTCCCTGCCCAATTGGGCCCCAGGAGACTGATGCTGCCCGTGGTTGTGTTTCCCTGTCCTGAAGTCAGCGCGCTTGGCACGTGCTCAGCAGGAGAAACGGATCCAGATGCTCATGGCTTTCAAGCACAAGGAGATGGAGGCTGAAATCCAGACCGAGTACCTGGAGTTCATGAGGAGGCTGAGTGCAGAGAGAAGCCAGGTACAGTGGGCATTCACAGCTGTGAGGAAGAGGGCATTTCCCCCGCTCCTCAGCAAGGGAGCAGCCCTGAAGGGCTCCTGGACACAGCAGTGTTCCTGTGGCCACCTGGCTGGGAAGCAGCTTCTGTCTGCCCACTGCCCTGCACAGGGCAAAGGCAGCAGCTGGATTGGCATGGGCACGGGCCCATGAAGAATAAAGCAAGCCTGTGTGAGGCATCTGCCTCAGCAGCTGAGGCACTGAACTCAGCCGCTCACAAGGCAGAAAGGCCAGTTCCTGCCCTCGGTTTCAGGGCGCAAGAGATGAAGCCTGAGCAGATATGGGCTGTATAGCAGAAAGAGAGAGACTGCTGCTCTTTGGTGCCATTTCCTGTATGAGTGCGTTCTGGTGGACAGCCCCAGCTCGTGGCAACTGCTCTTCATGACCCTCTTTTTCCTTGGCAGAACCTCTTCCACCGTCTGCTGGAGCGTGACCCTTGTCCCTCCTACATCAAGCGAAGGGAGTATGACCAGAAGCTGGTGGAGAGGCTGAACAAGAAGGGCAGGTGCGAAACCCATGCAGGGCAGACAGCAGCAGGAGGGTGGCAGAATAAGCCACAGCTTCCGGGGACAACAGCACAGCAACTGTGAAGTGCGTGCTGGCTCCTGCAGAGCCCCATAGCTGCTGTCCAGGCTTCCCTGGGCTGTGGGACTGGACCTCCTCCCTGTCCTCATGACACAGGGGGAGCTGGGTGCAATGCCACCTCTGAGATATGACTGTCCTACCAAGGGGAAGGCTGTGGGTCCCACGGGTGGCTGCAGCTGTGTGCATGGGAAGGGGGTGTGTCCGCGTGGCCAGGCACCGGCACCATGATGTGAAGCCTTGCAGCGGTTCTGTCCCTCCTTCCTGAGTAGAGCTGAAGGTCTTTCTTCTTGGTTCCTACAGGAAGGGAGAGAAGACGAGGCTCCTGGACCGCCGTGCGAAGACCCAAGTCCTGCCAAATCTGTTAGAAAGCTGTAGGGCAGCTTCCAGCAGAAGGGGCCGTAGACTTCAGGGCCTGCAACAAAACACTGCAGTGTTCACCAGCCGTGGCACCCAGACAGACTTGAGTATATCCTCCCAATGCTGCACGCTGCCACCTTTGCAGCAGGAGAGCCATCAGCAGTGGGGCTAAAGGGCTGTCCTGTGCTGTCCTGTGCTGGGACATCTTTTCCTGTGCTGGGACAAGATGTTGGAGCCCTTGAGGTTGGTAGATTCCCACAGCAGTGCATCACAATGGGGTTCAGCTTTTTGTCCCTCTCCCCACAATCCCTGATGATTCCAAACAGTGTGGGGAATGACGTGGTCGGTCTGTGTTTGTTTTGCAGCTGAGATGCTCGATCACCCGCTGGACTTTCAGGAGATTGATAAAATCATCTACTTCCACGCGCCAGTCTTAGTGCGCTGCATCCATGAGACCCTGCTCCTCTTTGCTGAGCTGAGCTCTTCCCTCTACCACAGTAATGGCTGCGAAATTGGTCTCTGTCTGCATGGCCACAGCCTGATGTTTCCATGCTTCTCCTTCGAATGTGGTGAAGGTGTCTGTGAACCAGACATTCTCTAACTTATCTGAAAATGGGGGAACAACCTCAATAACTGAGTGAATGAAGGTCACTGTCACTAGCATCTCGGCCTCTTCTGCAGGCAGCGATAGAGGAATTGGACTGGCTGATCTCCAGAGATTCCTTACAACCACTGTGTTTCATTTTTTCCCCTCTACTCCTCCACAAATCCAAGAAAAACATCTTTTTTTAAGCTCATTTCCTGATTTCCACTTCATGAAAGAAACAAACACCATCCTGCTCCCCATTTCCAAAATAACATTAGATGCATACATCTGTGTTTTAGTCACCTTAAATCATTTTCCATGATTAAATGAATTTGTTCAATATGGTCATGGCAGAGTACTCCACAAAATTCACCAGTCTCCAATGCTGAAATGAATAAATTCCTTTCTAGTTATTGTATGTATTATAAGTATTTCAGTAAATTCTATTTCCTTCTGATGGAGTATTTCTTAATGAAAAATACAGATGAGTTTAAACTAAAAAACAATACTGTGAGAATAGCAGCTTTTAAATAGGAAAAATGTCTCAACTTTTCATTTGATAGTTTTGAATTATAGAATAAGGACCTTGTAACTTTAAATTGAATTAATATCTATTTAGTATATCAAAGTATTTTAAATTTCATGCATATTCATAGCAGAATGAAAAAAAAAATTAATAAAAAAACGCTGGGGAGAAAGAAACCAGATGAGGTTTAACAAGAGCAAGTTTAGAGTCTTACACCTAGGGATGAATAACCGCATGCACTGGTACAGGTTGGGGGATGAGCTGCTGAAGAACAGCTCTGAGGAGGGGGACCTGGGTGTTCTGGTGGACGACAGGTTGACCATGAGCCAGCAGTGTGCCCTGATGGCCAAAAAGAACAGCAGTATCCTGGGGTGCATTAAAAAAAGCACGGCCAGCAGTTCAAGAGAGGTGATCTTCCCCTTCTACTCTGCCCTGGTGAGGCCTCAGGTGGAGTACTTCGTTTAGTTCTGGGCTCCCTGGTACAAAAAAGACAGGGATCTTCTCGAAAGAGTCCAGTGGAGGGCAATGAAGATTGTAAAGAGCCTGGAAAACCTTTCTTATGAGGAAAGACTGAAAGACCTGGGTCCGTTCAGCCTGGAAAAAACACTCAGAAGGGATGTTTTCCATGTCTATAAATGTCTAAAGAACAGGAAGCAAAGGGATGAGGCTGGACTCTTCTCAGTGATATGTGGAGATATGACAAGGGGAAATAGCCACAAACTGAAGCATAGGAAGTTCCACACAGAAGTGCATAAGAACTTCCTCATGGTGAGGGTGATGGAGCACTGGCACAGGCTGCCCAGAGAGGGGGTGGAGTCTCCTTTCCTGGAGATGTTCAAGACCTACGCGGTTGCCTACCTGTGCAACCTGGGCTTGGGAGGTTCTTTGGCAGGGGGCTTGAACTTGATGATCTCTACAGGTCCCTTCCAAACCCTACAATTCTGCTATTCTGTGATTTTTCTGGTAGTTTTAATTTTGGTATTGACAGGCACCAGCAGAAATTCAATTACTCTGATAAATACCAAGAAAAGAAAGTAACACAAGTAAAATACAGGATGGCTGACACAGAAGACTAAGTTTCAACTACTATCAACATTTATTACCAGGCATGCTGTTGCAGAACAGCAATGATTCATAGGTTCATAGGTTCATAAGGTTGGAAAGGACTTACAAGATCATCTAGTCCAACCATCCTCCTATCACTATCCCTACCCACTGAACTACTAAATCAAATCCCTTAGCACCTCATCTAAACGCTTCTTGAACAGCACTAGGGATGGTGCCTCAACCACCTCCCTAGGCAGGCCATTCCAGTGCCTGACCACTCTTTCCGAGAAAAAATGTTCCCTCAAATCTAACCTAAATCTTCCCTGGTGCAACTTGTGGCCATTCCCTCTCGTCCTGTCATTATTTATCAGGGAGAAGAGGCCCACCCCCTCCTCACCACAACCCCCCTTCAGGAAGTGGTAGAGTAAAAATGAGGTCTCCTCTGAGCCTCCTCTTAACCAGACTAAAAAATCCCAGCTCCCTCAGCCGCTCCTCATAAGACTTGTGCTCCAGACCCCTCACCAGTTTTGTTGCCCTTCTCTGAACACGCTCCAGGGCCTCAATGTCCTTCTTGTAGTGAGGGGCCCAAAACTGAACACAGTACTCGAGGTGCGGCCGTACCAGAGCTGAGTACAGGGGGATGATCACCTCCCTGCTCCTGCTGGCTACACTATTTCTAATACAGGCCAGGATGCCGTTGGCCTTCTTGGCTACCTGGGCACACTGCCGGCTCATGTTGAGCTGAGCATCAACCAACACCCCCAGGTCCTTTTCCTCTCTACATTCTTCAAGCCATTCTGCCCCAAGCCTATAGCATTGCATGGGGTTATTGTGGCCAAAGTGCAGGACCCGGCACTTGGTCTTATTGAACCTCATCCCATTGAGCTCAGCCCAGCTGTTCAGCCTATCCAAATCCCTCTGAAGGGCCTCCCTACCCTCAGGCAGTTTGACACATCCTCCCAACTTGGTGTCATCTGCAAACTTACTGAGGGTACACTCAATTCCCTCGTCTAGGTCATCAATAAATATATTAAACAAGATGGGCCCCAAAACTGACCCTTGGGGGACACCACTCGTAACAGGACGCCAGCTGGACTTAACTCCATTAACCACTACCCTCTGGGCACGGCCCTCCAGCCAGTTCTCCAAACAGAGAAGAGTGAACCTGTCCACACCATGGGCTGCCAGTTTCCTCAGGAGAATACTGTGGGAGACTGTGTCAAAGGCCTTGCTGAAGTCCAGGTAGACTACATCAACAGCCTATCCCTCATCTACCTGTCTGGTCACCCAGTCATAGAAGGAGATGAGGTTGGACAAGCACGACCTGCCCTTTGTGAACCCGTGCTGGCTGGGTCTGATCCGTTTACTGCCGTGCACATATCGTGTGATCTCCCTCAAGATCATCTGCTCCATAACTTCTCCTGATACCAAGGTCGGGCTGACAGGCCTGTAGTTCCCCGGGTCTTCCTTACGGCCTTTCTTGTAGATGGGAGTCACATTGGCAAGCCTCCAATCTTGTGGGACCTCTCCAGATAACCAGGAATTCTGACAGATGGCAGAAAGTGACTTGGCAATCACCTCTGCTAGCTCCCTCAGCACCCTTGGGTGGATCCCATCTGGCCCCATGGACTTGTGGCAGTTCAGATGCAGGAGTAGATCTCTGACTATCTCTGCTTGGATCACAGGGGGTGTGTTATGTGCCCCGTCCCGGACTTCCAGGTCAGGGCAAGTACCCTGTGGACAACTGCTCTGTCTATTAAAGACAGATGTGAAGAAGGCATTGAGAACCTCAGCCTTTTCCTTATCATCTGTGGTTACATTCCTTGCCTCGTCAAGTAAAGGGGAGAAATTTTCCTTAGTTTTTCTCTTGCTGTTAATATATTTGTAAAAGGGTTTCCTGTTCTCCTTCACAGCAGTAGCCAGTCTACGTTCAAGCAGGGCTTTAGCATTTCTAACTTTCTGCCTGCAGATCTTAGCCAGTTCTCTGTAGTCTCCCCAAGTAGCCTGTCCCATCTTCCAGAGGACATAGACTATTCTTTTCTCTCGGAGTCTCAACAAAAGTTCCCGCTTCATCCACACTGGTCTTTTTCTCCTCCGGCTTGACCTACGGGACTCCGGGACAGCCTGCTCCTGTGCCTTTAAGATTTCCATCTTGAGGAGCATTCAGGCTTCCTGAAACCCCTTTACCCCCCAGAAGCGAGTCCCAAGGGACCCTTGCAACAAGCATCCTGAACAGGTCAAAGTCTGCCCTCCGGAAGTCCAAGGTAGCAGTTTTGCTAGTCACCCTCTTGACGTCACCCAGAATACCAAACTCCACCATTTCATGGTCACTCCGGCCAAGACAATCTCCAACCTTCACATCTCCTACTAGTCCTTCCCTGTTAGTGAAGAGCAGGTCTAGCAAGGCATCTCCCCTGGTAGTCTCTTGCACCAGCTATGTCAGGAAGCAATCATCCACACATTCTAGAAATCTCAAGGACTGCTTCCTCTGTGCAGTATTATATTTCCAGCATATGTCAGGGAAGTTGAAGTCCCCCATGAGAACGAGTGCTGGCCATCGTGCAACGTCTACGAGTTGTTTATAGAACACCTCATCTATTTCTTCATCCTGACTAGGTAATCTATAACAGACCCCCACCACGATGTCACTCCTAAAGACTATCCCCCGATCCTTATCCATAGGGACTCTACTTTATCATTTCCAACCTCAAGCTCTTCAACATCAAAACATTCTTTGATGTAGAGAGCTATGTCACCACCCTTTCTTCCCTATCTATCCCTTCTGAAGAGCTTGTAGCCATCAACCCCAGTATTCCAGTCATGGGAGAGGTCCCACCATGTTTCTGTAATAGCTACAAGGTCATAGTTAGCCTGCCTCACAATGGCTTCAAGCTCTTCTTGTTTATTGCCCATGCTGCGTGCATTGGTATAGATGCACTTCAGCTGAGATATCTGCCTCACCCCTTTCTCCAGCACAGCCTCCTTAGGCTCTTTACTGGTGAGTCCTGTTTTATCCCCTTCCCCTGTCACAGCTAGTTTAAAACTCTCTCAATGAGTCCAGCTAGCTCCTGTGCTAGGATTCGTTTCCCTCTTTGAGACAGGTGCATTCCATCAACAGATAACAGGCCAGGAGCCGAGTAAACTGCCCCATGGTCAAAAAATCCAAAGTGTCTGTCTCTACACCAGCCTCCCAACCAATTATTCATCACCTGTGTTTTCCTAGTCCATTCTGTGTCCTTCACTGCCCCAGAAGGTATGGAAGCAAACACCACTTGTGCTCCCACCCCTTCAACTAATCACCCTAATCCCCTGAAATCTCTTTTCATAGTTCGCAGACATCTCTGAGATATTTCATTGCAGTCTGCCTGAACTACGAGTAACGGATAGTAGTCAGTGGGGTGTATCAGATTCGGGAGTCTTCTAGCAATGTCCCTGATCCGAGCCCCAGGGAGAAAGCACACTTCCCTGCGGTTTGGGTCTGGTCTTCAAATGGGGCCCTCAGTTCCCTTTAGAATGGAGCCACCCACTACGATCACCTTCCTTTTTTTCTTAGTAGTAGCAGTCTCAATGCGTGGAGTTGACTGCCTTGCCATTGGTGACCTCCTGTGGGAATCCTCCTGCACTTCCCCCCTTATCACCTCTTCAACATCCAATGCTGCAAATCTATTGCTTAGGGGGACCTGGGGACACTGGGGAGGCAGAGGGGGAGATTGCCCACGGTACCGAGCAGGGTACCGAGCAGGGACTCTCTGCCAGCCCTCCCTATCCCTCAGATATCCTTTTTCTGCCCTACTGGGACAGGTCAGGGAGACCACCAGCAATTGCGGGGGATCTCCCTGGCGCCTTTCTCTCTGGCGCTCGAGGGAGCTACTCCACCAGTCAATCTCACGCTCACAGTCCCTGATGGCCCTCAGTCTCTCAACCTCCTCTTTCTGTTCTGCCACCATGCTAAGCAGATCTTCCACCTGCTCAAACCTTGCACAGGAGAACTGCTTGCCACCCTCATCCAGCAGCAGCAGGCTCTGGCACTCCTTGCAACCAGAGACCTGTGTAGCCACGCTTCTAGGCAGACCTTCTGTCTGGGTCGCCACAGCCTTTGTAAGGCAAGCCCTCTGTCTAGCAGAGACCATGGCACAAAAAAGAATAAAAACAAATAAATGAAAAATTGAAAGGAAATAAATAAATAAATAATAGTTTATAATTATGATGTATATAGATATGAATTGTTATAATTTAAAAACAAATAAATAATAATAATAATTAAAAAATATATATATAAAATAAACACAAACAAACAAACAGTGGGTAGTGACACTTCGCTGCCCTCCCTGAGCCCTATTCAGCTGAGGGTTGAGGGCGAGGGCACTGTTACCCTGGCAACGCCTACGCCTTGTTAACCTCTCCTGAGAACAGCTGTAGGGACTGGCTTCTCTCACTTGGTTCCCGAGAGACAGGAACCTCCCGAAAATCCTCCCTGTACCTCAATCAGCCACTGCAGCTCCGGCTGTGCCAATTTCAAAGCAGTTGATCACGAGGTCTAAGTGTTGCTTTCGGGTTCTGACCGTTTTAAAATGAGTGATTTTAAAGTGAGTGCCTCTGATGAGTATCAGAGGCAGGCAGGGTTTTTTTTCAAAAAACAAAAAAACCACTCTTATTTTTTTATGATTTTTGTAATCAGTATTCTACATCATAACATCATGTAGAGCACTGGGAGTTAAAGATTTAGTGCTCTAGTTCTGTGGATCAGCATGAGTTCCAGGTATACCTGTCTCTGAAGATAAGAACTCCATACCCCACAGGACTTTGCATTACCTTGTGTTTTCCGTTTTCTGTTCAAAGGGAAAGATGATAAAACTGGTGGCAAGTCACAAAATGTCTCTCTTTCCCCTTTTTGTTCATCTGCAATGTGTATACGCCTTAGCTGTCTTGTCTTCAGCACTAGAATAATGCCTTCTGTTCTTGGACACTCTCCCATATTTTTTTTTCTATTAACTTCAATGCCAATTATATTGCATTACATTGTGTTATTTTGCATTATAATTGTCACGGTGTTGTCCGTGACAGTAACCCAAGGGAAACCGAGAAGGGAGAGGGGAGAGAAAAAAAACTGCGTCAGTGGCCGCGCGGCCGCCCGAGCAGAGCCGCGCTCCGGGAGGGGGAGGGGGAAAACAGCGGGAAGAGATGGGTCTACAAGAAAACAACGGCACGATCTGAGAAGGAACGGTAACTTTACTAAATCTAATAAAATTGAACAATTGAGAGAGAGATAAAAATTTTCAACCCAAAAGCTGTGAGCTTACGTTAAGGAGGACCTGCAGGGGAAGCACACGTGCTGAACCTCCACGGCAGCCCAGAGCAACGCGCCCAGACCGAGCGCCGCCTGGCATCCGGTGCGGAGCTCCGCCCCTCCCCTCTGCTGCTCCCAGTTCATATTGCAGCTCCAACATATCTGGCACAGCAGCACTCAGTGGGGGTGTGACTTCATTCAGACCACGGTAATCTACCGTCAGCCTCCATTCTCCACTGGCTTTGCGCACCGGCCATATGGGGCTGTTAAAAGGTGAGTGAGTCTTGCTGATCACTCCCTGGCTCTCTAGCTGACGGATAAAGTTATGAATGGGGAGCAAGGAATCCCTGTTGGTGCGGTACTGCCGTCTGTGCACTGTTTTTGTAGCGATAGGTACCTGCTGCTCTTTCACTTTCAGTACCCCCACAACAGACGGATCTTCTGACAGGCCAGGTAAAATAGACAGCTGCTTAATGTTGCTTGTGTCCACAGCAGCTATTCCAAAAGCCCATCGGTACCCCTTGGGATCCTTGAAATGTCCCCATCTGAGATAGTCAATACCGAGTATGCATGGAGCCCCCTGTCCAGTCACTATGGGATGCTTCTGCCAGGTTTTACCGGTGAGGCTTATTTCTGCCTCCAACACAGACAGTTCCTGAGAACCCCCAGTCACTCCAGAAATATGAATCAATTCTGTCCCTTTATAACTCGAGGGCATCAGAGTGCACTGTGCACCAGTGTCCACCAGTGCCTTATATCTTTGTGGCTCAAATGTGCCAGGCCATCTAATCCACACAGTCCAATACACTCTATTATCCCTTTCCCTCCCCTGGCTGAGGGCAGGGCCCCTCTATTGGTTACCTGCAGTGACGGGAGCAATTTCATTGGTGGCTGATCTCTGCTGTAGTTCTCTCACCCGTGCTCGCAGTGCAGGAGTGGGTTTTTTATGCCACTTCCTCATGTCCTCTCCGTTTTCTCGTAAGAAGCTCCACATGGCCACACGTGACATGATGTTACTTCCATCATTTGCTCGTGCAGAGGGGCGGTTGCCTTTGGTGGCCGAGACTTTCAACAGTTTGATAAATTGCTTCATCAGATTCTTTGCGTCATGCTCATCTTCATCAGGTGTTTCCAATACTGACACAGGTTCATCCCTATTCATCAGTAATGACAGTTCCTCCAGTATAGTTTTCTGTGTCTCCTTAATCTCACCTACTTCTTCTGCTACTATAGCCGCAATGGAAGCACGTGATGGTGGAAACTGTTGTTCAAAGTTTTGGAGTGTAATAGTTAATTCATAAACTGGGAGTCTTCTGTCTTGACCCTCGAATCTATGGAACATTGCTACCAGTGTACTTGCATACCTCTCTGGTGCTGTTTTTGAGAGCTTGCGATATACATCAGGTGTGCACCTTACTCTATCAGGATCACGGTCCTGGTGTGGACTGTTAGGGACGAAATTGGGATCATACAGCATCTCTACTACGGCTGTTTCTCTCAAAAATTGGATGCCTTTCTCCACGGTGTTCCATCTTTCCACCTTAGGCTCCAGATCATCTTTGTAAGGGTATCTATCCTTTACAGCCACTAGTACTCGTTCCCAGAGGGTAGCGACTCCATTCAGACATCTGCCAATTCCTCTGTCGATAGCTGGGTCTCGGGCAATGCTTGCCAGTTGGCGGGCTTCGCTGCCATCTAGGGACACGCTGCTGGCACCGCTGTCCCAACACCACAGCAACCAGTTGACAATAGATTCACCCAAGCGCCGTACAAACTCCTTTCTTGAACCTTGTATTTCAGTCATCTTTAGGGGCCGACGAGTAGTGGTAACAGTGACTCCATCATCATCGCTGTCTTCTCCATGTCTCTCACTTTTCTTAGTGGCCTTTTTAGGTGGTGGTGGTGGTGGTGGTGGTGCTGAGGAGGGCCCCTCGCCTGGATCTTCCTTTTTTTTTTCTGCTTCTTCTTTCCGTTCTAGCCGCAAGGATGGCCGTGTCCATTTCTGGCCTTCCACAGGGGCAACCGACACTGATACCGGTGTTTCCTGTGATTGGTCAGGTCTAACTTCGAGGTTTTCATTTTTGCTTTGGACCTTGGTTTGGAAACCATTTCTCTCCAGAATATCAATTATGGCTCGATAAGCACAAGCCAGACCCCAAACAATACATTCCTTCTCAGATCGTCCTGAGTCACATGACTCCTTACCTAAACACTCACTGAATTTCTCAGGATCCCACAGGTGCTCAAGATCAAAACTGCATAACACCGGGGGTCCCCACGCTTCTAATTTCTTTCCTAATTTTTTCCACCTTCCCTGCCATTCAACACTCGCTGGTTTTGAGGAAAGCTTCCTCCACATGATGTAAATTACTATTGCAGAGAGTGCATTCAGGAAAACAGATAACACAGCTGCCACAACTGCCAGGCTGACATCCTGAATATAGGTAAAGACCTGAAAAGAGTAACTGGAAACCATTCCAAATGCCGCATAATCTGTCACGTTAGCCAGGGTGTTTAGGTAGGAGGCATGTAACCCCCTCAGCACACTAAAGTAGCTGTATATCCACATTACTCCGGTGCTGAACATGAGGAGCTTAAAAAGACGCCAGCATGCTATAAGGTACATGAAAAACCTTAGTCCACTCTGCACCAGATTTACAATGGAGTGCCAATACTGCACTGCCCGCATTCTCCACCAATAATTGTCACGGTGTTGTCCGTGACAGTAACCCAACGGAAACCGAGAAGGGAGAGGGGAGAGAAAAAAAACTGCGTCAGTGGCCGCGCGGCCGCCCGAGCAGAGCCGCGCTCCGGGAGGGGGAGGGGGAAAACAGCGGGAAGAGATGGGTCTACAAGAAAACAACGGCACGATCTGAGAAGGAACGGTAACTTTACTAAATCTAATAAAATTGAACAATTGAGAGAGAGAGGGAGATAAAATTTCCAAACCGAAAGCTGTTAGCTTACGTTGAGGAGGAAAATGCAGGGGAAGCACACGTGCTGAACCTCCAGGGCAGCTCAGAGCAACGCGCCCAGACCGAGGGCCACCTCGCGGATGCTCCGCCCCTCCCCTCTGCTGCTCCCCCAGCATTAACTCCTTAACTGCTGCATGATGCTCTGATGTGGAATACCGGCATCAAAACCACAAAACCACAACAATGATATTTTATTTAGTAAATTAATTCTCCTCCTGAGATCATTGTTGCTGTTTTGTTTTTAGACTCATCTCCTTACCCTTTCCCATTTTTCCCTTTTCCCTTTCCTAGGATGTGGATCTCTAGGTTCCCCTGCCCCATTCATCACAGAAGTGGGCTGCACTGGCCCGTGCACCGTTGCAAGTCACAGTTTTGTTTATATGCACAGCAAGTTCTCTTTCTGGGACATCGCAAACGCAGTGTGTTTGTGTCCTTTCAGCACACATCACGGACCACATAACATGAGTTTTATCCAACTATTAATTATTCGTGGACTCCTTGAAGTGCTGGGGCCTGAGATAGACCCCGAACTCAAAGTTGACCTATAGACAAGCTTTACAACCTCCCAGTGTATCTAATATCAGTAGTATTGATGCACACATAAGACACTGTTCATCTATATTTTGCCATCTCAGGATAGCTTCTAGTGAATAACTTCATTACAGTTTCAGAAATACTCTGGAAAATTGGTATTGTAAGCATTACAAATAGTGCGTACAGAGATTAGTGATAGTTTTTGAAATTAGGTATAGCAAATGTCATAATAACATTTGACATCAAAACATTAGGCAAGTTGATAATGGTTGTTCTAAAACATGCTGCTGTCATTTCATACTGCTGTACTTAAAGAAACCCACAGCTAAATACAGTTGTGACACAGAGAGGTAAGGTATACTGCATCCAGTAATACATCATAACATTCAGTCGGGTTCAACATTTCCCTATTTAAAATACATGAATATATTAAAACCAGACTAGGGATATGATTGAGTTACTGAATAAAAGAGCTTACAAAAATAGAAAAACAAACAAACAAACATAACCAAATACACAGTATTTGCTTCTGCATTGAGGAAGTGTGTTTAATTTTTGAAAACAGAATACCATAACACATAATTAAGAGTCAGCTGATTTCCAACTCTAATCCCTTAATTTAGACATCTTTTTTTTCCCCTAAATTTATTAAAAAAAATAAATCATTATACCAAAGCATATCCGCTTCCTCATGAAGACTTCCAACATTACAAAGCTTCTAGTACTTTGACTGTGGCTAATGTCTTAACATCATTGCTACAGAATTGTGAAATAGATATAGAAAATGTTGCTTTAAATTGAGTCCTAGAATTTTTATTGATCTCAGTTGTTATTGCCTGTGGTATGTACATGTGCTATCTACTCAAAATGACAGGACGGCTTTACACCAAACTGTAAATCTTAACAAATAGATAAAAAACCAGCTTTTCAAAGACCCTACAATTTAAATTCCAAGCAATGTAGAATTCACCTAAACTTTCTCACAACTCCCCACCTATCACCCTAAAATTTGTCTTCAAAGATTTGCAGACTTTGCATTTTAAGCCAGATTTTCTCAACCTGTGGCCAGGTACACAACAGAAAGCTTACGCAAAACAGACAGACTCCTTGGGTAACAGTCCAATATTCTGACCAGGTTCTACCCTTACGTGTATAAATATCAAATTTATTGGAAAACCTTAATGTTACATGGGAAACCCCTTTCTCAAGACCACTCCTTCAGCTCTTTTGCACTGAGATTAACTGCACTGACTCAGTCCTCGTGATCAACTGCTTTGAAATCCGCACAGCCGGAGCTGCAGCGGCTGATTGAGGTACAAGGAGGGTTTTCGGGAGGTTCCAGTCTCTCGGGAACCAAGTGAGAGAAGCCAGTCCCTACAGCTGTTCTTGGGAGAGGTTAACGAGGCGTTAACGAGGCTTAGGCGTTGCCAGGGTTTCAGATACTTCGCCCAGCTGAATAGGGCTCAGGGAGGGCAGCGAAGTGTCACTACCCACTGTTTGTTTGTGTATTTGTTTTTTTTTAATATTTCTTTAATAATTATTATTTATTTATTTTTAAGTTACAATTCGTATATATATATTTTATCATAAACTATTATTTATTTATTTATTTCCTTTCAATTTTTCATTTATTTGTTTTTATTCTTTTTTGTGCCATGGTCTCTACTAGACAGAGGGCTTGCCTTAAAAAGGCTGTGGCGACCCAGACAGAAGGTCTGCCTAGAAGCGTGGCTACAAAGGTCTCTCTGGTTGCAAGGAGTGCCAGAGCCTGCTGCTGCTGGATGAGGGTGGCAAGCAGTTCTCCTGTGCAAGGTGTGAGCAGGTGGATGATCTGCTTAGCATGGTGGCAGAACTGAAAGAGGAGGTTGAGAGACTGAGAGCCATCAGGGACTGTGAGCGTGAGATTGACTGGTGGAGTAGCTCCCTCGAGCGACAGAGAGAAAGGCACCGGGGAGATCCCCCGCAATTGCTGGTGGTCTCCCTGACCTGTCCCAGTAGGGCAGAAAAAGGATATCTGAGGGATAGGGAGGTCTGGCAGAGGGTCCCTGCTCGGTACCCTGCTCGGTACCGTGGGCAATCTCCCCCTCTGCCTCCCCAGTGTCCCCAGATCCCCCTAAGCAATAGATTTGCATCATTGGATGTTGAAGAGGTGATAAGGGGGGAAGTGCAGGAGGATTCCCACAGGAGGTCACCAATGGCAAGGCAGTCAACTCCACGCATTGAGACTGCTACTACTAAGAAAAAAAGGAAGGTGATCGTAGTGGGTGGCTCCCTTCTAAAGGTAACTTAAGACCAGACCCAAACCGCAGGGAAGTGTGCTGTCTCCCTGGGGCCCGGATCAGGGACATTGCTAGAAGACTCCCGAATCTGATACACCTCACCAACTACTATCCGTTACTCGTAGTTCAGGCAGACTGCAATGAAATATCTCAGAGATGTCTGCAAACTATGAAAAGAGATTTCAGGGGATTAGGGCGATTAGTTCAAGGGGTGGGAGCACAAGTGGTGTTTGCTTCCATACCTTCTAGGGCGGTGAAGGACACAGAATGGGCTAGGAAAACACAGGTGATGAATAATTGGCTGAGGTTGGTGTAGAAATAGACACTTTGGGTTTTTTGACCATGAGACAGTTTACTCGGCTCCTGGCCTGTTATCTGTTGATGGGATGCACCTGTCTCAAAGGGGGAAACGAATCCTAGTACAGGAGCTAGCTGGACTCATTGAGAGAGCTTTAAACTAGCTGTGACAGGGGAAGGGGATAAAACAGGACTCACCAGTAAAGAGCCTAAGGAGGCTGTGCTGGAGAAAGGGGTGAGGCAGATATCTCAGCTGAAGTGCATCTATACCAATGCATGCAGCATGGGCAATAAACAAGAAGAGCTTGAAGACATTGTGAGGCAGGCTAACTATGACCTTGTGGCTATTACAGAAACATGGTGGGACCTCTCCCATGACTGGAATACTGGGATTGATGGCTACAAGCTCTTCAGAAGGGATAGACAGGGAAGAAAGGGTGGTGGCATAGCTCTCTACATCAAAGAGTGTTTTGATGTTGAAGAGCTTGAGGTTGGAAATGATAAAGTAGAGTCCCTATGGATAAGGATCAGGGGGATAGTCTTTAGGAGTGACATCGTGGTGGGGGTCTGTTATAGACCACCTAGTCAGGATGAAGAAATAGATGAGGTGTTCTATAAACAACTCGTAGACGTTGCACGATGGCCAGCACTCGTTCTCATGGGGGACTTCAACTTCCCTGACATATGCTGGAAATATAATACTGCACAGAGGAAGCAGTCCTTGAGATTTCTAGAATGTGTGGATGATTGCTTCCTGACAGCTGGTGCAAGAGCCTACCAGGGGAGATGCCTTGCTAGACCTGCTCTTCACTAACAGGGAAGGACTAGTAGGAGATGTGAAGGTTGGAGATTGTCTTGGCC
The DNA here is from genome assembly GCF_038088225.1 of Cyrtonyx montezumae. Lineage (NCBI taxonomy): Eukaryota > Metazoa > Chordata > Aves > Galliformes > Odontophoridae > Cyrtonyx > Cyrtonyx montezumae. The sequence goes on from NW_027072039.1 coordinate 2,453,237, forward strand.
AGCGTGACCATGCAATGGTGGAGTTTGCTATTCTGGGTGACGTCAAGACGGTGACTAGCAAAACTGCTACCTTGGACTTCCGGAGGGCAGACTTTGACCTGTTCAGGATGCTTGTTGCAGGGGTCCCTTGGGACTCGCTTCTGGGGGGTAAAGGGGTTTCAGGAAGCCTGAATGCTCCTCAAGATGGAAATCTTAAAGGCACAGGAGCAGGCTGTCCCGGAGTCCCGTAGGTCAAGCCGGAGGAGAAAAAGACCAGTGTGGATGAAGCGAGAACTTTTGTTGAGACTCCGAGAGAAAAAGAAAAGTCTATGTCCTCTGGAAGATGGGACAGGCTACTTGGGGTGACTACAGAGAACTGGCCAAGATCTGCAGGCAGAAAGTTAGAAATGCTAAAGCCCAGTTTGAACTTAGACTGGCTACTGCTGTGAAGGAGAACAGGAAACCCTTTTACAAATATATTAACAGCAGGAGAAAAACTAAGTAAAATTTCTCTTCTTTACTCGACGAGGCAGGGAATGTAACCACAGAAGATAAGGAAAAGGCTGAGGTTCTCAATGCCTTCTTCACATCTGTCTTTAATAGACAGACCAGTTGTCCACAGGGTACTTGCCCTGACCTGGAAGTCCGGGACGGGGCACATAACACACCCCCTGTGATCCAAGCAGAGATAGTCAGAGATCTACTCCTGCATCTGAACTGCCACAAGTCCACGGGACCAGATGGGATCCACCCAAGGGTGCTGAAGGAACTGGCAGAGGTGATTGCCAAGCCACTTTCTGCCATCTATCAGAATTCCTGGTTATCTGGAGAGGTCCCACAAGATTGGAGGCTTGCCGATGTGACTCCCATCTACAAGAAAGGCCGTAAGGAAGACCCGGGGAACTACAGGCCTGTCAGCCCGACCTTAGTATCAGGAGAAGTTATGGAGCAGATGATCTTGAGGGAGATCACACGATACGTGCACGGCAATAAACGGATCAGACCCAGCCAGCACGGGTTCACAAAGGGCAGGTCGTGCTTGTCCAACCTCATCTCCTTCTATGACTGGGTGACCAGATAGGTAGATGAGGGAAAGGCTGTTGATGTAGTCTACCTGGACTTCAGCAAGGCCTTCGACACGGTCTCCCACAGTATTCTCCTGAGGAAACTGGCAGCCCATGGTGTGGACAGGTTCACTCTTCTCTGTTTGGAGAACTGGCTGGAGGGCCGTGCCCAGAGGGTAGTGGGTAATGGAGTTAAGTCCAGCTGGTGTCCTGTTAGAGGGACGGCCCTTCAGAGGGATTTGGATAGGCTGAACAGCTGGACTGAGCTAAATGGGATGAGGTTCAATAAGACCAAGTGCCGGGTCGTGCTCTTTGGCCACAATAACCCCATGCAATGCTATAGGCTTGGGGCAGAATGGCTTGAAGAATGTAGAGAGGAAAAGGACCTGGGGGTGTTGGTTGATGCTCGGCTCAACATGAGCCGGCAGTGTGCCCAGGTGGCCAAGAAGGCCAACAGCATCCTGGCCTGTATTAGAAATAGTGTAGCCAGCAGGAGCAGGGAGGTGATCATCCCCCTGTACTCAGCTCTGGTACGGCCGCACCTCGAGTACTGTGTTCAGTTTTGGGCCCCTCACTACAAGAAGGACATTGAGGCCCTGGTGAGGGGTCTGGAGCACAAGTCTTATGAGGAGCAGCTGAGGGAGCTGGGATTGTTTAGTCTGGTTAAGAGGAGGTTCAGAGGAGACCTTATTGCACTCTACCACTTCCTGAAGGGGGGCTGTGGTGAGGGGGGGGGTGGGCCTCTTCTCCCTGATAAATAATGACAGGACGAGAGGGAATGGCCACAAGTTGCGCCGGGGAAGATTTAGGTTAGATTTGAGGAAACATTTTTTCTCGGAAAGAGTGGTCAGGCACTGGAATGGCCTGCCTAGGGAGGTGGTTGAGGCACCATCCCTAGTGCTGTTCAAGAAGCGTTTCAAGATGAGGTGCTAAGGGATTTGATTTAGTAGTTCAGTAGGGATAGTGATAGGAGGACAGTGGGACTATATGATCTTGTAGGTCCTTTCCAACTTAATGTACCTATGAACCTACGTTTCCATTTTTAGACGCACACTTAGCAGCCTTTTTTTTTAACCAGTATGCAGGTAGAGAGAATACATGTTTTTATTTTAAAATAGAAATTGCATATGATTGGCATTTCTCAAAGAACACATGACTACTAAACACTTCTTAAAATTGCTGTACACCTAGAAAAAACATAGACCCCAGAAATATTAGAATGCAACTTGTTTCATTCTTATAAAAAGAAGGAAAATGTTTTGAAGCTTCCTTAGAACGAAGTATTACTGGTTAATAAGAAAAACTAAATTCATCAGAATGGTTGCTTTGGGCGTGTTTTATGTCTTCTTCTCTATCTTTGTCTCCATTTTCAGCTGGAAGCATATTGGCTCAGGGAAGACTGACTTTTGTTTCTGTGACGACAAGTATCACTACCCATTTTATTATGTCTGCTGGTGTCATCTCTGCTAACTGAGCTGTCATCCTCTGGCTCAGTATCTACAGAGCTAACAGAGAAATGACCTGCCTCTCCAGGCCAGCTGGAAGCAATCCATCCTACTCATAAAGAAGCTGCACCAAGGGAACTATTCTTAGCCATTAATAGTAAAGTCTATTGCTACTTAGCTCTCTTGCTGAAAAAGTCAAGGAGGTGGCTGACAAACAAACTGTTGACTATAAGCTTTGTTTGTGATACAGGCTCAGATTCACAACTTAGAGGAAAATAATAATAGTAAATGGGGACATTTCCAGAATTGCTGATGGCCAGTGCTATGTGCATGTTTCTGAAAATCGAAGTGAAAAATGAGTGCAAATGGATTTAATCTTGTTAAAGCATCATTTCTGTGAGACTTCATGTTTTTCATAATGGAAAATAACTTTCATTTCACAGGTACCTGGTGAAAGATCCATTGCACTTGTGAAAATCTAAGTTTTTTAGTACAAAAGAATGAGATCTCAAAGTATTCAATCTTCCCCTCACCTATATTTTTTTCACGATAAAAAATGGAACAGTTATTTGATCATCTCCATGTTTGGCTCCATAGAAATTTGAAATATAATCTGAATCAAGCTCTTTTTTTTTTTTCTTGACTTAAGACTGCACACACACTTCATTAACACTTCATTAATCGAGGAGATGAAAAAACTAAGGGAGATGAAATATGTGTGTTGAAGGAAATGAGACTGGACTGAACAGATATGAAAGACGCATGATTCAAAACATATAGGCCCTCTCTGTTTTATCTCACTTTACAGCAAGGTTTAATAATGAACCATGTGCCAGGTAATAATATTCATCATTTGGCTACCTCCTACAGATACAGAGTGAGACTATCCAAAGTACATCAAAGACTGGCATACAATATTGTTATGACAGGTTCACTTTACCAATGACCTCAAATATAAAGCTCAGCATTCCTCAGCTCTGTTAACAAAATCCTGAGGGCTTCTTTTGCTTCAAGAATGCTACTTGCACTGGAGAGCACAGTGCCCAACATGGGGAAATTTTTAACTTGCCTTTTTCCTTTCTCAACGTGATGTAATTTATCTAATACAGTAACTTGCTGTTAGAAATACTGTGGGGAAAAAGCAGCTTTAAAATACTACAGCAAGGTAGTGAAGTCTCCTATTAGGAATCTGAGGGCTTTATTACTGACTTACCCCATAACTTGTTCCAGCAAGTTATATTTCTCATTTTATTTTCAGTCCCTTCATCTTCCCCATCATGGGGAGGAACATTTTATATGGGCATGTAGTGACAGGACAAAGGGGAAATGGTTTTAAACTAGAAAAGGGAAAGTTTAGATTAGATATTAGGAAGAAATTCTCCACTGTGAAAGTGTTGAGATGCTGGAACAGGTTGTCCAGTGAGGTTTTGGAGGCTCCCTCTCTGGAAGTGTTCAAATACAGGCTGGATAGGGCTGTGAGCAACCTGGTTTAGAGGGAGGTGACGCAGCCTATAGCAGAGGGGGCTGAAACTAGATGATCTTAAAGGTCTCTTCCAACACAAACCATTCCATGATACTGTGATTCATGATCTATATCCGGTTCACAAGTACATACATGAATTTGTATACAAACGCTTCTTCCTGCCAGTTTATGCCGCTTTGTTACTCTGTTTGACTGCTACTGTACAAACAAGAATTTCCCTCTTTTTTATGAAGGAAGACCCATGAACAAAGGCAATCACACCCTTCAGCTTAATTTTCCACTTAAGTCAATGTTTTGCATAACTCTATTTGTCTTTCCATCTTCACAGATGTTGTACATGAATTCCTTAATTAAATGTAAGTATTTGCACTGCAGATCTATTTATTTCAAGGTTAAATTAAATAGCTTCTCCTGACTGCAAATTCAATAACCTTAACTAATGCATATTTTATCAAAAGAGAAAATCTTAGAGGCTTACACCAAAGCACAGCATCCTATGAGTTTATGCCCAACTTCTGAGTTTAAAGGCCATATTTTTTTGACTAAGTGGTTTGAAGAAAAAAAGAGAGGCTTAAAAAAAAGAGATTCACTCTTCAACAACCCAGACTAGAAGAAAGTCTGAAATCCTAATGTGGGTGACAGGAATTGAAAAATCTGTATCTGTTTAATTGGGTGGCCCTGAAATTTTGTCATTCTTTTAAAAAGGCTGCAAACCCATTTTGAGACAGAAATCTGTAGCACAGACATCAGCAGCCATGATTCAGGAGAAGAATCAGCTGAAGAAGCACTTCCCTCTCCATCGATTGTCACTGGTACCTTTAGATGGCTCTTTATTCAAACTAAAGCAAAATTAATGCTGCAGCAAGCATCCAGCTTGACATTTCACCTCCAGTCATTTAATTTGGCAGGCAGAGCCATCCCTGGCAATTTGAGATTTAGTCATAAATGGTGTTACTACTGCTGTTTTTTAGAGTAGGTCTTCTGAGAACTTAAATTTTCAGTCAATTCAATTTCTGCAAATGTCAGTAAATTAAATAGCAGTTTGTATATGGTTATACTTACTGTGATCTGCACAAAGAAAATGTTTCACTAAGAACAGATAAAGGATTTTAGGTCATGCAGTGCATAATTCCTCCCAAAGTCCATCAAGCCACTTGCTGCTTAGAAGCTGCACAGAAGTCAAGACTGGTTCTTGTAGTCATAAATAAGACATTCCACAGTTAGTCTTTAAATCATAATCATCCTTGATTCACAGACCAAATAATACAGAAACAAACTCTCCAATTATTTTCTTTCTTCACACACTTCTGCAGAAGAATTCAGGGTTGCTTTGAAAGTACTTCTTGCTATTTATCTCTGTGGAAGCAACAACCAAGGCAAAGAGCAGAATCACACTGTTTGACAGAGTAAATTCTCAGCTACAAAACACTTTTTCTCAGAATAATCACCAACATTAGTTATGCATTTTCATCAGCAATGAACAAGAGCTTGCATGCTGTGCTCAAAACAATCTACACCAGCAGAGGTGACACAATGATGCCACTGCTGAAACGCACCACCCACTGCATCACTGTGCTCACATCCTCTAGTTGGTCTCCATCAATATTCAGAGATATCTCTTTGAAATCAGAATTGTGCCTTTTATTTACAGCATACGCTACATAAGATGCTGACTGATATTTTGTTGTCAAATAGCAACAAAAACTTTTCCATTAGAATATTCTAAAACAAAAGCAACAACAAAAGAAAGATATGAAAGGTTTTAAAGAAACTGTAAACTTGACAGAGTGAAGATTTGTTTCTGGGACTGATTCCAACATTCACAAATCCGTTCCTCTGATGACAGGTACCTTTCAAAGGCCTTTACGATATCTAGTCTTGGACTCCTAAATCAATGAGACAAGAGTTGAGATACAGTAAATAGTTTTCTCAGCAGACCAAGAAAATAGCATACAGGCAATGGTGGTAAAATGCCCAAGGGAGAAGCAAGATTCAGTGTCCTTTGTGATGCTGAGAAATTTGAACTTTGATTCTTTGTTATCTGCATTTGCATTAAAGTCCTTCAAACAAAAGTCTTAAAAACAAAACGCACACAAACATGTACACACAGCACTGCATGAAAAATAAACACATTAAGAAGAGAGAGAGAGACAATTCCTTTTTTAAAAAAAGAGTCAACTGGTATATCAAAAAATATGCTTAAGTGTACTCTCTAAGTCACAGAGTTTAACATAGAATGGAAATGCAGAATTTACTTGTATTACCCCATATAGAAATCTCAGACACAAAATTAATGCATGTATTTTCTAAACCAGCCCCCTGCAGCTGCAGCCATTAAAGTCAACATAATTCTATAGAATATCTACTCCATGAGACTCCAGTCATGCAGTAATTCACACTGTCCCTCCCGAAGTGAGGACTTCCACTCAGACACTGTGGAATATGTGATTTGTTTTTCTGGTATTGAGAATTTTCCTCCTCACCTGTCACGGTGTTATCCGTGACAGTGACTCAAGGGAAACCGAGAAGGGAGAGAGGAGAGAAAAAGAAACTGCGTCAGTGGCCGCGCGGCCGCCCGAGCAGAGCCGCGCTCCGGGAGGGGGAGGGGGAAACAGCGGGAAGAGATGGGTCTAAAAGACAAAGCCACGATCTGAAAAGGAACAGTAACTTTACTAAATCTAATAAAATTGAACAATTGAGAGAGAGATAAAATTTCCAAACCGAAAGCTGTGAGCTTACGTTAAGGACGAAACTGCAGGGGAAGCACACGTGCTGAACCTCCACGGCAGCCCAGAGGAGCGCGCCCAGGCAGAGCTCCGCCCCGCCCCTCTGCTGCTCCCACAGCATTAACTCCTTATCTGCTGCATGATGCTCTGATGTGGAATACCGGCATCAAAACCACAAAACCACAACATCCCACACCTTATTCCACATCATCACATCATGCTTAACACACATCTATACATAAACAAAACAGCAATAACATAAGTTACATAGAAACATATATATATGTATATGTATATATATATGTATATATACATATATACATACACACGTAATTACAGACTACATTCCCCCAATATCAAATTCCCTTGTGGGAAACACTGGACGTCCCCATTTTTATCCATTACCCACCAGGTTCACCCAGGTCCCTGCACAAAAACGGTTCCACGGAGGGGTTTGCCCTTCCCAGAGGCTGGAAGGACCCACACCGCTTTTCCCAACATGCTCCTCACATGTACCACAGGGACCTTATCTCCCTCTATGGTCTGTAGGGAGCTGGACTGTGTAGGACCCTCTCGGTTGACGGATCCCCTAGTGTTGACCAGCCATGTGGCTTCTGCCAGATGCTTTTCCCAGTGCTTGAATGTCCCACCACCCATTGCTCTCAACATCGTTTTTAACAACCCGTTGTAGCGCTCGATCTTACCAGCAGCTGGTGCATGGTAGGGGATACGGTAGATCCATTCAATGCCGTGTTCTTTGGCCCAGATATCCACAAGAGAATTTTTGAGATGAGTCCCATTATCGGACTCAATTCTCTCTGGAGTGCCATGTCGCCACAGGACTTGTTTCTCGAGCCCTAAGATGGTGTTTCGGGCGGTAGCATGGGGTACTGCGTATGTTTCAAGCCACCCAGTGGTCGCCTCCACCATGGTGAGCACATAATGCTTACCATCGCGAGTTCGTGGCAAGGTGATATAATCAACCTGCCACGCCTCCCCATATTTATACTTTTCCCATCGCCCTTCCTGCCAGAGGGGTTTCATCCTCTTGGCCTGTTTAATTATGGCACATGTGTCACAGTCATGGATAACCTGTGCAACAGCATCCATAGTTAAGTCCACCCCTCGGTCTCTAGCCCACTTATATGTTGCATCCCTTCCTTGATGGCCTGAGGTCTCATGGGCCCACCGAGCTAAAAATAGCTCTCCTTTGTTCTGCCAGTCCAAGTCTATCTGAGACACCTCAATTTTGGCAGCTCGATCTACCTGATGGTTATTTTGCTGCTCTTCAGTAGCTTGACTCTTGGGCACATGAGCATCTACATGACGCACCTTTACACCCAACCTTTTTGTTCGGGCAGCAATGTCTTTCCACAGTTCAGCAGCCCAAATAGGTTTACCCTTCCGTTGCCAGTTGTCCTGTTCCCACTGCTGCAACCACCCCCATAAAGCATTTGCCACCATCCAAGAGTCAGTGTAAAGATATAGCATGGGCCACCTCGCCCGTTCAGCCACATCTAAGGCCAGTTGGACAGCCTTTACCTCCACAAATTGGCTTGACTCTCCTTCTCCTTCGGTGGCCTCTGCAACTCGTCGTGTGGGGCTCCACACAGACCCCTTCCATCTGCGATGCTTCCCAACAATACGACACGATCCATCAGTGAAGAGGGCATATGTCTTTTCATTCTCTGGTAGTTCGTTATATGGTGGGGCCTCTTTAGCACGTGGTATCTCCTCTGATGGGGATGTTCCAAATTTCTTGCCTTCAGGCCAGTCCATGATCACCTCCAGGATTCCTGGACGGTTGAGGTTCCCCATCCGAGCTCGCTGTGTAATCAGTGCAATCCACTTACTCCATGTGGCATCGGTACCATGATGGGTGTGGGGAACCTTTCCTTTGAACATCCAATTCAGCACTGGCAGTCGAGGTGCCAGGAGGAGCTGTGTCTCAGTACCAATTACTTCAGAGGCAGCCCGAACCCTCTCGTATGCTGCCAAAATCTCCTTCTCAGTTGGAGTGTAGCACTCCTCTGAACCCCTGTACGCTCTGCTCCAAAATCCAAGGGGTCGGCCTCGGGTCTCCCCAGAGGCTCTTTGCCACAGACTCCAAGTGGGACCTTTCTCTCCAGCAGCAGTGTAGAGGATGTTTTTCACATCCTGTCCCAACCACACTGGCCCCAGGGCCACAGCACGGGCTATCTCCTGCTTAATTTGCTCAAAGGCCTGCTCCTGTTCAGGACCCCATACAAAATTATTCTTTTTTCGAGTCACTTGATAGAGGGAGCTTACTATGAGGCTGTAGTTTGGGATGTGCATCCTCCAAAAACCTACTACAACCAGAAAAGACTGTATCTCTTTCTTGCTAGTGGGTGGTGACGTACTGGTGATTTTGTCAATCACATCTCTTAGAATGTGACGACGTCCATCTTGCCATTTTACTCCTAGGAACTGAATTTCTTGGGCAGGTCCCTTCACTTTGTTCCGTTTAATAGCAAAACCAGCACCCAGAAGAATTTGGATTATTCGCTCTCCTTTTTAAAAAACTTCCTCTGCTGTATCACCCCACACAACAATGTCATCAATGTACTGGAGGTGCTCAGGTGCCCCACCCTGTTCCAGTGTGGTTTGAATCAGCCCATGGCAGATGGTTGGGCTGTGTTTCCACCCCTGGGGCAAACGGTTCCAGGTGTACTGAACGCCCCTCCAGGTGAAAGCAAACTGTGGTCTGCACTCTGTGGCCAAAGGAATAGAAAAGAATGCATTGGCAATGTCAATGGTGGCATACCACTTGGCTGCTTTTGACTCTAGTTCATATTGCAGCTCCAAAATATCTGGCACAGTAGCACTCAGTGGGGGTGTGACTTCATTCAGGCCACGGTAATCTACCGTCAGCCTCCATTCTCCACTGGCTTTGCGCACCGGCCATATGGGGCTGTTAAACGGTGAGTGAGTTTTGCTGATCACTCCCTGGCTCTCTAGCTGACGGATCGAGTTATGAATGGGGAGCAAAGAATCCCTGTTGGTGCGGTACTGCCGTCTGTGGACTGTTTTTGTAGCAATTGGTACCTGCTGCTCTTTCACTTTCAGTACCCCCACAACAGACGGATCTTCTGACAGGCCAGGTAAAATAGACAGCTGCTTAATGTTGCTTGTGTCCACAGCAGCTATTCCAAAAGCCCATCGGTACCCCTTGGGATCCTTGAAATGTCCCCTTCTGAGATAGTCAATACTGAGTATGCATGGAGCCCCCTGTCCAGTCACTATGGGATGCTTCTGCCAGGTTTTACTGGTGAGGCTTATTTCTGCCTCCAACACAGACAGTTCCTGAGAACCCCCAGTCACTCCAGAAATATGAATCAATTCTGTCCCTTTATAACTCGAGGGCATCAGAGTGCACTGTGCACCAGTGTCCACCAGTGCCTTATATCTTTGTGGCTCTAATGTGCCAGGCCATCTAATCCACACAGTCCAATACACTCTATTATCCCTTTCCCTCCCCTGGCTGAAGGCAGGGCTGAAGGCCCCTCTATTGGTTACCTGCAGTGATGGGAGCAATTTCATTGGTGGCTGATCTCTGCTGTAGTTCTCTCACCCGTGCTCGCAGTGCAGGAGTGGGTTTTTTATGCCACTTCCTCATGTCCTCTCCGTTTTCTCGTAAGAAGCTCCACATGGCCACACGTGACATGATGTTACTGCCGTCATTTGCTCGTGCAGAGGGGCGGTTGCCTTTGATGGCCGAGACTTTCAACAGTTTGATCAATTGCTTCATCAGATTCTTTGGGTCATGCTCGTCTTCATCAGGTGTTTCCAATACTGACACAGGTTCATCCCTATTCATCAGTAATGACAGTTCCTCCAGTATAGTTTCCTGTGTCTCCTTCATCTCACCTACTTCTTCTGCTACTATAGCTGCAATGGAAGCACGTGATGGTGGGAACTGTTGTTCAAAGTTTTGGAGTGTAATAGTCAATTCATAAACTGGGAGTCTTCTGTCTTGACCCTCGAATCTATGGAACATTGCTACCAGTGTACTTGCATAACTCTCAGGTGCTGTTTTTGAGAGCTTACGATATACATCAGGTGTGCACCTTACTCTATCAGGATCACAGTCCTGCTGTGGATGGTTAGGGATGAAATTGGGATCATACAGCATCTCTACTACAGCTGTTTCTCTCAAAAATTGGATACCTTTCTCCACGGTATTCTATCTTTCCACCTCAGGCTCCAGATTATCTTTGTAAGGATATCTATCCTTTACAGTCACTAGTACTCGTTCCCAGAGGGTAGCGACTCCATTCAGACATCTGCCAATTCCTCTGTCGATAGCTGGGTCTCGGGCAATGCTTCCCAGTTGGCGGGCTTCGCTGCCATCTAGGGACACGCTGCTGGCACCGTTGTCCCAACACCGCAGCAACCAGGTGACAATAGATTCACCCGAGCACCGTACAAACTCCTTTCTTGAACCTTGAATTTCAGTCATCTTTAGGGGCCGACGAGTAGTGGTAACAGTGACTCCATCATCATCGCTGTCTTCTCCATGTCTCTCACTTTTCTTAGTGGCCTTTTTAGGTGGCGGTGGTGGTGGTGGTGGTGGTGCTGAGGAGGGCCCCTCGCCTGGATCTTCCTTTTCTTTCTCTGCTTCTTCTTCTTTCCGTTCTAGGCGTGAGGACGGCCGTGTACATTTCTGGCCTTCCACAGGGGCAACCGACACCAATGCCGGTGCTTCCTGTGATTCGTCAGGTCTAACTTCGATGTTTTCATTTTTGCTTTGGACCTTGGTTTGGAAACCATTTCTCTCCAGAATATCAATTATGGCTCGATAAGCACAAGCCAGACCCCAAACAATACATTCCTTCTCAGATCGTCCTGGGTCACATGACTCCTTACCTAAACACTCACTGAATTTCTCAGGATCCCACAGGTGCTCAAGATCAAAATTGCATAACACCGGGGGTTCCCATGCTTCTAATTTCTTTCCTAATTTTTTCCACCTTCCCTGCCATTCAACACACTCTGGTTTTGAGGAACGCTCCCTCCACATGATATAAATTACTATTGCAGAGAGTGCATGCAGAAAAACAGATAACACAACTGCCACAACTGCCAGGCTGACATCCTGAATATAGGTAAAGACCTGAAAAGAGTAACTGGAAACCAATCCAAATGCCGCATAATCTGTCACGTTAGCCAGGGTGTTTAGGCAGGAGGTATGTAACCCCCTCAGCACACTAAAGTAGCTGTATACATACATTACTCTGGTGCTGAACATGAGGAGCTTAAAAAGACGCCAGCATGCTATAAGGTACATGAAAAACCTTAGTCCACTTAGCACCAGATTTACAATGGAGTACCAATACTGCACAGCCCGCATTCTCCACTAATAATTGTCACGGTGTTATCCGTGACAGTGACTCAAGGGAAACCGAGAAGGGAGAGAGGAGAGAAATAAAACTGCGTCAGTGGCCACGCGGCCGCCCGAGCAGAGCCACGCTCCGGGAGGGGGACGGGGAAACAGCGGGAAGAGATGGGTCTACAAGAAAACAACGGCACGATCTGAGAAGGAACGGTAACTTTACTAAATCTAATAAAATTGAACAATTGAGAGAGAGATAAAATTTCCAAACTAAAAGCTGTGAGCTTACGTAAGGAGGAAACTGCAGGGGAAGCACACGTGCTGAACCTCCACGGCAGCCCAGAGGAACGCGTCCAGGCAGAGTGCCGCCTGGCATCCGGTGCGGAGCTCCGCCCCTCTGCTGCTCCCCCAGCATTAACTCCTTAACTGCTGCATGATGCTCTGATGTGGAATACCGGCATCAAAACCACAAAAACACAACACTCACCCTTGTTTGAAACCCACATTTTGTAACCATCAAGCTGCAAAGTTCCCTAAAACCTACACTGAAATAAAAATCAACATTGGTAATGCTGCATTATTTTGAACACTTAAGGACTGCATTGTAAGAGCATCAAACAACTTATGTGACTGACCTCAATTGCATTTGGACCGAGACAAAACCCCAGCTTTATACTCAATTTGTTGATGTGGTGCATGCGCTGTATTGCCAGCACTTACAGAGTGTTAAGAAGCAGAACTAGAACAGTTATGAACAATTAAAAGCACAATTTCTACTTATTACAGAATTTATTAATGAGTTTACTTTTCAAGCACATATGTTTCTAAACAAGCATGAATTAACTAAAGACTGTCAAGCATGCCATATTGAAATGTTTTACTCTAAACATCACTCATTTATTTTTCTAATTAGATCTAGTTATAGGCCAAGGAGAATAATCACCAGGTTCATTACAGTGTCTTGCTGTGTTTGAAAAATTCCTTTTGACTTAATGTCTTGAAAGATTGCATGTAAGCTTAATGTTTAATCAAACAGCATCAGTTACTACAACCTATTTTCCAATCAACACTGCCATTACAGATTAGCAAACCTGACTTAGAAGCTGGTAGGTATTTGATAATACTGAGAGGTATTTGTTTTAAAATATAAGAATTATGAAGGAAATGAATAAAGTTTGTAGTCTTTTTAAAGAGGTATATACCATCTAGTACATTATCCCTGAGAGAAATGAGGTAAATCTTGCTTTCATTCCGATAAAATTTGATGGTGCCTATTTTGAAAGGTATGATTACAAATTTTGTCATAAGAGTCCAGAGAGGTTCCCACCTTACAAGTGTAAGCACTTGAAAATCATTAAAATATATGCTCAGCCATTATTCTGGAATTCTGCATTTATTATATTATCAGTCAGTATTTGGTTAAAAAAGAAGGAAAGGAAGAGGGAAGAGGGAAGAGGGGGGAGGGGAGGGGAGGGGAGGGGAGGGGAGGGGAGGGGAGGGGAGGGGAGGGGAGGGGAGGGGAGGGGAGGGGAGGGGAGGGGAGGGGAGGGGAGGGGAGGGGAGGGGAGGGGAGGGGAGGGGAGGGGAGGGGAGGGGAGGAGGAAGAAAAAGGAGTTTGAACCTTTCCTGTATTTTAATCCAACCAAATGCGGTTGGGTGTCTTTATATGACTATCGTAACAGACAAATTGCAAGCACTGCAGCTATTCATCTACTCTTGATTTGAACAACAAGCCTTTTACTTCATGCCTTATACTCAGAGCGCCATTATTACTCCACAAACAGATCTGGGATGCTCACAAAGATATTATATATTTTAGTTAATTAAATTATGCCATCAAGGACAAAAGAAGTAGCAAGTCTTGTGTGCCACTAGTCCCCTCCACTATTAGGCTTCTCAATGTTTGTGCAACCTGTTGCTCACGGAAATCTGGATTGGATTGTTCCAACAGGCTTTGCATACAACAGTATCACTGAATAAGAATGATTTACCCTTCCTTTCAAATCATAAAGGAAAAAAAAGTCAGCCTTTATGCAGAATTTCAGTTGACCCAATTCAAATCATGAAATCCATTAAAAAAATAAAATAAAAAAAAGAACTTCCAATTTGAAGAACTGAAAACCAAATTTCTGTGAAGACTGCCACAATTCAACACACTTTTTTTCCATTTAACCTTCATTATCCAAACATACTTAGCCCATAAGTAATGCCTTCCAGGTTATTTTTCAGATTTTCACACTGTGGATATCTTGAATAATCTGAAATCTTTTATAACAGCAATAGTGACATATCTGAGTATATATAGTTTAAGCATCTGAAATCACGAAATAGTAAACATATGAAGGGCATCATAATTACAAAATAAAATAAAGCGAAGTAAAATAATCTTTTAAAATTGCACTTTTTCTTCAATTACAGTGTATGAGAAAGGGCAAAGCCTAGGAACTGCAAAGGAACACTTCCCCTTCAGATAGTAGGGAATAGGTACTATATGACATGTAGAGGTAGCTAGATCCCAAGATCTTAACATACTCAAATTCATATTGTAAAAGAAAGCATGCCAATGCAGATAGCTATTCTCCAAACGTGGACATGAAGTACTGCTGCCATTATGTGCTCTTTGTTGGGAAATCTTTTTGTTGCTCATGCTGCAAGCTGTCAGATACAGTCCCAGTGAAAATACCTGCCAGAAAAACACTTCGTTGTTTGTCAGTCATTTAAATGCCAGAGTTGGAAACACAGCTTGCCACGATGAACTAAATTCTCTGTGATTATCCCCTACTGCTCCGCTCTGTGAGCTCCTTAATGCATAAAGAATTCAGCATGGGAAAACAAAGGATCAAGTAATGGCAATGAAAAGATAACTCTCTGACTTTTGAAAGTTTAAACTTAGATGCTAAAATGCAAACATAACTGCTAAGATAGTGCTTCACACAAAAGCTGTTAGTCTTCATCTTAACTGACACCATAAAATACAGATTTCCCTTAAATCTTTGTCATCTATAAAGGAATGGGAAGTGTGTAATATATGTAGGTAGCTCCAAAAGTAATATCTCCTTTTTACTTCTACAGAAACTACAATAGATAAAAGGAACATCAATGAATGCAACTGAGTGCCATTTATTTGGCATGGAAAAATTCAGTTTTCCCCCTTTGCTTCATACACACTTCCATACCAGATGCTAGTCTGTCAGACAGCCCCCTGCTGCTGTCTGGCAACAAAATGTAGCCAGCTACTGGTAGGAAGGTTCAACTTCTACTGCCTTACCACCCCATCTGACGCCGTGGGCCAGCATCATAAAATAGGAGGCATTACTTTCAGAGCAGCTCCTGCAGTGTTATAGCACACGAAAAGTGGAATGCGTATAGCTCCACCTGTAGCCATATTGTATATGGTACTTGATTAAATTCTTTGAAAGCTCTGAAATGTGTTCACTACTAGAGAGAGCAAGGGGGAGGAAAAATTTTTGTCTCTGACTTCCAAAGCCATTAACAGTCTGCAGCTAGGAAGGAAGACAAAAATGCCTTCATTTTTCGAATATAAATTGAAGTCATCACATGGGAGAATTGTTTTCATGTTGGGTTTAGCTTTCTAAACTGAATTAACAACTGATTTCCATCACATTAACCAATAGCTCTGACTCTAGCATGTGACATTACACAGCCATGGGAAGATCCTGCAGTACTAACAAATCTATTTTCTTCAAGAATTTCATATTTTATTTTCATTCTGGTTGGGAAGTAAATTGAAAGGATAAAAGATGATTCTACCACAGAAGAAATTCCAAAGAAAGAAGGAGTCTTCTAGAAAACAAAGTACACAGAAAAAAAAATCAATCAGAAAATATATCTGAGATTTCAGTGAATTTAAGTATTTCTCTATCACTTTCCATTATAATACTTATTACAAAACATAATGAAACCTTTTTCCTCAATACCCTATATATGTATATGCTGATATACATATATATACATGTATATATGTAAACAAAAATAATTAGTATGCTTTTATCTTCTTTTCTCTTACCAGTGCATTCCCTCAGTTGAACTGTTTTTGATTCATGACAGAATATTTTGACTTACATCTCTTACAACAAACAAGGCCAGAAGAAATAATGTTTTAAATCTTTACCTGATTGAGCTTAATGAAAAGGTCTTCATGAAAAGGCAGGAGTGATGCGCTGTAATGATACACCAGTATCTCCCCATTAATTTTGGTTCAGTATCATATGCTTAAATATCCTGTATATAATAATGTTGTAATTTGGGGGTGCAACTCTCTAGGAACAGCCCAAAGCAAATCAAGCTTAATATACGACATCCAAAATTTGCCACAATAATTCAGATCTTCAGTTAATTTTGTACAAGAGTAAAATGACTAAAATGACATATAATTCCACAAAAATTAAGCCCCAGTTTATTTATGTTATTTATAACAGAAGAAATACTAGAGTGTAACATCGTGCAAAAGAACCCTGAGATACAGTACGAAGTGTAGTACAAAAGACCATATTAAACTTATTCTGTTATTCCAGTACAGATATATTTAAGCATCCACAAACTGTACTTCTTCACTTGACATCATTTTTCCTTTGCTTTTTCAACACCAAAGCTTTATTGCAAGGCATGCAACACACTGAATTAATCTATTCTGCATTTAATTTTGTATCTTCTCTACCAGAAAGTAAACAAGAAAAGCTCTTTTTTAATTACACACATCATCTTCTTGTAAAACTCCTAGTTCGTTTTCCTGCTGTATTGTTCTTCAGTACATAAGATAACTAAGTTCCCATTGTGAAGCTTGCCTCAATATCTTCTCCACAGAATAAGATAGGCTTACACAGGTAAGAAATTGTAATACGTTGTTAAAAAGCTAAATACAAGGAGGTCCTCTTTCAATTTGTACATTGTTATCTGTTACACTGAGCATGGAAAAAGTGATTACATTACCACAATTTTTCTGTCATGATCATCATTCACACAAAGACAAGCTATAAAATGAGTTACTTGAGTCATACAGAGTAATTGCAATTAAATGTGTTAAATATCTGAATATCTCATGTCATTAATAATTTTATCCTGAGAGTCTCTGAATGAGAGGCATCTAAGTCAGCAAAAGATTTTCTCATGGTCACACAATGCAGACATGATGCAATAAAATATAAAAACTGTTACACTGTAAGGTCATACCTTAAACACTGCATCATATTCTCACTGTATACTGACCCCAAATGCCTACTGTTTGGTAGACTTTATTACCCTTGAAGATGACTTTCTAACTTACTCTATCAGGAAAGCAGGAGACTCTCGCCACCTAAAGCTCCAATAGGTTCATAGGTACATTAGGTCCCTCTGAAGCATAATGAAAATGTTCTCTGCTGACAACACTATGACTCTGGATTAATTGTTTGATTGATTGATTGACAGTTTGAATCTTCAATTCCTACGTTTAAGGATAACCAAACTGGAAATAGTTTTGCCCAGGGAAGAATTTACTCTCTATTCTTAGAGTATCTTGAGATTGAATAAATTTGGTTCCCAACCTGTGCACTGCTCAACACCAATTATAGTAAAAATAAATAAAAAAAATGAGGGGGCAGGGGGGCTGGGAGTGGGAGTTGGCTGTCATTTGTGGGATAACAGCACCTAAGGGAAGACATCTCACAGGATCAGATTTTGGTTAGACAAATACCAAGTCCCAGGAAATCTTGACGTACTTTTTAAATTAGCTTGTGTGTCACTGCTCAAGGGAAGGCATTACCTGGTAAAGAGGAGCACAGCAGCATGGTGATGCCCGCAGTCCTCAATGAACACAGAACAAATGTACCAGGAAATGATGCTTGCTCTACCACAGAAAGTAATACAGAAGACCCTCAATAGGCCATAATAACTGATTCAGAAAAAGCATTAGGTAAATGACATGGTTTTTAGTGTTTTTCTTTAACTAGCAGAGCTGATATATTTTTGATTGAAGATGAACAATAACACTTATATGAGATTTGGGATATAATGGAAGGTGAGGGCTATCTAAGGAAGCAAAATCTACCTAACATCTGTAGTTCTTCTGCCAAACATCTTCATTGTCATAAGTGCAGTAAAGAACTTTCATATCTATTTACGCTGCTTTTTGTTAAATCTATCTAATGCCAGCAGAAAACATATTGCCAGGTACACTTAATGCCATCGTTGTTTTAAGATTGTAATAGTGTCAAACACTCTTAACCATTTAATTTCACTGAATTCATACATCTGTGAAAACAGCAGCATGTGTATGATTCCAACCTCATCTCCTTCTATGACTGGGTGACCAGACAGGTAGATGAGGGAAAGGCTGTTGATGTAGTCTACCTGGACTTCAGCAAGGCCTTCGACACAGTCTCCCACAGTATTCTCCTGAGGAAACTGGCAGCCCGTGGTGTGGACAGGTTCACTCTTCTCTGGGTGGAGAACTGGCTGGAGGGCCGTGCCCAGAGGGTAGTGGTTAATGGAGTTAAGTCCAGCTGGCGTCCTGTTACGAGTGGTGTCCCCCAAGGGTCAGTTTTGGGGCTCATCTTTTTTAATATCTTTATTGATGACCTAGACGAGGGAATTGAGTGTACCCTCAGTAAGTTTGCAGATGACACCAAGTTGGGAGGATGTGTCAAACTGCCTGAGGGTAGGGAGGCCCTTCAGAGGGATTTGGATAGGCTGAACAGCTGGGCTGAGCTCAATGGGATGAGGTTCAATAAGACCAAGTGCCGGGTCCTGCACTTTGGCTACAATAACCCCATGTAATGCTATAGGCTTGGGGCAGAATGGCTTGAAGAATGTAGAGAGGAAAAGGACCTGGGGGGTGTTGGTTGATGCTCGGCTTAACATGAGCCGGCAGTGTGCCCAGGTGGCCAAGAAGGCCAACGGCATCCTGGCCTGTATTAGAAATAGTGTAGCCAGCAGGAGCAGGGAGGTGATCATCCCCCTGTACTCAGCTCTGGTACGGCCGCACCTCGAGTACTGTGTTCAGTTTTGGGCCCCTCACTACAAGAAGGACATTGAGGCCCTGGCGTGTTCAGAGAAGGGCAACAAAACTTGTGAGGGGTCTGGAGCACAAGTCTTATGAGGAGCGGCTGAGGGAGCTGGGATTGTTTAGTCTGGAGAAGAGGAGGCTCAGAGGAGACCTTATTGCACTCTACCACTTCCTGAAGGGGGGTTGTGGTGAGGAGGAGGTGGGCCTCTTCTCCCTGATAAATAACGACAGGACGAGAGGGAATGGCCAGAAGTTGCGCCGGGGAAGATTTAGATTAGACCTGAGGAAACATTTTTTCTCTGAAAGAGTCAGGCACTGGAATGGCCTGCCTAGGGAGGTGGTTGAGGCACCATCCCTAGTGCTGTTCAAGAAGCGTTTAGATGAGGTGCTAAGGGATTTGATTTAGTAGTTCAGTGGGTAGGCATAGTGATAGGAGGATGGTTGGACTAGATGATCTTGTAGGTCCTTTCCAACCTTATGAACGTATGAACCTATGAGCACCACAAAATTCTGAAAATTGGATGAAATGTTAATTAATTTGGATTATTTTTGTTTTGTTCTGTTTTGTTTTTCTATCATGGAACATGAGCACACGTTGAGATTAAGGGAGAGAGAAAATTCTTCATACTTTTCTCACTTCTTACTCATTAAATACAATATTCTCATCCCCACTTGAGGGAAACTGAGCACACGTTGTAGGGCTCCCCAAGAATAGTGGAGATCTTTGCCCCAGACATCTAACATACATAGCACATTGCACCACACAATCCTGTGGTACAAGTGTTTCTAAGTGTTTCCAAGATATATTTCCAAGCTACAGTCCTTTGATGTAGAATTTGGAGCAACTAATTTGAGCAACTTAAATAGCAAAGAGAACAAAATAGGTCTGTAATGCAGCAGACCATCAATACCTCTGCCTTGCACTGAATCTCAGTTAGGTGAAATTGTTAAATAATTTTTATGTGATGCTCTTTAAAAGGAATGTAGAAATTTTTCTAACGTTATCTGTTGTGTTAATGGACTTCCTAAACAGTTTGGAAGGACTGCAGGGAGAGGGGTGTTTATCTGTATGCTAAAACGATACCTTAAATTAGGCAGGGTATGAGGAGTGTTGAAATCTGACTATTCCATGCAGATATATTTTCAAATACTTCAGTTAAAAAATAAAAATAAAAAAGTCAATTTTTTCTGTATTAAGTCTACAATGTTGATATATTTTTTGTAACAAAAAAGAAATCTTGTCTTGGGAGCTGGATTGTTAGATTTGTGTTTTACTAATAGGCTCTGAATGTACAATGAAAAATGAGTTAAAATAATTTCTCAATTTAACTATTTTGCTTACAGGCCAAGAAGATCTATATTTCAGGAGAAAGATGTGATCTGCAGAATTTAAAAAAATCAGAACACCTTTACTCTCAGTTGTAGAGAAACTACAATTCTGTCAAGTCATGGATTGAACGATCACTCTAATACAATGCTAAAATAGTGGGTACGTTATTTTCTGAAGATTGTTCCTTAAGGAAACCTTGGGATATTTGGATTTTTGCATTGTTTAAACCTTTGAGTTTGTCTCTACTGCTGTGCTCAACTGTTTTACCTGCAAATGGATGTCTTTCTTCTGTAGATAATTTCCTCAGTTTGGAAGGCTAGAATATTGTTTCTGACACATTCAATTGAGGAAAAAGCTTATCTACAGTTCATTTCAATTTTTTCTTCCAGGCAGGCTAAGGGATTTAAAACTTTAAAAAGGAGTTTTCTCTTTTCTTGTTCACTTTGATTGTGATCCACTGCTGATACAGCCATACTAACTGCTGTGAAAATTATAAAAAAAAAAAAAAATCCTTTCATTGACACAGCTGGAATAACCCATGATGAATGAGCACCTGTTCAGAACTTTGCCCTCTCAGTCCCAGAAATACTAATTGCATTTCTGTCTCAGGTCTGTGGAAACCCAGCAAAGTGCTTTTCTTTAATTTAGTTTCCAGGTCAATTTATGTCACCTACTTAATTTCTAAGGAATGAAGCATTTTGAATGGCAAGTTTTTAGGTGGCAAAGCACACAGCAGGAAGAGTCACTCTCTATTGATTCTGGTACTCTATTTTAATCAGAATTAATTCCTCAGAGAGAGTTTTCTGTGTACACAACACATCCAATTATAAAACAGCAGTATTCAAATGAGATTTTGCTGTGCACTGAACAGTGTTGAGCATGCTCTGTTAAAAGTTTCCATATAAACAGTCAAGACTGATCAACAGTGGGCAACAGCCACAGGCACAATGAGGAAGTGGTTGCTGGGTCATTTGTTCTTTGTAGCCTTGTCCTGATTTTTTAGCTTGTCTTCAAGGGAATTATAGGCCCTTCTTCCCTATCAACTCACCTGCAAGGTTACTAAACCTAATATTGTCTGTGTTAATAATTGATTTTAACCAGGACGATGACTTACAGAACCCCACTTCATAGTTTCAGTTTTGACAGTGAAATACCCATCGCTATTTTCTAGGCAAATTATTCTCATCCCTTTACTACCACCTTGTAGTGGTGTAGCTAGAATACACTGTTGAACTTAAACAAATGACTTTTGTAAGAACCATGTCAAAAGCTTTATTGAAGTGAACAATCCTAATATATACAAGCTGTAGAGGAAAACTAAATGGTTTTGTCAAAAAGTCCTATCAAATCAATTTGACTGTTATCAATTTCCTCATATTATACTACATTATTACAAACACATTTACAGTGAAAAGGAAATACATCCTCACCCACATACACTATTACTTTTTTTTTCTGAAAATAGAAATTGAGGAGATTAGCTTAGAATTGTTCAACCTTTTTTTCATTCTATCAAGAGACAGCTTTTCTCCCACCACCACTCTTCGAATTATGCAACTGATTTTCATTCTCTTTTCATATATTTTATATATTTTCCTACCCACTAATCCGTGTCAAAGAAACTCAGGCAGGAAAAGATTTTCCTCCACAAAAGATGGCATGCAGTTAAGAACACTGTATGATCTGATTAGATAAGTCTCACACATATGAAATAAAATGACACTTGACAAATACTATTTTAAGTTTACAAAAAATAATTAGATGCCTCTTCCCTTGGATTTCCACAGTTTTCATTCCAAACTTGTAGATTCTTAATGTCACTGCTATTGATCAGGTACAATATACCGATCAAAATCCAGAGCCTCTCCTCTTTAATTCCATCCTGTGGAAAGTTAGAATATTTCTTTCTTTTAACTGCAACCATACAGAGGCAGTGTGAGAATAATTTTCTTAGCTCTTCCACTTTGTAAGATCTAAATAGATGTTCTGTAAAATGAAAGTGGTTCTGAAAAGTGTGAAAGGAAATACTATTAGTTATAATTGTTTTAAGCACAGAAGACTGGATGAAAAATTCTCTAAAATGCCTCCAATGACTGTTTCATTTCACTGCCTGACATTTACATGTAATCCAAGTGTCAAGAGGTTTCACTGTTTATAGCTCAAATTATGTTGTAAAAAAGGAGAAGCAACAGTGCATTTACAAACAAGGAAATTATCTTCAGCACTAGGAAGACTGGTGTTAGAGGTATGTTAATCACACAACATTTTATTCTATTAACAGTTTTCCCTCATGATTATCCTCAAATGTGATCAATAAAAAGAGAATCTCTGATGAGTATATTTCTACATAGACCACCTTTAGGAGAAAATGGCATTGACTTGTATTCTGTAGATATAAAACTCTTAATACTAATGCCAGATATACTTTTAATTGAGCATTTATTTCCTAAAAAATACTTTTTTGTTTTTTTGGGGGAGAGTGGAAAAGGGATAGTGATGTTTCAATACACAATGCACCCAGATTTCTGTAGGCACCATTTATGTCTGTCCAAAATCTGCCCACTCCATCTCAGAGCTTTCTAAGTCCTGGTCTCAGACACTTTCATTTGATGGCTTATGAAACATTGCAACAATACTTTAGGAGCTAGGACAGCATAACCATTACACACATCACTCATCCATTGAAGTGTTCAGGGAGTACTGTAACAAATTTTACCTAGAAAGCAGTCCAGGATGTTGAAGGAGCATTGAGCCTCTCACCACAATGATCATCATCCTGTACAGAGAAAAGTAACAAAGCTGGTAAAGAGTCTAGAAAGCAAGAATGATGAGGAGCAGCTGAGGAAACTGGGCTCTTTAGTCCTGAGAAAAAGAAAAGGAGGACATCTCATTGCTCTCTACAATTACCTGAAAGGAGATTGCTTTAAGTTGGGCATCTGCCTCTTTTCTGAGGTGACAAGTGATAAGACTCTCAGGAAGAATTTCCTCATGGAGGAGGTGATTAAGCATTGGGTGGGCTGCCCAAAGAAGTGGTGGAGTTCCAGTGTCTGGAGGTATCTGGGAAGAGTGTGTATTTGGGAATAAGAGACTTGGGTTTTTTATATGACTTAGCTGGTTGGGTTGACCATTGCAGTTGGTAGTCTTTAGGGTCTTTTCTAACTTGGGTGATTCTATGTTAACCAATCTTTGGCTTCATTGGGACACATATTCAAGTGAACTTTAGCACAGAATTTCTGGAAAATCTTGCATGTGATACTGTTTCTAAAAACACAAAGAAAATGGACATATATATGTATTAAAAAAAAAAAACTGATGAGGGCTGCTCCAAAATTAATTCCTCCTCATGAGAGGTGGATGTCGGTGGTATGGCAGTAGGGGTTGAATCTTACCACCAATATTCCATAAAATTTTGTTGCTCTGTTACAAATGGCAGCAGAGGGGTAGTTTGACAGAATGATGTCTAACGTGGAAATGCGTCTAGAACCACAGTACAGAAGTGAGTTCATCCTTGCAGAAATAATGGCACCCACTGACATTCATCAGTGCTTCCTGAATGACCAAACAGTGGATGTGAGCACAGTGAGGCAGGGAGTGGCATGACAGTGACAGTGGGTTGCCACTGCTGGTGCATACTTTCACCAGTGTGGCCTGCAGGCTCTTGTTCATTACTAGTCAAAAAAACATACCTAATGGTGGTGATTGTGTTGAAAAATAGTGTTTTGTAGTTGATAATTTGCTCCGTAAAAAATAATGTTACTGTGCTCTCTGTATCTGTTGTAGCTCCTGTGGAAATAAAGAAACAGACATTACTCTCAGTGCAAACTGTATATAAAAACTATGTTGAAATGGTGCTGCCAGAAAGAAATGCATGGTTCATAGGTTCATAGGTTCATAAGGTTGGAAAGGACCTACAAGATCATCTAGTCCAACCATCCTCCTATCACTATCCCTACCCAACTACTAAATCAAATCCCTTAGCACCTCATCTTGAAACGCTTCTTGAACAGCACTAGGGATGGTGCCTCAACCACCTCCCTAGGCAGGCCATTCCAGTGCCTGACCACTCTTTCAGAAAAAAAATGTTTCGTCAGGTCTAATCTAAATCTTCCCCGGCGCAACTTCTGGCCATTCCCTCTCGTCCTGTCATTATTTATCAGGGAGAAGAGGCCCACCCCCTCCTCACCACAACCCCCCTTCAGGAAGTGGTAGAGTGCAATAAGGTCTCCTCTGAGCCTCCTCTTCTCCAGACTGAACAATCCCAGCTCCCTCAGCCGCTCCTCATAAGACTTGTGCTCCAGACCCCTCACCAGTTTTGTTGCCCTTCTCTGAACACGCTCCAGGGCCAAAATGTCCTTCTTGTAGTGAGGGGCTCAAAACTGAACACAGTACTCGAGGTGCGGCCGTACCAGAGCTGAGTACAGGGGGATGATCACCTCCCTGCTCCTGCTGGCTACACTATTTCTAATACAGGCCAGGATGCTGTTGGCCTTCTTGGCCACCTGGGCACACTGCCGGCTCATGTTGAGCCGAGCATCAACCAACACCCCCAGGTCCTTTTCCTCTCTACATTCTTCAAGCCATTCTGCCCCAAGGCTATAGCATTGCATGGGGTTATTGTGGCCAAAGTGCAGGACCTGGCACTTGGTCTTATTGAACCTCATCCCATTGAGCTCAGCCCAGCTGTTCAGCCTATCCAAATCCCTCTGAAGGGCCTCCCTACCCTCAGGCAGTTTGACACATCCTCCCAACTTGGTGTCATCTGCAAACTTACTGAGGGTACACTCAATTCCCTCGTCTAGGTCATCAATAAAGATATTAAACAAGATGAGCCCCAAAACTGACCCTTGGGGGACACCACTCGTAACGGGACGCCAGCTGGACTTAACTCCATTAACTACTACCCTCTGGGCACGGCCCTCCAGCCAGTTCTCTACCCAGAGAAGAGTGAACCTGTCCACACCGCGGGCTGCCAGTTTCCTCAGGAGAATACTGTGGTTACTGAGATGTCTATTTTTTGGACAGTGCACTGCACTTTCTCAGAGTTACCTTATGATTAGGCAGACACAACACATGTCATTCCAAAGGCTCAGAGACAGGTTTAACAAAGATGCTTGCAAATTTTCTTCTTTCTTGATAACCAACTTGGATATTTTTACAGTGCTTATCAGTTTAGTTGCATGCAATCTCTGAAATAAAACAGAAGATGAGACATTATCTGTATCAAACGTGCTTTGATTCATTTCAGCTATGAATTAAAATCCTATTGTGAAATTAAATAAGAATTGTCTTTCTGTCAGTTCTTTTACAAGTACTCGATCCCAGTGTAAGCTCTCATCCAGAGTCATACATCTGTCTGCAAAAAAGCAAAGCCCATTTCCTCCCCACCAGTGTCAGCCTCTTTAAAAAGAACTGCTCTGAAACTGAAAATTTCTATTTTACAAATAAGTGAATAAAATGTAAAAGATAAAAGAAAAATATCTCCTCGTATTTCTGCTAGCTACCATAATCAGGAAACACAGTGTTTGATCACTACTTTGGCCCTTATTATTAAATGCTTGAATGATGGAGGTCGTGAACTTGATGGAGACACTACCATGTCTCTCCCTTCCTACATAGATGGTGTAGTCAAGATATCTGAAAGAATGGCTACCAGTCTGCAAAGGAGACCCTGCTACATTGGTTCCATCTCCCCTTATCCAAGACAACACAGTTTCTGCAAACTCTCTATCACTAACTAGGTTTTACAGTTTCTCAACTTTCTGATGAACTTTGCCGTAGCACCCGTTCATTAGCATATTCATCTTTAGAAACAGCTTATGCAGCAAAACTCAGTGAGCAGAAGAATGAGTAGATACAATCATCCATCAAGTTAATTTAGTTGTCTGGAGTAGCTTTTCCTCTCTTCTAAACAGATAAGAGCCTTAGCTTTTCTTATATCTTCTTTTGCTGCAGTTTATATCAGTCATTCCAGACTGCCTCAGTCATTAGGACTGAGGAAAATAACTATTACCCCAAAATTATCATGAGTCTCAAAAAAAGACTTCCAATCTGGAGACTTTCATGAGCCCCAGCAGAAAGGAGCCAACCTCTGCACCATGCAGACAATAGACCTGCTTCTGGTACACATATACCTTACCTATCCTTATAAACTGTCTGCTTTGCTGTACTTCCTTCATATTGTATCAAACTTTGTCTCTCCTTGAGAAAAACCTTGAAAATCCAGAGGGCAACACATTTTTAGGTCTGAAATGCTTTACAGCAAAAAAGCATGTGATAACAACATGCCTGCCAGGTGGGTAATATATTCAGAGTACACTGGAGAGTGTACTCTCTAGCGCTGAAGAAAATGTGCTAATGGTACTCCAAAACTGTCACTGAAACTGCTACAGCAATTGAGGCTGGTGTATTTTATGTATCTGGAGTCTAATTTGTAATACTGTAATGAAGTAACATTTAGCACAGCTCAGGGCAGAGATTGCTGGGATCTACTACACGTTGGAAAGCACTAAGCACACGATCAAAACAGACAGAATCTCACCAGAATGAAAATCTATTATGATTCAGAAGGGAGAGGCTTTTTTCAGCTTTCAATGCAGCAGAAAGAAACAGAATTTTATTCAGTGATTGCTACGCACAATTCACTCTTTTGCTGCTATTGAAATTAAGTTGTCCTGATTTTCCCAGTGTTTTCACTATGAGTTGCTTTTAATGCTCATAAAAAGAATATATATATATATATATACTCTTAGAGATGATTTTTAAAGAGTTAATTTTGATTATTTAGCTGTTACATAGCTATAATGAAAGGAGTTACTATTTCCTACTGGGATTACCATCATAAAGGCAGATAGCACTCCGTTATCAGGTGACCATTGGAATGAATACCAGGTGTGTAGGGTACATCCCAATTGACAGAGATATTAGACTAGAGATATTAACCTACTGAAGACATCTCATTGTGTCAAAATCCCTGACTCTAATCTCTGGCAGCAGAAAGAGTTAATGTCATTTCACTCTGGCAATTGGAATGTTGGTATCAGAGGGGAGGGAGGAAGGGTAAGACAGAATCCTTCCATTCAGTGCCAAGATGTGCACATGAACTTCACTCAGGGTGATTAAGAGAAAAAATACAACTCCTGAGAACCCCTTTTCAGGGCTGTTTCAGGAGGAATGGTTATTTATGGTGTGAATTATTGTATGTTTACTCTTCTGACTGCTCCTTTATAGACTAAAGCCCAGGTGACATTTTCTGAATTCCTGTACTTCTCTTTGCAGCTCCCAAAAGGCTTTTAGGAACAGATCTAATACCGGGGGCTTTTTAACACAGATACTCAGTATCCACAATCAATCTGAGCTCTTAATACATGGAGCAAAACATGAACACAGGCCAGAAAATGCTGACTTCTGCATCTTTCTTGTTCTATCAATCCACAAGGAGTTCTCTCTCCTCTATGCCAGTGATCATTTTTTCCAGCGCATTTATAAGGATGGTTACTGTTAGATAGCATGCATATGTCACTCAGCTTGTGTATCATCAATTATTTCTCATAGTCCTCTAGCCTGATAGACTCCTGCCTGAAGTAATAATAAGAGGTGAGAAGGTCAAAAAGACATAGGCCTGAAGAGAATACTGCAAATATTCCCACATTCTCTGACTGATTCTTTCTCCAGCCTCATTTTGGATGTATTTGCTGGGTATTTTATTTTAGTTCTCCTCACAATTCAGAGTACCTAAATGTTCTCAGGAAAAATGCATCTTTCAGTATACCTTGCCTTGAGCAAAGATTCAGGCTGTCTTTCTGAAAAGAACAATATATACAGTTGTGTGTCCAGTATTTATAAAGAAATGAAAAGATCACAGTTTAAAGTTCCAAAAAATTAAAAATAAAAATAAAAATAAAAATAAAAATAAAAGAAGGCAAGGCTAACCTCCTCTCCATTAAGCCACAGATTTCACTGAAGCACCAGGGCTCACTAATAGTGCTGAGATTCACAAAAAGGCTTTAAATCATTCATAGCCCAGGCATTAACACACAAATACTGCTACGGTGAAGCAATCAAGCCTGCTCTCTAAGCAGGGAGACTTGAACCTAGATGTCAACAATCTACAACTGTAACCATCAAATTTATAAAGATCACATGGGAAAGGCTTGCCCAAATTTATTATTCCTATTGGGTAATAATGACAATCTAACTTCTGGAAAACTGCAAATATTGAATCTTGGTTTGTAGCAGAGATTAATTCCAATAATACACAGATGATTGATTTTTCTAATCCATTTGTAACACTGCATAACTTCATGTTGGGTTTTATCTCAACTTATTAAATGAGGCTTGGTAGAAGTAAGCAAACAAACAAGGGAATTAAGTAATTGTCAGTTTACTGCTGCAAATGACCACTGAGGGGAAATAAGACTTACCTATGAACTGATAATAAATGGATAATTTATTCAGGAAAGTTCTCTGATAAACGCCACTGCATCTACACACAATGCAAGATTCAGTGCTGTAAATTAAAGTTGTCTGGAGCAGCAATTCAATTAGAAACCTGTCCTTCAGTCCCTAGTTCTAGAAAGTCACTCAGTCAGGTTCTACCCCCTCTCAATTGCTTTTGCAACAAAAGAATGACAGCCAATTGTACCCAATATGTCTCTATTCCCCTCAGCAGTTATATTTACAGATTAACGTGAGCTGGAGCAAAACTCTTCATCACCTGAAGCACAAGCATCTGTTGCTGGCAAACTTCTTTTGTAATTCCTGGAAAATTTCTTTTGAATTTCTATTTCTAATTAACAGTTTTATTCTGCAGCACTATCCATTGCAAGAAAATGAGCAGAATCTTTCTTCATAATATGCCTCCCCTTGACAATAAATGGTGAAGAGAAATGGAAAAGTATATATCTCTGGAACTAGAATATGTGCTATGGTGATGCAAATGAATGCCACAGATTCCTATCTAAATTCCTTGGCTTCCTTCATTTGAATGAAAACAATACATATTTGCAAAAATGAAAAAGCCCAAAGGGAATCATGATGGCTTCCTTCTTGCTTAATTCTTTCAAAACACTCAAGTGTGCTGCCCTTGAGAGCATTCCCATACGGAAGAACTGGTTGTGTCACAGTGTGAACACAAATGAACTCAAGACTATTTCACCAAAAACACATCTTAGAATCGTAGAATAGAATCATAGAATCACAGTATGGCTCAGGTTGAAAAAGATGTCCAAGATCATCAAGTCCAACTGCAACCAAACCAAACTACCCTTACTCTAACAACCCACCACTATATCACGCCCACTGTTGTTAGGGGGAGGAGAGGATGGGGGTTGGCTGTAGCAGGAACACTGTCTGACTGCTGATTCCCCTCCACTGCTTGTTTGCACGGAGGTAGGGGGTGATATGCCTCGTGTAGAGCTTCAGCTGGCCCTGGTAAGGCTGGCACCACCAATCAGTCTTCCTCATGAGTCCAGGGGAATTTGTTACTCAAAAATTGTCTGGTCTATGATGAAGCCCAGCTGCCTAGTGTATTTCTGTAGGCAGTAACTACAGCTCTCCATGCATAGTAATATCCCACCTGGTGAAATGGTAACCTCTACAGCACTTGGCTTAATGCGGCAACTTGCAGTTGCGGAGCTCTGCAGGAACAATTTGGTAGGAAAAGTCTATTTTGCCATAAAAATATTACATTAGGAACCTCTAGTAAAATCCTCTCAGCAGCAGAGTCAAAGATATATGTATATCTTGTCTAAAATAAAATATTTTTTGTACTAATTTACATGATGCTGGCTCTTGTTCTTAATTGCATTACTTGGTTCAGAATTTAGGTAATTTTTTCCCCTCATATGAACACATCATAATAATAGAGTTCTTGCACTATTTTTTTTTCATGTCATTCTTTATATGCTAGTACACTGCTGCATAAATAATTGCATATGAAAAAACATGTTGTTTCAGAATGTTTAGCTTTTTTTAGAAATAATGGGAAAATAAATTGTGGTTGCCATAGCTCTAAGACTCAGATGAGCAAATTAAAGTATGGAGCAATTTGAAAATAAAAAAGAAATAATATTAGAAAGGTTGTTGGGTGCAGCTGTCGTTACTGTCCTATTTCACTGATCTTACTCTTGTGGTTTCCTCTTCCTTCTCCACTCTCTGGAGAAAGCTGACTGTGAGTTAACTTCCAGTTCCTTTCTACTTTCTTTGACTGCTGTTTTGGAGGGTTTAGTTTTTCTAGTATATTCACTCCGACAAAGAAAGCTCCATGCCACCCTCTCATGTACACCAATGGGAGTTTGATTTTGACTCTTCTCTGTAATGCACACTTTGGGTTTTTAATCTTCCTGCTGTGAATACAAGGAACTAGAGTCCCTAGTGCCTTATTTATTCTTCACTTCCTCAAACTCTCTCAGCTCACAAATTCTCTTCTTTCTTATTTTTTCTTTCTAAATGAAGCACCCTCTATTTCCTTTTTAAATTTTGAAACATTGAGCTTCAAAATAATCACAGTACCCTGTGATTATTTCTAAATACATTTTCCTTCTCCTGCCAAACTAACAAAGGGAAATTTTAAGATGTGATTTTCATTGCAAAGTTGGGAAATCCAAAGCATTATTATCAATCTAGAACCTCAGAAGAGACAGCCTGACTTTAAGGCCAAGATATTGATTTGGTTCATTTTCACCAGTCATAATTTGTAGCCAAATTCTTATTTATTTGGTGTTCTATGCATATATATGACATTACACTACAGTACGTGAGTAGAATGAAGTTCTCCAATTTGAACTGCAATTTGATAAACACTTATGTATCCTTAAGGCATCATTCAAATCCATTATTTTTTTCCCAGACTTATTACTCGCTTGCATATAGCTAACCATATGTCATAGTATGTGTAAGATGAAAAACTGTTTTTATCCCTTTGTTAAGTGTAAGTATTCTTTCAGCTGCCTATGGATTTATCTCAGACACAAGCATATTGTACCCCAAAAGAAAGAAGGTAAAAACCACATATTCCATGTTACATTGGTTCTACATTTTAAAAATGTAGTACTAGTAATGTATAGAGCTACAACAGCACAGAGGGGATTGATTCTGTGAAAAATCATAATTGCAAATACCCTCAATTCAGTTCAGGGCAAGGGGCTTTGTGTGTTTGGGGAGTACTACGTTTTGAAATGCAGTGTGTAATTCATGGGTGCTGGGTGCTGTTCAAACCTTGAAATATAATGGACATAAAGAAAATAGCTGAAGAAGAGGATTAAATATTACACAGGCCAAAGGATAAAAAATATGTAGACTTCACAGAGGTATTCAGCACATGGCCTGATATGGCTGGTTGTTTCAATAACTGTGCAAGTCTTCAGAGAAATACCATTTTTCACATTTAATTTGACAGTTTTCAAGTTTTCACAATTAATTTCCTTTAAGTCCAATAAAGTTGAAGACTCAGAATTAGAAGCTGACTGCCAAGATGTCCTCTTTTTTGTAATGTATTCCTCAATATTTTACTTTTTGAACATGTTTTACTTTAATGGAAATGTCAGAAGGAAGAACAAAGACTTAGTTTTTTTTTTTACAAACTTTGTAGTACAGAAATTACATTATTAAATATTTTTCTTAATACAATTTTCTGTAATTGTATAATAAATTAAGTTTGTAGCACAACTGCAATAACAATGTTGATGTGATAATACAATTGTAAGTTTCACCAAAAGAAGGTTTAAGAAAAGTAATTTGTGTTCCATTAAGAATTATATTGCAGCTATTCCCATGTTATATGTGACTGTTAATCAATTTGTAAAGTAGGTAAAACAATGCATTAAATGCATTTTGAATCTCTGGAGTTGTGTCAGAGTGGTTCATCTGAACAGACCTGTTTTGTCTCTGTTATGCTTTCACAATGCATTATTGAACAACATGTTGACAATAAAGAATGTCATTTTGATTCTTATCCATGCATCTTAGAATGCTTTCCCTATGTTCATTTAATCCCAGATCAATTCAATGCTCTGTTAAAGGACATCAAGATAGATGGGTGTTAGGCAGTTCCCTCCAGCTGAGTTCTTCTGTCAGTGTTAGGAAGAGCATTACTAAGGATCTCCCAGTGATATTAGAAAGGATACATCCATTCCCTACTAACCATGCAAGTGAGACAGACATTAGAAAAGAGGAAACTGGATTTGCTGGGTTAGCTGAAGCTGCACAAATCAGGCCCTGACCTGATCCTCCCTCATATATCTAATGAACAATACACATCTAATTCCTTTTTCCACTTATCCATGCTTTACTTTGTTTATAGACTTTTTTTTAATTACTGATATTGTTATCTAGGTAATTTAGGTTTTACATGTGACCACTGATACAATCAACTGGGTGCTGATGTCCTTGCTATATCCATTTGCATTAAGGTTCCTAGCACTCTCTTTCAGTTTTCTGTGAAGTCTGGAGGCTACTAACATCATCCCCTCTTATCACCAAGGAAATCTCTCATCTGCATTTCTGCAAGTCATTTCTGCAGATGCCATCTCTCTACAGCCTTTCTTCATCTGTTTATACTTTCATCTTGTCACATCCTGCAATGTTTTGATGTCATATCCTGTAGTTCCATTCAGTTAGCTTAGCTTGTGGCCAGTGCCCAGTCAGTGACCAAATAAACTAGTTGCAGCCTTCATATGGTCAGCTACCAGTGAACTACCTAAAAAGCACAGTATTGAAGTATCTTTCCACTTTCAAGGAAGCAGATACCACAATCTTGCTTTTCAATGACTTCATGTTTTTTGCCTCCTTAAAATTGTTTGAATTTTTTTGTCTTCTTTTTTTGTCCCAAGGAAACTTAGTTTCTATGTAACTAAACTTCACCGTATTAGCCAAACTTATTCTTAGGCAAGATGAGGATTAATCTTTTCCTTCTATCTCAGTTAAGAGGCTGTCAGCAGTCTTCTTCTCTTGTATTTAATTTGAATGCCACCATTCTCCCTCCAGATTTATACCTATAAAGCACAGTAAGTTTTTTCTCTCCTTATTATAATCTTTAAGGACTTAAATAAGAACCTATCTGCTAGGTAGCTTTGACATTGCTCTATGAAGTCTCTTTTACTGGTGGGAGGTAAAGAGAAGGCAGTCTGTAATGCTGGATTCAATTGTTCTGTTCCAGTCTGCACAAAAGGCCATTCATCAAAGTCATCTCCAAAGCCAAGAGGGCAAAACCTGACAGGCAAGGTAAAACTGAAGATTTAATTCTAACCCACTGAATTCTTGACTCTTATGCTGCTGCAGGAAAAAGGATTATTAAGTAAAGCACAAGTGAATTCAAGTTTTCATCCATTTAAGTTTGGAAATCCTGACAAAATTCTACTTGTAGCAGGTATGAACAGTGGGGCTAGTTAAAAGCATCTCTGCAATGACTTAGCAAAATGAAAGTGTGAAGAAGCTTGCATGATACATTTAACTTTTATGACAAGATTTTGAAAGATACTGCAGCAAGCAAACTGCCTTCTTCCTCTCCATGTGTTGTGT
The DNA here is from genome assembly GCF_038088225.1 of Cyrtonyx montezumae. Classification (NCBI taxonomy): domain Eukaryota; kingdom Metazoa; phylum Chordata; class Aves; order Galliformes; family Odontophoridae; genus Cyrtonyx; species Cyrtonyx montezumae. Next base: position 2,487,135 of record NW_027072039.1, read on the forward strand.
CAGAGAGCCGTTGAAGATCTCCAGGGAAGAAGACAGTAAAATTCATCCAGGCAACTTGGACCAATGCTTGATCACACTTTCACAGTAAAAAAGTGTTTCCTGATGTTCAGAGAGAATTTTCCGAGTTTCAGTTTGTATCCACTGCCTGTTGTCCCATCTCTAGCACCTTCAAAAACTGCCTGGCTTCATCCTCTCTGCATTCAACCTTCAGTTAATTAGATGCATTGAAAAGATTCCCCACCATGAGCCCTTCTATTCTCTAGGATTAAGTCTTAGCTCTTTCAGCTATTTTACTGTCCTGGACTCCTGTCCCTTTACAGGACTCGTTCCAATATGTCTGTTTCCTTCTTGTATCTGGGAGGCCAGCACTGAACACAGTAATCCAGATGTGTGTCCTCCCCAGTGCTGAGAGGAAGATCTTGATCAGCTGGCAACGTTCACTCCTAATGCAACCCAAGATTTCATTAGCCTTTTTTGGCACAGTGACATACTGCTGGCTCATGAGATCATCCACTGATGTTGGGATTTGTTCATCTCTAGGAGCAGGACTTTGTGAGCTCCCTCTGTTGAACTTTACAAATTTCCTGTCTGCTAGTTTCTCCAGCTTGCTGACGTCCTTCTGTATGGAAGTTCAACCCTATACTGTATCAGGCACACCTCCCAGTTTTGTGCCATCATCAAACTTGCTGAGGGAACACTATCACTAATGAAAATATTGATCAGGACTGCGTCTGATGGGAAGCTGTCCAGTCTAAGTTCTCCTTCCAGGTCACTGAGAAGACAATTAACATTTTCTTTCCTCCAGTCCTGAGGAATCAATCCTGATCACTATGATCTTTCAGTGATGACTGAGAGTGACCTTGTAATGTCATGCAATCATGAACATGAGCTGTCAGTGTCCATGGGCTTGCTTCTGACCAGCTTGCTTAAGTATTCCTTCTTCTCTGCTACCAGGGGTAAGACTTCTTTGCTCCAGACTTTCTCTTGGCCTGTGATTCCTCAAAGTCAATTCTCCTAGAAAATTAAGGTAAATAAAGTATGTGGTAAGTTAGCCTTTCCAGTATTTTGTCTTACAGGGCTCACTGTTCTGTTCAGTAGTGGGTCCACCATTTCCCTGGTTTTCTTTTTGCTGTTTATGTACCTACAGGAGCCTTACTACTGCCCTTCACATCCTTTGTCAGATTCAACTCTAGATGGTTTTACCTTTCCTAGGCACATCTCTATATGCTCACAACATACTCTATTCTGCCCACATTACTCATTCTTGTTTTCAGCTTCTGCATGCTTTTTATGTTTGATGTTGCCAGGAAGTATTTGTTCATCTATGCTAGCAACCTGGCATCTTTCCTTGACTTCCTGTTGATTGGAAGAGTGTTCTACTGCTTGGAGGAGCTAATCCCTAAACATCAGCCAACTCTTTCAGACTCCCTTCCAAGTTCCTGGGACTCTTTTTACCAGGTCCTTAAAGAGGCCAAAGTCTGCTCTCCCAAAGTCCAGGTTTGTAATTTTGCTTTATGCTTTTCTCACTCCTTTCAGGACTCGTTAGTGTATCATCTCACAGTCAGTTTAGCCAATCATTACACTAATCAGCTACTCTTCAATGTAAGTATGAGGTCCAGCTGAGGACCTCTCATTACGGGGTCCTACATCACTGTCACCCACATTGATCTGCTTTTTAATCATAAATTATTGGCTTATCACCTAGCCCAGGCAGGGCTCCATACATTCCATCACATAAAAGGCAATGTCACCTCCTAGTACTCCCACTATGGCCTGCCTAAAAATCCTATGTTCATCTACTGATACACTCAAAAACAGCACACAGATATGTAATTCACTGTTTTACTGCCATGCTGAGTTTTACACACACTTCAGAGAGGGACATCAGTGTGCTGATTTCCCAGAAAGAGCTTCCGGGTATTTTGGGAATAGCACTATAGGAATGCCTTGGAAACACTTACATATATGAAAGCACCTGAGGTGACCCTGTTTAAGCCCTGTTTTGTTGGTTATATGTTTCTTCTTGTTCATTATAACCACAGGCTCTTTGCTTTCTCAGTGCTATAACTCCCCTACAGGGCTGCTGTTATTTCCCTCCCTTTCCCATTGTTCCTCATTTAAAGTCGTTCTTACCAGGTCAGTGATCCTGCTGGCATAGATGCTTTATTCTCCACTTAATGAGGTGTATCCCATCCCTTCCAAACATACATCAATCCTCATAGAGGGTCTCATGGTCATAGAAGCAAAAAACCATGTTGCCAATGCCACCTGTGAAACTGGTTATTGAATTGAGAAGAAGTGAAGTACAGTTTAAGGTTAAAATGTTCACTTCCCAGCGTCATAGCTAAGGGTTAATATGAGGTTCATTGACATTTTTTTTATCTGGTTAGTCCCAGACTCTGATTATTCCCACTTTCATGTACTAAAAGGTCATTTTCAGGAAGAGCTTTTTAAAGGATAGACGTGACATTTCTTCTGTGACCATGAAGAGCTCAAAACCCAGTTTACCTTCTGTTAAACATCCTCATTCCTAAATAGTCTCTGTTTTCATTTGTATAATTATCTTTCCTTTCATATTTGTAGCAGACACACCCTCTTGGGATTTTACTGGTTCATTTAGAGAGGTAGCATCTGTCTTCTGTCTGTTGAACAAGATTTGGTGTTTAACTTAAGGGCTCCCACTCAACAATTTGCCTACTGTTTCTTCTGTAGGGTGACATCTATTTCCTAGAAAGCTCTTAAAAGACAAACATCAGCAATTGCTGACGCATTACATCACATGGATATTTCAAAACTGATCTTGTAAGTTTTCCTTAAAAGAAAAAAAAGTAATTAAGTTTGATCAATCGCACTGAACTAAAACTATGTTCTATTTTCATACGTGATGTTTATCAAATTGATATTAATGATCTAGCACATGAAAGAAGATAAACAATCCCAGGAACTCTGAGACTTTACTTATGATGTTTTCTATTTCAAGCAAATAAATGTTGAAGGTGATTTCAAGACTTTGTTTTAGTTCAGTGTTCCGTGGTTGGGGACTGAGCTGATTTAGCTAAGGAATCATGGAGTGATTACTGCTGAAAAAAGATCATACAGACAGGTATTAAATTCAACAATTTTTAAAAAAAAGAATTTATGTTTTACAGGTTTGTTTTTAATTCAAATTAATACTATTCAAATTCCATTTCTTCATATGGAAACGTTTGTACATTTCTGTATGTTTGTACAGAAGTATCTGGATTCATTATCACCAGTGGGATTTGAAGTAAAAACTGTGAGACTCTTCTTTCTCAATGAACAAATAAAGTTAAATACAGTCACTTAAACCATCATAGAATGATCAGACATGGGCATATCAGAGAGTAAGTTCCTCCAGTATCCCTCAAAGAGCTATATTTTACAGTCTACATTCACTTGAGAGCTGTTAAAGTAAATTACAATGCATTATGGAATAGCTTGATCAAGAAACAGTGACTGAAAGTAATGATTGATCATCACAATGACACCACAAATTCAATTTTTCTCTCAGAAATATTTGGTACAACACTCAGGGAAACAAAAGCAAAACAGAAATATGACATATGTCCAATGCACATTAATTTTCCCCTTATTCTTTGCATAGTCATTAGAACTTGAAGAGGGTATTCACAGCAAATGCTCCAGTTAGGTCAAATTGCATTTGTCCTAGTGTAGGGATGGGATGTAATAATGTAAAATATAATGGAGATCTATATTCCCAGCTTTCATTGTAAGAGGAAAGATTAATAGACTAAATAAGATAAAAGTCAAAAACAGTGCCACTGCTTTCTCCTAACAGGAAATTAGGGCCTGATGACTACTCATGGAACCAACATTTTAATCTTTTCTCAAGGAACACAGAAAATACCCAGGAGTTTAATAGAGAAAACCTGTCTGAGATGTACTGAGCATTATGAACTAAGTCCATTGGTCCTGACTGGATAGCCCACTCACCCACTAGCCAGCTAACTCCCTGCAAATAGGCAGCATTTCTACAGAAGGAATCACATGCAAAGACATTAAGCTGATTTTTAAAGCTGGCTTCCCCGATGAGTTATCACCTATTGGACTCAGTGATATGCTGTGGCATTCCTATCACTCTATCACAGTAATGTGATGATAAAAACCCCTACAGACCTCATAAAATTACCAAGTACATCATGAAGTCAAAACAGTGACTTCAGATACAGCTTTGCAAGCCTGTATACATTCCTGAATGTTTTGTGGTGCTACTGCACTGTATTCTTTTATGTCTGGTTGTTTGCTGTGTGAAGGTTTAATGGCAGAACATTACAACCTGACCCTATGTGTATGACATTTCAAGCAGAGGTTTTCTGTTCAACTGTAAAGTTTCAATAAACAGCCAAAGAAGAATTTTCTTCCCATGGTTGACTCAAAATATGCAAGTTCCTTCCTCACAGGAACACAGAAGAAATCCATAATCTCATCTTAGAAAAATAATTCCAATTACAGAATTCACTTTTTCTCAAGTGTGCAAGACTCTTGGGAAAATCACTAGAACATGTCTGAACTTCTACTTTATTTTGTAGCAGTTGTTCTTGTTCTTGCCTGTTTAAAGTAGTAATTCCTCTTTCCTGTATTCTAACATGGACTAACAAGCCAGCCATACAGTGTGCTTTCTGCACTGTACACTCCAGGCCTTGTGTACATAAAAACACTTGCATATGGTGAGCTACAACATCTCCACTGATAGCTTTGCCATTTTGTCACTTATTGCCTAGCTAGTGAAAGATATGTACTGAATATGATGGATGGCTTCAGCTCACTTCTCCAGCCTCTTTTTTCTACCTTACTTGAATTATCCAAGTATTTTTTAGAGTATTAATCTACTTTATACAGAAATCTTTTTCCCTCCCCTTTTCCTTCTTAAACAGAGAGTAAATAAGACAGAGAAATCAGTGAATGCTTGGATACTTAATTCCTTGTGCAAATCGTTGCCCATAGCCTTTTCCAATTGTGGTAGTGATGTGCCAGCAAGACAGCTGGCATTCAGAGCTCAGTATGTCCTGCCAGATTCTGTGCAACACACAATACCTGAGGCTCCAGTCTTCTCATCTTCTTTCATCAGTATTTAGACTTGTTATCTCCAGCTAATTGGAAGGATGAAATTTAAACATCTGAAAATTATTTTTTAATGAAGTGTGATACTTTGAAACCCTCTCAGCTTTGCTCTCCTGCTGCTTTTATTAAAAATAAAAATAAAAAAATGCTGTCTTTCTCTTTTAACCTCTTTGGAAGACCAGGACAAGCTGTATTGATCTTAATTTATTTCTCAGTTCCCCATGAAATGATCTAGGAATCATTACTGGGTAGCTAGCAATGTTTTCAAAGGGTTCATTCACAAACTAAATTGGGAAAAGTTTTGTTTTTGATGATTTCATTGTTAAATTTTGCTTAAGATTATAATGAGAACCCAATTTATTTCTCAGAGAATGGTTCACAATATGCCTAATCGGCCTGTTTGAATAGAATTCTCTTGAGTGAACACGCTTCTCTCTTGTATCAGTAACCAATGACAGTATCCCCAGTTCCCACAACAGTGGTGCAGTAGATGAAGACCATAACTGTTAAATTAAAGTAAATTAATCTTTTAATACTGAATGCACTTGCTGTTATTATTTTTTATATATGCAGTGTCATAACTGCATAGCAAAGGGCTGTTCACTCAGGTAGAATAATGGACAAGGATGATGATGAGTATTATCTGTTGTGTATTACTTCCTCTTCCTAAAGTTTTCTTGCAAGGAGATGTGTCCAGGTCCTGAAAACCCGGACTATAATTTTTAACTTTGCAGATATGTGTTGTTGCTCCTGACAGGCATACAATTAAAAATATGCATAAACATACATAGCATTCCACTGCACTCAATATACAGCAGTAACTGCTTAGGCCACAGCTCAGTTAAAGAAGTTTCTACAATAAAATATATTTTTATAAGATTTTTGTTTTATTTTCAAACTGATAAGACCTATGCCAGAAAATGTTGCTCCTTACCTACGTCTACAGCCCGTAGGTACAGAAGCTGGACTGTACCCTGTTGGTTTTGGTCATGGAATCAAATAATAATTTGGAGCAGTAATTTAGATGTAGAGTGCTCAGACTGCTGAGATCAGGAACTGGGTAAGTAGGGGCCTCTCACACCAAGATTAAGTATACTAGGCTTTGAGAGAATTCAAAAGAGAACTATAGAAATGGGAAAAGAGCAGTGGGACATATCGACATCTCTGCAGTCAAGACAATGGATACAATGGAGCTGGGCAAACATAAGGGGAAGGGTAGCCAAAGAAACTGGTGTTGACTGGTTTGAGTGAAGGAGCTGAGCCAGGGTAGGAAGGTCAAGCCGAGGAAGATGTCTGACTTCATCCCAGCAACCACCAGAGTGAGATCCCCGCTACAAACTGCGCACGCGTCAGTAGGAGGGACAGCATGTAAATGAGTTCCTAAAAAAGCAATGAATATGTAAATGATTTCTCGTAAATTTGTTGAATATGTATGTAATCGCTCTACAATTATCAAGCACTTCTGTTCATTGATGCACGTTAGGAGGAAGGATCCCCTATGTGCCCAGCACTGAATAAACATACCTCTTTATAACCTAGCTTTGGTTATAGAGTTTGATTCCTCTCATCACTGCCAGTTTCCAGATTGTCAGACTATGATGACATGAGGATCCCAAGGAGACAGCCAGCTAATGTTTCCTGGTTCCTTACTATAGAGCAGGGGTTTTGAAAATCTCAAAATCTTCAGTTGTTTCTGGAACAGATGCTTTGTTTCATGAAAATAATTGGTAGCCGTCACCATTTGCTGCATCACTGCTTCAACAGGGTGTGTCTACTCCAAGCTATTTGCATACATTTTCAGGTTTTTATCCTTAGGTAAAGTTTCATTCTAGGATGCTTTCAGTAGATATGTAAGTCTAATATCCAATAATTTTTAACAGAAATATATTGAATTTGTTGAATAAAAAAGAGTATCCCCACCAGCTGAGAGGATGCTTGACCTGTGAGTCACCGTGTGAACAAAAATAATACAGGTTAGTAGAACTGTTCTTGTCTGGATTACGTTTTCTCTAGACATCTCTTGTGAGGTGCTTGTCTCTTTCAGAAAAAGAATAATGGCTTATATCAACATTTGGTTTGGCGCAGCAAAACTATTCTTATTTGCTTGCATTTCATTCTGTATATGTGAGATTGATTTTGGATCTGCCAGTTGGATCTGCCATTGCTGATCCATTCTGCTTTGGACTTCCCCCTTAAGGGCTCCTTAGTTCTGTAAGCGCAGTTCCTTGAAAGTAAAGCTGAAACTTTACCAGAATAAAATCAACAGGAGTACATATTTTTAGATAATGACATGCTTTCCACTTCCTTGTCATCACAAATGAGAGTTTTTATAAGAGAAGAGATGGAAAAAAACTGTATCTTTTTTAACGAAGGGCATCTCCCAAAACAGAAGTTCTGAAACAGGAAGACTGAGACATGGATGTAATGGAAAGTTCTAGGCAAGGTGGGCAAGATTGAATAAAGCCAAATTTCAACTAGGAACTCAGTGAGTACCAGGAGTTCATGACAACTGGGCACCTTGCAAATTGGTTGGACAGATAGCTCCTCTCCTTGTAACATTTAAACAGAAACAATAAATCCCTTTCCCTTAAAGAAACTTCTAGTGAAAATAAGCAAAAGTATTTCATCTAACAATTTTGTGCTGCCTTGTATGCATTTTCAAATGTGCACAAGAAACAGTGCAAGACTTGCATTCTAAATACAAGCAAAAGCCATGAACAACTAGAGAATGCATCTGAATAGGAGGTTGTGGGTACCAAATTCCAAATACTGTGGTCAGTGCCAAAACAGGTAACAAACAGCGCTCCATCCATCTGTAGCCTAAGTCCTTTACTAAAGCATCAATTTTTTCATAGTCTATTCTCATTATCTTCCAGCACCAGGGCTTTGTAATAGATGAGGGGGTCAACTGGTGGTGTAAATAGGTTCGTAGGTTCATACGTTCATAAGGTTGGAAAGGACCTACAAGATCATCTAGTCTAACCATCCTCCTATCACTATCCCTACCCACTACTAAATCAAATCCTTTAGCACATCATCTAAACGCTTCTTGAACAGCACTAGGGATGGTGCCTCAACCACCTCCCTAGGCAGGCCATTCCAGTGCCTGACCACTCTTTCAGAAAAAAAATGTCTCCTCAGGTCTAATCTAAATCTTCCCCGGCGTAACTTGTGGCCATTCCCTCTCATCCTGTCATTATTTATCAGGGAGAAGAGGCCCACCCCCTCCTCATCACAACCCCCCTTCAGGAAGTGGTAGAGTGCAATAAGGTCTCCTCTGAGCCTCCTCTTCTCCAGACTAAACAATCCCAGCTCCCTCAGCCGCTCCTCATAAGACTTGTGCTCCAGACCCCTCACCAGTTTTGTTGCCCTTCTCTGAACACGCTCCAGGGCCTCAATGTCCTTCTTGTAGTGAGGGGCCCAAAACCTAAAACAGTACTCGAGGTGCGGCCGTACCAGAGCTGAGTACAGGGGGATGATCACCTCCCTGCTTCTGCTGGCTACACTATTTCTAATACAGGCCAGGATGCTGTTGGCCTTCTTGGCCACCTGGGCACACTGCCAGCTCATGTTAAGTCGAGCATCAACCAACACCCCCAGGTCCTTTACCTCTCTACATTCTTCAAGCCATTCTGCCCCAAGCCTATAGCATTGCATGGGGTTATTGTGGCCAAAGTGCAGGACCCGGCACTTGGTCTTATTGAACCTCATCCCATTGAGCTCAGCCCAGCTGTTCAGCCTATCCAAATCCCTCTGAAGGGCCTCCCTACCCTCAGGCAGTTTGACACATCCTCCCAACTTGGTGTCATCTGCAAACTTACTGAGGGTACACTCAATCCCCTCATCTAGGTCATCAATAAAGATATTAAACAAGATGGGCCCCAATACTGACCCTTGGGGGACACCACTCGTAACAGGACGCCAGCTGGACTTAACTCCATTAACCACTACCCTCTGGGCACGGCCCTCCAGCCAGTTCTCCACCCAGAGAAGAGTGAACCTGTCCACACCATGCGCTGCCAGTTTCCTCAGGAGAATACTGTGGGAGACTGTGTCGAAGGCCTTGCTGAAGTCCAGGTAGACTACATCAACAGCCTTTCCCTCATCTACCTGTCTGGTCACCCAGTCATAGAAGGAGATGAGTTTGGACAAGCATGACCTGCCCCTGGTGAACCCGTGCTGGCTGGGTCTGATCCCTTTATTGCCATGCACGTGTTATGTGATTTCCCTCAAGATCATCTGCTCCATAACTTTCCCTGATACCGAGGTCAGGCTGACAGGCCTGTAGTTCCCCGAGTCTTCCTTACGGCCTTTCTTGTAAATGGAAGTCACATCGGCAAGACTCCAATCTTGTGGGACCTCTCCAGATAACCAGGAATGCTGATAGATGGCAGAAAGTGGCTCGGCAATCACCTCTGCTAGCTCCCTCAGCACCCTTGGGTGGATCCCATCTGGCCCCATGGACTTGTGGCAGTTCAGATGGAGGAGAAGATCTCTGACCGTCTCTGCTTGGATCACAGGGGGTGCAGGTGGTTGAGGTGGTTGAGGCACCATCCCTAGCGCTGTTCAAGAAGCGTTTAGATGAGGTGCTAAAGGACTTAATTTAGTAGTTGGGTAGAGATAGTGATAGGAGGATGGTTGGACTAGATGATCTTATAGGCATTATGCGCCCCGTCCCAGAATTCCAGGTGAGGGCAAGTACCCTGTGGACAACTGCTCTGTCTATTAGAGACAGATGTGAAGAAGGCATTGAGAACCTCAGCCTTTTCCTTATCATCTGTGGTTACAAATGCTTCTCCCTAAGTTCATTAAAAGAATGTGACTGTCCCCTTGACTTAGACAGACCAAAGCTGGGGGAGTGAATATATGACTTAACCCAGCACAGAGTATAAAAATAAGTAACTTGCAAAAGCATTTCAAAGAGAGCAATGGGCTTGAGCTGGTTTCAACCCATGTATTCCCTTCAGGCAATTGGACATGCCTAGCCTTGTGATGACGGATGCACTACAATGTCTGTTAATGGGGATCACGTTGGTATTGGAATGGAATTTCATATTGCAATTGCTACATTTTGCCAAGTTCAACTTACATTTCTTTTGTGTTTTCTAAATATTCTTTATCACTCTGTTTAATCAGAAATCCTGTGTTAACGTAAAACATTTGCAGATAAGTGCATCTGATATTAAAACAATGCACCCACTACTCTTGGCATATCCAAAATAAACCAGTCAGAATTTATTCAATTCTGACACTTATCTGCACCAAAAGATATGGACCTAACATTTCAGCAGCTTCTCTGTACTCTTGTTAAGCCTGTCCTCTGGGAGAAGACAGCTTCTTGCTGTTTCTCAATGTTCATTACTTTTCTTTCTTTCTTTCTGGAAAAAAAAAAAAAGGAAACTTGTGTTCCTCAGCCTCAAAAAGTAGCAAGTGACAAATTTTGTACTTAGAAATTAAGTAAAAGTGGAAGATCACATGGAAAGTGTTTATAAAGGATTGACTGCTTTGTGCTCATACAAACTGTGGAACTTTCTGTACTTCAAATTTCAGTACATTCAGCTTACGTTGTCTGATTGTTTGCCTAGAGAATAATCCCAGAAGAATGACATTGCCCATATTTTTTAGCTGCTTAGATTGTGTCTTTCTATTTTTATGTGCTCTGCATAAGATATGTGAGAAAACTTTGCTTTTTGAGACTCTTCAAGATAGCCCAATCTATATGTAACACATCAGTGCAAGGAGCACATTGGTCCATAACATTTCACAAATGATTTGGTCTAAAATGACCTTCCTCTGATTTCTAAAGTGCCATTTTGTAATTTAATTGTTCGCATCAGTCCCTTGTCCTGAAAAATTAAACTTCTTGTTAACACACTGAATAAAGATGGAATGGGAGTATTGCATCCATATGTGGTATACTCATTCTTCTAAGTGATGCTTTTACTGTCTGGTTTTACACAAAAGGTATCCTGCTGGGAAACAGGTGCTATAATGAAATGAAAGCCTAGTAGGTAAGATTTATTCTGAAGTATACATTTAAAAAATTAACGAAAATTGCTACAGAATCTACATACAAGCATTCTAAATACTTCCTGTTGGTGGGAGAAATTCCTACCTCACAATTTAAAAAAAAAATAAAGTCGTATATTATAATCTAATTATAATTAGATCGTGGTAGACATCTGAGGCTCCACATGGAGCACATCACCCCCTGGCACCTTGCAAATAGGTAACAGAGTGGAGCCAGCAGGCAGACAGTGTTCCTGCTGGATGGAACCCTCCATCCTCTCCTCCCCCTAGCAACAATGGTGTAGAGTGGGGGGTGTGGGGCAGTGGCAAAAGGCCATTGCTGGGCGATGCAGGCACACCCTCCCAGAGATTCCCCTGCCTCCCCATCTGCCCTGCAGAACAGGTACAGTATTCTGCAGGGACAACTAGACAATGGTGGTGATGATGGTTCTCCCCAGTTGGTGTTGTTACCATAGTCTAACCAGACCTCACTTAGCATTAAAACCTCATTAGCAAAAATAGGTTCATAAGTTCATAAGGTTGGAAAGGACCTATAAGATCATCTAGTCCAACCATCCTCCTATCACTATCTCTACCCAACTACTAAATTAAATCCTTTAGCACCTCATCTAAACACTTCTTGAACAGCACTAGGGATGGTGCCTCAAGCACCTCCCTAGGCAGGCCATTCCAGTGCCTGACCACTCTTTCAGAAAAAAAATGTTTCCTCAGGTCTAATCTAAATCTTCCCCTGCGCAACTTGTGGCCATTCCCTCTCGTCCTGTCATTATTTATCAGGGAGAAGAGGCCCACCCCCTCCTCACCACAACCCCCCTTCAGGAAGTGGTAGAGTGCAATAAGGTCTCCTCTGAGCCTCCTCTTCTCCAGACTAAACAATCCCAGCTCCCTCAGCCGCTCCTCATAAGACTTGTGCTCCAGACCCCTCACCAGTTTTGTTGCCCTTCTCTGAACACGCTCCAGGGCCTCAATGTCCTTCTTGTAGATATTAAACAAGATGAGCCCCAATACTGACCCTTGGGGGACACCACTCGTAACAGGACGCCAGCTGGACTTAACTCCATTAACCACTACCCTCTGGGCACGGCCCTCCAGCCAGTTCTCCACCCAGAGAAGAGTGAACCTGTCCACACCACGGGCCGCCAGTTTCCTTAGGAGAATACTGTGGGAGACCGTGTCGAAGGCCTTGCTGAAGTCCAGGTAGACTACATCAACAGCCTTTCCCTCATCTACCTGTCTGGTCACCCAGTCATAGAAGGAGATGAGTTTGGACAAGCATGACCTGCCCCTGGTGAACCCGTGCTGGCTGGGTCTGATCCCTTTATTGCCATGCACGTGTCGTGTGATTTCCCTCAAGATCATCTGTTCCATAACTTTCCCTGATACCGAGGTCAGGCTGACAGGCCTGTAGTTCCCCGAGTCTTCCTTACGGCCTTTCTTGTAGATGGGAGTCACATCGGCAAGCCTCCAATCTTGTGGGACCTCTCCAGATAACCAGGAATGCTGATAGATGGCAGAAAGTGGCTCGGCAATCACCTCTGCCAGCTCCCTCAGCACCCTTGGGTGGATCCCATCTGGCCCCATGGACTTGTGGCAGTTCAGATGGAGGAGAAGATCTCTGACCATCTCTGCTTGGATCTCAGGGGGTGCATTATGCGACCTGTCCCGGACTTCCAGGTCAGGGCAAGTACCGTGTGGACATCTGTTCTGTCTATTAAAGACAGATGTGAAGAAGGCATTGAGAACCTCAGCCTTTTCCTTATCCTCTGTGGTTATATTGCCTGCCTTGTTGAGTAAAGGAGGGAAATTTTCCTTAGTTTTTCTCCTGCTGTTAATATATTTGTAAAAGGGTTTCCTGTTCTCCTTTACAGCAGTAGCCAGCCTAATTTCAAGCTGGGCTTTAGCATTTCTAATTTTCTGCCAGCAGATCTTGGTCAGTTCTCTGTAGTCACCCCAAGTAGCCTGGCCCATCTTCCAAAGGACATAGACTCTCTTTTTCTCTCGGAGTCTCAACAAAAGATCCCGGTTCATCCACACTGGTCTTTTTCTCCTCCGGCTTGACTTACGGGACTCCGGGACAGCCTGCTCCTGTGCCTTTAAGATTTCCATCTTGAGGAGCATCTAGGCTTCCTGGACCCCTTTACCCCTCAGGAGCAAGTCCCAAGGGACCCTTGCAACAAGTGTCCTGAACAGGTCAAAGTCTGCCCTCCGGAAGTCCAAGGTAATAGTTTTGCTAGTCACCCTCTTGACGGCACCCAGAATAGCAAACTCCACCATTTCATGGTCACTCTGGCCAAGACAATCTCCAACCTTCACATCTCCTACTAGTCCTTCCCTGTTAGTGAAAAGTAGGTCAAGCAAGGCATCTCCCCTGGTAGGCTCTTGCACCAGCTGTGTCAGGAAGCAATCATCCACACATTCTAGAAATCTCAAGGACTGCTTCCTCTGTGCAGTATTATATTTCCAGCATATATCAGGGAAGTTGAAGTCCCCCATGTGAACGAGTGCTGGCCATCGTGCAACATCTATTAGTTGTTTATAGAATACCTCGTCTATTTCTTCATCCTGACTAGGTGGTCTATAACAGACCCCCACCACGATGTCACTCCTAAAGATTATCCCCCTGATCCTTATCCATAGGGACTCTACTTTGTCATTTCCAACCACTAGCTCTTCAACATCAAAACACTCTCTGATATAGAGAGCTATGCCATCACCCTTTCTTCCCTGTCTATCCCTTCTGAAGAGCTTGTAGCCATCAATCCCAGTATTCCAGTCATGGGAGAGGTCCCACCATGTTTCTGTAATAGCCACAAGGTCATAGTTAGCCTGCCTCACAATGGCTTCAAGCTCTTCTTGTTTATTGCCCATGCTGCGTGCATTGGTATAGATGCACTTCAGCTGAGATATCTGCGTCGCCCCTTTCTCCAGCACAGCCTCCTTAGGCTCTTTACTGGTGAGCCCTGTTTTATCCCCTTCCCCCGTCATAGCTAGTTTAAAGTTCTCTCAATGAGTCCAGCTAGCTCCTGTGCTAGGATTCGTTTCCCCCTTTGGGATAGGTGCGTCCCATCAACAGATAACAGGCCAGCAGCCGAGTAAACTGTCCCATGGTCGAAAAACCCAAAGTGTCTATCTCTACACCAACCTCTCAGCCAGGTATTCATCACCTGTGTTTTCCTAGCTCATTCTGTGTCCTTCACTGCCCCAGAAGGTATGGAAGCAAACACCACTTGTGCTCCCACCCCTTGAACTAATCGCCCTAATCCCCTGAAATCTCTTCTCATAGTTCGCAGACATCTCTGAGATATTTCATTGCAGTCTGCCTGAACTACGAGTAATGGGTAGTAGTCGGTGGGGCGTATCAAGTCCGGGAGTCTTCTAGTAATGTCCCTGATCTGGGCCCCAGGGAGACAGCACACTTCCCTGCAGTTTGGGTCTGGTCTGCAAATGGGGCCCTCAGTTCCCTTTAGAAGGGAGCCACCCACTACGATCACCTTCCTTTCTTTCTTAGTAGCAGCAGTCTCAATTCACGGAGGTGACTGCCTTGCCATTGGTGACCTCCTGCGGGAATCTTCCTGCACTTCACCCCTTATCACCTCTTCAACTTCCAATGATGCAAGTCTATTGCTTAGGGGTATCTGGGGACACTGGGGAGGCAGAGGGGGAGATCGCCCACGGTACCGAGCAGGGACTCTCTGCCAGCCCTCCCTATCCCTCAGATATCCCCCTTCTGCCCTACTGGGACAGGTCAGGGAGTCCACCACCAACTGTGGGGGATCTCCCTGGTACCTTTCTCTCTGGCACTCTAGGGAGTTACTCCACCAGTCAATCTCCCGCTCACAGTCCCTGATGGCCCTCAGTCTCTCAACCTCCTCCTTCAATTCAACCACCATGTTAAGCAGATCTTCCACCTGCTCACACCTTGCACAGGAGAACTGCTTAGCACCCTCATCTACTAGTAGCAGGCTCTGGCACTCCTTGCAACCAGAGACCTGTGTAGCCACACTTCTAGGCAGACCTTCTGTCTGGGTCGCCACAGCCTTCTTAAGGCAAGCCCTCTGTCTTGTAGAGACCATGTCACAAAAAAAAAAAATAAATAAAAACAAAGAAATGAAAAAAATTGAAAGTAAATAAATAAATAATAGTTTATAATATATATATATATAGATATGAATTGTAATGTGATACTTCGCTGCCCTCCCTGAGCCCTGCAGGGATATACCCCTTCAGCCCTAATCAGCTGAGGGGTGTGGGCGAGGGCACTGAAACCCTGGCAACGCCTATGCCTCGTTAACGCTTGTGCCTCGTTAACGCCTGTGCCTCTTTAACACTTCGTTAACCTCTCGCGAGAACAGCCGTTGGGACTCGCTGCTCTCACTCGGTTCCGGAGAGACTGGAACCTCCCGAAAACCCACCCTGTACCTCAATCAGCCACTGCAGCTCCGGCTGAGCCGACTTCAAAGCAGTTGATCACGAGGACAGTGATCAACATCAACAACAGATGCACATCATATTGGTGCATCTCATGGTGGCAAGTGGAACGGGTGGGGCACAGGACCGGTAGGGTCGGGTGCTGGGCCTGTAGGCTGTGAAACCACTGCAGGCCGGAGCGTATCGTAACTTAGGTTGCTGGGGAAAAAGCAACAGTGATGATAGGGCTGAGAGCTTATGGGTCAGAATAAAAGCAAATGCCAGTAAGACTGATATTATCGAGTCTGTTACAGGCCACACAACCAGGATGAAGAGGTGGACAAGACAATTTATAGACAATTGGGTGAGGTCTCAACATTTCTTCCCCTTGTTCTTGTGAGGGACTTAAACTTCCTAGACATCTGATGGATTTATAATACAGCAGATAGGGAACAGTCCCGGAGGTTCCTAGAGTTTGTGGGAGATAACTTCATGACACAGCTGATGAAGGAGCCAACAAGGGGAAGCAAAGTTCTGGACCTGCTGTTTGTTAACAGAGAAAGTCTTGTGGAGGATGTAAAGGTTGGAGGCCATCTGGGGCATAATGATCAAGAGATGCTAGATTTCTCAATCCTTGTTGAACCACAGAGGGGAGTCAGCAGAACTGCCACCTTGGACTTCTGGAGGGCAGACTTTAGCCTCTTGAGGACCATGGTTGAGAGGGTCCCTTGGGGGGTAGTTTTGAAGAGCATGGGAGCCCAGGAAGGATGGGAATACTTTAAGGAAATTATTTTAAAGGCGCAGGAGCTGACCATCCCCAAGTCACAGAAGACAAGCCTATGGGCAAGGAGGCCAGACTGGCTGAACAGAGACCTTTGGCTGGAACTCAAGAACAAAAGGAAAGTTCATGGTCTCTGGAAGAGTGAGCAAGCTACTTGATGTTGGCTGAATAAGAGCCAGCAGTGTGCCTACGTGACCAAGAAGGCCAATGGTATCTTGGCTTGTATCAGGAATGGTTTGGTGTGCAGGATGAGAGAAGTAATCCTGCCCCTGTACTTGGCATTGGTGAGGCGTCACCTTGAGTACTGTGCTCAGTTTTGGACATCTCAGTACAGAAGGAACATTGACGTGCTGGAGCAAGTCCAAAGAAGGGCGACAAGGCAGGGGAAGGGCTTGGAGAATATGCCCTATGAGGAGAGAATGAAGGAACTGGGGCTGTTTAGTCTTGGGAAAAGGAGGCTGAGGAGAGACCTTATTCTCTTTTCCAATATCTAAAAGTGTTAACAGCAAGAGCGGTGTGGATCTCTTCTCACTGGTGACAGGTGACAGGAGGAGGGGAAATGGCCTCAAGTTGCTCTAGGGTAAGTTTAGGTTGGATATCAGGAAACACTTCCATACAGAAAGGGTTGTTATGCACTGGAATAAGCCCCCACGGGAGGTGGTTGAATTACCATCCCTGGATGTGTTTAAAAACCATTTGGATGTGGTGCTCAGGGACATGAATTAGCAGAGGGTTGTTAGAGTTAGGTAGTATGTGTAGTTCAGGGTTGGACTTGATGATTTTAAGGTCATTTCCACCTTGAGTGTTTCTATGATACTATGATTCTATATGAGCTGCATTTCCAAAACAGATCATTTATTGCAATGCTTAGGGCAAGAAGCAAGGGAAGGAGAACATCTGTGTGTTGAAATAAAAGTCACAATGGAACTGCATAAATGGATACTGCTTTTTCCAAACAGATATGCTCATCTTCAAAACATTAAGGATAAAGAGCAAAATTTCAAATGATCTTATTTTGATCAGCAATCTTAATTCATAAATACTAGCATTATTGGTTATTTTAGCAGGAATGTGAAAGAATAAGTTGAAGGTTAAATATATATGGAGCCTATCTCCATATATATTTAAGTACTGAAACAAATAGGCAAGATTTTTCAGATTTTGGGGTGTTGGACTAGATGATCTCTAGAGATCCCTTCCAATCCCTACAGTTCTGTGGTTCAGGGGATGTTGTGGTTATACAGCTCAGTTTTCTCTTAAAAGTGCCTAAAAAACTCACCCCTTCACTTACTCATTTAACGTTCTTAGAACTACCCAAGCTGAAGATACAGGATTCTGAGCACTGTCAAAAAGATGTCCTTGATTTTCACACTGATCACAGGAAAAAGAACATCATCAAAGAAAAAGTGAATTAAGTTAACTTTAGATAGCCTCTCAATCAAACAGCACCACCCTTCTACTTAACACAAATATTGAAATAAGTACAGCATTGGTTCGGATAAAGACCTGCCTGTGCAACCTGGTCTAGGAAGCCTGCTTTGGCTGGGGAGTTGGACAAAATGGTCTCTAGAAGTCCCTTCCAGCCCCTACAATTCTGTGGTTCTGTGATTTTGTGAAATCAGATGTTACCATCACTTCATCTAGATTAGAACAGTTAATTAACACAGTGCAAAGCAAGAAAGCCTGTTATTCAGTTTTTAGTTTCAGGACATGATCTTGATTTATTTTACTGAGACTGATTAATTGTATAAAGAGAAAAATGCAAATTAAATAGAATATTTGCCCCCAAATGAGCTACTCTGAAAATAAATTTATTTAAATGTGTATCATCTGTTTGTTTATAACAAAAAGGGATGGAACATGAATCTCACAGGGAAGACTTTTTCCACCCTAATAGCACTGTTGCTTCACTGATTTTATAAAATGAGTTACAAATGTTGAAATATCTATGGCTTTGCAGGTTAGGGCTTATACATATTCCCTAGCTAAATTCAAGTGTCATTTTATGGTTTAGTTCTACCTTCAAAAAGTAGAGACTAAAACTGTAGCCAAAAATTAAATTAAAGGAGGAGGGATGAAAGATTCTGTACACTGAGATATGTGGAAGATGCAAACAGTTCATAAAGCACGTCTATGAAGGGATTGGGTTTCTTAAGACTAGGTTAATAATTTAACGTGGTGTTAAGCAATTCATCAGAACATTGATTTGAATCTCCATAGGAGTACAAACACTACTTTTAAGAAAGAAATTGCTCAAAGAAGCATCCCTCAGTGTTTAATATCAACAAATAAATAAATAAATACAAGTGAAAATAGAAAATTCCACACAAAAGTTATCAACCAGATCGTGGCTGATCAGTTTCCCCTTTCTTATCTACAGCAGCATCAGTAGCAAAAAATACTGCTAGCTCTTCTGCCTCCCATCAACAACAAATTTAGCCATATGACAACCAAGAATTGATAATTTCCTTCTATCAGGTATAAATAGTATTCTGGCTCTGCATTGAATACAAACAAAATGTTATATATAATCACTTCTTGGTGACAGTTCAGTGTTAAATGAGCTAGCTGCAGAAGTATTTTGAAAGATGGTATTTCTGTCCTTTTCTGTACAGTACCTGCATCACTCTGAAATCCACCCCACCTCTAAGAAGTTGTCTGAAGGCAGAACTCAGTCTTAGCCAATGAGTGTGCACTTCTGTTTAGTTTTCCACTACTTATTACCCTGAAAACTGAGGGAGAACCCTCTGTATTGCTTTCTGCTTTACTATGGAGTCCTACCACCTGAGTGCACAAGAGACTACAGCCACCACATTCTGCTGCTCAGAACAGCTTCAAAGATATATACCCCCGTGTATGCAAAAAAATGTGTTGTGACTGTTTTCTGAAGTAGCACAAAAT
This sequence comes from Cyrtonyx montezumae, assembly GCF_038088225.1. Taxonomy (NCBI): domain Eukaryota; kingdom Metazoa; phylum Chordata; class Aves; order Galliformes; family Odontophoridae; genus Cyrtonyx; species Cyrtonyx montezumae. The sequence goes on from NW_027072039.1 coordinate 2,506,357, forward strand.
AAAACAGACTGATGAAATGGGTGCAAGATTCAGGGCTTTGAATAATACAGACAGAAAAAAAGCAACTGAAAACATGAAAATTAAGGAGATGTCAAGTACAGAATTATACAAAAATTCAACTGCCATGCCACCAACATCCACCTTTCATGTAGTGTGCTAACAAAATAAAACAGGAGGCACTACTTTTGGAGCCACCCCTGCACATTTAAATATGTGTTTTAACAGAAGATACTGAAACATAAATCAACTGTAGAATCACTGAGATGTGGCAAGAAAGCAATAGTATAGAGAATATCAGTGTCAAGAGGACTGAAGTTTACATGGATCTTTTCCATATTTAAATAATCCATAGTTGATCTCATGAAGCTTTCTTCACATTCATATTCCAAATCATAAACATCTATAAAGTGAGTGATCTGCTGTTTCTTTTTTGAGAACATCCATTACTTTCGCCGTCCATGAATCCAGAACTAGTCTGATACATCACACAATAGAAAGAAGAAAAACAGATATTAGAAATCCTCACAGGGCAAAAGAAAAAAAGAGAGATGCAGCTTAATTGTGAAATTTCAATTGCAGAGAGTAATATTCAAAAGTGGCCGGAGAAAAACTTCTCTTCACCAGCCACAAAGTGGAAGGAAATCTTAACAAGTCTGGAAGACTAATTTGATCAATAATTCCTATTTTTTATAGGGAACATGCTGCACTGCTATATCTCAAACTGGGCAGCCCAAACCTTAGATGTCTCCAAGTCCCTGTTTAAAGCTCTGTTTGCAATTAAAGATCTCTGATATTATTTTGAATACTAAGGCAAGATTTTTTTCATACATGCATGTTCTTTTCAAGAGGTACATACATTGAGTACACCTCCTAAATGCAATACAGTGTTCTTAGAAATATATATTTTTTTTCCTTGGAGTGAATATTTTAATGCTACTCCTTGTAATACTCTTTTTTTTTTAAGTTACAACGCTGCTCAGTTGTTGAAGAGTTTATATTTTCCTCTGACTTTCAAGAATAAGAGATGTTTTTTGGTAACTCAATAACAGGGTGAAAAATTCTGCTGTCATTTATACTACTTCTAGCCTGGTGTAATCTTATCAAAGTCATTTTGGTGTTACTGAGTATTCAGTAATGGTTGAATTTATTAATTATAACAGCTATACTCCATGGTCTTGGGAGACTACTGAAAATGGTAATAAATACAGTTGAAAGAAGGTAACATTATTACTTCTGCATGGGTCATTTTACACTGCCTGAGGTGTATTCAGTTCTTGTCACACCTTTTTCCCTGGCTAGATCATGACTGCCAATCAAATAAACCAGTAGATAAGGTGAAAAATTAGGGTGGGCAAAAATAAGGGGTGAAGCAGTAGGGTAGCTATTTGGCTATGTCTTTATCCAAAGGATACCCGTTTGGACTTTACTGGACAGTAATATTGTGTGAATATGGTATCTCTGAAGGGACAACACAATGAAATTTGTTTTCCATTGTCAACTACTAATAGCAGCTACTACTAATAATGGAAAATTCTCACTAATATTGACAGTTTGCGGTACTGGAACTTCCTAAATGAGTCTTTTTGATGGGCAACCAGAAACTGGTCTTTCCTCTGTTCAGTTTCCAGTCAAGTTTGGAATTGATGTGAACTTTGCAGCACCCATACAGTTTTCAGCAAGGAAGGCTTCTCCTAGAAGCAGGCAGTGCAGAGACATTCTTCCTTTCGTTGACTTGCACATGTCATCTGGGCATATATACATATATGTATGCATATGGTTGCATACATATGGTTTATGGTTGGACTAGATGATCTTGTAGGTCCTTTCCAACCTTATGAACTTATGAACTTATATATATGTATATATTTCTATATTAAATGATAGAGTATGAACAGTATATACTTTTGTTGGGATTAATAAAAATAGTTTAGATTGATTTTGCATGAAAAAGCACATAGAATTAGGGGAAAAATCCATTCATTTTATCACCAAAATGACAGAATTTGTGTAATGACCTCGATTCTGATTTTACCAGATAATCTTAAGCTTTACAATACTAATTATTACTTTATTAGCATGCATCCGTAGTTTTGTCTTCTGAGATTTGCCTGATATGTCTTCATGGGGGTTTGAGCAACCTGATCCAATGGGAGGTGTCCCTGTCTATTTTTAAAGGTCCCTTCCAACCCCAATCATGTTATGATTCTGTGATTCTAGGGAAGGGCACTATGATAGCATGAGGAGTAGATGTATGAGACAGACTGACCAATGGCATCATATCTTTATTGTTGTGAACAGTGTTCTCAGCTTCCCAAACAGGGTACAGTTGGCCTTCTAGGCTGCAAGCACACACTGCCAGCTTATGGTGAATCTCACATCATTTTATTGCAACACACACTACAGAGAGATTCATTCTGTAGTACAGAAAGGTTCTGGTAAAAAATCAGTGTGCAGCTTGGGTCTAGGAATGGTCTGTCATCTTTGCAGTTCCAAAACTCTGATATGATCTAATAAAGGATGCTCCCCAAACTCCAGACAGTAGTAGTTTCTGACGGTTATATTACTCATATTGGTCACTGAGAATTCCATTTATTTTTCCTGTTTCTTCTTGCTCTAAAGAAATCAGAATACTGTGAGTAGCAATTTTCAGAATGATTGATTTACTTTTCTTAGAGGAAGGCTGTTTCTTCTTGGGAAAATAAATTCACAAGAGGCAAATTATAAAATTAATGCTGTATTATGCAGCTTGCATAAAGGATATGCAAACTGAAATGACTAATGTCCTGTTAAGTGTTTGTTATCTTTCTCATAGTTCATTAACCATAACTCTTCTTCTGCAGCAGCAGCACATGACACTGACACTGTGAGCAGTTCTGCTTATTCTCATGTTCTCACAGACACAGATGCAGTGAAGGAGACTGGTGGAGCAGCTCAGCAAGAAGGGAATAAGGAGCTGGTGGCATCAGGCTCAACAGGATCCAGCAGTGTGCCTTGGCAGCCAAGAAGGCAATCAGTATTTTGGATGCATTGAGTACAGCATAGCCTGCTGGTCAAAAAAGGTGATTCTCCTGCTATATTTAGCTTTGTTGGGGCCTCACCTTGGGTACTGTGTACAGTTCTGAGTTGCGTAATATGTAAAGTATGTCATATTTGAAAGTGTTCAGAGGACAACAGCAAATCTGATACAATGCCTGGAAGGAGTGTTCTGTGAAGAGAGAACAAAAACATAGGTGTTGTCCAGTCTGGAGAAGAGAAAGCCAGGAGTTATTGCTCTCTACAACTTTCTGAAGAAGGGGACAGAGAGGTGATGGTTTCTTCTTCCCAGTAGCTGAGAGCAGGACGTGTGGGAACAGCAAAAACCGCACCAGGGAAGGTTCAGGCAGGACACTGGGAAACATTTATTTACTGGAAGTGTGGTCAAAAACTGGAACTGGCTTCCTAGAGAGCTAGTTGATGCCCAATATCTATCAGGGGCTAAGGGGAATTTGGAGAGTGCCCTTGTCAACAGTTTATGGGCAGGTTCGGCCCGGTTCCGTGACTATTGGTGCGGGGGACCCAGGACCCACGCCCCAGGAAAGGGGAAGGGGGAAAGGGAAAAGGGAAAAGGGAGATGGGCCTTAGAACAAAACAGCAGCAACGATCTGAGGAGGAAAGCTAATTTACTAAATAAGATATCAGAAAGCAAAATAACACAATATAATACAATATAATTGGAATTAAAGCTAATAAATCAAATAAAATGAGCAAGAGAGAGTGTCCAATAAACCGAAGGCCTTACGCTAACGCTGAAGGTGGATGGCAGCGAGCACCCACTGCTGAGTCGATCCCAAAGGAAAGAGAGTGTCCCGTGACCACAGTGTTTATCTTTCCCTCTGAGCGTAAACACGTAAGAACGCAAAGCATTGCAAAGTCCTCTGGGGAATGGAGTTCTTCTTTTCTTCTGAGACAGGTATACCTGGAACTATCGATGATCCACGGAGCTGGAGCATTAACTTTAACTCTAAATGCACTACATGATGTTATGATGTGGAATACCAGTACTGAAAATCATAAAACCATGACAGACCTCAATAACTTGCTTTAACATCTGATTAGCCCTGAAGGGCTCAGTCTGTTGGACTTCACGGCCTTTGTAGATCCCTTCCTAGTGAACTATGCTATGCTACCCTACCCTACCCTACCCTACCCTACCCTACCCTACCCTACCCTACCCTACCCTACCCTACCCTATCCCATCCCATTGTCTTTGTGCAACCTGTGCAAGAAGAACAATAAAAGTAAAGGCTTTCTGACATGCTTGGGAGTTCTAGAAACTTCATTCTTCAAGACTGAAGATGTAAATGGATGGTATGGTAGTCAAAAGACACAGAGTATTTTTAAAAATCCACTGTCTTTCTTTTGTTTATTTTCAAGATTTAATTTTAAACAGAGAGAACATTCTGATAGTTCTTCTCAGTCTACTTGTCTGATTTATGTGTAGAGATCTACTCATTTGCTACAAAGGAGAAAAACAAATGAAGGCAAAGCAGCAGACACCTGAGCTTATGGTCTATTTGTATCTACAAAATAGGGCTGTGTATTCATCAATCATCTTCCTCTGAAAGTGTACTAGAATCCCTCAGCTTATTTCACATAATTAACACAAAGAAGTCTGGTTTATAATTTCTTGAAAATGGCAGCAGTAAATTTGCGTCTCATTAAATCTTTGTCTAGCATCTGTCAAATGTCACCAAATGCAAATAAAACAGAGTTGACTGTCATAAATGACCACGCAGAGCAGGTGGTCATGATCCGAAAGCTGTTTTCCACTTGATTTATGATACAGCATGTGAGTACTGACCAAGAGCCAATACTGTGCAGAAATTACTAGTGACAACACTCACCTTTCTCTTCTGTTATTTGAATTTTTACAGCTCTCTCTGGGCAGAGATGCCAATTCAGAAACTTTAGAGGGGTACTGTGACATCTTGTCTTATGACTTGTGATTCTAATTGATTGTGTAAAAATATAACCTGCGTGCCTTTTCCTGTCCAAAGATAGGCTGCATTCTTGATGCTCAGTGTGAATCTGTGAGGATAAACATGAACTGTAGACAAGCAAAATTTTATTCTTTGCTATTTCTGTTTCCTTATGATGGGCAATGTAGAAGGAACAACCATCCTTTTTTCTCCTCGGTTTCATGCAGAAGGATCAAATATGTGCTTAAAGTGTAGCATCTTCTCTAAGAACATGCCACAAAGCAGAAGTCATATCAGACTTCTGTCCTTCTTTTAAGGACTTGATTCTTTAAGATGAAGAAGGCATCTTCCTCCTGCAGTCCTGAACTCATTCCTGAAAGGCAAACTGTGAGTTCTGTCCTCCCAAAAGTAACCAGAAAAATACCATGGAGTATGTTTCTGAACTGATCCAAGTTGCTGGTCCCACGGGATTTAGTTTAGCCTTCATCTTAATATGACTGAATCATGCTATTTTGCATTAAACAAACCTTAGCTGTTTAAAAAATAAAAATAAAAATTGTTAACAGACCACACTTCACATCAAATAGAGTCTAGGTTTACTTTTTGTACATTATTAATGTAAAACTCTGATCTCTAACAATAAATCTATTAGAAATCTAAGCCAAGAAAAAATGCATAATGTTATGCCAATAAACTGATGCAATCTTCTAAGCCAAGTATTGCCTAGGAATAAATAATTCTCTTAGAAATTATGCTTAAAATGTAGAAAGTGACTACTCATCAAGAGTGGCTTTTAAGCCATTTATTTTACTGGTGAAGGGTATTTTGAGTACCTTGAAATGTCAGTCTGACATAAAACAATCATTTGCTGCTCTAATCCCCATCAGCCACTCTGCAGTAAGGCAAGGAAATGTCAGAGGACTAGCTTTGCATCAGAACATTTTTACTAGGGGGAAAAATGAAAATAACTGCCTGGATGGGATAATGATCATTTGGCAACAACTGACATGGGTACTTCAACAGCACACAATCCATCACAGCAGCTTCTGCTGAAGGGCACACCATGCTGGAGAGAAGTCCTCACTGGGTGCCTGATTTAAACAAAGAAGCTGAGCTGAATGTTATCAGTACTGTTCTGAGTTTTTTGTGGGTTTTTTTTTTTTTTTTGTATGTGTATGTGTGTTTTGTTTTTGTTTGTTTGTTTTAATAACACAGAACAATAGAATAACAGAAAGTCTGAAAAAATAATGACTGTTCCTCTATCTTCTTCCTCTTGGTCTCCTGCATTTTTCATGTTTCTAGAGATAACTCCTCACAGTGTTTCTGAGCTTTGGTTCATAAACAAGTATTCAGGTGCCAGAGGTTCACTCCTTCATCTCTACCATCTGTGTATGGCAGTCCAATCTGTTTCTTTGAGCTATAAGTGAGTTATTTTAACATATGTGGGCCTGACCCTCAGATCTGTAGCTAAAGATATCATGGTGTTATAAGAAAAATGAAAAGTGATCTCATTACCTGCATTGCTCTCGCCTCTCCTTGTCCTCAGTGAACAAAGCTAAAGAAGGCTCTGTAAAGCAAAACCTAAAGCAATGGTGAAAAAGTAAGTTCTATGAAGTCAGAGCCCAGTGGAGTAATTATCTACAAGCTGTATAATTACATTCCTTCTGCTGACCTTCTTGGGTAAGAAACAACTGCTGCTTTGAACATAAGCTGTACTACAAATAGGTAAATCAGTTAAAATATGATATAGGTGGATAAGTGTGTGTGTGAAGAGCAGGGAGGAAGCTGCATATAAAATTAAAACTTCTTTAAAAACATCTTTTATATGTCTACACATATAAAGTACCAGCAAAATTGTAAGATGATCATATAAATTAGTGCTTCTATTTTGGATAAGCTCAAACATATCAACACAACTCTGAGTAGTAAATTCTGCACTAAATTGCTTTTAATGTAAAAATATACACAAGAAATGTTATAATCCAACCAGCTTGGTGTCAACACTCTCTTTTTAAGTATTAGTACTTGAAACCTTAAGACTAACTTGGTAACATCAGACTCAGGTTACCGCTGTAGCTAGTACAACTGTTAATACTTCTGTTCCTTTGAAAGCTCAAAGTGTCTTCACCACCATGCACTGTTACAGTGACTAGATCAAGGCTCTTTTAGGCCTTCTCATTTCTCATGGGTATGCCAAGATGTTCAAGGATTCCATGATTCATGAGAAACTTTAGCGCCTGTGCAAAGCCCTAGTGAACTGCAAAGATAATTTGGACATTATTTATTAAAGAGGGAGAGGGATCCAGGAGGGTGGAGGGATCAGGAAAATTAACAAGCTTTTTTTTTTGTCAGACTTGTATAAAAAGCTGATCATATGAAGCAGGAGTAATCCTTAAGGAATATTTTACTTAAAACACTCATTGCAAGATTGATTGCATGGCTATTATAAAAGACAATGCTATGGATTTGATTTAGTAGTTGGGTAGGGATAGTGATGGAAGGATGGTTGGACTAGATGATCTTGTAGGTCCTTTCCAACCTTATGAACCTATGAACCTATGAACAAAGCACTGAACTGTTATCAAAAGGTGGGAGTACCTTGTTCATTGACAGGAAAAAAAATATATTCTAGGAAGTGTTGGCAAGACTCTTAATTTCTCCCTTATGTACCAAAATTGAATATTGTATAAACTGTTCTTGAGGAGATTTGCAGAAAAGTGTGTAGAGATACTGATGAAAGTTTACAAATCAAAAAGCTAGTGTGGGTTAAAACCACTAGCAATCCAAGGCTCTGGAAAGGGTTCATCTGGGAAGATAAGTTTTAAACCCTAGATTTTTGTCAGACCCTCTGAATTCTTTTAATTTTTCATGTCAAATAAAATTATCACGTTTGGCAAAATTCAGACCTATGTAACGATGTTATTTTGGTTAGTCTGACACGCAGACATATTTAGTGTGCAGTCTTAGTACAGCAGAAATGAGCCACATAAATATTTATTCAGAATGACAGAATTTAGTAACAGTTTGACTCAGTCACTGAACAGACTTCAGTGAATTCAAACTAGCAGTGAATTTTCAAGCTAGCAATGAATTGGCTCCTCAGTCAGCCTTCAGAATCATCTCCTGCAAACCCAGTACAAGAAATTTCACCTGCCTTTTCCAATCTGAATAGATTTACATTCTACCTGAATGTAGAATTGGAAAAAAAAAGAAAAAAGGAAAAAAGAAGAAGAACAAGAAGAAGAATTGTAAAACAGTTCTGCAAACAATGAAACGATAAACTTTCAGGCAGACTTTAGCTCTACAAATTTCACACCATACTTCAGCATATGACTTTGTGACCGGGGAAGATTAGATTAGACCTGAGGAAACATTTTTTTTCTGAAAGAGTGGTCAGGCACTGGAATGGCCTGCCTAAGGAGGTGGTTGAGGCACCATCCCTAGCGCTGTTCAAGAAGCGTTTAGATGAGGTGCTAAGGGATTTGATTTAGTAGTTGGGTAGAGATAGTGATAGGAGGATGGTTGGACTAGATGATCTTATAGGTCCTTTCCAACCTTATGAACTTATGAACTTATGAACCTGCCACACAGTGGATTGGTATTTAAGATAGTTATGAAGAGTAATTTTAATGAGGTAAAAAATCTCTATTGATTGACTGATGAAATTTTAATGTCATTCATTCAAAATACATCACAATCAGCCCATACTCATTGTTTTAAATATTATGTACTACCTTGCCTTATAGAATCACAGATCTGGATTGGAAAGACTTTCAAGGTCATCAAATCAAAGTGTCAAGCCTGATCTGCAGACACTAAAATATGTCCCATATGCCACATCCACACATCTCAATGAGGTAAAAAAACAACAACCACATTCTTCTCATGTAAAGAAAAATGACAGATTATGACTTTTACCTATTCATTCCTGTCATGTAGGTCTAGATTGTTGCATATGCACTTAGTCTAACAACTGTCCAGACTGCAGTCTTATGTTTACCTACAAATCCACTGTCATTATTTAGCTTTAGGTCCAGAATCAGCAAGTGTGGAAAAAAAGAGAGCATGAAGTGTGAAAAAGAAGATAAATAATTAATGAAGATAGTAATGTTGGCTAATCTCATTATTAAAGGCATTCAGAACAGTATGTTTCCAATTCTTTAACGGATATATCCTCTGAGCAATTACTCATATCAACTGTTTTTGAATTGTATTTTGAACTGTAAAGGGCTACAGGAAAGAGATGAAGAAAAATTCCATCTATATGAAGAAACAGTTCCCCATATTACCTTCACTGCATTACCCCTGTCCTTTTCCTTCTGCTTTATGACCTTTGGGAAATAGCAAGCAAAATTTCTCTGTACTCAGGTTTTCTGATCCTCTTATCCTGATAAATGAGGCATATTTATTTTACATGACCCCTCTTTGCTTACTGATGAACTTCCTCTATAATGAGTAGAAAACCTTTCCTTGAAAAGGAAAAAGTAGTATTGCTGTAAGCCCTCGGCTTTAATAGTTCCAGAAGTCTTGGTGCCCGAAAGAATTCTGTTGAAAAGTGGCCATTGCAAAAAATTTCTCCTTGAATGTGTACTGTCAAGAACAATAAAAAAGGTACTTCCAAACTGCAGGAAAGGTCAAAGATCTTATTTCTAACAGCATAGAATAGGCCAGGCTGGAAAATTCATTTTTTTTAAGGAAAGGTGATTGTAAATGCAGTTGTATGTTCCAGAGTCCATGAGTTTACCTGAACTCTTTATAGTGCATACTCAAGACAAAGCAGTGAGCATTTTTAGGCTGCAGATTCACAACATTTGTTCGCATATTCCAAAAGAAAAGTTCACAAAAACTAACCATTCCCTGTCAGTATTTGTAGTATGTATGCATCTATGTATATGTGTTTCCTTTGAAACATGCTCAGAAATGTCTGTTTGCTCACCTTGCCTGATTTTGTCAAGATGGTGTAGATAACCCACATAAATCATGGAACAATGAGTTCCTATGTCTAAATTATCTGCACATATGACACCAATGAGGCATCACAATTCTAATCAAATTAAACAGGTGTGTCATCCAGAATTTGCAGCTCTGAAATGGCACAATGGAGTTGTTCACCTAGTTAGAGTGAAGTATCCTTTCAGTTCTTAAACTTTTGTCTTTACTCTGTTGTTGGAAAGAGAAGAACCTTGGTGCTGAGCCTGAAAATGAACACTTGCCTTTTTTGCACCACAGGAGTGTTTCACATGCCATGTTTCTCCCTTAGTTCTCAGAGTAAAGACATTTTAGCAATGAAAAACTTTCCTAATATCATTTCTGCAGTATCATTTGATTTGTTCAAATGTATATATATTAAATAGGCATTTCTTTTTCCTAAAGTGTCCTGAAATTACTGATGCACATATATAAAGAGTATTTTTTCATTTCACACAATCAATCCTTTTTTGTTTGTTTGTTTGTTCCATAATACTGTATATGAAGCAAGCCACATATCTTCTTAATAAATATCTAGACTTTTAACAAATGTAATTTCTATTTGAAAAAGAACAGGGCTAGATTATAACAAGCACATTTTTCCTCATGGTGTGCAGTTGCTTAAGCTTTAGATAAACATAATCTCAGGGTTAGAAACTTGAATAGAGAATGTGTAAAATGTAAAGATGTGTAAAAACACTGTTCTCAGAGCATTCAGAACCAAAACTTCCATATAAATATTCCTCTAAAAAAAACACATATAAAAAAAATATTTTTTTTTTAGTAAATAAAATCTGAAATATCTCAGAGGGCACTGATGGTGCAGATTTTTATCATGCCATCACAACTCTAAGATGACAGGGAAAAAAAACCAGAAAAACAAACACAAACATACATACAAACAAACAAACAAAACACATACACAAATGTGTATAGTCCAGACCACTTGGATAAATTGCTGTTTTCTGTCTTTAATAATATGGCTTTGTCTTTCAGTCTGTGGGAACAGAATTTCAAGTATGGTCAGTGTGTAGGGTTGTTAAGTAGCACATATCTCACTGTTTCCCAGTGCAGCTGTTTGATCCTCTGCTCAGAAAGAGAAGTTATCACATCAAAATTGACAAAAATTAGTAGCATGCTGCAAGTCTCAGCACACCTGACTAGAAATGGACCTGCTCTTCCCCATCCTTAAACAATGTTGGAAAACTGAAACGGAGTAATTTTCTATTTTTGGCTACTGAAATTTCAGCTGGTGAATAATGCAACAGCTAGAGACTGTTTTCAGAGATGAGTCAACTGTGTAAGAAAAAGTTCAGACTCTGAGAACTGGGATGCAGTTGATCATTTTACCTTTCACAGTACATAATTCTTCAAAGGAGACATTCCCAATCAACAAATGCCTTTGTACAGCAGTCTGTACAGTTGACCCAGATTTCATAAGAACTAGACTCAAATGCAATCCCAACTAAAGATGCAGCCAGGATTTAAATTGTCTTTCAGGATAGTCAGGGCTGACATTGCACCCAATAAAATGAGCTTTGGAAAGTTCAAGTTTATGTCTGGATGCTGGATAAAATTCACTTCACAACTGTGAAATTAGAACCACCTGGTTCTAATTTCCTTGCTGTGGGAAGAGTCATATTCTACTAGATTAAAGAAGAACCTTCTTTATGAAGAACCTTCAACACCCTATCCAACATAACATGGTATGATTAACCCCAATTTTTTTTCTGTATACAACTGAAAATCATAAATAGCAATTTTGATCAGTAACAAGTTACAGATCCAACACTGCTACAGGTAATCAGAGAGGTAGGCCAGTCCTAAGTAGAGATCAAGCCACTGTAATTAGGAATGTGGTACTGCTTAACATATTTTTCTCTTTTCTTTTTTCATTCTCTACATTTTCTCTTCTCTTCTCTTCTCTTCTCTTCTCTTCTCTTCTCTTCTCTTCTCTTCTCTTCTCTTCTCTTCTCTTCTCTTCTCTTCTCTTCTCTTCTCTTCTCTTCTCTTCTCTTCTCTTCTCTTCTCTTCTCTTCTCTTCTCTTCTCTTCTCTTCTCTTCTCTTCTCTTCTCTTCTCTTCTCTTCTCTTCTCTTCTCTTCTCTTCTCTTTCTCCCCTCCCCTCCCCTCCCCTCCCCTCCCCTCCCCTCCCCTCCCCTCCCCTCCCCTCCCCTCCCCTTCTCTTTCTCTTCTTTCTCCCCTCCCCTCCCCTTCTCGTCCCTTTTCTGTTTTCTTTTCTTTCTTTCTTTTTTATGTTATTTATTATTATTATTATTTTAGTGTTATGAAGCCTACTAACTACATTTATCCAGTTAGTCCTAAACTATACTCTAAAATTCCCTCCAAGGAAGGCTCTTAAGTTCAAGGATTGATCTATCCAAAAAGCCTCTCCATTTTGAAAGATTAACCTTCAGCAGCTGGAGCAGGATATAAATTAAAGACTTAGAAAAATGTACCTCTTTGAATTTAGTAGTACATATTTCTTTTGAAATGTTTAGCTTCATTTTTGACCTGATATAAGGATCGAATCAGTTATTTTGTTTTCTCTGCTATGATATTATTAGTTTAATAAGAGTTTAGCTGTAATCACAGGGCTTACCAGTTTCATATGATTGGACATTACAGAAAAATATATGTATAAATAAATACATAATATAAAATATATTTAGATATTTAGATATAAATAACCATTACTGAAAGAAAAAGCAAGAACATTAAGACTCACTTCATACAGAATTTAAAGAATATGACCAGATTATTCAGTTTTAAAAGCATTCAACAGTATTTAAAAAAAAAAAAAGCAATTTAAATACTAGTAGATCTAATGGCTCTGCTTCTTGCTATTAACTTTAATGCTTATTAGAGCAGAAGATGAAATGCTGAAGGCTGAAACAAAGCTTCATGACAATAGTCATAGACTTCCTTGCTCTTTATTTTATTATCAGTTGCACAGAATGGATGCTAAATATGTCAAACCAATATGGCTCTGATGCTTTAAGAAGGGATTGAAAAACTCTTTGGGGGCCATTTCTATCCTTATGATGAAAGGATATAGTCAGTCAACAGATAATCCAAGATAGATTATAGCACTAGGATCATGAATTTTCCTCATCATCCCAACTGCACAATCACATCTTCAAATGACTGAGAGATATCTTGTGAGGTTAACACACAAATAATTCCCTAAAGCAAAACTGAACAGTGGCCAACAACTAAATAAGAGAATTATTGCTTCCCATAAACTGAAAATGCCCACAGTCTCCCAAGAGAAGAATTACCTCTATTACTTACTCCCATGTGAGACTGTGTTCATGGCTTCAAATCTAGTAGCAAATGACAGTAAACTCCACATGAACATTTCTGCACATTTACTGTTCATTTCTTTCAAATTTGTTATTCCTTATATACCTGGAGTATGTTAATGTGCTCCCTTTCTTAGACTTTAAATAAATAAGCATCCTTTATTTTGAGCTGGGAGCATTTAGCCAGGAGAGATGTGTGGCAGCTGTCCCCAACATAACTGTCCCCTTCTGGCATAAAACAAACAAACAAACAAACAAACAAACAAAACACCTTCAAAACAGATATTCACTATATTGCAGTTCTAATTTAAAATTGGAAAACTATCAAGACATGCTGATAGCAAAACTTTAATCCTTGTTGTATTTACACAGAGAAGTAATTTAGATGACGACACAGAAATCAGGGCATTTTTTTCCTACAGAATTCTCAGCAACACTCATCTCAGTCAGCAGTTTCAAATAAAGGGGAAAAAAAATGTGGTGGACACACTTATTTCTCCAGAAGTAAACTCTCCACAAGACTGAGTATGGAGTCTGACATTAGCCAATGGTATTTGGAAAGTCTGGAGCAATGTACCACCTTGTGACAGCATCCAAAATGCCTAAGAGAGGAGTTAGAATAAAATGCTGCAGAACAGACAGCTCAACTCACAGATAATCACCTACAGTCTGTGAGTGGTGGGAAGTGCCACTTTTAAGTGGTGGCTAAATAGTTGTGTCAGGACCTGGATCTGCAATCCATGATTAATTTCCAGACATGTTATTGCTGACAGTGGTGAAATTAGGGTTTGCTGGAAATCTAAAGGTAAATGGGTGTGTGCAGAATTTAGTGGATAGAGAAACCTGGTTTGCTGAAAGTTTTGTCACTGATCGAGGAGGTTGAAATTAGTAACTGTCAGAGCCAGGTGGTTTAAGAAAATGAGTTTGTACCAGAAAGTTGAGTTGTCAGATGTCTTCCATTGAATTGTTTCTACACTGGGTAGCTGCCCCATTGTTTCCAATTACTTGTATCTATGTGGCAGCAAATGCAAGACAACTCTTATGCCAATCAAAAAGCACTGCCATTTTTCATCCTGTCACTATGTTGTACATTAAGTCCAGGCACAAGTTATCAGCATGCAGAGGATCTGATCAAGTAAATAGGTAATATGTTTTCCCTCTTGCTGTAGCAGAAGCACTTGCCTTCTGATTCATGTTTGTCTGCAGTAAAACCTGTGCAGTTGATGGAAAACAACTTACATGCACACTCGTGACCCAGTTCTGTCTCTCACTAAGCAGGGGCTCTTCACAGTAAATGAATGTTTGTAACAATTATGTATATTTTTTATGATTGTTTGGTTTTTTAGTACATAAATTGAGAATTGGATTCAAGTGGCAAAGAGAACAGAGTAGTCAAAATGAATTAATTAAAAGCTTAGGACAACTAGAACTCCTGTGAGTCATATAGCATGTTTGTTATGTTTGGCTATGTGAGGCTAGTAAAGAAAATGAGGTATGGATTGGAGATTTGGGACTGTTACAGCCTGCTAGCACTTTTTTCATCATTTAATACCACAGAGGTAACTGCATTGCTCCTAGCATGGATGATACAGTTTTCTTGAGAGCTGCATGCTCTCCCTTATATATGAATATACATAATGAGGGAAAAACATCCTTTCTCACTCTCTGAAGATTATAATGACAAACATGGCAAACTTTATCTTTCCAAACTCCTACAAGGAGTGTCAGGCATCAGGAAAATCCTGTGTTCTGTCCTTAAACGACTCACACTTTACCTAGGTAATATATCAAAATCTGTTATACATGTTTAACTTGATCTGCTGTTGAACATTTGAAGGTAGAAAATGTAGTAGAACTTTTTTACTCCAAAGATGGTATTCAATATAAATCACCTTATAAAGCTTAATCTGACTCTATTAAATATTCAAGTGCAAGCAGCTGAATGCAGAGTTGTAAAAAACATTCTTAGTTCAGACCCTGAAATATCTAAAATCTAAGCATGAGAAAAGCAGTTCTCATCATCCAGTTGTTCGCAATGCAGCATTCATGTTTCACCATTGTAAGGCAGGAGACAATATGAAATTGGCTAAGACTTTTCCTTAACTATCCAAATTCTTGCTTAATGTTACTGTGGGTCATCCTCAGAAAGCCTTTGCTGCCTTCAAGACTGCAGTGGGCACAGCCTGTAGCGACTTGGTCTCATATCATGGCTGCTCCTGAGTGGAGCAGGAGGTTGGACTAGGGACTTCTTGAATTCTTCTTCCCAGTTGAATTATTCTATGATACTACATGCAAAACATCAGATTAAGCATTCCTATCAGAGGAAGAGATTTGACTAAAACTAGGTTAAAAGAAGTTAGCTTCATCCTTATAGATGTGCTTTGGAGTAAAATCTAATTACTTTGGGAGTAGAAGAACTTGCATGAAAAGAATCAGGCCTGCAGAAGGAGGCTTCTCAGCAAGGTCAAGGTGTCAGGATCATACAACATTTCTGAAGTAGTACCATCATAAAGTCATAGAATCATAGAATCAGGTTATGTGTCCTCCCATTGAAAAGTTGCTAGTGAATTGAGCTCACACGAGTAAAATAAAGATACACAAACAAAACATTTTATACTTCTCAGAATTAAGGCCTACAATACTTAGTATTGAGGATGAACAGTGTGCCCATGTTGATTTCTCAGATATATCAATTTATTTCTGGAATGCTTCTCTTTAAAGATGTATGGCTATAGGAATCTCTACAACACACTTTTATGAACTACATGCATTAGTCTCAAAAGTCTTTTTGTTCTTAACAGTGGGGAAGTGTGTCCAAAGAAGTGATCTTAATTGACCTGCTTTTCCTTTCATGGGACAAGTACTAACAAATTCAGTTCACCCCCTCTCATTTTGCTACCATAAAAACAAAGTATATTGGGCTTTCTAAGTAGGTAAAGCTGAAACTCTGTAATGACCTGTATACTGGCCACATTTCCTCCTCTGTATATGAAACTAGAAATTTTGTTCAGAAATTATCAGTCCATTTAAGTGGCCAATAGTACACACACTAAGTGTATTTAGTGAATATAGCCATTGTTAGGCTGGCAAACTGACTTTAATAAACCATCTTTTTTTACTATCCAAGAACTCACATCACATTACACTGCTTCCTCCCTTACCCAAATAAAATTAATAATGAAAAATGAACTCCATGTTCCCAGGGAGCAGCAGAACGGAATCAGTGTTAGGTAAGACAAACCATAGTATTAAATCCACACTATATGATTCATCATATTCATCCACCCTTATGCAGAGGGTTGGCAAAACTACAGAAGAAAATTCAAATTTGAGTTTAAATTATCTTTTTGGGACAGTTCATAATGGATGGAAGAAGGGAAAGGGGAGAATCCAGGGAAGTTAAATGGATTGTTTACGTTTATTATAGCACTGGCATTAACCAAAAACAGGAGGAGCAGTAGCCTAACTTATCTCCCAAGGAGGTACATCCATTGATTCCTCTTCCCGTGGTGATGCTCCACATAAGAGCACATGTTCTGTCTTAGCTCATATCTCCTCTGCTTCAATTGGAGACAGAGCTATAAATTCCAGTGCAGAAAGAGATTGTTGGCTGCAAGATGCTTCTGCCTCCATTGATCTAGGAGCACAAAGATGATCTAGGAGCAAAAAGAAGAATACAAGAAAAACAGGGAGGGACTCTAAAGTGTAGCAATGAGATAAGAGAGAATGTTTTTAAATGAAGAGAGCGGAGATTTAGATTTTAGGAAGGTATTAGGAAGAAATTATTTACTCAGATAATCACAAGGCATTGAAACAGAGAATCTGAGAATACCCCATCCCTGGATGTGCCTACGCCAGGTTGGATGGGGCCCTGGGAGGCCTAGTCTGGTGAAAGTTGTACCTACTCACATCAGAGGGTTGGATCTGAGTGGTCTTGAAAAAATCCTATCTACTCAAACCATTCTATGATTTTGTGTAACATGCATAGGTGAATGTAATAAGTAAACCAGCCTCTGCCCAAAATCTCCATTGAGCCATTTTCAGATTGGAAAGTAGAGAGTCAAGAAGTTAAAATAGCTTTTTAAACAATTTATTAAATATATATATATATTTCATATAAATGAAACCCCATTTTATCTGTTCTACCATCAATTCAAATGATAAAATAAGCTTTACATACATATTTGCATTTATCCATACCCATAGAATTGATCATTTTTCCAGTAAGATTATATACATATATATGTATAAAAGCATATATTCTAGATTGACAAGTACCCAGAAATAACATAAAGAAACATTACAAAATAAGTTGATGGGAGTGGAGGAGGAGAGAGAATCTTTACTTATACGAATTCTGAAGAGAAAAAGGAAAATAAGATCTTACCAGGATTATTTTAGAGGCAGCACCATAGACCTTTGTTTGATTACTGTTTCAAAGTGTCTGCACAAAGAGGAGGAAGTATCTGAGGCTCAAGGACTTTTCATTCTTCAAAGGAAGATATAATAAGGTGCAGTCTCTGAAACCAGATACTCCCTCAAACAAATGACACAGTTGCCTGCTCACCAGATAAATAGAATTAAGTGGGCTGAAGGCACTCCCAATGAGGTCTTACACATTGGAGACTTATCAGCAACTCTTCAACTCCTCAATTATTATTTGCTATTTTAGAGAGAATCTTGAGTTTCTGCAGTGTGAGGAAAAAACACAATAATGAAGCAGAGGCATTTCTGAAGCCCCAGCACAGCTTGATGGCATTAAGGAGCCTGAGGAAATAAATGCTTAAGTACCTGAGTAGGTTTTACTGACGTGGAAGTTTAAGTGTGTAATTATTCACAGGAAACACCCATTGTCGAAGGGGAAAATGCCTTTGGACCAGCACTCTGGAAACAGATGGCCTTGCAGCATTTCCAGGAACAGCACAGGAAATGTTTTCACTTGAAGCAGGTCAAGTGAAGCAGAACAAGAGTCAAACCCCACACAAAGCTTCTCCAGTTCATCCCCCTTATTGCCCTGGAGACCATATTGCCATCACTGCTGGGGGATTAATCTGATCCATGTGGAGTTACTATACTGTAAGACCAGTTAAGTAACATAATAAAGCTTTTATACACTAAAAAGGTAGCTATTCAAACTAAAAATAAAAATAGGGCAGCATTTTAGCTACAGTCTCACCTTAGTGGCACCTCCCTTTAATTTCATTTCACCATGCACATAACACCATTAAGGCATGTATCACAGTAACTAGATTATTTTTGCATTGCTAGAAATGACACAGTTTTAAAGGACAGTTGTCTTAATTCAGAGTAGACAGTTCTGATGCAAATCAGAAAATAAAAAGCACATTTACACAGGTGTGTATTTTTAGAACTGCACATTTAGTATTCCAGTTAACTCAGATTTGCTCTTCACTGTCAATATGTCTGCTGTCAACAGAGATAAATGAACAAATCTCCCCTCTGCCTTCCTGCAGTTTTGTGATTGAATAAAAAGAAGGAAAAAAAATAACTTTTGGGGGGACAGGGAGAGCCAGAAAAATTGCAGAATGTGTTTCTTTTAGATTTGGTCACTCCTCTTGAAACTGCTTTAGTTTGGCTGCTTTTTTTTGGCAAGCAGGAAATTCTGGAAACTTTTAGACCTTTGTCTTATTCAAACAAGAAGTCACAGCTTCTTTACAGTTTCTGTCATGCTAAGGGACAACTCTGCAAACGTATCTGTGGATGGGCATCCTTAATAGAAGAGTTCTTATAGGTTCATAGGTACATTAGGTTGGAAAGGACCTACAAGATCATCTAGTCCAACCATTCTCCTATCACCATCCCTACCCACTAAACTACTAAATCAAATTTAGCACCCTTAGCACCTCATCTAAACGCTTCTTGAACAGCGCTAGGGATGGTGCCTCAACCACCTCCCTAGGCAGGCCATTCCAGTGCCTGACCACTCTTTCAGAGAAAAAATGTTTCCTCAGGTCTAACCTAAATCTTCCCTGGTGCAACTTGTGGCCAAATAGAAAAAAAAAAAAAAAAAAAAAAAGTCTTCTTCTCTTGCCCTTCAGTATCATTACTTTACAATCTTGGGTTCTACTTTCAGTCCTGGTAGGTAGCGGAGTCTAATTTAGGTTTCCATTTACCACATGGTGCCAGAACTTCTTATCTTGGTGACTTTTTGCTACACTCCATTGCAGTAACTGTTCCTCACCATTACGCATTCCTAGTGTTTGTCATTTACCTTTGCAGCTTGCTGCTGTCTTCTACCATACATCATCCTGCCAGCAAACGATCACTGCAAACTTCAGAATACTCACCATCTTCCCAGAAACAGGCAAATATTGAATAGATATATCCATCTTTCAGTCACTGCTACATTTTCTTATCATTGCTATTATTCAGGAGGTGAAAAATAGGAAACTCAGTTTCCACGGCCTTATCGTCTTCCTGAAATATTAAAATTTGCACTTCAAATTTATAAGCCATTCATTTTCTTAAGGGTATTTATTTAGATGCTACCTGTTGGCTCAGCCTCCTTTACCTGCAGCTGCAAGCTTTCCAGTTCCTGAAATGCTTTTAATGAAATACCTTACTGATCACAACAAATTAATACATAAAAATAAGCACAACACAGCCTTTCCTGTTGACTCCTTCACACATATTCCATTCAGCTTTCCATTGGATACTGACCAGACCTTGCCTGTAGCTTTTCTCTCTCCTAGTATACTTAGGGCAGGAGAAAGAACACCTAATTTCTCTTAACAGTGGTAAGAAAATGGTCTTGCAAAAGAACTTTGAAGTTTCTTGGTATGTTATATTTAGATTTCTCACAGGAGGAAGGACCAATGAGATTCCTCAATGGCATATTTTAGAATTCATAACCATAAAAAGATCCAAGCATCCATTCTTCAAAATGCAGCAGTGGTTGCATATTAAGCAGTGATCTACTACCTGTCCTGCTACTGCTTGCAGTATAAACCAAAGCAGATCACCAGAAAGTGTTGTTGACCATAGGACTGAAAAGGAACTCAGGGTTTCAATTCCACTTTTGGAGTACAGATTTGCAGAAGTGCCAAAATAAAACATAGGAAGTTTGTCAAGTCCCTGTTATCTGCTTTTATTCATTCAGTTTCTCCTCTTATGCCAGTAGCACATTTAGAGTTACTCACCTTGTGATGGAAGGGCTTATCAAAATGCTGGGACAATTAATGAACTTTTAGTTATTTCTGGGGGAAAAGGTTTTCTCAGCTTACTGTATTTCATGCATAAGAGGTGTTCATCAGGCTGTAAGGGACAGGAGGAGAAGTGCAAATATAACAGCAGTATAATGTCCATGTTGTGGGTTAATTACATCTGTCAAAAGATTCCCCTTACTCTCCCTCTTTAGCAAACTGTGAGAAGAAAGTAAGATGAAAAATCTCATAGGCCTATGAGAGTAATGTTAAGGAAAAAAAAAAAAAAAAGCAAACAAGATTGCAGCTGAAAGTGAAAAGAGTAAAAATTGGGATTTGTCTTATTTTCATCAGCAAATTTTCACTTCCATGAAGCAGGTTGTCAGTGGTTGCTTCAGGAGACACACTTTTATAGTGAAGACCTCTTCCTCCTTTTCTTAGTAAGGATGACATCACTTGGCATAAAATATCTTCTTGGCCAGTTGGAGTCAGCTGTCTTGGTTCTGTCCTATCCCAGCTCCTTGTGTACTCCAAGCTTAGAATCATAGAATCACCAAGGCTGGAAAAGATCTCCAAGATCATCTAATCCAACTGTCCGCCTATCACCCACGTTTCCCCAGTAACCATTGTCCTTTAGTGCAAAATCTAAACATTTCTTGGCCATCTCCAGGGACAGTAACTCTACCAGCCCCTGGGCAGACGTTCCAGTGTCTGACCACTTTTTCTGAGACTAAAATTTTCCTAGTATCCAACCTGAAGCTCCCCAGTGCAACTTGACCTCTCATTCTATTGTTGTTTTCCAGGAGCAGAGCCCAACTCCCATCTCAACATAACCTCCTTTCTGGAGATAAGAATATATCTTTAAGAGATATTTCCTGAATCTTTATACATTTACATCTCTTAAGTACAAAATGAATTTCACTACTAAATGGAAAAGATGAAAAATGCCACGCATTATCAGTCCCTAGCTTAAGCAAAGAGAAATATCCCCCATTTACAACACAAAAATTTCCCTTGAACAAAAAATCTTTGTCCACACAGAGACAGTCAAATAGCAATGCATGGTAATATACATCCTCTATTTGCATAGTCTTAAACAGAGATTGCTGCACCCTGCAGGGTAGAGAAATACTGTGTAAAATCAATGCCTACAAACCTTGACTCAGTGCCTATTTTTTTTTTCTGCTGTTCTGAGCAGACACTAAACATTGTAGAAAATAAGGAAGATTCAGAGGGAATGTGATCCTGAGTCATGATTGCATCTCTGTGTTCCAAACAAATAAAATTGTTCCAATATAGGCTTATGGTTCTTGAACAATACTACTAAAAGAGATAGTAATAACTTTGGCTCCAGTCACTACTTCATCTTAAGAAATCACTTTATAAAGCAATATTCTTCATTTGACTAATTTGAGGGAATTTACTGAAATTATATGTGAAATAGATACAATATCCACAGAGAATATAATTAATAGGACCTGCGGTAAAAGTAAATGAATATAATATTGCTGAACAAGAAACATGCGTCTAGCATGAGTGTACATGACAGATACTAATGTGCTCTAGGTGTTCAGCAACAGAGACATCTATTTCATTGTTAGGTTTATTTGAGAAAATGTTAGAAATTACATTGCCTCCTAGTAAGAGCTAAGTAAATCAAATTTCCATCAGTGAAGAAAAAGTTGTTTCTAAAATCTTGTTCTTTTCAAAGATTTCTTAATGAATAAATAAGACCAGCTTTTTAAATTCATTAATAAATAATGTATGAGCAGGATTAACGATGTGACTTCACTGTCATGTATTGTGTAATACAAAAAAAGAAAAAAAGAGTTGATTCTTCATCACTACTTACTCTTCAGAATAAATTCTTCTACGCTAGAAATCTAGAAATGTAAAGTCTCTGCATTTGAGGTGTATTTTCTTTTCCTGTGCTACTGCATTAGGAGACTTGTCATAGAATAACAGAATCACTGAATGGCTTGGGTTGGAAGAGATCTCAAGGATCATCAAGTTCCATCTGCCCTGCCATACGCACGTTTGCCAACCACTAGATCAAGTACTAGTCAGACTGCCCATGGCACCATCCAACTGGGTCTTAAACATCTCCAGGGATGGGGCATCCACAACCTCTCAGAGCAGCCTGTGCTAGAGCCTCAACAAAATTCTTCCCCCCATATGTAATCTAAATCTCCCCTCCTTCAGTTTAGAGTCATTTCCCTTTGAACTATCAACGTCTATCTGCATAAAAAGTTGATTTCCTCCTATTTATAAACTCCTTTTAGATATTGGAAGGCCTCATTGAGGTTCAGATTTGCAGGCTGAACAAGCCCAGTTCCTTCAGTCTGTCTGTATAGGAGAGGTGCTGCAGCCCTCTGAGCATCTTTGTGACCCTCCTCTGGGCCCTCTCCAACAGCTCCACGTCTTTTCTGTGTTGGAGGCCCAAAACTGGGACAGAGTACTCCAGTTTGGGCCCTGTCACGGTAGTTGTGAAGTGAAATAAGTAGAAAGACATTCATTTGCTGGTTCCACTAGGCTACCTATTGGCTGCAGTGCTACGTTTGAGAAGTTTGCCAGCAGCCATGATAAGGTTATCAGGGTAAAAGTAATTATACTGTGTATACTGTACTAGAACACTGAAGAAGCAAGAATATGGAAATAGATTTTTTCAGACCTTTGAATGCTCTTAGTTTACAAGGCTGCATCCTAACTTTATAAAAGATGGCCAGAATTTCAGAAGGAATAGGTAGAAAGATTGAAAAAAGAGATGGAAGAGATGACTGTAGTGGATCATCATTTGGTACATACATGGAAAAGGCCAATTTAAGGTACATAGGCCATTCTGAAAGTAATGCCTCCAATTTATTTCCATGCAAACTACAATAGACACAGAGAGTGTTTGGAGGAAAATAAAGCAATGTGCTGCTATTCTGCTCATAATAACATAATAAAATAGAATAAAAGCTTTTAAGACTCCTCTTTGTTGAGATGTCCAAAGCTCTATGGAATACAGGAGAGTGTAGGAAGTTATAGAATAAGCTCATCTCTCGTAACTCTCATGATAATTTCCCAGCTACAGGCATGGTGGTTGCCATTTGGTTGGCAACCTGTTTTAAGATGAATCTCCACCTTGGTTCCATAAATCATCCCCTGAAGCCTGGGGCAAGGGCCCATAGTGATGTCACCAACTGACTGTAACTGTTTAGCCCTTACTGCATACACTGAGGTACCAGCAGAGCTCAACCCAGGTTGGCTCATGCCTGAACTCCTGCTGAGCATATCTGCGAAGCTAGAAGGTGAAGCAGAACTTTGCTGGTTGCTGGGTGAAGCTGAGAGGCTACCAGCAGAAGCTCTTGTGTCCATCCCACCAGGTCTGCTCATCCCAGTCGAGTTTTGCTCAGATATTCACGTTAGTCTATTTGTGGGGGTGATTTTAATGCCTTTATTCATGAGCAAGGGAAGAAACTAATGTGACAATATTTCTGGTAATTTAATCTGTTTAAATGAAGATTGAAGTGCAAAGGTAAATGATAATATAATGTAACCACTGTAATGAGTACTAATATCAGTTTGATGGAAGTGGTATAGGGAGCCATTAAGGACTCTAATTTACACACTGTACAGTTTGCTTTGCCCAGTTACACCAGAACAGAGCAAAGCCTTAGAATAAAACTGAAGAGAAATTTTGCTGAAAAAGAAGACCATAGGCTGAGGTTTATCTCATTGAATTGGGACTGTTATTAAGCAAATCACAAGGGCAAGGTACTCTAGAACTAATTTGGGTCTCATCTGGTCAGTGTTGGAAAGCTAACATGAATTTTTTTTCCTCACACAACTTCACTCTTCTCAAACAGAAAGGGAAAGGCATTCACTGGCCTGATTGGAAACACAGTGCCAATGAAGCAGAAGCTGTTGAAATCTGTAATATTCATCAACTCCAGATAATATTGAGTTTTCACAATGGAATCAGATTGGTTGACTTTATCTTGAGCAAAGATACTCATTTTGTGAGCTTATTTGCACCATGCTTCTGCGATTTCACTTCATTTTATCTGTATGTCTGTTTTTTCAGCTTAAGACTAGAAAAGACCATTTTTTCCTCATCTGGACCTCTAAGAAAACTTTCTCAAAATGTTATCTCAAAATTTCTCGAATAGCAAAAGTTGTCTCATCATTTTACTTGATTTATGTGAATCAGTCAAGGAATGCATTGAAGAATTCAAACCATTTTTATAATATATTCAATGAATAATTAATCACTTCATATTTTAGTAAATGGATAGATGAGAATGGACTTGGACTACTGTGATCTAAATTCTAGTACCATACAGATTCTAGTATCGTACTATAACTGGTATAGAAATATAGCTCTGAACTTTAATTTTTAGTCTTTTAATCTGTTCTTCTCAGTTTCCTTCTCTCTACTGAAAAGAACAAAGGTATGATTGCATGAGGTATTCTGTTTCTATGGTAATGGACACCACAAAAGAGCTTATTAATAAATATCTGAAAAATTTACAGCCACCTCCTTAGCATACTCTCAATAATTCTGCTATACTCCCACTTCATTTTATTTTTTATAGTTATTATGAAGAAAGATAGGCACAGTTCATAATTGGGCCTAATTTTAAGAATATAATATTAAGAAAGCAAACTGTAAGCTACTATGTAATTAGTTAACAGTGTCCTGTGGAAATAAATCCTTGAGGATTTAGGGGTCCATGATAGTTGGAAATTGTTTAAGAACCACCATTTAAAAGCCTAGAATCAGGTAATCCTATTGTGCTATCAAGCAAGTAGGTTGAAAGACTGCCTTGGGTAAACTGCAAACTCATCTTTGAACTAAGGTAGGAAAAAGGAAACACATGACTTTTGGGAGTAAGATCAATCTTCACAGAGCAAGTACCAAGAT
The DNA here is from genome assembly GCF_038088225.1 of Cyrtonyx montezumae. Taxonomy (NCBI): domain Eukaryota; kingdom Metazoa; phylum Chordata; class Aves; order Galliformes; family Odontophoridae; genus Cyrtonyx; species Cyrtonyx montezumae. Next base: position 2,531,659 of record NW_027072039.1, read on the forward strand.
GCAGCTGGCATCTGGAAGGGCAAAACAAGAAAAGCTCGAGCTGACAATTGTCAATGTCACATCTGACAACAGAAAATGTTTTTTTAAAGTATATCAGCAATGAAAGATGGAAACAGAATCACAGAATCACAGAATTGCATGGTTGGAAGGGATCGCAAAAGATCATCAAGTCCAACCCCCCTGCTAAAGCAGGTACCCTACAATAGGTTGCACAGGTAGATGTCATCCTTTCCCTAGACTCCCTCTTACCTCCAGGGCCTGGGATTCCCAAGGGCTAGTCTTAGCATTAATGACTGAAACAAAGAAGGCATTCAAAACCTCTGCCTTCTCAGAGCCTCCTGTTACCAGGGACCCACCCTAGTCTTCCTTTTACTGTTGACATACTTAAAAAAACTTTTCTTCCGATCTTTCACTTCCTTTGCAAGCTTTGGTTCCAAGTGGGCCTTAGCCTTCCACCCCTACAGGCCCTGGGAATATTCCTACTTTCTTCCCAGATGGAAAGCCCCTTTTTCCACATTTCATGGATCTTCTTTCCTTTTAGTTTATTCATGAGTTCCTTGTTCATCCACGCAGTCCTTCTGTCACCTTTTCTTTATTTCTTACCCTTAGGGTCACACCAATCTTGAGCTCAGAAGAAGTGGTGTTTAAGGGTCCACCAACTCTCATGGGCCCCCTTACTTTCTAAGTCCATGGAATATTTCCAAGGAGGTCAATGAAGAAGTCAAAGTCGGTTCTGCTGAAGTCCAGGGTAGCAATCCTACTTACACTGAACTGATACATGTTGAAGTTGTCCACTCCTATCAGTTGTAAAACCATGACTTGAGAAGCAGTGGTTTTACATTTGTGATTATGAAAGTTGTAAGAAAACAACTATATCATCTCTATATTCATAAGTCCATGTGGCTTGATGAGGTTCACCCACAGTACTGAAGGAGTCAGCAGATGTTATAAGGGGACCCCCTTCAACAACTTAATGAAAGTCTGGGGAGACTGAGAAGTCCCTCACTAACTGAAAGCTAGCAAGTGTTATCATCACCAAAAAGAAGGGCACAAGAGAAGCCCTTGGAATTTATAGACTTATTAGTGTAACTTTATTCTCTGAAATGCTGTGACTGTCCCTAGGGATACTGAAAGTAATTTAAGTCATGAAAGCATATTCAAAATGGGTTCATGAAAGGAAAATCTTGCCTTAGGAATTTGATCTCTTTCTACCAAAAGGTCACTCATTAATGGATGAAGGGAAGACGGTGGATGTAATCTTTCTGAATTTTAATAAGACCTTACATACTGCCCCTCGCAGTATCCAAGAAGACAGATAGTCCAACTGTAAGATAAACTGGTTCATGCTATGAGTGGCTGGAGAGCAGTTCTGCAGAAAGTGATCTGAGGAAGTCTGCTACTAAACAGGCTTAACACAAGTTGTCAGCAATGTGCCCTGACAACCAAGAGGGCAAACCATACACTGGGGTGCATTAATCCAGGATTTAAAATGAGATGATTCCCCCACTATACTTAGCACAGGTATTTTAAAATAATGGCTGAAAGAAAGGCATCAAATTTAACTGTGAATAACTACCATAGAGGTCATGTCTTTATGTTAAAGCCTTGTAGAAATCATAGTTTGGACAGGTTAACATCTTTGGTTGTTACAAAGAATAAAATTTAACACCATAATGTTTGAAAAGGAGACAAAAGAAAAGCACTAAGCAGAAGGAAACAATTTTCTTGATTATTTTTTTAATAACAAAACACAATTCCTTGAAAAAGGAAAAAAAGGAAAAACAAAAAGGAGAAAGGAAAAAGAGAAAAAGAATGAGAAATTTCAAATTCATATATACTGGACTTCTGCCCTTGAAAACAACTCAGGAAAACCTGCAGTGTGTCTGTAGGTTTGTAAATGCCTCTAAGGTGTAAATTCATCTATATGCATAAGGAGATATCCAGTGGTTATCTGCAGCCTATGAGCACATTAATCTGATATTTAAACCTTTATGAGTGCATTTTCAAAAGAGCTAAGTCTCCATATGCTCACATTGGGGAACTCTCATTTCTGCCAAGTTTTCAGCACATTTGGAAGTAGGGCCCTTTATTTAAAAGGTATTCTGCTGTGCAGTCTTATGGTTTTGCTCTGAGACTAAAAAAGAGTACATGAAATGCACTAATATTTTAATTACATTCAAACTGAACACTATAAAATCTTTATTGCAGAACAGCTACTATAGGAAAAATGAAAAGGCAATCTATGGACTGATGAAAACAAACTTCTTCTGGATTTATCAGATAATGAGGTGGGTTCTTTTAATTAGGTCACAGAAAAAATTCACTCATTGATAAATTGCTTCACACAGATCTATTGATTTCAAATTAAAACCACTGAGACATTCTCTGGAATGTGATTATTCTCTTCTATGTGGGCTAAAATATTGTAGACTCATTGTTCAGTACATTAACAAAATGAACCTTTCCACCTTTCTCATACTCACACCTTTTTAGCTCTTTGTAACATCAGATTCAGAGCTTATGGCCAAGTGTAGCACAGGCTGGAGGCAGTGTGGAAAACGTAGGGGTGAACACTAAGGGCACACATTTCCTGGAGCATCACACCGCTGCACTTAAATCCTATCTGCAGCCCAGTGCCCACTGTAATGGGTGCTCACATCCACAGTTCATAAATACAGATGGTTCTACCTTCCCTGACCCGAAAATGCAGGTGCATTGGTCTCAAATCAAAAGAGAGGAAAAGGGGCAGGCGAGTGTGGAGAAAAACAGAAACAGATTTGTTTGTAGATAACTCAAGAGCCTGTTTGCATATACTGTGCAAAAGGTGGCAGGAAGGTCAGCAGTCAGAATTGCATCATTCTTTCAAGGTGTGACTGCAATATTTGAGACTGCTTTCCTAAGTCCAGACCAGACACTGAACCTAATCAGCTGGAAAATCAAAAGCATGGGAGTAGTTTCTGGAACACAATCAAGGACCAATCACAGTATTTTTTGCTAAAAGCTCTGACCTGGCAGACTGCAGTAGATATGGGAGATGGAAGTAACAATACAGTGCATGCTGCAAACAGTTCCTCCCAGGAATAATCCCTGAAGCAACGCTCACAAATCCATACCAGCCACTGTTGCTCAGCAATCACAGCTCTGGGAATACACAGATCTGCCAGATTTGTGCCTCTGATTTCAGTCAATGCTCACCTCAGAGGTGAGATCCTATGGTCAGTCTCCATTGAGGCAGTGCAACTAGTATTTTACAGGAATGAAATCAGCACATACATCAAGACCGTGGAGTCTGAAGAAAGTTGGCATCTATTAGGGGTTTATTTTTTGTGGCATTATTTTGATTTCCTGTGCTGTTTTAGTCTATTATTTTTCCACTGTGCAGACTCTGTGAACTATACAACTGATATAACTAATGTGGCATTACCTATCAGTTTCTTCATGCTCAGAAGAGTTCTTTATCAAGCCACCCAGAGATGTATTTCAGGTGTTCTTCTCACTTAGTTTTTTTTCTGACAAAGTTGAAACACAGAGTACAGCCTTACCCATCCAATCAAATGTCTCTGGTTGCAGCCTGTACTCCTGTCACTCTCTGTGCTAAATTTATCATGAGTAAAGCTTCTAATGTGACAGCAGTGAATAAATACAATTTTTTTTATCGCTGAAGAGCCTTGAAAACATGAATATTTCTTCATAACTCCATGGTGGGTGGCACTACTATTATGGACTGAGGTAGGAGATTTGGAAAAGCATATCTGCTCAGCAGGCATTCCTTTCATTTGTAGAAACAGAGCTGCAGCTTTCAGGTTGAGGACAATTTAGGAAAAGCAAAGTGTCAGTGCAATACTAACTTCTCAGGAAAAAAAGCCACTGGGTTTAAAAATGAGTGGGGGCATCTGAAGAAAATTTGCCATTTTACAGACTGCCAGAGCAAAGTTTGTGAAGCAGATGTCCTAAAAGCAGAGTAACTCAAACAAATTATCGAGTCTTGCAGAACATTAACTTTCCTGGAAAAGCAGCAACATTCAAACATTTGTCATATGCTCACCTTCCCCACAATATGTCTGCTCTTGCTCATTTACAAGCAAGGCCAAACACTTTCTGTAGAAGGACTTAAACAGAAATCACTTCCACCAATGAATGGCATAATAAAAAACCCATATATTTTCATTAGCTATCCTACAAAGCTGTACTGGCCAGGAGGAACAGTTCAGCAGCAGGGATACGCTGCCAGAAACTAGCATATGTTACCACATGAGTTCTGTCAAGGTGCACTGGGTCTATGCAGCAAGGTTTTGGTAGCAGAGGGGCTACAGGATCCCCTCTGTGAGAAAGGACAAGAGAGTGTCACTGTTGGATGGAATTTGTTCCAGATGGCTCTGAAACAGACCCACTTCTGTCCAAAGATAAGCGCAACAATGAGTATCTCTGTGATAAGATAAGAAAAAGTACAGCAGCTGTGAGATAGAAGAGTGAGATAAATGAGAACCAGCCTTCCAACACTAAGGTCAGTAAAGAAGAAAGGTGAGGATGTACTTCAGGCACCTTCTTCTCCTGCAGACTATGCAGAAGACCATTGTAGAGCAGATAGTCCCTCTCCAACCCATGAAAGACCTGATGCAGACCATGCAGAATGCCATGGCGGAGTAGGAGGCTTCACAGAAACAGCAGCCCATGGGAGTGTTGTCCCCAAAGTCTGTACTCCATGGAGAAGAACCACTTTGCAACAGTTCTTGAAGTACTGCATTGTGATTTAACCTGGCAGGTAGCTAAGCATCACACATCACTCATTCTTCCACACCACCCACAGAGATGAAGGAGAGAGTCAGAAAAAAAGAAAAAATAAATAACAAAAAAAAATAGAACTTGTGGGTTGAGATAAAAATTGTTTATCAAGATACACAAGAAAAAATAATAGTAGTAACGATAATAATATATTTTCACGAAGAAAATGAGGTGCAAAACTGCTCACCACTTGCCAATTGATTCCCAGCCAGTCCTTAGCTGCTTCCTGGCCAATTCCGCCTGATTTTTTAAGTTTTTTTTTTTTTTTTTTTGCATGATGCCATATGTTGCAGAATATCTTTTTCTACCATTGTGGTCCACTGTCCTCGTTCTGTTTTCTCCCAGTTCCTTGTGGCCACTCTAGCCCCTTTGCTAGCAGAGCAGTAGAGGTTGTGATCAATGTCTCTATGTCCAAGTGGAGACTGGTGATGAGTTGTGTCCCCTGGGTTCGAGGTCAAGGTGGTTGAGGCCTTGGGCAGACTGATCTAGTGGAAGGTGCCCCTGCTTACAGCAGGGGAGTTGGATCTGTATGGCACCTTCCAACCCAAGTCATTCTATGATTATATGACTGTCACCTCTTGGCTTTGTTTCGCCTATGGAAAGAACTTTCCTGCACTGGAGGAACTGATCATACATCTGATACTGGCTGGAGCTGTACGTTGTGGTGTGGCCAGACAATCTTTGTTCAGTACTTTTTGTGCAGGGAGGTTGGACTTGATGATCCCCACAAACTGCTTTAAATCCCTATGGTTCTATGATTTGGAAAGACACAGGAGATGGATAAAAGGATAAAAAGATTAGAAAGATGATTAACAATGTTCTTAATGACATTATTGGCACAACAGAAGTGTTTCTTGAGCTGTTAAAGTGTTTGTGGAAGATCAAGAAGAAACAGAAGGAAAAGAACAACAAAAAGAACATTCCATTACATGCCAGGACTTGCTTATTTTGTTTCAGGATTTAAATGATTTTGCGTTATCTTCCTAAAGCAAAATTAATCTTTTTTCAGCTAAGGTATAAAAAACACTGGCATTATCCTAGTAGAAGAGAATCTCGAGTATTAAAATATAATCTGACAATTTGAGACAATGTTGAGAGCATCAGGAAGATGCAGGCCCCTGTTCAATCAGGCTGATAGTAGAGAACTGGACTGTTGTGCTTCAGGGAAGACCATGGAAGAATTAAAGATGATGTTGATCCTGAGACTCTGGATCTGCTCAGCATGAGAATTAACCAAAAGTTAATAGTTATATTGCTCTGCAGAACGACTGGCCCACTTGAGATAAAAGGACATTGGAGGACTATCAGAATAGGGCTGTCTCCAGTGATAAAGCAGAACTGTAAGACAGGAACTAAGATCCTAAGCTTTGCCATCAATCTGAAGTTTTTTTCAGGCAACAAAACACTTATTCATGATGTCTGAACATGGGTACCTTTCATCCTAAGAAAGGCAAGAAGGAACTGTCACACAATCTGATGGCAAGAATAGAAAATGGATCTTGAATGCAAAAGGAAGTACTACTTTTGCAAGGCCCTGCTCTTCGGCCACATTGAGTGATGTGCCATCATTAAAATGTGCCACAGTGCATCATCCAATATGGAGTGCTGTAGCCTGTACGTTATATGGATGATCAATTTACAGGCACAAAAGGGCTCTGACTTATCAGCAGAATAGCAGACCTGTAAAAATCCAAATGCAAGATTCTCCTCTCTCTGAATCTCATCCAGTGCTTCTGTACATCAGCAGTTCAGGAATAGTAACTGAGGCTTCTTGAGCCGCCCACTGCTTACACCAAGTTCTCCTAGTCCAGATCCCAAACCACCTAAATGTACTGACACAGATTTCATCAAAATGGGTAAAATTTAGTCAGGTTTTCAGCTTCAGAGATGACAAAACTCAGCTATGAATCTGACCGGGAAACTTATATATAGTATCTCAACAACACTACATTTGATGATGTTTTATAAGTTCCACATTTTGACTCTGGCTGACAGCAAATAGAAACTTCATAACATAATTGGAAGTGCCTTCATAACATAATTGGAAGTGCATTTTTCTTGCATACTATGTGATCAGAGGGCCTTCCTAACCCTGAACTCCTCAAACACGGTTAGGATTTCCCTGTAATCAAGGGGCACAAAACAGGGAGCACGCACTCCACGAGGAAAAAGATCTTCTGCCACCAACTGCTCCCAGGTGGGGTGGAGGAACACCACTCTGGAGGTGGTGAGGCAATGGCAGGTGGCTGTGGGGGAGCACGTGCTGGTTCCTTAGTGGCTTGCTGTCTTCAGCCTCAGCTGCTTCTCCCTGCTCCTTGCTCAGTCAGGTTCAGATCTCCCAGCAGTTCCACAGACACCATGAAGGAATAACCCTGAACTACAGGCAATAGCAGAACTGTCTAGGTTTCTATCTACCTTCCTTCAGCTTTCCTCTTCACTGTCACTGTGGATAGTGATGGAAGTTCATACCAGTGTAAAATGTGTTCTTTGACCATCACTTCTCCCCCAGCTCTGAGGCCCAAATTTATATAATTGACAAACTCATTGATGGTTTAGGTGTCATTCTTTACCATTAAAATGAAGAAAAAAGTATAGTGGAGAAAGGATGGACCCAAAATACTGCAACAATTTTTCATCATTTAGCAGACTGATGAATGAGTGGAAATGGAGTCTAGGAAGGGAGGATGGTGTCCAGAGTGAAGCTGAGCCTGCGAAAAGGAGAAGAAAACTCTTTCCCATGAGCTCAACCCATGTGGTTGCCTCTGCTTCTCAATTACCTCATCAGTAATTAAATGCTTATGTTAAATGTTATGTTAAATGCTACATATCTGTGTTTATGTAAATTCAATTGAATTTCCCTTGAATCTGTCTTGCATGAAACTGAGTTGCACAGTTTTGGCCACATGTAGCTTAATAACATTTTCCAACAAATCGTTATTTCCACCCTAGTTTCTTCTATATTTCGTTTTGTTTGTTTGTTTCTTTCTTTCTTTCTTTGTACCCTGTGAAAATCAGGATGCAGGTGGGCACCTCCCTGCTCCCTCTTATCTACTGGCAAGGCCCAGAATTTGGGGACAAAGAAGTTCCTGCTGAGGTCTACAAACCAGAAGCTGCCACTCCAAAGAGAGCTGACTTGACCACTCTGGATTTATAAATAAGTTTGTACTGTCTTTGAGTTGTCGTTAACCAAACAACATCTCAGACAAGCCATCACTACTGAAGATCAATATCTGAACTATGAGCAACACTGGGATCCCAGTGGTGACTATATCTCTCCTGCCTTCTAAAAAGACTCCTTGATTTTATTTCCTATCTTGTTTCTATCTCCCATCTTCCCTTCCCCATCTCCTTATGCAACTAGGATTTGTAATAAACTGGTCAGTCTAACATTTGAGACCCATTCTGTTGGGTACACATATATCTAAAGAACCTTTTTTCCCTCCTATAAATTGGAGCAAGACAGCTCCAGTGGTGACTATCCCTTCCTTGTAAACTTTTGCTAGGATTTCTCTCATTACAATCTCTAACTTATTCATCTTCTGTGTATTCCTTAGTAGCTTATAACTTGTAATAAATCATTGGACAGCATTTGTCATTGTTTGCTGCCTTAATCTTCCCACGGGTATACAAATGTCAAACCATCGCCTCCAGTAAGTGGATAGCAACAACATCATATGCTTGATCTCTGCAGAAGTAGAACAAATCAACATGAAGGAGTAGTTTTGACAGGTCAAATTATTTTGGGTCTGAAGCACAAACCATGTATCAAAATTAATGCTTTCAATAGCCCATGAGAACACATACCACAAGTTGTCCAGAACCACAACTAAAAAAAAATCCTCAAAAATACCTTCTGGAGAAGGTTTGGCAATAAGAGTTGGTGACTGATAAGCAGCTAGGAACACCCCTTAAGTATTAAATTACTGGTGCCAGTCCACCTGTGCTCCTACAACTCTTAAGATACTCTCATCAGCTGCTTAACATTTAAATTAATTTTAAAATTACCGTGGGTCTTGGTTTCATAGAATTTAGCTCATGAATTCTCAGAAACTGCCAGAAGTCCATGGTGGTTAGGTTTCATTCATTTCACTATTCTTTGTATTTTGGAATTTCACATAAAAATACAATGGTGGTTCAACTGTGTTGGTGGCTTGAAAACTGGTGAACTCTTTTCCCCAACTCAGAGAGCCTTACCATCTGGATAAATAAAAAATATTCACACTTAACTCGGGTATATTTTAAAAGTAATTCGCTCAGAGTTCATTTGTCCTGATCCCTGTTTTCCCTAACTGAATAAGCATCATTTATTCTTGTTTTAGTCAATATGGATACTGAGCTACATCTATCTATCCCATTTCATATTTTTATTCTAGTGATGATTCTAGTGGAAGGAACAAATGAAAATACAGAAGTGAGATAAAATATTGTTTTCATATAGAGTGACTGCTCTTCAGAAGACAGGGAGCTGTTAACTAGTACAAAGTGTGATGGTATATCTGGAAAAGATGTTTACAGAAAAATGGCATTTATTTTGCTCAGGAATAACAGCTACATTATCTCTGCCTGAAATGTCCTTCTTCCTTTTTATTTAGAAGAGAAATAAATATTGCTCTCTGAATTGTATGTATTTCTTTTATATTCCAGTTAAGATGCCAAAGAGCCTAGAAAGGATTTCAAAGGAGACTCAGGTTACAGAAATAAGATGATCCACCAACAGCATTTAAAATATTTACTTTGCATATGGATTTAGCTTGAAACTACATCATACAGACAGGCAAAATCCCTGTGGCTTGCTGGAGATTTTACCAAATGCCAAGCAAAATGCATCGGAAGGCAGACCTTTAATACTTACAGGTGTTTTTTGCTAGTTCGTTTGTTTCCTTTCTTTCCTTTTGCAAATATTTGCAGTTTTTCTATTCTGAACATTGAAAATAAATACCTTCATTTTTTGTTTTCTTTGCTTGGCTGGCACAGAGTTTGTTGCTGTCTACTTCTATGAGTGTTGTTTCTCTTCTGAAGATGAAATAGGCCAGGTGGTTTCCAGCATATATCCTATATACCATATTTAGGGATTTGCAAAAGCAACTCAAAACTAATGCGTCTTCTATATTCATAGTGAAATACACTAGCAAACAAATAATGGCAATAAGTGCAGAGCTAGTTTATCTTCATCTGAAGGAGGTCTTTTCTACAATTTCCAAGGCTTTCTGCAACTACATCTTTACCTTCTATTGTTGTTCATTGACTTTGACGACTGAGAGATATACAGAAGGAAATGTATGAACAGATCTCTGAATTTCTCATTACCATTAAGCTCTTTATTCTTACTGTCTTTCTAGAATTATAGAATTATATGAATTTCAGTTAGGAAAAGGGCATTCAAGACTACTTCTGTTTTAAATAAATGGGAGCTAGAAAGAGAAGGAAGTCTTCTATATTCACGCTGCTTATACAAAGCAATTAAGATACAACACTGTTTTCTCCTGACTCACAGAGATTCAGGACATCATTTGGAGTATTCTTACAACTTTTAATTTGTACTCACTCACAGGTTAACTCAGTAGCTGAGCCTTTTTGAAGAATATTCTAGTGGTCCTCTGGACTCCCTCTAACAGATGCACGTCCTTGTGCTGAGGATCCCAGAGATGATTCCAAGTGGGTTCTCATGAAAGTGGAGTATAAGGGAAGGATCATTTCCCTCACCTTGCTGATCTCTCTTGTTTTGATGGAGCCCAGGATGCAGTTGACTTTCTAAGCTGCCAGTGCAAACTGCTGGATCATGTTGAGTTTGACATCAATCAGCAGTGCCAAGTCCTTCTCAGGTTAGATCTCAACCCTTCTCTGCCCAGTCTTCATCTGTGCTTGGTACTGCTCCAGCCGAGGTGCAGGACCTTGTACTTGGCCTTGTTGAGCTTCATTTGGTTCACATTGGCTCACCTCTCTAGGCTGTCAAGGCCCCTCTTAATGGCATCCCTTCCCTCCAGTGTGTCAAGTATGATTTTTTTTCAAGCAAGTCTTCCAAATCTGTTATTGATACTCTGCATTATTTAGTCCTTCTTTTGACAAATTATTATCCAAGTTCAACCAGATAACATAAATGTAAGACAAAAAGTCCATATCACTTGAAGACCAAGAATTTGTATTGTAAAACTATTATCAACTACTTTAGGCAAGTTACAGTAGTCAGAACAAGATGTAATTATTATTGGAAGTTCTTCCTTTAACCACAGTTCTCTTTTGCTACACCTCCTGCTGACATATTTCACCACCAGTTTTAGCTCTTGCTAGAGCGCCTCAGGCAACAAACACTGCTTCCACTTGGAAGAGCTGCAGTGTACCTTAAATGTTCATAGACAGTAAGAATTTCTAATGCTTGCGATGTCCGAGTGCTTAATGTCCCTGGAACACTTCTACCTCATCTTGCTTTCAGGAGGAGAGCAATTTTGACAGACCTAAGGAGCATGTTCAGGAGTCAGGGTGAGTGTTTTAGCCCCTATCTGTACTTTAAAACAACAGAACTCACGCTTTCAGCAAAAGGTCAGCTCTGTTATTCTAGCACAGAGATACTACCCAGTGCCTTAACAAAAAAACATAGGAACCTGAAGAACTGAAGTCTCCAAGGTCTCACTTTAATCACCCAGTAAGAAAAAGTCTTTACATCTGCACCTGATGATAGGTCAGCCATCAGGAGTGTAGCATTTTGTTGCTGGAGAGATTCATTTGTCAGGTGACAGACTGAAAGCTTCATTTATTTTGATTCGTTGACAAACAGACTTTTTAAAGCATTTAAGTGGATAATATTTCAAACAGCCAAAGAGCTGCAAAATAAAATGTCATGTAAGCCATTAAATGCATGTAAGCCATTAAACGTAACCAAAGAAAATACATTACAATGACAAAAATATTTATTGTCTTTTATTTCGTTAGAGAAATGTAAATTGGACAAAAGCAATTAAGGATTTGAAAGCAGAGCCTTAACGTACAGTCAGCAGATAAGGTGACTGTGTCATGGTTGGTTTTAAGGCCCATCTCCCTTTTTCTTTTTCCCTTCCCCCTTCCCCTTCCTTGGGGCATGAGTCTGTGGGTCCCCCACCTCAATCATCATGGAAAAAGGCTAAACCAGCCCATAAGCCATTGACAATATGTTTCCATATGTGGTTTCATATCATATCTGTACAGTCTGCTGCCATAGAATGTCCTGTTTCTACTACCATTGTAAGATATAAGGCTGGCAGTACAGTAGGCTGCAACCATTTACATCTAAGGAGGGTTAAAAATTAGAACCTAAATTAAAAAATATTTTCCACACTGGGAAACATTATTTCCACATATAATGTTTTGGGGGTCTGTGCATCGACAAATTGTGATTGTACATGTTTATTTTCTCTCCTAGAATAAAATGAGAGGAAATCAAAACAAAAAGCTGTTCTTGGGATATTTTGACATCATTTTATTTTCAAATGTATATCTTTCAGACAGATTTGTAGTTAAAAACTTTTACAAACTTTAAAGGCAAAAGTAAAAATCTCAAGATGAGCAAATATATTCTACTCAAATCAGTATTAGAAAATCAAGCACAGTGTTGGTAATTTTCATTACAACTTCTTTTTTTTTACACATTTCTTTGTTCCTACCTTCCTTTTCACAGCATACAAAATACACTATTTGAATTTCTCATATTCAGTAAAAGTGAATAACTATCATGGGTAGAAATGGTTGAGAAATTTCTATAGTAGAACAGAAAGAGCAACTCACAAGAACTGATAATGCTCCAAATAACATACAGCTTTTTATTTTCTCGACAATTGTATAATAATAAAAATCTATAGTGTCATGAGTTCAGTACATTCTTTTTATTTCAACACATCGAATGGATTAGGATTATGGTTTTCCAATTAGAAGGATGTAGAAGTACTGGAAATAGATTGGAAAATAATCAGTTAAAAGTTGGCCTAACACATGAAATTATCAAAACAAATTAATTAGGAGGTGATATTATAGCCATTTGATACATAAGATTTTTACCAGCTGTAAACTGTGTTTTCTTGATGCAAAAATGTTTATAATGTCAGATTTTTCCAGAGTATTAAAATTCCAATCCTTGACAAGTTCTCTCTCCATATATTTTTTACCTTCTCTTTTAAAGCTATAATCTAAATTAAAGAGCTCTGCCAAGCATTATAGCTGGGTATAAAACTGTAGCAATAACATCTTTGAAAGGGTTTCTAAAGCCAATCATCATAATGCCAACCTTTCAATTTGTTCTTACATATTTAAGAAATGTGCACAGCAGGATTTATTCTTTATATCACAAAATGCATGGAACTCTTTCAAGGACAGCACAAAGCACTCAGGAACATCCCTTTTCTTTCCTGTGGTGGTGGTGTATAAAGGCTGATCTTCATAACTAGCACTTTCCTTCAGCATCTCGTTTTCTGCACAACTTTTTTTGTTCATTACTTTCATTACTAGATTCATTTAACAGACATCCAGAAGAAGACTGATAAAATCTGTTACCTCTTCTGTAATAGAATTACAGAATTGTAGGGGTTGGAAGGGACCTCAAGAGATCATGGAGTCCAACCCCTCTACCAAAGCAGGTACCCTACAACAGGTTGCATAGGTAGAAGCTAGATGTTCCTTTACTAACTTAAGGACATACCCATGACAAGAAAGAGCATGAATGAATAAGGCACTCTTTCACCTTGGTTTGTGAATCTAAGACATCTATGCAAAATCCCACGATCTTTTATTGTTTGACAGGAATTAGTTTGCCAGAGACTTCTCACTTAAATCAGTGGAGTAAATTCAAATAGACTCTGAATTCAATGAAGAACAGATTTGTTGTAAGCAAGCATAAGACTGACATTCAGGCTCAGTCTGAAGAATGCTTCCTCCTTTGTAGGCTGAAATGAGGTAAAAGTTTGTTTTCCTACACGGCAAGGATATCACTCATTCTATCAGCAGGACATACAGAAAAGTTTCAGCTGAAAGTAAAAAACATGTTCAGGACTTCGAAATCAAGAAATCTCCTACACATTTCACATTTATGAAATCCAATGTATCTGATTGAAAGTGCTCAAGTAAGACTTTATCACCCATAAATCTAGAGGATTTGCATGAGGGGAGAGTAGGAATACAGTAGACATTTTTTAGACTGGAGAAAAAAAGCCTGAGGAAAGAAACTCAAGAAGACTTTCTGAATATATGTGAAGTCTAAAAAAAGGGAAGTGGTAAGTTTTAATCCATGTCTAATATGAACAGAAGAGAGTAGAGGTATTCTGTTACTGCAATAACTTTCACAGTTACACAATAATAGATTCCATCCTCCAAATTGAAGTGGATCTCTGAACACGCTTGTTTTATTCTCGATACTATTGGCAGCCTGAGTTCTATATCTCTTATAAAGAAAAGTCTGAGAGAAAATCAGTATCTCTCACTTTTAGAGAAAATATTTGTGCAGAAAATACAATCCAAATTAGTAGGAAGTAAAGAACCCCTAGAACAAAGAAGAATGAGCTTACTCTCTTATTCAGCCACACTTGTTACAATCTAAGAACTAGATTCAGCATGAGACAGCTATCTTGAACATGAGGGCAAAATCTGTGGTATATTTAGCAACTGCAAGCTCTTAACACACTCAGCACAAATTCCCAGCTGGGATGGATAACTAAATGCCCAACTTTTCCCTTCCTATTCCTGTTTCTTGAAAACCATTTACTCATTTTTTCAGAATAAAGAGAAAAACATTACTTTGGGAAGCTAACAAGGCTGAAGAATTTAAATCATACAACTGATGCATAGTATTGGTTTGAGGTTTTTTTTCAAGCAGAAGCTGATTTTTATGCAGTACACTCCATTAAATATGTTTACAACTGACATGGAATCATAGACTCATAGAATCATAGACATAGCTCCTTTCTGATAATCATTTGTGAAATCCCCACTATTCACTATTTTTGTAGCTCTGCAGATTACTTATTTTGTAAATACAGTTCTGTTTATTTGTAACTCTATGAAGCTTTGTTAAGAGAAAAAAAAGTTATTCTTATTTTACTGCAAGGGTAGTACTTCTGTCTGAGGCTCCATTCATTGTAAAGGGATATTTAAAAGATTCAATTTATTTGGTGTAGTACAATTGCACAGCCACAAATACATCGTATCTGAACGTCAGAAGTCCTGTGGGCAAAAAGTTCTAATTATTTAGCAAATAAATAGATAGATTCGTGGGAGAAAGTCCAAATGTTTCAGCATCCAATACTGGGTGTACATATAGGAAATAAAAATAAATAAATAATGAATAATCATCTTATTGTATGCATTTAGTAAAGTCCTTCTGCTCAATTTAAGCGTGAAATCTGTTTCTCCCTTGTCTTAACTTCATGGATCCTCTAGGTAATACTGTTTTTCATGGTTTACTTCAGCAAATCTGAGCTCAGGTTTTGGCACAAATGCAAACTTCTTGGCAAATGAATACTTCCCTAAAACTGTATCATAACTCCAATTCAAAGTCTATTTCTGAAGTATAGTTTTAAGTTTGTATGAGAAAAATTCAGAGAACCATTAGCCCTGGATGTTCAGAGAGACAATTAATGTCACCACAACCTGACATAGGACAATATCACCCAAAGTTAATGAGTGGCCTCCCCTCTTACATTCGCAAACTTCAGTATGTGGTATATTTACTGAAACATGACCAGTCCTAGGCTGAAAAGCAGTCACTAATTGAGAGCATATAGAAGTCCTACAGAGTAACTGAGGAATATAAGTTATGGATAAGTACTTGAAGCAGCCTAATTCAGAAAGTATCTAAAAATGATCACATTTTTCTGCTTGTTGTTCCAAGGTTAGATTCTCAGACACTGTTCATCTCCGTTGGAAAGGGAACAACAGGGAGAAAAAGAGCCACAGAAAAAGAGGTTAAATGCTGTTTGCCCATAATATCTGTGTCTTTACTCAAAAGTCAAAACACATTTTCCACATAAGGAACAACCACGATCAGGTGTGAATGCCACCAAAAATACCATCAGGATGAGCCATCAGGATGACTGACAGTGCTACATTTTACATGATAACTCAGCACTGTTGCACAGACATCAAGCCATTTCAATATGTTCTCACATCTTCAGTAAATATTTTCAGTGCTGAACTATAATCTCAACTTCATCTGTTAGATCGAACCCACTCCTTGTTAATACTTATCCCACCACAAAGAAAGCAATGCTACTCTCCAAAAGTTTGGGCACTTTCCCAAGGACAACATCTGCAGCAGGCCACTGTGGGCTGGTAGGACTGAGAAACCAGGAATTCCATCCTGATACTCAGAAGTTCACATAAGTCTTCTGTTTGTTGCTCTGAAAATAATGTCTCCTATTTCTTTCCATGGAAATAACAACAGATACAAAGAGTTCAATAACAGCAAATTAGATAGAGCAAATTCTCAGCTACAAAGCTCTCTTTGAGAGAAAAAAAAAGCCATGCTCATAAAGATCTGCACCAGCAGGGAGGTGATCCACTGTTGCTGAGGAAGCGCACCACTCACCATCTCACTGTACGCTAATCCATTGTTTGGTCTCCATCAACATTCAGTAAGCATCAACAGATGTCAACTGTTAGAGTTTTTTTCTGCATGGAGGAACTGAGATACCTTTACTCTGGACACACTTCCATGTCAGACACCAGTCTGTCAGGCTATCCCTCTGTTGCCATTTGTCACATGGTAATGAAATGTGATGGAATACTGGTGTGAATGTTCAACTGCTACTGCTCTATCATCAACATCCTTTCTGATATTGTGGGCCAACAGTATGGCATAAGAAGCATTAGTTTTGGAGCAGCCTGCACATATTTCCATGAGACAAATGGTATCAGTGAGGTGATATCTACCAAATGAAACATTTCAGGACAGCTCTATTCTGAACAACGCACTTGTGGGAACATTCCCAAACAGTGCTGAACTCAATTTCAGCCACGTAGTCAAGAATAAAGAATTGCTTTTCAAGCTGATCAAAACAGAGGAGCCAAGCATATACTGCATTCTATTAATTATTGTTCCTATTCTTTTCATTCTCTGTATTATATTAATCCATAGATCTACAATGATGCCCTAGACGTAGGTAGCTTACATTGCAGCATATTGTGTTTATTAGCAATGCACTCCTCAATTCTACTGACATCCAGCTGCCTCCTTATCAAACTTCTGTACACATTTATTATCAATTGAAGTTTGAATTTTGATTTGTTTTCTGTGTGCTTTTGAACTCCGTGAGTATTCCCCCTGCAAACTGCGCAATGACGCTCTCAGTCCTCTGCATAAGATGGCAGAAACTGCATTTAACCTTATGCATACTCACACAAACATCATAAGCTGATGAATGATACAGATGGGGGAGGGGATACAGGGAAGAAGCTCCCCTAGTTACACCCTGAGGAACGTTCTTACTGAAATTATATACTGCCTTGCAGTGTTTGATATAGCAATTATTCTGCTTATCTAAATAAGTTAAGCACAATAAGCTAGTACTTGCACACTCGTAGAAGAGTCGCTGTCCATGTTCTGCACTCAAATATATCATTCTTGTCACTAGAACTTCTAGGCTCATTATAAAACACAGAAAGTACAGATCTATTTAAGTTTCTTCCATTCTTCCAATACAAGTGGCTACTGACTTCTGGTCCTTATGCAGAGAGTTTTTATGCTCCTTCTCACATACTATTGTTTAGTTTAGTTCATAGCATACATCTGTACTGTTCACACTTCAAATGGTCTTCCTCAGTTCCTTGTTTTCACATCTACATCAATTTAGAAGCCAGACATACTGGAGGAAAGCTAGATATCTACCACATGGAGACAAGATTGTCTAGGGATCAGCTGAATAACTCTGATGACAGCATCCAACAAATTCAATACCACTCAAACTTTCAAAAGAAATACAAAGAAGCCTTAGTTTTATAGCAGCATTATGAATAACTACAAGAGTTCCAGAGTTAATTGTATCACAAAGCTAAAAATTATTTCATATTACATCAGGCATTAGTGATGGCTTTCTTGAAATCCTATACTTAATTCCGTCTCTTGTGTACATCTCACCAAGCATTCATGGGGTTGAAAACTCTCTAAGAGAATGTTTGTTTAACTCTTTTCAATGTACCAATCAAATTCTGATCCTGTAAGATTCTTACTCTTAATTCCTAGTATTAAGTTGCATTCTTTTGTAATTAAATCTTTTTGTTTAATACAGTATAAAATATTTAAATAAAAATACAGTATATGACATTTGTGAGAAGCTATTTTAATGATAATATAGAATGCAGACAACAAAAACATTCTTTGATTGCAACACATTACTTTCTGTTTTTTTAAGCTGTTGTCACCATGTGCTACTCAAACAAGGAGTATCATTCAGAAATTGATGCTTTATTGAGGTTAGCCACGAGTGTTTGTCTCAATAATTCTGCTTCACTGATGGATAAATTCTCAGGTGACAAAAATAATTCTGCACAAAAGTGAATCCTGCTTTCAAGTAGAAAACTTTGATTTACTACTGTCAGACTTGACGTTACTATCCTTAAGGAAAATTCCAGATATATTTTGATTTCCCCAGATTCCCCTGAAAATTGGGCTAATTAATGATTTTAGTTGAAAAAGCACAGCCATCCACGCCTGTTACAGAATGACAGATGAAGAATAAGACCACGTGTCTTCCAAGTCTCCAAAACTTCTACAAAATTTGCTTTTGATTAAATGAGTGGAGATAATGCCAAATGATTTTGCAGATCTCTTCTGTGCTGTATGCCTTCCTGACAGTCCTTTTGCCAGCTTAAGGTTGTAGAACTGCAAAATATTCTTAGCGAGCAGCTACCAGATGTCACACAGCATTCTAGTCAGACCAGAACAATAGCTTTGGATGAAACCATTACGTAATACTGTGATACATACTGTCTGACTCACCTTTCTTAGTTGAAACTGCCTTAGCTGAGACCTAAAGATTTTTAGCAGAAGGACTGAAATGTCACTGTGTAAAGACTAATGCCTAATATTCTAACACTTCCATATATGTCCCATCTGTTTCCATTCAAACACTACTCGCAGAGGCTGAACAACTGAGCTCTGGTGCAGTTCTTTAGAAGCTTTAGAGCATCTCAAAGACGTTTTGTTTAAGAAACTGTTAAAATGCAAGCAGAACGTTTGTTTTGTTTGCTTAGTTCAGATAAGCAGAGCAAAGTACAGTGATTTTAAGGAGACTGGTCAATGTCAGCTGACAGACTGAGATAAAGTGCTGTCTGTTCGTACAGTAAGTTCATTCTACTTGAACTTTCATAACCAGAAAACTTTCAATGCTAGGCTTCCAAGAGGAGAAAGGAAGGAAAAGAAATATAAATGCTTCCTGTGACTAGAAGGCACTAGGATTGCTAATAAAATTAATTACATGAGTATTGTATCCCTTTCAAGGCCAAGAAGTAAAGATGGGAGAATGTTTTATTTGCATTAAGATGAAAACCTTCATGGTCTTTTGGCAAATATATGTTGGAGAAGATAAAAAAGCACCTCTGATTGAAGTTAATCATATTGCTGGTGTTGCTCATGTGTGGAAAGCTTATCCAAATGATATAGGAATCTGGAAAATTAAGTTGCTTTATCCTGAAAATATCCTTATTAGTGACTTAGGAACATGATTTGTGTTTTCTTTTTCTTCTCTTAATACTTCCTCTTCTGCCTTTCTACTTTAAGTTAAATCAACTTGATATATGAAATTCCTATGTGACATATTTATGGCATATTTACTTAGAGTATACCAATTTACTTGGAGTAGAGCACCAAAAGTTAAAGAGAAAATGGCATGCAACCAATCAGTTTACATTTTAATGAGAGAATTGTAACATGAACATGAAGCAGGCATAAATCTTTTTCAAATGATTATATTTCTGGGCATTTCTGAAGAAGCATTTGGACTTTGCCTAGAAATTAATTGCTATGTTGGAACAAGAAAAGGGGAATACAATATAAAATTAATATGAATATGCTATTTAGCACCGAAATGTCAATGGTAATTGATAAGTAGATGTCAAACAGCAGTATACATTCAGATAACAAGCACTGTGGCACTTACTTAATGAAGATTAAACAGAATCACAGAATCGCTGGGGTTGGAAGGGACCTCTGGAGATCCAAACTCCTCCTGCTGAAGAAGTTCCCTACTACAGGTTGCAAAAGAAAATGTCCAAACATGTTTTGAGTATCTCCATAGATGGAGATTCCACAACCTTACTGGGCAACCTGTTCCAGTGCTCTACCCTCACAACAAAAAAGTTCTTTCTCTTATTTAGAAGGAAGTTTTTGTGATTCAGTTTGCCCATTGTCCCTTGTGGTGTTGAGCACCACCAAAAAGAGGCTGGTCCCATCCACTTGATTCCCATCCTTTAGATATTTAGAGGATCCCCTACCTGTCTTCTCAAGTCTGAAGAGTCCCAGGTGTCTCAGCCTTTTCTCATAGGGAAGATGCTTCAGGCTCCTCATTTTTGTGACCACTGCACTCCTAGAAAAATCCCTGTACTTGTGAAACTGAGAAGTCCAGAACTGGACACAATGCTCTGGATGTGACCTCACCACTGCAGAGAAGATAGGAACTGTCACCTCCATCGACCTGCTGGCCACACTTTTTTTGATGCACACCAAGATACTGTTGGCCTTCTTGGCCAAAAGAGAGTATTGCTATCTCATGGCCAAACATCAGTTATATCATTCATTACAGCCCTTACAAGTGTCTTGTGCCTTCACCCATACAATCACTAATGTTTCCTGACTGCTACAGCTCATTAGCAGGTGTTGTGTTTTTGTGGTTTTGATGCCGGTATTCCCCATCAGAGCATCATGCAGCAGTGAAGGAGTTAATGCTGTGGGAGCAGCAGAGGGGAGGGGCGGAGCTCCGCACCGGATGCCAGGCAGGGCTCTGTCTGGGCGCGTTGCTCTGGGCTGCCGTGGAGGTTCAGCACGTGTGCTTCCCCTGCAGGTCCTCCTTAGCGTAAGCTCACAGCTTTTGGGTTGGAAATTTTTATCTCTCTCTCTCAATTGTTCAATTTTATTAGATTTAGTAAAGTTACCGTTCCTTCTCAGATCGTGCCGCTGTTTTCTTGTAGACCTATCTCTTCCCGCTGTTTCCCCCTCCCCCCCGGAGCGCGGCTCTGCTCGGGCGGCCGCGCGGCCACTGACGCAGTTTCTTTTTCTCTCCCCTCTCCCTTCTCGGTTTCCCTTGGGTCACTGTCACGGACAACACCGTGACAGCAGGAAAAGAATACATATGGTTATTCTAACTCCACAAAAAACAAATGTATTTATCACGATCAGCAGTCTCAAAACCAGCATAAGTTCAAAAAACTAACTTAGTGAAGTTGCTTCTAAAAAATGCTTTAAAACACTGAATCAGCCAATCCAAAATATACCTGTCTTTATCAGACGGAAAGTTAATTTTTTTTTATCAGACGGAAAGGAAAATTATTTGAAATTATCTGCACTGCAAGTCACTGCTTGACTGTAATGTCAGCAAAAAAAAAGAAAAAGAAAAAAAAAAAAAAGAAAAACACTGTGTTTTCAGTAAATAATCAATACTGCTACGATCCTGATCTAGGCTTTAACTTTCTAAGTTATTTTGCTAATTAAAAAAAAAAAAATCTGCCAAACTGGAAGATTCTATGAGCTGTTTTAACTTGCACACCTTTTCCCTCCTCCCATTCCCTGTATCTTGCTTTTTTTTTTTTTACCTACTTTATGTAATGAATTTTGGAATGAAATGACTGTTACAGAAGGTTTGACAAGCACAAGATGAGTATAGAATGGGCCTCAAGAGGACAAAAAATTAGTGAAAAGGAATAAGAACAAGAAAGATTGTTAAGTTCCTGTGTCAACAAAGTAATTCAGGAAAAAAAAAAACAACCTCATATTTTCTATTTCCTCTGAGGGGAAAAAAAAGTTATTAACTTTATCCCCAAATATTTTTTTTATTTATTAAACATAGCACATTTAACTAGAGTAACTCCAGAAGAACCTGATAAGTTTCTGTTTTTCCATATCTACTGAAACACAGACATAATGCTCAGCTTTCATTAAAAGGCTCCGAACACACTGCATGTACAATGAAAATATGAATAATTTATAAAATCAATTCAAAAATAAAACAGTAAAGAATATTTTACTATGTTTTCTGTAGCATGTAATACCAGTAGAAAGGGATATATTTCACTTTCATGGCTATCTGTTCTTTTAACTTTGAACTGATAAATATTCACCAGTAGTAAAAAGACTACAACTTCGGTTTCAAATGGGTGAAAACTGCTATTCAAAAGCTACTGAATAGTGGAGGAAGAAAGAAATTTATGTAAAGACAAAAAAAAGTTGTAATATGAAATGATGCACCACAACCAAATGAATACTTCTTTTCTTTCCTTCCTCATTGGCAGATTGTTCCCCTCTCACAGCTTTTTTTGTTTATTCGTTTGTTTTTCAACAAAAGTAAAGTAGCCATGAACACAAGGATGCTTATCTGATGACAAACAGTAAAATAGCTATAGATCCTCAATACAGTGACAGAGTTTTGCCTAAGGTTTTGTTCAGTTTTTAAAAATCCCTCTCGTTCTGTCCAGATACAATTATTTCATGAAAGTATTAGATCAATGCACTTATTTATACCAGAAAATTATCTGCTGAAGTAATTTTTAATAGGAATAAGATCAGAGCACTGAGGTACTCTATCCTATACTAACTCGTTTGTTTACATTGATTTCAGAAGTAAAAACCAGAAAAAACCTTGTCAAAGAAATGCCTGTAATGAAGAAAACAAACCCTTAACAAAAGCAGGACCAGTGTTTGTCATTATAATTCTGCTGGTCTCAGTCTCATAGATACAAAGAAAGCCTTTGGGCTGCATGTGTAAACAGCAGTAGCAAGAACTTCTCAATGCTCACAGATATCTGTTTCTTGTTTTACCTATCAACCAATGCTTTCCTGTTGATGTAGATCTTGATTTGATCTGGATAATTTATGTGAAAGAGTCATTAAAAAGTTTTCATTTCTCATGAGGCAGACCAAGAATCCCTTTTTTGTTTGTATTTACTGATTTGTTTCAATTGATTTATTCATATGTAAAAGAAATGAAGGACCTTTTATCTTTCAACTCCAAAAAAAAAAAAAGTCATTTAAAGAAATGTAATGATGATACAGATATATCATACAGTTTTTCAGAGGATATATAGTGTTTATAGCCAGGTTGGACGACATTACTGTGCAAGAAAGCTATTGTTGTCAAAGATTTGACAAATAATTTCTCATTTTATACCATCTTCCTGTTCTTATTAAGAGAAAAACAAATGTGTTGGTACATTCTTTTGTAATACCAAATCCTGGTAAGTCAGCACAAGTATCACTTATTCTAAACACATTCCCTGGACTGTGTCCCAGCTTTTAAGCCTATGTCTGATCTTCAGTGGATCAGGATGAGAAAAGCACAAGGTGCAGAGGTCAGGTTCACAAAGGACATATAGCTCAGAAAAACAGGACTCAAAATCACAGTAGTATGTATGAAAACACCCAGGGCTAAGAAAACAGAAGGGACTGCAGTGTGAAGTTACAGACATGCATCACCTCTGGGGTCACCATAATACAGTAGGACAGCTTGTATGACCTCTGTGCCATAGCAAATGTGTACAAGCTCTTCAGGTAAGGTAAGCAGGGACAAAAAGGGTGGGGTGGCCTCAGCCTTAAAGGCTAGTTGGGGTGTAGTTCTCTCAGCCTGCTCTGAAGGACAAAGAACTGAATTATTCTATGATTCTGTGACTACCATAAGTAATCAGTGCATCAATACAATACAAAGCTTAAAAATTCAGTAACCTTGGTAGTTACTCTCCAGAAAAAAATAAAAAAGAGTAAGCCCTCTGCTGATTTTTCTTTGTCTTTAGGAAGTGCCTATATCAACAACTAAATATTTCACTTCTCATCAGTATTCAAAGCACAGATTCTCAGGCAAATCCTGAAAAGAGAGGTGAAATTACCAGCTCCTGCCATTACAATGAAGACAACAAAACTCTTCCGCAATTGATATTACTGAAATGGGTGAAAGGAGAAGTTTATTTTTAGTAAAACTAGTAAATAATTTCTGCCTGAGAAGCAGCTCAATTTAAATATGTAATTAAGAAGGTCTGTCAGAAATTGGGCAGGTTAATTATGCAGGAGGAAGACTTGAATTCTGAGATTTATCACATCTTGAAAGTATTTCTCATTCAATAGTTTCCTTCTAGTCTTCAGAGCTACCACTGTATACAGAAGTAAACAAGTGTTATTGTGTTATGTTTTTCAGTGACTTATTATTTTTCTACTGTCCAGCAGACGTGAAATCATATTTATTACGGATATGGAGTGTGCTGTTTTATTCCAGTTGTAAGCAAAAACAGATCCATATAAGCTGCAGGGAGATATCTCACAAGACCCTGTTCTCCTTGGTTCTGACCCAAGACTCACCAAGATTGTGCCTTCCTGATCAAGTCAGATTATTTCCATGTTTCTATTCAGTTTTGCATGCAAAAATGGAGGCAACATCATTTGCCTTGTTGGCCAGGAAACATGAGTTTTGGCATGAAAAAGCCTTGAGATGACATGGTAGGTCAAGTCTTGAGACATTTCTGGCCTTGTATTGGCCTGAGTTGTTTTAGCTTATTTAGCTGTATCAGCAGCTGCCTGGCAACCAGGTATCTATGATCTCTAGGTTTGCTTTAGTTTTACTTTCGTTTATGGTGATAACAAGTAGTTGGTTCTGTGTGGACAGAACCCTCAAGGACTGTGCAACATACATATTAAAAAAGAAAATCAAAGAAGAATTTAATAGTGTAATCAAAGTTAGAAAAGCCTAAGATCATTTGATTCAACTATCAACCCATTACCACCATGCCCAGGAACCATGTCCATCAGTACCACACCTATGGGATTCTTGAACACTCCAAGGACATTGACTCAAACATGTCTCGTCAGCCCATTCCAGCACTAATCCAACTAATCATGACTCCCACTTCACTGTGGACCCATGGACCTCTGACTCTTGGGGGAGAATCTGGAGGGACAGCAAATTATTAGGGCTATGTTCTAAGAGAGCTTTTAACCATAGTGTCAGTATTGATAATTGTTTTCTATTAACTAGACAATTTAGACTTCAAGTGTCAATATCTTTGTGACTAAGCTATTAACTGTCATCACAGGCTTTATTTTGGTCATACTACCAAATGTTTGAATTAGACTGAAAATAATTTTTTTGCTTTACATAAAAAACGTCTACATTTTCTTGCTCATTACTAGTTTTCAAGAGTAGTATCTTGACTAGCTGTAATCCTGCCAGAAGGGACTGCCTGTTCTGATTCAATTTGTCTGGGTTCAGAGCTGAGTGCATCCATGCCCACTTTTCCAGTCCATCCAGAAGGCTGCTGAAAGTCTTTGCTACGTCAGAATTCCAAAGAAAGTGGCCCAGCATTACTGAGAGAATGCTAGAGTTACTGTAACTCTGAAGCCACACAGATGTCAGTGCAGTTTGGATTTGTGATACTGTTAAGTCTCTCAAAATAAATATTTGAAAATGCTTGAAATTTAAAGATATAGAAAATTATACATGTAGAGAAAAAAAAATAAACCTGAAAACTAAAAAGGAACAAAAGCAAAACCATTCTGATCAAAGCAAAACCACTCTGATCATTTTCAAATGTTCTAAACTCAGAGCTCAGCAGTGGGTACAACAAAAGAAGTTAAAATTGATTTCTTGATTCCACTAAAATGAAAGGGACCATTGAACTTATATTTCATTCACTATATTTTATTATGTGCCACATTTTATTCACCATTCACTGATATATTTTATTAACTGGCACGTATTTTATTCAGCAGCAGAGGCTTGCAAATCTTTCACTGCTGCATGATGAGAACTGCCAGAAGAGTTTTAGCTAGCTTGAACTGCTCTGTTCTTCTGTTCAAGATCAGTATGTATACCAAGTCTGTGGTATGATGCTATGAAAACATTATGAAACATAAGGACAGGTCAGAAGTCCCTATATACCACATCAGATTGTTTTCTGCTTCTGTTTATATCCACAGAAGCTAATACTGAAGGACAGACCTTTGCCACCTCCGATCTCTTCATAATTTAAGATGTTATATTTTGGGGATAGACAGAGAAGAAGTTGAAACAGCAATACTAAAAGAGATAGTGGGAAAAATTATCCCATTAAAAAGGCAACACAGCAGCTATGCACTTGGAAGCTACTACCTGATCAACATATAAACCTCTAAGTAGCCAACATATACAAATGTTGTGAGAAAGTTGTCATTAATGAAACCTAAATACATTTCATGATATGTGCCCATATTCTTTAAATAGATTATATCGACCTCAAATATTGTGGGATACAGGCCCATGCTTCTCAGCAAGGAAGCTACTTCTCTTGTATGAACTACGCTTACAAAAAAGCCTTACTTTTTGCTTATTGTCTTGCTGCAATAAAGGAACACTATCAGAATGTTAAAAAAAAAAATTACTCTCCATTCCTGCAAACAGGTTTACTAACACTGAGCAGCTTAACTCAAAACTAAAACATCTGAGGCAGTTTTATACACTGAACATTTACCACACCTAAGTCTACCAACTGAAAAAAAAATATTTTAAAAGTGTTGTTTCTACTTGTAAAAGTATTTTAATCTTCCCTTGTCCTCTATGGAATTTCAGAAGGTCATTCCTTCAGATTCTTTCTTGAAGATTAGAGGATCTCTCTACGTACTGTTCTGAGGCTCTTAGTATATGTTGAAGCAGCAGCAACCTTAGGGACTATGTTTCAATGTGTCTTTCTTCCTTGGTTATTCATATCCAGATTCATTAAACATCTAAATTCTAGTTCATATAAAATGCTTAGGTTAAATGTGGTGCGTTCCCTGTTTCAACTTGAACTGTCTTGTGTGTTCTACCTTCCAGTAGTCTTCAACAGATTCCACTCCCTTCCTGTGGGAATATTTACAAAACTGTTGCCTGAATGCTGATTGAAGTGCTCTGATTTTTTTTTTAATGAAAATAAGAAAAGAGGATATCACGTAGTCACATTACTACAAAGAGCAATGCTGCACTCCGCTGAAGTCTGCAACAACTTTTGCTGTAATATAAATTAAATGTTGTACTGTATTGTTTCCTTCATATGACACCTTCGTGATCAAGTTGAATGAGGGGATTTAGAAGAGTTTCTCTTAACTGAGCAATAGCATACAGTGCCTCCAAATGATTTATGTGAAGTTCTCTACTCCTCAAATCTAAATATGGAACTCAAGATGCTGTGCTACTCTAATCGTTACTTCACTAATTATTCACTGAGAGTGAACATGATTGCTTCAGAAATGGAACGGGAGTGACATTTCTTTAATGTTAAGATGGTGCTAAACATGTATTAACTGGAACTTTTAGACATTTTCTTACTTGGCAAGATAAATTATATCCCATTCTCAAATATATTATATTATATTATATATTATATTATATTATATTATATTATATTAATTATATTTATTGTATTATATTATTATTTAAACAAGAGCCAGAATGCCTGAGTATCGTGAGATTTCACTACTGAACTGACAGTACTACTTTTCAGTAGGAATTTCCTATGCTTCAGTTTGTGTCCATTTCCCATTGTCTTATTGCTACACATTGCTGAGAAGAGTCTGGCCTCATTCCTTTGCCTTCCATTCCTTAGATATTTATAGACACAGATCAGATCCTGTCTGAGTTTTCTTTGTTATGAGGATGCTGTAGGAAACAGAGTCAAATGCTGTGCTGAAATCAAGGCCAACTACATGCACTGCTCTCCCCGCACCCACCCAGCCATTATAGAAGGCCACCAGGTTGGTAGAGCACGACCCACCTCTGGTGAATCCATGCTGACTACTCCTGATACCTCTCTTCTCTTCCAAGTGCCTGGACATGGCATCCAGAACAAACTGTTCCACCACCTTTCCAGGCACAGAAGTGAGGCTCACTGGTCTGTAGTTCCCTGGATAGTCCTTCGTGTTCTGTTTGAAGATCAGAGTAACACTGGTTATCCTCCAGTCTTCAGGCACTTCTTCGATTCGATAGTTGTTGTTTTTTGTGAGTATGACAACTGATTGACAAGATTACTGCTCAGTATTTTTCATTCTCATACAGAGTAATATTTCTAATGAAAATATAGGCATATTCTTGGTCCAAAACAGGATGAATATTATTTTGTGCCATTAATTTTAAGTACTGAGATATATAACACCTTTTAAAAAGTGGAATGCAAATCTCATACTTGAATTATTCACGACAAATATAGAAGAAACAATAAGATTCCTATTAACTACTGGTCTGACACACAATAGATGCTGCATGTTCTTCACAAGGAATCTTGGATGGAGATATACTGACCTAATTCTATTGATCAGAGACTGGAAAGGACTTATACTTTTCAGTGTGATGTAGATATCCCAGTCACTTAAGACAAATGGCTGAGAGATTTGTGGTGATGGTATAATTTTTATTTAGTATTGACTATATTTTACAGTAAAGGCTCTTTTATTCCTAAAGTGTACCTTAAATTTTTAACATTGGCAGTCAGTAGGGATCTCCCCCATCTCTCAAAATGTTTAGTAAATTATTGATAGGGATCTAGTTATAATGTATTCTAACTCTGGAGTAAATCCCACTGAGCTCCCTGGACCCGTGAGCTGATACAACACAATTTGACAATTTTGTCAATTTGACAATTTTGATGACCACAACTGCAAAGTTACAACTCCCCTGTCACAGTCCACCATTTCAAAGGATGAACTTCTCAAGCAAATTTCAACATTTAATCTAAAAGTTATTATTTGGTGTCAGGCAAGGCTGTCTAAACAATCTCAAACACAGGATGATCTGTTGTTCCTCCCTGACTGGAACGCTGATGGTTTTCTGACTGCCAGTCCAATTGTGTCGTTGCAATCTTCTTACAGGATCTCTAACTTTCAAAGAATGTCTTTGCCTGAAAACTTACACAAAGGATAACAAAGTATTTTCCCTTAGTAGCAAAAGTTGCCATTTATGTCACTGAGTTTATAAACATACTTTGTGTTACCCAGTTTTGTCACAGCCAGAACTTAAGATTTAGAACTGGTCCATTGTATACATCAAAGGATGTTCTATTATGGTAGGATACGTTTTTTACAAGTCTCTGACACACCAGCAACAGTGAGAAAAAAAGAAACTTTCTAAAACTTTAGGTAACTGGAGCACTGTCTTAAGCTTTACAAAGGCAAAAGTCTCAGAGAAACAGAGCCACAAAAACATCCATAAAATCAGAAACATGTTCATAATATGCATCTGCTTCTGGCACTGTTGAGATTCTTCAGAGTTCATCTACGTTACATCATGAGTTCCAAGGTGAGGCTGCCACTCACTACTCACCAAGTTTACTTGGTGGCCTGCCTGCTCTTTTGAATGTGGAGTTAGTTTAGGGTATTCCAATGATAAGAATTCATCCAATCTCATTCAGAAACAGGAGTAGAAACAATGAAAAGTTCCTCAGCATAAATAAACCCAATTCCTAACAAAACACAGTACATAGTTTTCATGACTGGAATTTAGCTTAGAAAAATTTATTTCTGTGTGGCCAAACCACCCATCAGACCTGTATAAATGTAAGCAAAGGAAGACATGCAATTAGTTACTCTCAATGTTATGTTATTCTCCTTCTTATTAAATTAAAAGTTCAAGCCCAGTCACTTCCTAGGGCATTTACTGACTCATGGCTATCCAGTACTAGTGACTGTTAATCTTTACACAGCATGTAGAAATCCCTAATGAGCACCAATTAAGCAGCTCATAAATTACGGAAGCATAAAGACCACCATCTAATAATTAGCACAGTGAAAATGCTACAGATATTTGTGAAGGATGGCTCAGCCTCCTAGACCCAAGGTCTTGTACAGTAGCCATGTGGTGCATCCAATGAGACAAGACCATTCTTTATACAGTTCCTTTTATAAGGTCCCCAATTAAAAAAGATAACTCCGCTATGCCAGCTAGTGTTGTATAGGGTGTCCAAGTATGTTTAAATCCCACTCAGTTTGCTAAATAAAGCATATTTGATAGTTTCCATTCAAAACTAAAATGAAAAGGTTCTCTGATGCTTAGGAAAGGTGAGGAAATGCACATATCCAACATGCAATTATAAAACAAGATACAAATTCCTAATAGTCATGCAGGGGTTGCTCAGCCTTTGAAAGGCTGCCTATTTGCATTTCAGCAGGTATTTGCATTTAATCAGGTATTTGCATTTCAAAAGCTACAGGCTTGAAAACCTGATTCATACCCATGGAGACTGATGCATTCAAAAGAGACAAAGGTGTAACTGATCAGCTTTCACTTTGGTCATGGCTTCAGTTGAGAAGTTTACGAACCTTATGTGGTTATTTGAAGTATTTTGGGAGATGCAAAGATATGTAAGTAATAGGAGCAATGCGTTTCCCACAAGGCATACACTTATCACTCAGCCTTACAAAGTGTTATACCCTCATCAGGGATAAGAAAATATTCTCAAAATATTTCCAAATAAAAGAACATGGGAAGATAGAACCTTCCCACAGATCAAGCCCTCTCAGCTGAACTGTGAAAGTTAACTTTATACCACTAGAACTGTAGAGGACATTCCTTGTTATTTATACAAGCAGCTGGGAACATAAACACTCTATGACTTGGAGGCCACAATCTTAGTAAGCACAGAGGCAGTTCAATAAAGAAACAAAATGAAGTGCCTTCAGAGCAAATAGGATCTTTGGAGGGAGTAAATAGGTATCATTCTGATTTCATATCAAAATACATGGTGAGATTATTGTACCATTACCTACCTCCCTTTTCATGAAAAGATTGACATTTGTGTGAAAATATTTTCCAATACTACAATAGAAGGTAACTAGCAATTTAATATCCTCTTCAGTCCTAAGAAAAGGAAAGGTAGATGAGTTATTGAGTAATAAAGTGCAAAGGAATGTTGAGTTGGATGATTACATTAATTTGTCCAAGGAAAGGAATGATAATAGAACCATTAAGGAAGATATGGGAAACTGGACAGAGAGGAGGTTATTATGTTATATAACACAATAATTTTGAATAAAAGCACATACCTTTTCTAGTGTCCTTTTTTTACTTAACATTATGGTCCTCCAGTAGTTGCGGGAAAGCCACGCAGTTAGTGTATGATGTGGCATCTGATCATCACAACCACCTATGTGAATGAAATGCAGTTTGTTTCAGGAATGTTACTTAACCTTTCAGAACTTTGGGTGATCCAGACCCACTATCTTACAGTAAGCCATCCAAGGAAATGTTTGTTGCCATCAGACTTGTTAGGTAAAAACCTTCTTCAGATGAGCAATTTGCAACTAGTTTGTTGTTCCAGAACAAAGAATTCATATGGAAACTCCACTAGAATAGACTAAGGTGGTTATTTCCTTTAGTTTCCTCTACTTCAGGGACAAACCTCAGAACAAGCAAACAAGAAGGGTCTTTCAGTAGGCCAGATACTCCACAAATAAGGATCCTTGGGCACCTTTAAGGTTTTTACACTTCATGCCTGAAATATGTGTTCAGGGAAGATCATTTCCAGCCACGATAAGATAATGTTGATGGATAATGATGGTTGTCGCCAGGATATGGAATATTCGTAATACCAGGACAGAGAAGATTGAGATAGGAAACCAGAATCAGCTTATATCAGGAAAACAATCTTTACAAAATAGAACAAACTCATAAGAAACTGAATTTTGCAGTTCTGATAAGTCTCTCACGTAAAAATGCAAAGCATCACGCAGTCCTCTGGAGAATGTAGTTCTTATTCTCTTCTGAGACAGGTATACCCATAACTATGGATGATCTATGCAGCTAGAGCATTAACACTTAAACTCCCAATACACTACATGATGTTATGATGTGGAATATCAATAATAAAATTAAAATCATAAAACCATGACACTGGGCTTTCCTTCCGTGCATCCCAAAGATTTGTTCTGGCCAGTTGAGGGTGGCTGAGCTGAGATACGGAGGCAGAAATGTCAGCACAGCACCAGCAGGGGCCTTGTGAGGCATCAGCACCCATGCTGGGCCACGATGTGGGGGTTCCATGAGGTGGATGGGGCCCCACGGCGCTCCGTTACACAATGGGGCTCAGCTATGAATCTATGAAATGCCCCTCCCCACCGTCCCCTGGCCACACTTCTCAGCGAGGCTCTGAAGTGACAGGGTTGCTCTTGCCAGTGCTCTGCCTGCAGGAGCTGCTCTGCCTGCAGGAGAAGGCCAGAGGAGCCTGTGGGACACTGCTTGCAAAGAGGCAAGGCACAGGAGCAAGGGACTGAGCACTGCTTCACCAACTGCTGTGCAGCATGTTGGCTGACGAGTACAAATACCTGCGCTACCTACCCATGGAACCCAAGGACCTTTCCTTACTGAAGGAACTCACCACCTCAGGTAAGGCTTGGGAGGCCCTCAGGGCAGCTCTGTGCTAGCAAAGACAGACAGGAGATAAGGTGTGCCAAGCTTGGGGACAGGGAGATGTGGTCGGAGTGTTGCACAAGGCCCAGGTGCTAATGACCATTGCTCTGTGAGTCTACCGAACAGTGAGGGGAGTGATGTGGTCGGTCTGTGTTTGTTTTGCAGCTGAGATGCTCGATCACCTGCTGGACTTCAAGGAGATTGCTAAGATCATCTACTTCCGTGTGCCGATTGTTGAGCAGTGCATCCATGAGACCCTGCTCTTCTTTGCTGAGGCCCTGCGAGGAGAGAAGGAATTGGACTTCTTGGAGGGACTTGGCATTCTTTCACTTAGGAGAAATAAGGCCACCATGAACTTCTTTGATGACTGCGTGCTGCAGTTGGATGCGACGGGCAACATGCTGCCCGCTCTTCTTGGGGTGAGCATGCACTTCTGTGGGGCTCCCTGCAGCACTCTCAGAAGAGGCTTGCCACCTTTGGGAGCAACAGCCACGTGTGTGTGGCCTCTGCTCACGTTTATCTGTCCTGGTACAGGACCCCGAGATGCTGAATATGATTGCCTTTAGAGGAAAAAACGTTTTTACTCGATGCAGTAAGGAAGGTTGCATCGTACTGCCAAGGTGAGCACAACCACTCCTGCAGCAGGCAGCCGGCCGGCCAACGGAGCAGCTGCTCAGCTCATGCCTTGGGGCAGCTTCTTGCCAAGGCCTCTCCCCTGGCATGGTTGTTAGGCAAGAGCAGCCCTTTCCTGGGAGAGATCCCATTCAGCCCAACGCTGCTTCAATCTACGTGTGCTTGGAGGCCATCAGCACCTGGAACCATTTTTCCTCCTGCTGAGCACACACAAAGCACGCTTCCTGCTGGCCAGGGAAACATAACCACCAGCAGCCTCAGTTTCCTGAGGCTTAGTCAGGGACCCCTGGGAGGGCACAAGTTGCTGTAGACTACATGGCCCCTCAGCTCCATCAGAGTCCTCCAAGGGCTCAGCAGTGGCTCCCAGGGAGTCCTGCCAGCAGTTCTCTGTGTCAGGCACTGAGGGAGCACGGTGCCCCTCTTCATGGCTGATGTCTTCTTGTTGCCAGGATTGAACTTGGGGCCGCAAAGACTTTTCAAGAGTCCAATTCCATCAAGCCCAACAGACAGACAGAGCTGTGGGGTGGGGGTACCTGGACTGCCATGGGAAGACCCCAAGCATGCCAACCCTGTGAGCTGTGAGGCAGCTTCCAGCAGCAGGGGCTGTATCCATCACCACCAGCAGGTGCCAGCAACTGCACCCAGGCACACTCAAGCAGACCCTCCCACTGCTGCATGCTGCCGCCTTTGCAGCAGGAGAGATGTCAACAACACAGACAAATATGGGACCTGATGCACTCTGTGCACAAAGTTTTCCAAATAGTACATTTTTCCAAAAAGCTGAATTCCATGACCACCCAGGACCCCTTGCAAGAACCTCATATTACCACAGTACGTGCATCGTTAGATTTTAATGTCTACAGCATTTCTTTGAGTAGCTGAGCACTTACTGGAAATTTTAATATTCACACATGCTGCATATGTATAATGTGAGTTTTAGCTCCTGGTTATAGAGGTGGGGTGGTGAGAAGCCCTATACATGCAGTGCCATAATGGCCCATGCTTCTGCTTTGCACGGTCTTCATGGAGATTCCTCTGGAGCCTTTTTCACCCTCATGTCATCACTTAAGAGCTTAAATGACAGATCTCCTTTTCTATTAGAACAGTAGATATTAGGAAGAAATTTACTGTGATGGTGGTGAGACACTGAACAGGTTGCCTAGGGTGGTTTTGGATGTCCCTTTCCTGGAGGCATTCAAGACCAGGCTAGATGGGGCTGTGAGCAACCTGGTCTAGAGGGAAGTGTCCCTGCCTATAGCAGGTGTTGGGCTAGATGACCTTAAAGATCCCTTCCAACCCAAACCATTCTGTGATTTTATCATTCTATGACAATGCATGAATTGTCTTGTTTTCCTTCTGTTCCCTCTTAGTAGCAGATGTCATTGACAGAAGTTGAGGTTCTACCAGGTGATTATAACAGCTGTAGACAGATATCATGGTTTTATGATTTTTGGTATTGGTATTCCACATCATAACATCATATAGTGCACTGGGAGTTAAGGAGTTAATGCTCCAGCTCCACGGATCACCGATCCAACAGCTCTGGGTACATCTGTCTCAGAGAAGAAGAACTATGGACCCCAGAGGACTTTGCAAGTCCCAACAAAGAAACCCACTAGTCCTAGCCAGTGAGTTAACACTGTGCTTCTATGATTTCCTTTCAGGGGCTAACAGCAGCAGCAAGGAAGGAAAAATAAGTAGAAACATCCTGAAATGAAAATGTTGGTTATAACTTGGACTTGCTGGTAGTCACTTCCTAGCAAGTGCTTGGAGAGTTTGAAGATTACAGTGAGATGATTAAAAGAGTTGGTAGGAGCTCAGCAGTGAAATTAAAAGACTAAAGCTAGGTCAGATGGGAAGATGAAGACAGATACACTGACTATTTGATTCATCTTCCAATTACTTGGGAACTAATATGTTCCCTGCTAAAAAGACAGAATGTTCTCTCTCAAATCTTCAAGAGAGCTGACTTTTACTTCTTTTTCTCCTCCTCACATTGGAAACAACATTCTGCTCACCAGTTTATATGCAGCAAAACAAAACAAGTGAACAAAATCAACACCAAGAAAACTAATCTGAAATAAATCGATTAGTTTAGCTGGCCAAAGTATGTACTCATGATTCACCTCTGCCTCAAAAAGCATGAATATTGTTAACTAGTATATGTCATTAAGCTTCACATCAGTGTCCTGGCCCTACTTAAACTAAACTATGGTGCTTCCATGCTGGCCTTCATTTGGCTCAATTGTCAAGGACCCCATGTAAATACCCACTCCAAAGAAAAGTATTTTATTTGACCACACACCCTACTCTTTAATTGCTTTTCCTCTCCAATTTGTTTTCTTGTGCACTCATCCTCATCCAGGGTACATCCCTTTGCTGCCTGCTGACTTCAATCTGCATTTGGCTGTCTCAGGTGGATGGTCCCCAGCATGTGCCCAAGTGATAGCTTTTTGCTTCAGCTCTGTTTCCAGAGCCAGTTCACCTACATTTAATTCATCTTGCTGCTACACGTTAACTCATGCGTGCCCTTGTCTGTGTCCACATACATTTCTTGCTTGGTGGATTTACTTGTTTACTGCCTTTTTCAGTCCTTGCAGTCAACTTCAGCAAGCAATTA
The DNA here is from genome assembly GCF_038088225.1 of Cyrtonyx montezumae. Taxonomy (NCBI): domain Eukaryota; kingdom Metazoa; phylum Chordata; class Aves; order Galliformes; family Odontophoridae; genus Cyrtonyx; species Cyrtonyx montezumae. Next base: position 2,567,245 of record NW_027072039.1, read on the forward strand.
CTTATTCTTGAAGAGGTATTTCATATCCTTAACACCTTTGTATGTTATTTTCTATCTAACATATGTGTTTAGAAAGAATGAAGATAGAATGAAGACAGACTAGAGTCTGACACATTAGTTTTGTATAATCAAAAATACCTCCACTTCAGGGGGGAGGGAGAGGGTGGACCCACAAGGACCTTCCAGTCCAACCCCCAGCTCCACACAGCACCATGCAAACCCAAACCCTCTGAGTGAGAGCAGTGCCCAAACACTCATTGTGATAACAGCACACAGCAATAATAACCACCCTTGCTGTGGAGACCCTTGAATGGGCAGCTTACTGCTTCTCCTTCCAGACTACAAATCCCTCACAGCTCACTCCACACTGCATCACAGCCCTCACGGACGCCTTTTATAGGCATGGGGGGGCGTGGCTACAGAGCCGTTGCCCTGGCAACGCCCACTTTGCGCCAGCCGCTCTCGCGAGAGCTGCCCGGCCGAGAGCTGCGGCCTGTCGGCTGTGTGTGGTGTTCACTGTATGAGGGAGCCGACCCCAACCCCGCTCTACTTCGCTATTGCTGCAGTTCTGGTTGGGAGAGCTCCGAAGCAGCGAACCTCGATGATCAATGTCACTTCTCACCTCTTGTGCTACTTATAGCCTAGCAGCCAAGGGTCAAGGTTAAGAGAAAAGGGCAGGCAGTGCGAGCTCTATCTCTGCTGGCTCAGCAGGCCACCCACAGGCTGCGAGCCCCAGCACAGGCACAGTGCCTTGCTGGCTTCAGAAAAGCCCTAAAAAGAGCTTTTTGGTAGCCCTTCTTTTTTGCTTTAGATCCCTTCCCCAGTGCAGTCTTACCTGCCTTGAAACTGGTCTCCACAGCAATACGATGATTAAGTAATACTTCAAGAATTACAGAAGAGGAGGTGGCACAAAAAGTTGTGATCTTTTTTTTTGGTCAGAATTAAATTTTGAATTAACCCAAAAGGAGTCCTCAAGCACTTTATTCCATTATTTCAATTTATTTTGAAGACACTGAATTTGATTCAAAGCCATTTAATTCAATACCAGACTGGTATGAATTACCATTTAGAATGAAAAGATTTCTGAGGAATGGAGGAGATGATGTTGGACATGCTTTGTTTCTGTGTACGGGTGTTATTTTTTTCCTTATTGTTTCTCCTCAAGACTTCTACTAAGAATTTGTGTCATTTTTAGTATTCTTCTTGTCAGTTGTTCTATTTTCTTCATAGAATTATGGGTGTCTGCATTCTCTGCCCATAGGAGAAGGGATTAAGGGACTTCTGTTTTGCCCTGTGTCAGTGAAAAAACAATTGGAGCACAGAGATTGTAGAACAGTATGTACATACATATGTTAAATAAGAACTGCAGTGCTATCTGTTTGCTTGGTCAAATCTGTTTAACCAGGAATCAGCACCAGAATAGACATGCACAGGAGAAATATCTCGCTTAGTGGTGATGGGAAAATAAGGGGGAGCAGTGCATGCCCATGCATTCATGTGATATCCTTCAAATACAAAAGGTGTGCTGCTGCGCTCTGCCTGCTCACTTCAGCACTGCACTTTGTCTCCCTGGTGATGTCTTCCCAAAGCCACTCTGAGCACCAAGATCTTCCCCAGCGTCCAGCCTAACATCCACTGCAGTCTCCTAACTGTCTGTGGATCAGGCATTTAAGGTCTGCTCATCCCATCTCCTGGAAATCCTCCTGCCCTTTAGCCCTGCTGGCTGGGAAGGTCCTGCTCCACACTGCAGCACAAGGTGGGAGCAGAATTTAAATGTTTGTCGTTATTTCATTATTTAATACTCAAGAAAACTGTTTTTTGGACCGCGGGGAAGAACAGGGGTTATGATAAGCTCACAGCTATGCCACTGCATAGTAGGAGATGTGAACTGTTCACCCAGATGCCAGTGGGCATCCCAGACTTGCATTTTCTGTCGGTGCATTGCAGATAAGTGCTACGCTGGCTCTGAGATGAAAGGAAATGCAAGAGCATAAAAAGGGCTCTAGAGTCTACCACATACTGTCCTGAAAAGACTTCCAGAGCTGGGTAAATATTCTTTTTCTCAGCTGGCAACACTATACTGTTTTCTTGTAGTAAAAACAGTAGTAGTTGTAGTACCAGCAGCTGTAATAATAATAAAATGAAATAAAAACATTAAATAAAGCCATAATAATAATATAATACATTTCAGTTAGGAAAAAGAGTAAATGGATCTTTGATAAAAAGATGAGAAATCTCTCTGAGGAAAAGTGTCATCTTTGAAACTATATGCAACTAGCAAGCTTCTTTAAGAGGAACAAAAAGAAGTGTTTTATAGGAGGAAGCAGACGAGGGAGAGATCATACATGAGATTCCAGAGGTTTCATCCTAAGGGCAGCACATTCAGTGGGATGGCATCTGGTCCACTCAGGGAGGAAACTCAGTGGTAAGTGCAAAACTCTTGATTTTGCCTCTCAAAGAAAGCAAAGCCAGAAGAAACACTTTGATCTTTCCCTGTCAGTTTCAGTAATCTTGTTAGTGTCTGAGTGCAGCCCCCCTGGCCACTCTATCTAGGAGACTTTATATGTCCCCATGCATACACATTTTCTTATTTTCTCTGTTATTTGCAGTGCATATGCTCATAGGGATTTTTGGATGACATTCCACCCTCTCTTTCTACAAGCATCTCATTGCAGCTATTTCTCCATAATTTGAGGAGTCAGTAGCACTTTGTCCTCTCATTAGTTCACAAATTCCATTAGCAGAGTCCCTTCTCATAAGCTTTCATGTTTTTCTGGTTTTGTTCTTAATGACTTACTATCCCTAAACTAAATCAATTAACATTACATTCACTTTGGAAAGTGATAGAATATTTGAAATCTGTACGCACTACAGTGCTAGTCTCCCACTGTTTCTATTTTATACTAAACTCAGAGATAGTGAGGCTGCACAAAGGAGGAAACAATGAAATCAAGAAATATATTTATCTTGTTACCTATAGTTACCTACCTCATCAGTATTACTGGTATTTATCTTGAAAGAAAGGAGCCATATCCAACTCTTAGAACACCATCTGTGACCAACTGGTAATTTTAACCCCCAAGACTTAGTGAAAGGACCTAAATGCAGATGCACCAGAATATAACTATATAGATGTAAAACACTGAAAATCTGCAGATACTTCATTAAAAACTGAATCAAACTGTTTAAAAAGCTCTTGCTTATGCTAACACATTTTAAGCTTTTCTCTGTGCCTCCTTCCATCCGTTGTCCTTCCCAACACAGCATGCTACAACAGCTAAGTGCAAATACAAGAGGAAATGAATTTGTTTATAAACCTCAGCCTAGATATCAGGAGAGCTTTACAAAAGAACATTTTTGCTGAAGACTCCATGCGCTTTTTGTTGAAAGTTATTTCCTCCTGTTGTGGTTTAATCCAGCAGTGCTCACTCACTCCTCCCCTTCCCAGTGGGCTAGGGGAGAGAATAAAAATTGAAAAAAAATGTAGAACCCATGGGTTGTGATAAAACTATTACTAAGAGAGAAAGAAAATAGTTACAATTATGAATATATGTAAGAGTGTACAATAAGTGATGCACAAGCAATTGCTCACCAACCCCCCACCAATGCCCAGCTCACTCCTGAGCAGCAGAAGAGAGTGAGATGAACTCCCAACCCTCCCTTTTTAACTCCTTCCACATGATATCATATGGTATGAAACATCCCTTTGGCTAGTTTAAGTCAATTGTCCTGATTCTGTCCCCTCCCAGCTCCTTGAGTCCTTCACCAAGAATGACCTTGGCTCTGTACAATAGACCTTGCTCATCCGGAACTAGAAACATTGGTGTTACCAGCATTGTTTTTCTCCTTGAAGCAAAAACATAGCATCACAGCAGACATACTGTTGAAAACAATTCCATCCCAGCTGAAATTAAGACATCTTCATTAGTTCCCAGTTCCCAAGTCCAATAAACACTCCACAAACACTTACCTACATTTTCTGTAATTCAAGACCTTGTCCTGATTACCAGTTGTCATGATAAATGTGTTTCTTTATATTGTTCTAGCCTCAGTTGATTCTGGATTTTGTTTACTCATTAGCTGTACTTTCAGTTTCCTTCTAAATTTCAGACTTCTTCAATTTAAGAAATAATCTAATGCTTCTGACAACTGATTTTTTTGCCAAATTTCATGTTTCATTGAAGATCGCTACTGAATTTTTCATTTAAACTTTATTGACACCAATTCAAATAATAAGATTCTCTTTTATTGGCCTTACAAAATGTAACATCAGCTCTTGAAGAGGAAATCAATCACAAATCACAGCGCATTTTCAATCTTCATCTCTCATGTCTTGAATGTAAAGAACCATTCTGCAGATAACTTTGCTAAAGCAGCTCTCTCTGTTTAACCTATACCTAATAAATACAGTGAATTTTACTGTGATCTGGAAAGAAGATGAAAATAATATCTGACATAAATTATGCAAGAGCTCAGCAGGTCTTGAGGGCTGAGGCTGAACAGTCATGATCAGTGATAAAATTAAAATGGAAACACCAGGATTTCAGCATAAACAGTCTCAGGTTCCTGGAGTAGCTGCAGAAAGGCAATGGCTTCCAGAAGGCACAAAGTGGGTGAGGCCACTTTCACTGAAGTGACTGGGATCTGTTATGGAGAAGGTCTGAGAGAGTCTTCAGCAAATCTATGATTCCCAGAAGGAGCAACTAGAAGACACGCCAGAGAATGAAGGAATGGAATCCCATTAAAAGAAGAGGGTAGGTTCAACGTGGGGAAAGTTATGAGCTGCAGAAAAGCATTTTAGCTGTGGTTAGAAGAGTTAAGTGTACTGCGTGCTTCCATTCAAGAGGACTTTGCCAAACCTGTCCACACTTTTTTTTGTGTTCTACTGATGGAATGCTGAAATATTTCTTCCCCTATTCTGCAGAAACAGATTGACAAGAAATTGTTAAAAATATAAAACTTGCATTTTCTGACCAACAACCACAAGAAAAACACATCTGCTCAGGTCCTGTCTTCTCCCTTTTCTTTTGTGTGCAGTTGTTCTTGTAGATCACCATTCAGCTGGGCATGAGAAGTAAACATCAGTGCTAAGCAGATGTTTCTCAGTAAATGCACTCCTTGTTTTTATATCTGGAAATAAATGTACAAGGGAAAAGTATTACAAAATCTGTTCTCAAAAAACAGAGGTTAAATGACAGATAGAAAAGCAGTAATTCTCTGTGTCTTGAAAAATGTTACAGACTTAGTACCATTTTTATGTTAACCCAAAGAAGCCTGTTCAGTAGAAACAGAAATAAACTGCATCTCCCAAGATGGAAACCCATTGCCTATATCTAAATGGGAAGAACATAAAAATCTAACAGTAACAGCATTATCTAATCTAACAGTGGCAGTTCCCCCAGCCTTGTAGGATCTGCAGCCTAACAGAAATGGACTGACTGCTGTTGGCAATCAGTGTGCTGGAAGTGCTGGATACAAACATATGAAGACACCAGAATGCTCATGCCTTGCTTGTAGTAGCAGGAGATACACAGTCTGCCCTAGAGCCTTTCACATTAATATCTCCGTATTTTGTCAGAATTTTTTATATAATCTGAGGGAGGGAAAGTAGGTCAAACTGTGCTGGGGAGGAAATACCTGTAAGCGATACCAAGCAAAAAGGCCTGACCCAGCTCCATCTAGGATTGTCAGATTCATTTTCTCTACTCCCTGGAAGCAAACTGCAGTCCAACAGGTTGGGGTGCTCCCTGGGAAAACTGCTGACATATTACCAGTTTTCATGCTGGTGATATCCTTCTTTTTATATATAAATAATATAGAAGAGTAATACAAGATGAAACACCAAATGAATGTGTCTTGTTCCTTTCCTCTGGTGTTGTCCTAGCTCTGGTTAGTGAGATGTTACCATGCTCTTTGTTAAGCAGTAAATTACTCCTTGTTTTCTGTGTCACATGTAATCTCGCATGTAATACAAGTTCTCTTAGTGAGCACTTGTTTTTACATGTCCATGCCTGCAAAATAGAAACAGGTGCTGTGCTTTCAGCTGTGGATGTTCTTTGTGGAGCAAACATGAAGAAGGTAGTCAGAAAATCAGTCTCAGCTTGTAAAGTCTTACCAAAATGCAACCTACAGCAGAAAATAAATGAACTGTGCATTCAGATGGTTATAAACACATGCTAAAATAATATGCAGAATTGTGGTTGTATTTACTAGAGATAGGCATTGATTTCTGCATGCAAGCTAAATACCTCCATCAGCAAGAAGGTAAACAGGTTGCTTCCCTCAGTTACTCCAAGAGAAATGACTGTAATGATCAACTCTGAATACATAAAGGTTTCCCCCACTGCAGACAATTCAGTTCCCAGTTTCTTGGAGGCATCTGTAGGAATTCATGGGTATTTATTTCCAGAAAAAAATGTTTGAACACCTAAACCTGTCTATTCAGTATATTGTATCTACTATTAAATTTTAAGGCTAATAAACATCAGTAAATAAATCTAGTCTAATAAATGCTGCAAGAGGAAATTTTGAATTATGTTTTATTTATCACGTGCACAGCATTTCTGAATGGTTCTGTATCCTCTAGGAAGATACTGATTGAGAAACAGAAGGGGATTATAGAATTTACTCTCCAGTAACACTTAGTCTCACCAAGCTGCAGCTTAACCTTAACAAGAACATCACATCAGCTTTCTGGCCTATTCAGTCACTATAACCACCTCACTCAGCTCTGGCAGAGAGCTTCAGATTGGCAGCTTTTCTGAGAGCAGGTTGCCAGGCAGCTCAGATACCGAAAGGCATGGAAAGTTTGAGACAACTCATACACACTCGGACTTCAGTCCAAATAATTCACATCTCTATCAGGCTGAGTCATTTTGTAATTGCTAACTGTGCTAGAATCAATTAGATTAACAGCGAGACTACCAGCGGTCCGTGCTCCAGCTAGGATGAAGTCAGGATGCACACACAGAGCACACCAATGCACCACATACATATATAAGCATGGCCAGTCAAACAGATTAACAGACACACTCAGCGCTCATACAGACATGCGGATCCTCCCTATGGATGATGAGGGCAAAGGTCCATTGGTGTGAAAGACACCTATGTACAGCATGGACCCCTGCAGTAGCTGGGCTCAGACCCTCAGCCACTGGGCTGATGTGCCACCTGGGCATGTGGAAATGGGCCTGTGATGGCATGGGGGCAGCCAACCCTAGGTGGTATTGGGCTCACATATTTCATCCCTGTTCTCTCTTTGAGCGACTCAGAGGTTGTATGTATGAGCTTTTATTCTTTTATCAGGCTCACTGAAAGCCTGAGCATTAAATAATCTGAAGCCTCATTAAAAAAGGGAAAGCAGGTTCTGTTTTCCTGTTATGATTGTCAAACTCTATATAATTGAAGAAGAAATTTAAAATAAAAATGACAAGCATAGTTGTTTGGCAGATTTGTTCTGCTGCTCGAAATTTTAAAGTCTTTGATGCAGGAAGGATTTTGCATTGTAATTCTCCCCAAACTGGGGGAAAAAAATGAAAAGGACAATCAAAGGAAAATGTTGCAGCTGTAACAGCAAGTTGCATCTATTGTTTTCAGTTGTGGGAAACTGAATACAACACAGAAAAGAATAGAAATGAAAAAAAAAAAAAAGAAAAGAAAAACGCCTTGGAGATATGCTTTAGAAATATACTACTTTTGAAATGACAGTGTTCAAAACATACTCAAGAACAAAGCACTAAGAAATATGAAATGTCGAGGTAAAAATGTTGCATATTGCAATATACTAAGAGCTGTTATTCAAGATGTTATATAAAATTGAAATTGTTAAAATTACAGTAATTTACATGTATTGAAAATATTTCCCCAGAAACTTTCTAAACTAACTTTAAACCCTTGTCCTTCACTGTAAGTAATCTCTCCTTCTCTATTGCTGTCTCTCTGTGTGTCTGTTTTTCTAACGTAAGAATGAGAGCAACATATTGAGGAATGAAGAAATTTGAGTAATATGATGGAAAACACCAAGCCTTCTGACATTTATGAAAGAAGTATGGAAAATGGTAAAAATACTTTCCAGTTACTTCAATGGGCTTTTGATAGATTCACAGATAAAATTGCTGCACTGGATTTAGAACAAATTGTAGGACAGACATAAACCGTTACTTTCAACTGATTTCTGGAAAGAGAAAAGCAGAAAAAATTGAAACCAACGCAGGTTTAAGATGAGAAGAAAGATCAGATAACCACTGGTGAATTAATATCCTCTCTTTCTTGTATTCATGCAGTGCAAAGCCTCTCTTGATGAACAGTGTTGGGATACAAAAATATTTACTATAGAGCTTTGTAAGAAGCATAAAAATTACTGGGTGTTTGTTGTGATTTATATGGGAATTAATATTTCACACTGTTCCTGACTGCAGCACAAAAAGACCTTTATTAAAAACAAAAAATACGTTGTTCACAACATGCACTGCCTCATGTCTCCCCTCCCAAAACTGCTAGGGGTTACTTGGTTTGAATCAGATGAAAACATTTCAGTGAATTTGATATGTATCAAATTGTGCTTGGGAGACAGTGTAGTCTCCTTTGTCATTAGCATCACTATTGTATCATAACTTTCATAATCCTAGACTTAAGCTCTAGGTCTATGCCAGTGTTTTTCAGTATTCTCTGAATATGCAACAAAGGTCTGAAAACCCCACATTGCAGAGGTGCATTGTAAATATCTCAGCCTAGATATTCAAGGCTAGAACACAAAGAAATGGGAATGAGATTTCAAAGTCATCACAGAAAAAGAGTCGTAGTATCATGGAATCTCAGAGATTCACAGCAGAGAAAAAAAGAATAAAGGGGAGGAGATAATGCAGTTTCTATTGAGCTAAAGACAGGTATCACAACTCTGAAGACTCAGGGTGGGAAAAAAATATTACTGCAAGTAGTACATCTGAAGTTTTTGAAGCACATAGATCAACAGATAAATCCTCTAATATATGAATTAGCAGAATTTTGAAGTTATAATATACATAGATTTGTTACTGTTGTATGCATTATTCAGAGTTACGGGTTTCAAACAAGTTCCAAAAATAACTAAATACTAGGAACATGTTGAGTTTTGTTTGTTTGGTTTTTTTTTGCTTTTTTTTTTTTCTTTTGTGAGCACTAAAACCAGTTGTCTTTTTTTATTTTATTTTATTTTATGCTGGGTTTGGCAGCACAGCTCACCATATACTTCCACCAGAGCTTGTTGCACTCTCATGAGCAGGACCAAACAACAGTACACCAGCAAGGTTGGGAGTTACTGGTCTGAAACTCGAAATTAGCTTTTTTATCTTATTTTATGTAATTCACAACACATCACACTTGGCTGTGTGTTGTTTGTTTGTTTTTCCTTATGACAGTAGAATGCACTGATGTGTGGCATGCAATGGGTATCTGAAAGTCAGTCCTCAGTTTTGATTCCCCCAAAAAAATTCCCAGCCCAAGAAGTGGCAGACACAATGATTATCTCACTCAGCACTAGGTTGGCTCTGGGTGGGTGGGATGTCAGTCATGAAGCACAACGGTGACTCAGTGTATTTATGTTCTGGCCACGGAAGGAGTCACTGCATTGGTACAACAGCAGGAAACAGATGAGGGAGCTTTTCCTAATCTGGATTTTACAGCTTGGAGTAAAAATGAGCTCAGAAAGCCTAAATACTTTTTGTAAGACTCGCGCAAAAGGCTGCATCTGATTCACATCATCAAGGGAGCTGTTTCTCTGAAAAATGGCCTGACTGCAGCCAACACTGCCTCATTGCTCTCTGCTCCACATGGATAGACAGTTGCAATCCAAAGTGCTCAATGTGTGTTGTCATCTGTCTCCTCTAAGGCCGTATCATGATGGTGATGAACAAATGGTTCGAGCTGAAATAAATATCCCCCACATCAACAGACCTATTTTGAAAGGCCTAGGTACCATACCCAAATAGGTTCCTGATTAAATAGTAATTCCTACACTTAGCTACAGATACCATGGGTCCTCCAGCTCTCATAATTACTGTGACATATTTTGAAAGAAAAGCTTAAATATATGCTTAAAGGCTTAAATATATGCTCTCCGTGCAGATATTATCAGAGAAGATTCTATGATCCATGTTATGTCGGTGTCGGAAACAGTGATCAGATCATCAAACTCATTTCTGAGCTCAGCTTCAGTAACAAAAAACATGCCTGTGAGGTCCTTTAAAGCATAGACTCAGAAGTTTTTCTCAATGCAAGACACAGTTCATCAGTTGTGGGTCGCTTATGTTTGTGTATATCCTCAAACGAATATAAATGAAAAATTTTTTAAGTAAAAAATATCTTCATTTTCCACCTCGAGTGGCATCTCTGCAAGGAAGGTGACCGAAAATGATGATCATGAATTAGGCATAGCTTCATGTATCCAACATGGTAACTGATATCCACACATTTCAGCTGCGTTCTTGAACACACATTTGTTTCTTGGGAGAGTCATTCATGTCTCAGCTGTACTTAATGTAGATGCATTTTCTAAGGCAGAGTTAGGGAGGGAGGAAGGAAAGGAGAGATGTGATGGTGTCTGTCTCACAGGCATTTAAAAAGTGCACAGCGAACTTAGAAGGGAGACAAATGCTGCAGCCTACTTTCCCACCAAACCCATATTGTCCTTTCTCATATTGCAGGTATGAACAGCAACTACCAAGGATAATTTCAGAGAAAAAGTGTATTTACAAGAAAAATTGTCACTGCTTACTAGAAATTTGTAAATGTAATGTCATCAATGAACTCTGAAAAAAAAACCACGCAGAGTATCATTTATAGCTGCAGCAGTGAGAGCTTCTGGCTACTCAAGGTGCAGCAACATCAGGATGCAACAGCAGCCACCCTAGTACTAAAGGCATTGTTGGAAAATAAGGAATTAGTATGACCTGGGAGACAGAATATCTTGTATATACTAAGCCATATCAGAGATATACGAGAGGAAGTGCTTACATGAATTGATAACAAATTTAAACAGAGGCTGATGTTTCTACACTGAGTCTAAGACTGCTGCCGCTGAACAAAATTCTGCTCTACCTGCCTATCAGCTATGTCATGCTTTTCTTCCCTGAGGCAACTGTCACTGTAATGCAGTGATGTTTCTGCAAGAGAGCAGAGGGAATGAAGGCCATATTCATGTCGATCTATGGTCCACTGAGGAACAAGGGTACTTAGGGATCCAATGTCCCTTCCCTATGCTCCATGTCATCAAATCTCAGATGGTACCTTTCATAATACATATGCATTACAGTACATTTATAATGTCACTATATCAAAGGCATAATATTCATGTCATGTTTGCTATTGAACTGTGAGGATTACAAGAAACAGAAGAAAAATGGCAGGTTCAGTGCAAAATACAAGCTTTGTTGGCTAATTTAACTGGCTTTTCTTTCAGGTTTTTAAATTTAATCAACTTCTTAGCAATATTGTACCCTGAAACTCATTAAGAGGAGGCCTGAAAATAAGTGGCTGAATAAAAAATTGGATGGGTGGATGGATGGGTGGGTGGATAGGTGAACAGACAGCTTGTCTTCTCCATCTCTGACTTACTATTTTTTCATCACTCTAAATGAAACAGGAATCCTAGAAGAACACAGTATATTATCTAAGGAGACTTCTGTTGAAGTGCAAAAAGAAGGAAGAAAAAAAAGAATAGATTTTACAATAAAAGGATTTTTTTATGCTATTAACTAGGACAATCCCACTGATTTCATTGTATTTTTACATTAGCTGAAAATCTGACTTTAAAACTGGTGAGAGATTAAACAAAACAAAACAAAACAAAAAAAAAATAGAGAAGAAAGAAAGTAAAAAGAAAAGAAGAAAAATGCATATGACTATGTATTTTTGTACACAGAGGCACACTGTGAAGAACTGATGTTGCCAGAAAACTGTTGCCAGAGTTGCCAAGTGAGCTTACAGTAGCCAACTATCTGAGGACATAAAACTGAGGTAATTTTTGTGTTTCTGTAGGGAGCAGTCACAGTGTTACCCTGGAAACTAATATTCACTTTAATCTGTATTCTGGGTTTGATTTAAAACAGTTACAAACCTCAAACAAGCTAATATATAATCTAACCTGTTCCAGATTTTCTGTCCCCCATGTTCAAGTTTTGAAGTGTATTTAACAAATGCATGTGGATAAGGACTTGAAATGTCCACACAGGACTTTTCAGTTAGTCAAAGTAATGTGTGTTTTAATGTTCACTGTCAGGAAAAGAAGAGGAAGTTGAATAAGTATCAAGACAGAAAGATAAGTGACTTTTAGAGAAGCTCAGTAGGCTTGTGAAGGAAGTAATTGTGACATATTCACACCATATGCTATAAAGAAGCAAAATGATAACCTCACAACTTGGTGTCTCCTACATGTTACTTGATTTAGACAAAGTGCCAGTAAGGAGCACACATTCACGAAAGAACATCTTTAAGGCCAGCTAAGAAGGTGTCCTGAGCTGTGGGACAGCTTAGTCTGTCCCTTACAGAACCATTTGTCTGCTGCAGGTACACTTGTCATGGTCAGGGTCGTAGCAGAAAACAATGTTTTAGTGGTCTCAATGACATTTGAGCTCTACTTGTCATCAGTAGTTAAAGTGCGCCCAGCTACAGAGCACAATAATGTTAACACTCACCTTCAAGCTATAAACCATCTCTAAATCATTTGTAAAATACAACTTTAAAAATCCTCAAATTCTTGGACTGCCTTCAGTGTTCTGACTGCCATGTAAGTGATATTGAAAAAAAAAAATGCTCCAGAGTACAACTGAGGGAAAGAATATAAATACGTCATAGTGCTACTGCCAACAAAAGGTATGAATCCTTTCCAACAGATTTGATCGTCCAACTCTGAAATAGCAAAGCTTAACAACACTGTCATCATTTTTTTCTCTGAATGTAGAAATCATGAGGAATCAGCAGGTCTGTGTTTTTTTTTTTTCCTGTAGAACGTATTTGAAGTTGCAAATGTTCATTAGATTTAAATCAATATTGTTTAGCATTTTCATCAATATCTCAAATTGTTCTGTTAAAGTAAGTCATTTTTTTCTGCAGTATTCATTAGTATTAGCTGCTAGGCTGCCCAAAGTTTACTCCAGTTGGTGCTTTTTCCTTAGTCAGTTTAATTTTTTATAATTCCACCTTTGGTGTTTTATTGTAGTTTAATTGTCTATTGTACTTTCCTATTGATAAATCTTTCCTCCCATATATCTAACAGACTTATAATGAGAAGGAAAATAGTCACATACTTACAGTAACAGAGTAGGAGAACATTTCTTACCCTACTTCTTAATAAATGGCTCTGTAAAGCAGTACAGCCAGTAGTGTTTAGGGGTGCAATACAAGTCATAACAGAAGCTGCATTTCAACAACTCTTGTTTTACTGTAAACACTTGATGCTGTGCAGCCCCTACAGCACGACAGTGTCATTACAGCTTGTAAAGTCAGCGTGAGAATTTGAAATCCTGCATTATAAATTAAGATTTGATACATAATTACGTGAATACTACTCAGGTTTTCCACAAGATCTTCTTCCCCCTTCAGTGGGCATGTCTGGGAGCCAAATAAAGCTCCAGAAAAGGCACAGTGCAGGAAATTTTAGAAAGCATTCACTTTCTTCTTCACTTTTTATTCAGTAATAGTAAAATCAGATATAAAATGTTTTTTTGAAAGAAAGACTGATAAAAATTTATCTCTGCACTCACCCTCAAGAAATCATAACAACAAATATCACACACAGACACTATTACCAGAAGTGGAGAGCTGAAGGCAGTTGTTGTTTGGCACACTTTCCTGAGCAGGCCTAGAGTGGGAAGTGGAATCCAAGAAGAGAGACTTACAGATATTTCTGACAAGTCTGAGTGTACAGAGTGAGTGTAGATGGAAATTAGGTTTTAAGAACAGTGTTTGTGTGTTTGTGTACTTCTAAGCAACAAAAAACTAAGTTTTATAATGGCAAGTACATTGTATAACTTGTAGAGCAATTAGCACAATCCTAATCCTAGGGGAGTTCAAGTCAGATGTCCACAAAGGCCCTGTACAAATAAACAGCTATATAGGTATACATATATTCAGCATTCAAAGCTGTTCTGTTTTAATGAAAAAGAGGGAATGTAAAATAAGACATTATGCAGAAGCATATTTTGTCTTGGATTTTTTTTTTATAGGCACAACAAGAGAGATGTATTATTTCATTCATATTTTTCAGCAGTCAAAGCTGTATGTTTCCTAGTTTCACGTTTTTGTCAAATTTTCTCTATGCATGCAATTCAGGTTTGTTCTTTTGTCGTTTGTTTGTTTGCTTTTTACAAATATGAGCCATGCTCTGTCCAAATCATTTATTCTTCTAAATTGTATGCACTAGAGTTTAAAAATCATTCTCATAGTTTGAAGCCTACAGAGGAAAACCTTTCATTTCACTTAGGTTCTAAAGCCCTGAAAAGTAGTATCTAATGAGTAGAAATAAATACAGGAATATATTGTGCTGGTTACCACCACAGTTCATTCAGACTTGAGTTGGATGTTTTCATTATTATAAGCAGGGTAGGGTGCTGGGACACCCTGCTCCACCATGGGCTGCTGGGAGCTTCTGCTCAGCACCTGAAGCACTCCTGCACTGAGCTCAGTGCCTGTGGGGCAGCTTCTTTCCCACTGATCACCTCTTTCTCCCAGCTGCTGTGCAGCCCTTTTATGCCCTTTCTTGTCTTGGTTATCACAGTGGTGCCACCAGCACCACAAGTAGGCTAGAACTAGCCATGTCCAGCATGGGGCAGCTGCTGCTCTCTTCTCACACAGGCCACCCCTGCAGCCCTCCTGCTATGAAAAACTGTCCACAGACAGCCACTATGCCACTTGTGCTTTCTCTCCTTTTTGCTCTGTGAATACAATAAGCCACTGGTAGTACTGGCAGGAGATTGTTTGTGGTCATTTAAATATCTTTTTATGTTATGCATGGTTGAACAGATGCTAGCTTAAAAAGGAAGAAAAAAGGCGAAAAAAAGTCCTCCTATTGTCAGTAAACTGAATGGTACATTCTCTCCTAAAGTTTGTTTTCATGTTTTCTACACTGATAGCTCCACAATAACAGTTCTGTTAGTTTACAGGTTATGGATCTGAAGCAGGCAAGGTCTGGAAGGTCTTCTGGAAGTTTACATGCCAAGGATTCCATCTTTTACCCATATGAGAAGAATATAACAATTTTCCAGGAGATTTTAGGAGTAAAGTATCACACTGTCAGTCTCTATTTTTTTTGTGAAGAAGCTTCTGCTGGTGTTTTTCTTGTCACTTGTGGGAGGCCACCACAGCATCTCGCACAAGTTCTGTATTTACCTTGGCTTTGGGAAAATGGTGTATTCATGTCTCCATTATGCTCACCATTCAGTGAGCACTTCTCAGCAGCAGAAATTGGCACTGCAAGTGAAATAAGTCACCCTGACTTCTGCTGCCCTCATCCCCTTCCACTGCTCCCACATTGCCTCTGACACAAATTGTTTCTTCAGTGGAACGGATGCCGTGAATTGAATTAGGGAATTCATCTGCCTGAAATGTTGAGGTATTTTTAAACCACAAGATAGTTTAATTTCTAGCAGTTTCCTCTCAAGTTTTTATGAGCATGTATTGAAAAAGAAGGGTAACTCTGGTTTATTTCATTGGAGAATTAACTGCTCATAAGAGTTTCTACGGGTAAGAATAGAATAATACATTATACAAAATGAGGACAACATACTGAGGTCTGCACATTCCTCTGCACTCTTTCTAACTGAACTGCATGTTTGTGAGTCCCCTTTGCAAAGACTTCTTTAATCTGTGCTTTCTTTCTGTATGCCTATTTAAAGAAACCCTGCATTTGTAACTCCTGGAAGTAATGGGTGTAATTCTGTATCACAGTTTGCCAAACAGGATGGCATGTCACACATTCCACTTTTTATGCACCTCACAAGTAGTTCTGCTTGAGAAACCACAGAAAAAATGTCCCTTTCTCAGCAGCTATGTGTACCAGGCTCAATAAATGGCAAGAGTGTCACAAATGACAAAAGTACTTTATTGCTCTTTCTTATTCTCATTAGTCTTGCAAAGTTGCACACAACTGAAGTAGAATACAAAAACTCCAGTGTTTTCCCCTACATCAAGATAGTTTTTCTCCTCCTTTCCTATCAGTGATACCTCCTCAGTGCAGGTAAAGAAAAGCTATCCTTGGCTGTCATTAAGATCGTCATTTGTCTTCCAAGACTTCTTCCAGTAGCAACAGGAGGCAGACACATCTTGTGTGGGTCTTAGGAAGGCGTTTCTGGGGGCTACAGAAACAAAAATGACCAATTGTTCTTATCTTGGAAGAGTGCCCTTTATGTGATGCCAGAGGATAACTACTTTGCAGTTTCTTATGTTGTTGTTTTTGCTGTGTTACTGCTGCTATTGCCAACTTTATTATTATTAATTAACTGGCAGAACTGCGGTTCAGTAAGAATTCTTCCTAACGATGAACCAAAGCAAGATACAGGGGTTGGAATATGCACAGACAGGAAAAATAGCTGTAAGTATGCAAATGTTACTATTCCTCTTTATCAGCTCAAATTTCCCTGAAACTAAGGAAAATGAAGAAGAGTGGACTCTCTTCCCCAACGTATTTTCTGCAGCTGATAGATTCTTGCTTTATGCTCTGTAGCAGATATATATAAATGCAACAGTTATACATCAGCTGGAGAAAGCACCTTCAACAACAGTTATTTTACACACATGGTTGTTGTGGTTTAATCTGTCTGGTGGCTGAGCACCACACAGTTCTTTGCTCACTTCCCCCCTTCCCAAGGGGGTGGGGGAGAGGATTGGGAAAAAAAAAAAAGTATAAGTTGTGTTTGAGATAAATAAGATAGGATAAATAAGAGAGCAGGAGGGAGGGAGGGAGGGAGGGAAGAAAATTTCAGAGATTGTTCTGCTTTATTTTGTCAACTTCCTGGCAGCTTTAATCATTGTGTATCTCACATTAATCAGACAAGATGTACTATGAAGGAATTCATCCTGGAAGTAAAAAATGAACAAAAACCATTCTAAAGGGTAGCTAAGAATTAACTCTGCATGAGAATTTGATTGAAAATGGAGCATAATCAGAAGATTTTGATGTTCTTGGCTGTTCACAGCCAGAAAGACTGTTCATATAATCCTGAAATAGCTGGAACTCAGAATGAATACTCAATTTTGCCCCAATATCATGCACTTTAGAAAGTCCTGCAGACAGCTTTTGCTCGTGACTTTTTTGTTTGCAAAAACTTAAAGCGTGGCAAGATTCAAGAGAAGACGTTCAGAGTAGTAAAACTCCAAAAGAAAATAAGAGCTCTAATCCCAATAGCTCAAGAAAACAATTGCTTTGTATCTTGACAGAAACAAAGGACTGTGGTTTTGCTAGTATTTTCTTCCTATCTACAGTACTGTAAGATGAATGTATAAACCTGTAGATATCATGTGAAATCATAGTAGTTTATGACATAACACATTTATATAACCCTTTTAATCCTGATGGATTGCAAGGTATTTCACCTCCAGACTTGATTCTAGCAACTTATTATATCAAGGAATGAAGCCTAGCAGACTGAAAATCTCTATCTGTAACGTAGCACAGCAGCCTCTCTGCCTAGCAACACAAGTCAGACAAATACCACTCTGTCTCTGGCACCTCTACATAAAACATGAAGGCCAGGTCAAGGTTTTGTTAGCAATATTCAGAGCCCTCTGATATATTACCCACAGCTACTTAGGCAGTCACCTCTCCCTCCACAACCACGACCTCCCAAAAGAGCATCAATTTTCTGCTTCCATAAAAGCTTCAATCAGAAGAAGGATGCAGTACTGAAGAAGGGGAAGAAGAAAACAAGATTTTAGAATTTTTTGCTGTATGTTTTAAAAGCAGTTATTTACCACAGAGGACTCTGATCTGAGTGTATACATCCAATTTGCCTTTCTATAGGCCTAGAAAATATGCCTGGGGAGGCTGAGAGGAGTTGAGCCATCACCTCTCCATGCTGGAGATGATCATCCTATTTCCTGAGGTAGGACACTGCATCTTCACGGGAGAGAAACAAAGGCAGGAGATAAGGACAGGTACTTTATGAGAATTCATGGACTGGAAACTCAGTCATGGAGTGATGAAAGTCTGTATTTTATTGCACCTGGATTAACACTCTATAATGTCTCATGAGATGATCAGATCCAATGAAAGTCAAGGATCTGCTTGAATTTGCATTACCTTTTTATTCTGTAGGGGGATTTTTGTTTGTTTGTTTGTTTGTTTGTTTTTGTAATGGGTCTAGGCCAATTCCCAGCACTCAGAATCATTGCTGCTAATCAAATAAATAAGAATTTCAAACACAGTTTGAAAGATTTCGATATTCGCAGGAGGACATCTAATAAAAATAAAAATAAAAATAAAAATGTTTTCTCAATGGAAAAACTTTTTTTACAAATGGTTTTGTTGTTTGATCTAGAGAACATAAAGAGAGCAGACTATGTTTTGTCCCTTTCTACCTAAGTAAAGAGCAGATAGGTTCCCTGCCCTTGTGCCCAGGAGCAGCTGAATTGCTATAGAAATGACTCAGAGAAATAAGAAGCTGAATAATTTAGCAAATTATTATTAAACAGGTTGTTATGTTTTGTGGCAGGCGGCCAAAATAGCAAGGATTCAACAGATTGTATCCTACTATAACCTTTAAAAGATATCAGGGTAATTATCACTGCAGTAGCAAGTATTGCTAATGTGAGCCACAGTTATGCTGTGCTTGGAGCATTGCAGATACATCACATGATTACATATTTGATTTTTTAGTAATTTTTCTATTCTGTCAGGTGCTTTTTATCCTGTATTTTTAAATAGTTTAACTGCTATCAGGCATAAACTGGCAAAATAAACTTTTTTGTTATGTGTGAAAGATTCAGTGTGGTTATTTGTGTTGTGGTATATTGCTGGAGGATAAACCACCCAATTCACATAACAGTGTACCTCTTTCTCAGAGCAGTTAGCTCACAGTAATTACTGTGTTCAACACTGCAGTTGCCTTTTTGTGTTTTCCTCCCTCTGAAGTCAATTGTTCAACAGCAAAAAGAAACAAAATTCAACAAGGAAATAAATTGCTGTTAGTATTGTTTCTATTAGTACTGCTGCTATCACCACTTCTACTATGATTACTGTACAGATGTGCCCAATGTAAGCCACACACGGTAGGACCGAGACCAGCTTAAGAGACCTATCCTTGCATGCAGTGCAGCTGCTTTGAAGAAATGCACCTCTTTGGAATAAGTGAAATGAAGATTAAAAGAAATAACCATGAAATGACTTTTCCAGACTGATTGGCTTCCCTGAAACAATTTCTGGTGCCGTGGACACGATCTTCAGGAATTCATGGCTTGTCAGTTTAGCCATTGCACAAACTGTACTTACCTGCTTTTGTGATTGTAATGAATCTGCTCTTATTTGTCTGTTGGAAAGAGAACACCTGGGGCAGCAGGATCTTTCTGGTTTAGACACTGATCTAAATTCATCTGAAATGAAAAATGTGCTCCCAAAGGCTTCAACAAATAAAGAACCGAACTCTTAAAACCTGTTTTAGAATTACTGTCAGACCTCTAAAATGATATTTATTCTATTCATATGCTTACAATATGAAACAGATTTTTTCTCAATGTGGTTTTCTTTTTGTTATTGTTTTTTATTTCATTATTTTTCCCTCTGCTTTTGCAGTGCTGCGAATAAAATTCTGCTTTGATTGGCAGAAATTATAATTCTTTTGTGCACACAAGAAAATAAGTCATCTGAAAGTAGGGGAAACAGTAAAATCCAGAGGGGATTCCCTATCTCAGTCCATGTATAACTCAGTAACTCATTAACCATGTCTGCCTTTTGCCAGTGCTGTGTTTGCAGCTGAACATGTTGTGTTTGTATTATACGCACAGACATAATAACACTTAAGGTCACTCCCCAGGCAAATAATCTTTGCAAATTTCTCTACTGTTGACAAAATTATGATAGAATTCATTCTATTATGAGGTAGAGCACAGCATTTGTTGTCTGCATTATGCCTAATGGCAAGGAGTTTCTTAAATACACTGTCTAATAGGGATCTTTTGTGCTATGAGGCAAAGAAAAATTTAAGTTTTCCTAATTCCCGTTTTACCAAATTCAGTGCAGAATTCTGTAGCAGTGCTTGTTCATTGTTTTAGCATTTCTTTTCACAAACAGCAGCAACACAGCAGCCCTAATGCTCCTGTCCAAGATGGGAAGGTTCTGTGTTACGCTCAGAAGCGTGAAATCTTTGAGGAGCTAATGTTTTCAGTAGGATTTTGTAGGATTTTGTTCCCTATGCACAAATGCCAAACTCCTGGGTGGTGAGGGGAGGAGCCTGGGTGCCAAAAGCAACAAATGAAGAAAAAGCTCAAAGCTAAAACAATTAAAAGTCATGTCACAATAAAAATCTGCTTGACAATGGGATGATGCAGTGAGCTGGTGGTGGGAAGTCGATGATGCAATGTGATGGAAGACATTAAAATAAATGCTTTTGTCCACATAATTGTTTTCAGGTCATAACTATACAAATTAATGTCAAGGACCTTAGTTTTCTACTTATCAGATATTATGTTTGTTTTCCCTTCTAAATGAAAGAGTTTGCATTCTTAGATAAAAAGCATTTCCTGAAGTCATTTATAAATGAAATTAATTGGCCACCTTTCTGATCGCTTCTGTAAGTATGACTTTTTCTTTTCTCCACCAAGATAAAATTCCCCGAGACCTTTCCTCAGACACCAACAGCTACTTCTAGTTTTGCCCACAGAAATAGAACTAAACAATTTATTCAGGGTGGGAAACAACAACAACAACAACAACAACAAACATCTGGAAGTGCTCTGAAGAGGAATAAAAAGACTAGTAGCAACATTAGAAAGAAGGTTTTAAAGGAAAAAAACTCTTTTTTTGTTCTTAGTCACAGACTGTTATGCCTCCTTGTAAAAAACACTGTTCTCAGTCACCAGTTTTTGCAACAGTTTTGTAATGGCATGCAGTTACATTAATGAACTTGAGACATCTCTTGTGTTAGAAAAATTCCAGGCATTCTCTTTCAGCATCTTCCACTTTCTGGAGCAAAGTTGTGTAAAAATTCTCTTCCTCACTCTGCCCCAAGTTTGGGAGCTCCTGCAGAGAATCGTATTTCTGCCTCTTGCTAAAAACTTTTGGCTGTCTTTGCATAACAGCATGATCATGCTTGACAGCTTATGTACTAAGAAGGAGGAAAACAGAGGAAAAAGCTTACACTCTCCTAAATATTGGAAATCATCTCCACCTGGCTGCCTTAGGAGATCTAAAGCAGGGTGAATCATGCAGTTGCTATGGCAGCCTTGCATGTCATCCTTTCCTTTTCAAGAGAAATGTTACAACAGAAATTCCACTCCTGGCAATGTCTGTCAGCTATGCTGATGACACATCACATAAGTTTTGCTGGCTTTTCCT
The DNA here is from genome assembly GCF_038088225.1 of Cyrtonyx montezumae. Taxonomy (NCBI): domain Eukaryota; kingdom Metazoa; phylum Chordata; class Aves; order Galliformes; family Odontophoridae; genus Cyrtonyx; species Cyrtonyx montezumae. The sequence continues at coordinate 2,588,762 of NW_027072039.1, forward strand.
CTGTTTCCCTCTGTTCCCTCACACCAACATACATCTAGAGCTGTGTGAGGACTCTGTTGTGTCTCTAAGATAGAAAAATCTTTAAAGGCAGTAATGTGGAATTCCCATGTGAAAAGCCACCTTCCCAGGAGCTAAGTGGGGTCACAGAAGACAATGCTTGGCAAGGACCAGAAGATCTTGAAAAATAACCTTCTGGAATGCAGTCCATCCTTCACAAATATTGTGTGTGTTTGTGGAGAAGCATCTTTCCTTCTTGTTTGTACAGTAGCCCCATCAAACCCCATCCTGAGTGTCCTGTCTGCAGCAGAATCTAAAAGCTTTTGTTAATAACACTACTGCAGATAAGTGAGATAGAAATGAGTGGCTGCTATGTGAGGACTGAACAGTGCCAAAAGAGATGCCCATCAGGCAACTCAATACAAAGAGTAGTGATTTCTGTTAAATTTTCATCTTCGTAGAGATTAAATTTCAGTATCAGTCTGTAAACTTTAAAGAGAATATAAAACAACGCAGAGAATAAAAGACAGGTGGAGGAAAAGACAAAATTTTGTAGTGTTCCACTGCTGGAGTAACTTTATGAGAGATCACCTGTGTTCTTTGACAGAATATAAGTTGCTCAGCAGAAAAAGGAATTTCTTAAATTTTAAAGCTTTTTCAATAGGATCAGGTCAGGAGCTAATGCAGCCTTTAGATGTTATAGAACTGAATTTCCCTTGCATGTTGCTTTACATAGTATTGAAGAAGATTAAACTAGTGTGTGATTTACATTATACTGACTTTTCTATGCAGGAAGATGAAAGAATTCCCACAAAAACCTATTTCAGCATCCAAATTAAAAATTAAAAAAAAAAAAAGAAGAAAACAACAAAGTCTGAAAACTCTCCAGGTTTGGCTTGCAGCTGGTACTAACAGCAGACAGGCATTGCAAGCCATCTGAATTAAACTCTGTGATATGTTTACATGTGTAGGTGAGCCCATTCTGAAGAACGACAGGTGGTTTCTAGGAAAAGGATTCTAGTTTTCCTTCGTAACATATAAAAAAATGATGGAAATAATGAAATTATTTAATCTCCAGTTGTATGGATATAATATTTGGTTGATACAGAACTGAAAACTCCATTTCCCCCCTCCATGAAGAATAATTCTTGTTTGATTCGTTTGCACTGTCATTGGAGTAAATATTGATCTTTCTTCACTTGAGATCTGTGAGTAGTATGAGCAATGTCTATGTACAACCATACATATATATAAGCATACTGTGTATAAATGGTATGAGAGACTATATAAAGAGGATAAGATTTTGCTCATACATTTGTGTGACTGAAGTCAAAAGAAAAGGGACCCAATCATCTTAGCAATTTTTAAATATGCATTTCCAAGGATATACAATCATATATTTAATTTATGATATATAATATTTATATTTAAGCCCATATTTAAGACTAAAACTGCTGATGACTTCAGTGCAAAGCCTTACAGCTTTTTACAGAAAATTGTGATTTTAAGATCTCAGCATGCATAATGCATAGAGTGTTCTCTTGAACCTCATGTTATAAGAGCCACAGATATAGGATCATTTAAAGGATCTTTATTCAAGTTCTTAAATAAGGGAGATAAAAACCTGTGTCCCCTCAAGAGCAGTCAACAATGGAATATCTAAACCTTAAAGGCTGTGAGTCCAGATAGCAGCTGATAGTGTCAGTCTGCAGTTGTAGGAAAACCTCGATCTGGCAGATAATGTAAGAAATAAGAGAGGCTGCAACAGAATGTGTACGGAGGAAGTGACATTTTTGCTTCTGAAATGAAATTTCAGTTTATTATGACTTATTTCCATTCTCCAGTTATTTCCCAGCTGTCCTGCTTCTGTATTTTGGCTTCTTTTAAAATCCAATGAGCAGTGTTGAAACTGCACTCATTTTACACTGCAGAATGGGAGCAGTGCCCAAGCTATAAAGTCAGACCCCTTTCATACCTTCATAGCCCAAGATGGGACTCCTTGTTTGTCCAGTGCTGAGATGTGGAAAGGAACTTTGAAGCAGTACAAACCTGACTTGATTTGAGGGTACAATACCCATGAAAACACATGTGTACAGTGACAGACACCTACTTGCTGCTGACTGAACATAAGCAGTGTTGTCCAAGACCTGCAGATGCTCCAGCCTTGCTGAAGTCTAATAAAATTCGTGTCACATTTTTTGGAGAGTAAGAGGTGAATTACAAAGAAAAAAGCAGTTTTTTAAGTGAGATTGAGTAAGAGGCAAGGTTATTAGTAAAACGGTATTCCACCAGAGTGTCTGTATGTGGCAAACCCTCTATCACTGGATATTATCTACCATTCTTCAAAAGTGATCGTCTTCTCCATTGTCTCTGCATGGCACTCAAGTGATGTCTACAGTAAAGGCATCTGTTTTCAGTCTGCTAAGGGTAGCTGAGCAGAAACTGCAGTAAGTGTTTTCAGAACTGGAGTTTTGCTACTAACTTAATTTAAATACTTTGTCCATTAGAAACTGATGCTTATCTGTCTACAGTACAGAATTTTGCATGACAGCATGTCCAACACTAGCACCTTTTTCCCACTCTCAGGTTATAGCTGATAAGACAGACTGGTGATGACAGGTAAATCATGCAAAAGTTGTTGAAAGAGCAAGATGATCATACAAGACAGGTGGTGAGAACTGTTAACATCTGAAATTAGGTTCTAAATCTGCATGAAGGTGTAGTTTAGATTACGCAAACAACTTGTGAAAGTTGCATCTTGCATCTGGCAGTTAAAGTGTCTAAGGAACCAGGGTTCAGTTTGTAGCTTAACTTACATTTAACTGACACTTAAATAATGATAGTGACGTGTGAACTAAAGATGGGAAGGAGGAAGAGGAAGAGGAAGATGGAGGAAAAGGAAAAGAAGTGGGGAGAGGGAAGGATGTGAGGAAAGGGAAGGAAAGACAGGCTGAAGCTTTATTTTAATATTCAGCGATATCCAGATTTTGTAAATGTCTTTAGAATGGGTTTAGTAGGAAAAAGTATGTAAGATACAACTGACACCTATCTCCAAAAAAAAGAAAGAAAAATTATATTAATAGCAGGGCTTCATGCCACAAGTGATCTATGTGGGCTGATCTCTCCATCCCCTGCAGCACTCTAAAATGTCAGTAGCTGTGGGAGTGAGCCAGGCCAGACAACTGGATCTGAGCATGATAACTCTCTTCTGACCTGTTCCAATGTCAGATGTATATTTGAGAATTTATAGTATGAAGTGGGATTCATTTCATAACCTTTTAACCATGCAAAATGGGAACAGATATAGTTAGAAGCCACAAACAATGTGTAATGCATTGTATTTTCAGCTTGAGGTGCAAAAATCGTTTGCAGCATGACAACAACAATTTAAAAATGTGTCAAGATCTAGTAGATTGGAGTCACATTTAGATCTGAAATCTTTATCCACTTGCTACAAGGAAAGACATCCTTTATTTTTTAAAGGATTCTTTTCTTATGATCTGGAATAATTATTATATTAGAAGGGGTTACCAGAAGTTTGTAATTATATTCTCAAACTGTTGATTTCCACAGTGCCACTAAAGCACATAATTTATTATTATGTATGTCATTAGTGATAGGACTAGTAGGAGTGGCATCAAGTTGCACCAGCAGTTTCAGGTTGGCTGTGGGGAAATACTCCAAGAGAATGGTCAGGTGCTGGAATGTAGCCAGTGATCACGGAAAGATTCTGCCCACAAGGAATGTAGGGGGTGATCACAGAAGAATTCCACCCTCAAGGGGTTGCCAATAGTAACCAGATAAGGGAGTAGTGCTAATTGTGACCAAATAAGGTAATAATGCCTGTGGTACCTAGATAAGGAGGTAATTATGCAAGCGCCTGAGGGGCGTAAACGAAACTATGGTAAACTATAAAAGTTGTTGTTACGAACAAATAAAGGCCATTTTACCACCCACCACATTGGTGTGCACCGAGGTAAATGGACAGACCGATGAGTCCCTAACGAACACGAACACCTGAATGAAGCCGACGGCGGGTCCGAAAGGCTTCATCTGGTGACCCCGACGTGATAATTAGGGAATAGTGGTCGGGCCACAGGCGGCGTGGCGTTCCTGCTCTCTTCCGTCTCCCTTGGGGAAGGAGATGATGACCCTCGGTTAGAGGGGGCTGCGGCTTACGAGAGTGGAAGCTGGGTAGCGTCGGAGGGGGCTCTAAGCGCGCTAGAGCCCGTGAACCTGCCGAGGACCCAGGCGGCTATTTGGTGGCGATCCCCGGTAGCTGCGTCGTGGACCTGGAAGTCATTCGGTGGCGATCCCCGGTGACTGATTCGTGAGGACGCGACATGGAGGCCGTCATAAAGGTGATTTCGTCCGCGTGTAAGACCTATTGCGGGAAAACTTCTCCTTGTGGGAAAACGTCTCCTTCTAAGAAGGAAATAGGGGCAATGTTGTCCCTTTTACAAAAGGAGGGACTGCTTACATCTCCCTCAGATTTGTATACCCCGGGGTCCTGGGATCTCATCACCGCAACGCTTTCTCAGCGGGCGATGGTGCTTGGGAAGTCAGGAGAGTTGAAAACCTGGGGGTTGGTCTTGGGGGCGCTGAAAACAGCGCGGGATGAACGGATTACATCTGAGCAGGCGAAGTTTTGGCAGGGTTTGGGGGGAGGAAAGGTGTCTCCCACAGATTCCACAATGAGACCGCTTGTGGAGCCTCCAGATGGAGAGAAGAAGGACAAGATGCCCACGTGGCAAGACGCTAAGGTGGCGCGCGGAGAGGCGACCGCGCCCAAGACCGCGGAGCGGATTGCGCCACAGGCTGCTGAAACATCCTGCAATTGTTGCAAGACAGATAACAGCTGCTCTTGCTCAATTTCTGCTCCTCCTTCTGCCCCCGCCGCCCCTCCTCCTTATGTGGGGAGCGGCTTGTATCCTTCTTTGGAGGGGTTGGGAGGGGCGGAGAAGGAGGGTGTGGCTATGTTATCAGCGGGGCGGGATGGTGTGCCCCGAGGGGTTGGACGGAGGGCGGAGTCCGGGTGCTCTGACTCAGCCCCTGGGCCGGCTTTAACTGATTGGGTTGGACAGAGGGCGGAGTCGGGGTGCTCTGGCTCAGCCCCTGGGCCGGCGTTAACTGATTGGGCAAGGATTAGGGAGGAACTTACAACAGAGAGCTCATCCGTAGTGGCAATGCCTGTGGTGATTAAAACAGAGGGACCGGCTTGGACCCCTCTGGAGCCAAAACTGATTACGCGATTGGCTGACACGGTCAGGACCAAGGGTTTACGATCTCCAGTCACTATGGCAGAGGTGGAAGCTCTTATGTCTTCCCCGCTGCTGCCGCATGATGTTACGAATCTTATGAGGGTTCTACTAGCTCCCGCCCAATATGCTTTGTGGATGGATGCGTGGAGTATCCAGCTGCAGACGGTAGTGGCGGCAGCTACCCGGGACCCTCGACATCCCGCTAACGGTCAGGGGCGGGGGGAGCGAACCAACTTAGACCGCTTACGGGGTCTGGCGGACGGAATGACTGGGAACCCAGAGGGCCAGGCCGCACTTTTGAGACCGGGAGAGCTGGTTGCCATCACAGCGTCCGCTCTCCAAGCACTCAGAGAAGTTGCCCGGTTAGCGGAGCCTGCTGACCCTTGGGCAGACATTACACAGGGCCCATCCGAATCCTTTGTGGATTTTGCCAATCGCCTCATAAAAGCGGTTGAAGGGTCGGATCTCCCATCAGACGCACGGGCTCCTGTGATTATTGACTGCTTTAGGCAGAAAACACACTCAGACATTCAACAGCTTAAAAGAGCAGCGCCCTCCACACTAATGACACCTGGAGAGATAATCAAATATGTTTTAGACAGACGGAAGATTACCCCACTCACAGACCAGAGAACAGTCGTGGTCGCGGTCCTTCATGTGCGCAGTCACTCTGATGTGCCAGGATTTTTTACAGAGGGGAATATCGAGGCTGACGCACGGGCCACCCTCCAGGCATACCCACTGAGGGAAGCCAAAGACCTCCATACGGCCTTCCACATCGGGCCTCGTGCTTTGTCCAGAGCATGTAATATATCTATGCAGCAGGCGAGGGAAGTGATCCAGGCCTGTCCTTACTGCAATTCGGCCCCTGCGCTAGAGGCTGGAGTAAACCCCAGGGGCCTGGGACCCTTACAGATATGGCAGACAGACTTTACGCTTGAACCAAGAATGGCACCGCGCTCTTGGTTAGCTGTCACTGTAGATACTGCTTCTTCAGTGGTGGTAGCAACCCAACATTGTCGTGTAACATCAACGGCGGCTCAGCATCACTGGGCCACAGCTATTGCCGCGCTAGGAAAACCTAAGGCAGTAAAAACAGACAATGGGTCATGCTTCACCTCAAAATCCACCCGAGAATGGTTGGCACGGTGGGGAATAGCACATACAACGGGAATTCCTGGGAATTCCCAAGGTCAGGCTATGGTAGAGCGAGCCAATCGACTTTTGAAAGACAAGATCCGTGTGCTCGCGGAAGGAGATGGCTTTATGAAAAGGATCTCAACGAATAGGCAAGGAGAAATATTAGCAAAAGCACTGTATGCATTGAATCATTTTGAGCGAGGTGAGAATGTTAAGACCCCAGTGCAGAAACATTGGAAACCAACTGTTCTCACTGAAGGGCCACCTGTCAAAGTACGTACGGAAGCGGGTAGTTGGGAGAAGGGATGGAACGTCTTAGTATGGGGTCGAGGTTATGTAGCGGTTAAGAATGCGGAGACAGATAAAATTATCTGGATTCCTTCTAGAAAGGTCAAACCGGACATAAGTCGTGGGGATAGTATGACGAGGAAAGATGAGGCGAGTTCTCTTTTTGCAGGCATTTTGGATTGGATACCCAAAGAAGGCGAGCGAAAAGGACCCAGGGAAGAAGATGAGCGGGAAGGACCCGGAGAAGAAGCCCTTGCTGCCAACGAGAATGAACAGTATTACAATGTGACCACAGTGAATCCATACATAAGAAGTTGCAGCTTATGAAGGAACACGTCAACAAAATCGGCGTGGAAGAGGACCCAATTGGAGATTGGCTGTGTGGACTGTTCGGAGACATTGGGGGATGGACTGTGCATTTACTGAAGGGTCTGCTTTTGGGACTTATAGTTATGTTGCTTCTGCTAGTATGTTTGCCTTGCTTCTTGCAAATTCTGTTAGGTTGCATGCAACGGATGATTGATCGTACAATCAATTATCACATAGAGTATAGAAAGATGCAGAATAGCTTGTAAAGGAATGCGTAATAGGGTTGTAGAGACTAGGCTATTTAGCGTATCGGGATGTAACGGGTTAAGGCTTGCCGGAGAGGACAATAGCATGTATAGGCGTAAAGCGGGGATTTCGGGATGTACGCGAGTAGAGTCCTCTCTGATTACAGTAGGGAAATTAATGCATCGGGAGGGGGAAATGTAGCCAGTGATCACGGAAAGATTCTGCCCACAAGGAATGTAGGGGGTGATCACAGAAGAATTCCACCCTCAAGGGGTTGCCAATAGTAACCAGATAAGGGAGTAGTGCTAATTGTGACCAAATAAGGTAATAATGCCTGTGGTACCTAGATAAGGAGGTAATTATGCAAGCGCCTGAGGGGCGTAAACGAAACTATGGTAAACTATAAAAGTTGTTGTTACGAACAAATAAAGGCCATTTTACCACCCACCACATTGGTGTGCACCGAGGTAAATGGACAGACCGATGAGTCCCTAACGAACACGAACACCTGAATGAAGCCGACGGCGGGTCCGAAAGGCTTCACTGGAATGGGCTGCCCAGGAAGGTGGTGGAATCAGTGTCCCTGGAGGGATTCAAGAAACATTTAGATGTTGTTCTGATGATCAAGGTTTAGTGGGAAATATTGGTGATAGGTGGGTGGTTGGACTGCGTGATCTTAGAGGTCTTTTCCAACCTTGGTGATTCTATGATTACATATGGAGGCAATGGATAAATGATGGTCACTTGAAGAATATCTTCTACCAGTGAAAAGAAGTACAAACCAATTTTCAAAATGGATGATAAATAATGTCAATGTTTGTATGCTTATTGACTGTAAAATATGCCCCAAAGAAGTGATTTGTTGCGAGGAATGTGTATGTAGAACTGGTTGGAAAACCATCATTTAGTTAAGCCTTTGATAAAGCCAATTGCAGTCATTGGAAATGCTCTCATTTACTTCCAACATCTTCAAATACCTCCAGGAATTATATTGCCAGTGGTACTTCTTTTATTGATACAGATTACTCTGGATAGCTCAAGAGTGTCAATGTTACATCTTAAGTGGAAGTGCTCTACAATAGGGCAGATGAATCTGTTCACTTTCCTATTAAGCTGTTTTTAACAAAATAAAACAAAACAAACGAACAAAGATGAAAATCTTTGCTTTCTTTTTATTAAGCAAAAGTCCAAAATCCATCAAGCACTGATTTAAAGCCCTCCATGTCTTTCTACACTGAATTATTCTATACATTTACATCCTAAAATTTTATTACAAGAAAATTCACTAGGGAAAAAAAAGGGCAAAATATTACAAAGCAGATGCCAGCATGGTCTGGACGCTTGATTAGAGGCCCTAAATCATCCCTACCAAAGTACACTTTCAGCTAAAATAATTCGTTAAAAATTCAACACCTTCCATAAAAGGTAGATAACACATTTTTTTTTCTCTCTTCCTCCAACCCTGCTGCATGGAAAGGGTTTTTCTGACTGAGAATTTTTTCTCTTCAGTATCTTCCTTCTCCATGCTAAGTGAAAGATTATTTACTACCTAACACTTTTCACCATAACTGAAAACAGAGCTGCCTTTCATGAAGACAGCTGTACTGAAGTCTTTCCTCTTCCTGCCACTCAAATCTCATGCACTGTCTAAACCATCCCTTTTCAGTCCAAAGTTCTGTCTGAGAGGAGTAAAAATTTCAGGAATACAGAATAAAATGTATTTTCTGCATGACACCACTGAGGACTGAGCTATTTGTCCTGAGGATCACTCAGCTCCAGTTTATCCAGTCTTCCTCTGGAAGACTGTTGTACTCATGGATTGTAAGGTTTGTGTTTTGCATGGCCCTAGAGGAAGAAAAGGAAAAAATAACATACGCTGAAACTGATCTTCTAGAATAGCTGGATTTCCTCCATTACTTGCTTTGGAAATCAGAATCCAAGTATAAAAGCCTACCAGAAACTGATCAGTAGCCAGCACAGTTATGCATTGAGTTATGCATTTAGCATGCTGATCCAGGGGAAAAGGCAGGAACAGAATTTTCCTGCAGATCAAGTGTTCATGTTTTACTGTCTCCAGAATTGGCTGGAATAAGTGAAGGTCAGACACAGAGAGGCATGAATCCTTATCGTTACATATTTCTCCAAAGCAAAGAGATGGCAGTCCAAAAACTATAGTGAAAAGTGTTCTCAGTAATACAGAAGAGCAGGCTGTCCTTTCACAGAGAGTGTCTGGAAGTAGTACCCTCATGCTTTGTGCTACCATCATGAGGAGCTGCATGCCTTCCACAAAGTATCCTGGACAGCTCTTTGAAATGTTCCCATTTCTGATCCCTTTGGTATTGACAGAGGAATACAGCTAATGACACAAAAGTCACAACAGCTCTGGGTTCCCTCAAACATGAATGGAGGTTCGTTGTATTCACTAATCATAACTCAATTTGGATGTCGGATGTGAGTTCACATTTGAAGAGAATTTCAGGGTCATACAGTATCTGTATGTCAACTTTACGGGTCAAATACCACATCAGACCTTAGGACAGATTACTTGCAACACAATAATGGTTAGCTTCTCTACAAGCCTGCTGAGAGAAGTATATTCATGTTATTGTAGTGCCTTCCATCATCTATACAGATACCATTTATCCTGCATTTTAAATAGACAGTGTTTGTACACAGAGATACATGCAAAAATACTAATCTAGTTGAATACTGACTCCCTCTTGGCACCCAGTTATATAATCAGTAAGAAATATTTAACTAAGGGTCATATTTTTTTCAGCCTTGATAGCATAGATTGCTTAAATTTGGGTAAATTGAATAAGTTCTGCCTTTCCTAGTTGCAATTTGCCCTGTATTGTATCAGTTGCATGGAATTATTTTTTTACAGGAAAGACTAAATGAAATTCCTTATTGTAGATGAGGATTGTGTAATTCAGGTTGATTGAAGGGGAGCTTTATGTGACGTGAAATGACAATCTAAATGACCTGTTTGTGGTACAACATGGACAAGGCTTCACGGTCAAGAATGAGAAGCAAACAAATTTAAAACATATCTTGAAGAAGCTCTTTATGTTGCCAAAAGCAACCACACATATATTGATCGCCATCATTATTCATGTATTATAATTTTTGTGACAGTGTGAACTGTGATGGGGTTGGACTCGATGACCTCTACAGGTCCCTTCCAGCCCCAACAATTCAGTGTGATTTTGAGTTGCAATTCTAAAACCACGTAAATGCTTTGCTATAATTTGAAGAATAAAGGAACAGGCATTTCTTCATATCATTTTGAGTACAGAAAGGCAGTTTCATTTGTGCCCCCTTAGCTGCTAGCCTGAAGTCTACCATGCCAAACCTCAGATACCACTTCTCTCCATTACTAGTGTAGGTGCAAAACCAACCAGCTCTGCAAGATTCATGTTTATTTACACTGACACTACTTTGCAGTGTTCCAATATGACATTTGCTTTACCTGCTACTTCAGTCACCCCTGGATTATCAAAGCTGTGAGTAACTTTCTCAGTGGAAATGAAATCAGTGCCTTGCTATCTGGTTGTGGAAGTGCTTTACTTTTGTCTTGCTAGACAAACAGAAAGCAAATTTGCTCATATTAACCATAAGACTTAAACCCATAAAACTTGTTTAGGGACTGAATTTAAAGAAGTGAAGCTGTATTTTGTTTGAAGTATTTTTAACATGAGAACGAACTGTGGCCTGCTGACATGAGCAAAACTGCCTGTGAGTACAAAGCTGCCTTGAACAAGGAGCAGACTGTCATCACAGAGGTCACATCTGCAGAATGAAAGACCACTATGCCATTAATTTGATGCAAACTAAACATAAGTGACACAGTTCTTCATTCTCAGCAAGGACTTGCCATTGCGAAGACGTTATTAACATACACAGCTCTTGTTTACAACTGCTGTTAAAATGTCAGCTAGACAAATCTGTCAGGCAACCTCCTTTATCCTTCTCTGCCTTTTGCTGTTGTTGCTGAGCCGTAGATGAGAAATGAAGAGACAGCCATTCGGGGTAAACAGAGACCTTCTGTTAGGTAGAAATTTCCTGCTTTCTTCTGCTTTTCAACTATTATATGGGTATTTGTCATGAATTTGTGTGTCAGCAGCCACAGACTTGCATTTGGCCATCACAATTAGGATCTGAGCAACCCTAATGTTTACCACTCCAAAACCAAGAACCTTTAGACAATGTCATGGTCTTCTGCAGGAATACAGAGCACAAAGGAGAAAGAAGTTTCTGCAAAAGGAGAGAAAACTGATATTTTTATTACATTTATGTGGATAAGGAGACATAAAAGCCTCACAGAGTATATGGATGGTTAAGCTAATAAGAAAGATTATACAGCTCATGGTAAAAGAGGGAAGGAACAGTAGATTTAGGGTTAGGACCTGTTCTTGATGTTGGATTTGTTTCCTCTTTCAATCTGCAAAGAAAATCTGGTGTTCCAGACCTGAACTGGGTGCCAGAAATTTGGAAGTACTGTGTGTAAACAGCATCAGAGAACCTTTACAGAAAGCACCCTTACAGAGCTCTCCTTTGGCTTTGACAGAAAGTAGCAGGTGTATTTCACTAAGGAGAATTTTGATCTATCTGTGCTTCTGAGAAAAGAAAAGAAAAAAGAGTGGAAAAAATCAGTTATCAACACTTTATCATCAAGATAAAGTGTAGACGGCTAACAATCTGTTGAGGCAAAAATAGACCTTCATGTAATGTACACTGTTATTTATCTAATGAAGTATATACTGAGTTAAACAAACACCTGCAGAGTTAGTCAGATCCTCCATCTAGGCACTGACCTTTCATACATTCTCAAGGAAAGCTTAGGCAGCTTGATTCCAAGCAAGATTTTCATTGGGAAATTCAGAAGTTGCACTTAATTCATGTTAAGTTTATAAATACTGTGCATTCCAGACTTCAAAAATACAATATTCTTTTGTATATGCATAAAGAGCTGCTTGTTCCTTTACAAGAAGGAAAGGCTAGATACGGGTCTAATCCTTTCATTGTCAGGAAAGAAGTATTTAAGAGAAACAGAAAAGTCCTTTGAACAATGCTTTACTTAGGAAAATGCTAATAACTATGCCAGCAAATACTCATATTGATAAAAAAAAAATGTACTGTCATTTCTATGTTAACAAATGCGCATGAAGTATTGTTATTAAGCCATGTTATTAAGACTACAGGAAAGCCCACACTACACTGTGACTCTATGACAAGTACTGTTATTTAACCTTCTTAACAGAACAAGTTATGGTGGATTCTGAGACTTCTGCTTCATTCCTTTAATGCTTTGATTACTCTTGTACACAAAGTATAATAAAAAACACTGACTGCAGTGCTCAGTAGATATTTGGCCTTGAAGGCAAACTTTGTGTTAATTTTTTCTGTCTCTTTTAAAACTCCAGGTTGTTGGTTGATATCATAGAGGTGGGAAGTTAAAACACAGACCAAAGGAGAAAAAAGCGTTTGTGGTAGCAGACAGAAGTATTGTCAGAAACGTCCTCCTCTTTCAACTTCTCTGTCAGTTCCATCCCACCAGTTGGTGTCACATCTATAAGAGTGGCTGTTTTGTGGCTTCATTTTTTGCAAGAGAAAAATATTGAACTCAGTATACTTCAGGAATTCTGTGAATGATCCATGTCCTTCAATTTTGAAAATTTCAAGGCTTTTTCATGGCTGTCGTCCAAGCAATGATACAACGAAGTATTTTGCTATAACTTCTTTTTCCTTTTTTTTTTTTTTCTTTTCCTGCAGGCTTCTTATATTTTTGTCTCATATACTTAGGAGACTCATTATACTTATCTGTATGACATCTCATAGACTTGCCTATTTTTCTGCCCAGATGTCAACTCTGCCCTTTCCCTTTTTTTCTCCTTACCCTTCCTTCGCCCTTTTTCATTCCCTTTTCCTTCCTTTTTCCTTTTTCCTTTTTCTTTTTTCCTTTTTCCATTTGCTTTCCACCATCTCTTCCCTTTGCCTTTCTCTTCCCCTTTCTTCTATTGTTTCTTGTTGTCTCTTTTTCTGTTCCACATACATTGTCTGCCCCCTCAAAGGAAATTTATAGCACCTTCATTAATTCTGACGCTTGAAGATGTTCTTCCTTTTCTCTGGAGGGTATCTTTACACCTGGTATGTATCTTTACACAATCCTTCCCCTGCAGGATGCTATTTCTTGGTGACAGAGACTGTCATCATGCTGACAACACCATCTGTGGAGCCAGAGTCTGTCAGTGTTGGCCTGAGAAGCTGCCCTTAAAATGGAAATACCAGTAGGAGTGCACGCTCTGTACCTCTAAATGGGAATGAATCCCTTCTGCTGTGCTCAGGACACTGAGGAGTACTGCTAGAAAAGGGAAAAGATCTGGCAAACCTTCAGTGAAAGGTTCTGGGTAGGCAACAATCCCCCTCTTTCAACTAATCAAGTTTGCAGAGAGATGTTTGCATTTCCCCCAGAATCTTTGTGTGTGTTTGGGGGGGGAGGAGGGGGATGTGGACAGGGAGATTTTTTTGGCTTTAGAAATCTGTGGTTCTAAAAGGAACTGAAGAGAGGGCCTTTTCTTCCTTACAAATTAGATGATGGCTCTTCTGCCCACAGCACAAAACAGATCTCTAACCAAAGCCCTTTCTTATCACTTACGTTGCAAAATAATTGTTTTCCTATATATGCTGCACTCTCCCTCTTTTACTGCTAACAAAATCCCAGTGCTAGGCGCCCTAGGATATTTTCATTAATAACTCATAAAAAGCGCAGTCAGACTCCTGGGAAAAGCAGTGTGTTTTCTAATATAACCAAATTGCTTGCTTTTTGCCTGTCTTACACTTGCAACTGAGGTCCTGTAAACAATACTAATTATTATCAGTAGGTGAGGTATTTGAATGAAGAACTAAAGATTTGCATGGAATTTGTTCATGAATAACTGCCATTAAAAATAAATGGATGTTTGGAGAGTGTATCATTGCAGAGTTGTTATGTTCAAGGAATAAGCCATCATGCAGTAAGTGCTTCATCTCTCTGTATTTTTTTTTAACATATCAATCTAAAAATGTACAAATATACTTCATTTAAAGATTAAATATTCAGTAGTAAAAAGCTTTTTGTCTTCACGGACCTCCATGACCTCCACCTAGAGCTGTAGGGTACTGCTTCAAAAGCCATCATTTAGCCAATAGCTAATTTGAATTATGAATAATACAAAGAAGTAGCCTTTTTTTCAGTTCACAGCCCTTGAAACTATGTGTTGTGTACGCAGAATGTGACAGATTTGGCTGACATTAAAAATATTACACAGGACCAAAGCTGATAACAATTTCTGCAATTTTACAAAAATGCCACTGTGAATGCCACAAAGAAGTTACTGAGGGTGGTTGTTAGCTCACACAGAGGGAAAAAAAAAAAAGTACTGGCCTAACAGTGTCAGGTCTCAATGAACAGTGGCAGGCTAAATCCAGTCTAAACCATTTCAGCTTGCCTGGCCGTGACAGCAGCTATTTCACAAGCAGATAAGCACGACCTCAGTATGGTTAAGCTTCTCTTCAGCTTACAGTGATAACACATAGTTATTTGTGTGGGCTGAACCATCCATGACTGTACAGCAAAATTTGGTGTGGTAGAGTGCAAAGGCAGGACGGTGCCAGAGGTCCCAGCATTGAGTTGCAGATCACAGTGGTCAATCCAGGGTCAGTAGGGCATCCTGGGGTTGTTCAGGTGAGAACAGTTTTGAGGGACAACGAAGGAAACAATTACTGAAACCAGTGGGGAAAGAAAATAAATAAATAAAACAGCATGTAGGGGTACTTTGCTAATAGCTCCTATAAAAAATAACACCTATAAAAATAAAATCAGATAGACCCAAGGCCAGGAAGGACATTGTTATAAAAATCAATGCCTCCTTCCTGCTATGAATGAGGAGGAGGCTGTCTCCTTTAGCATCATAGGCGTGCTCCAGCTAGAAACCCAAGATGCTGGGTAAAACAGCTCATGCTGACACTGTGAACCTTGGAACCTGGGAGTGCATCTGAAGGACAAGCATACTGGCAAGAAGATATGGCAGCTACAAGGAATGTCTTCAGTTCTTCTATCTGAGCTATTCCAGTTCTGCTTTTTAAATGCAGGTTATGAGTATTCTGACTGGCACAAGTGCGCTCTACAGAGAGGTATATTATTTTATATCACAGCACATTTGCACATACAGACATCCCAATCTCATGCACTTTCTCAAGCACTCCATTTTTCTTTTTGGTATCAAGGAGGTTGAGTGTTTCAACAGGGACTGTATATTTGATTTAGTTACTTTCTAATAAGCATACTGAAATAGGATGCATGCAATAAACTAAATCAATACCATAATTATGTAATACATTCAGAAATAGAGTCATTTCATATCTATTGTTTTCTACTCTTGTTTGCACTGAAATTTGACTTGCCATCCATGTACTGCAAAACAAAAAATAAATTGCTTTTAAGTGAAAGTGATTTTCCAAGGCTCTTTAACTTTTAACAGCAATGTTTAAAAAGTGCTTACATTTTAGTGCTCTTGTGATCAAAATAAGTAACCTTCTGAACATTTGAAAAAAAAATAAAAGTGCTACCCGTATGATGGGCCATTAGAGGTTTAACTTCTAGATAATGACATCTCATCTTCATTTATCATTTTCTGACTGCACTGTGACCTATTCAAAGGCATCAAGTAAATGTTATCCTCACTTGTTATAGATCATTCATGGACTTGAGGACTACTAAGAGGACTGTAAAACATGTACACATCATTGCAACAGTTAATTACAGTTCTAAATCCAAGCTCAACAGTTTTTTGTCCCATCAGTTGAGAAAGATTAACTCATTTGTTGTTAAACCAGGAATAACTGAAATCAATGTAAAGTATATAATTAATAAATAAGTATCCTCATCATTGTTCTGGTGATTATGATTAATAGAAAATGGTGCTCTACAGGGAGTAGAAATGGTGTACGCTGTGCAATGCAGTGCACTGGATGTGCAGACTAGAAATATTTGAAAAGGGATGGTTTTCTTCCTATATGTAGATATATTCCTTAAAATGTATGGACAAGTATTTTGCTCCTTATTGCAGCATAGATGAGTGTGGTTCCCTTCATACTACCTAGAAAACAAAATGAATCCAAGAATATGAATGTCTACAATATGAATAATCCCTAAATCTTAGGAGCAAATTGAGCATTTTTTCCTTTTTCCTTTTAATTTCATATTGTTGCCCTTTTTCTTAAAACACTAGGCATTTTTATCTCCCACCCAGCAGTCAATCTCATTTCTTAATTATCTCTTTTTTGGCGTATATCCATTTAGTTGCAACTCTTAACGCTCTACATGCAGATTCCTCACATTGAATGTTTTTTGGGTGGTAGGGCTGTTGACTAAATATATATTTTTTATTTTAAACCTGCAGGTTGCCTTTTTTTATTCCCCACATTTTTCACTGTGAGCTGAATTTAGTTCCTGGTATGTTCTTAGCAAGCACCTCATCATTCTGTGATGTACTGTTTTTACGAATCGAGTTCAAGGTTGCCACGTGATGGGCACCTATTCATTAGACAGAACCTCAAAAAGCTCAGAAGGTTAAGCCCAACAGCAACCCACACAGTGTTCTGAAGCTGAAAAGTTATGAGGGCTGACCCTTTGTTCTGCCCTTCAGATAAATACAAGCACAGGAACAGATGACTGGTGGCTACAACTCATCAACGTTCTGAACTTCCAATGCTTATGTTAACTTCTCATCCAACAACATATGGATAGAAAAATCAAAGTAATCAGCTTCTCTAATTCTGTGTTATTTACCTGTTGAGTCTGGAATTGCTGACACAGAAGAAAATTAAAGTCATAAATCTGGGCATAATGTGGTTATACTTTATGGTAATGTCCATTACTCCAATTAATGTTAGGACTGTTGATTATATTACATACACAAAGACACACACTCAAAAAAAGTTGGAAAACTCAAAGGAAATTTACATCAGTTTAGCTATTTAGCTCTTTCATGATGTATACCTGGTAGTGACTGGATATATTTTAATATGTATGTAGCATAGTATATTTTATAGCAATAGCACAAATTTGTCATAAAATACCAGCTAAGTTATTTTCTGAAAATTGACCCAGTACCACAGCATTATCATATAATCAAACAAGTTAAGAAATACATTTTTTTAGAAGTAGTTTATTGCAAAGCAAAAATAAACTTCTTTATTGAATTCTGGTGTTTTCAAGGATCTCAGCATTTACAGTAAATGCCTTCCATAACAATCCCTGATTTTGCTGTAACAGGAAATAACCACTGAGACTGAGCTATTTGTATAATTTGTTCCTGTGATAAATAGAATGTCACTTTAAGCCCCACAAGCTTTTGTAATCACACAATTTACACAGGAATACAGCTATTTTTGAGATCTACCTTGCATTTGCAGCACTGTGAATTCTAGCTGCAAGGAGACTATGTTATGAATAAAAATTAATGTCTGAACAGCATATTGTGTACAGCATATTGATTGCTGACAAAGGCTTCCACTCATCATTTAGAGTCACATTGATGACCAATATACTGCTTTTTGCACCCTCCCATGTTACTTGCTAAAAGTCTAACTGTCCAAGAAATATCAGCCAAATTAATTCTGAATTGTTAAATATTGAGAATTTCCAAAGCTCCATATTTTGGCAGCCGACCACAGTTCCGATTGTAACTGCCTTGTTTCCCACTGAATTCAGTGAATCTTTGCTAACAGACACCAGTATGCTGTGGAAGAGCAGGTAAGTCATACATCAGCACAGGAGATAAAAGGAAGATTCCCCAAAATCTCAACTCTGACTCACAGTTGTCTGGAGGACAAGTAAATCCTGAAATAAATAGCACTGCACTTTACACCATAATATGGTCTGCATTCAGAGGTAAAATAAAAGAAGAGGTTATAGATGTTTTTTTCCATTTTCCAGTACTCCATCTCAGCTCTTCTCTGCTTTACATCTGCACTAGCATTAATGCATATATGTGATGATCAAGCCAATGAATTGATCTAACTGAAAAATAACCTGGTAAAATTGTGGGGTAGATGTCAGTGTCCGCCTTAAAGCAGAAGGTGAGAATAAATCACTGCTGAGAGAATCGTTCATCCAATTTCAGCAAATGTACAGATTTATGACCAAGAAATGTGACCTTGACTGTCACTGGAACACACAGCTCTGAAGTTATTTGGAGAAAAAGGAGAAGGGAACAAAAACAAAAATGGAAAATGGAAGAGGGAAATGTGAAAGGAGAAGAGGAATAGCAAAACAGAGAAAGAGAGGAAGAAACAGTGGTTAAGATTCATAATTAACTTTCTTAACTTTCCACCAACACATCTTCAAGTGAAGAAAAGTCACTGCTGGAATCACACTTGCAACAGCAATGCCTCTGCAACATGACATTAATCTGTGGTGTTAAATCTCATTTTTACTGTTCAGTCCACTCTGGCACTTTGCCTTGTTTGCAAACTGTCTAATTTTCTTCTCTCTGAAAAGAATTGATTACAGGACATTGGGGCATCAGTTTGCCTTGAATAAAAGTGGAATAAACCTCTTCTTAATTGAGCATGAGGAGAAGGCTTTAAAAATTACATATTCCTAGAAGACCCCAATCACTTTATTAAATTGGATTACAGTTAAAGTATGTAATTCTACTGCACTGCTTCAAAGATGTTCTTAGAAATTAATGACTTTTCTTCATCACTGATTGAATCTGAACATAGTTTACTTTAGCCTTATAGAAAAAGATTGAAGAGAAAGGCACCTTAAAATGTATGTCCCCCTTATTCATTATGGTTTTGTTGTTCGGGTTTTTTTGACAAAAATTCCAGAAAAAAAAAAAAAAAAAGGATTGTAGAAATTTCTTTCTGTTAGAGAAATGAAGAATTTTTGTATCTCTTGTCATAGATTTTTGAGAAGTGACATGTGAATGTAAGCACAGTAATTTTAGGCACCATGTCTCTGGAACTCCTCTCCACAATTGCTCTACTACCCAACTTAGTGCATAATTTCACATCTTAGCTAGTAACCGTGGTAGGTTTTCCCAAGGGAAATTCTGTGTGGTAGTGTTGTTCATGCTTTTAAATCCTGACAGGGATTTACCTCTGCAGTACTATAACAAACACATGTAGAAAAAGAGGCAGTGTCGTTTAAGCTTCTGTATAGAAGGCGGTGTACCAATTAAGGTCAGCTGTAGACCAGCCTCAAGAACTGCAATATTATTGAATCAAAACTGGAGTACTTGTTTGCTGTAATATGGAAAACAGAAATCTCTATGGATGGCATTGACCAATCTGGATAAAAAAGACCCTAAAACTCAAAGTTGTCTTCAGTTTAGAATATACATATGAGTCAAAACCAATAGTGCCATGTCACTGCTGTAGCAAGAGAGGGATCTGTGTTTACATGATGCATTTGAGCATGACCTAGCTTTTTTTACAAAAAGTAGAATTCTCACCTTTGGTTTCCCACTTGAAAATATTATTTCAGTTTCTATTGTGTTGGTCACAAAAGCCTAAGTGATAATTTTGAAATGGAATTTTCTTATTAGCAGGGAGCTGAGCTTTCAAAAGAAATGATAAACCTAGCTTTTAAAATTTACATTTTAGAGAACAGTATGTGCTCTTGATAATGTTTATAGCAAATCTTTAGCTGAGCTTAACAGAAACACCGTGAAGAGAAGGGAAAAATAAAAGCTAAGTAACACAATCTGTTAATTATGTTGTACAGTCATTAATAATTTGATTACGGCAACATAATTTTCATTGGCATAATTTAAATGGCACACTGCAAATTCTCTAAGAGCTTTTGGAATCAGAACATGAAAGTCCTCCAGGAGTCACTAAGATAGGTTTTGATTTCAATGGTACAATATATCGCTAATGGTGATTTTTTACCAGCTGAGCTTCTAGCTCATTGTCTTTAGTAATCTAGTCGAGTCCACAATTAGCATTTTAATTAATTCAGCCTTAAAGAGTTACTTTGATATGCCTTTTTTGCAAATTTCTCCTGCTAATCACCATTAATGAAATGTTATCTCTTTCACCACTGGATTTCTAGCAATATTGTGTATCTCTAATAATACTAAGATTAAAAATCCATCCCAGATCTTTTCACAACTTTCTTTCTTTGAAGGAAGAGTCCAATGAGTACCATTCAGTGTTTTGAAAATCTATTAGTGAACCTATTAATATATCCGTTGTGGTATACAGCAACTCAAATACTTTGCATATCCCATCCATCTTTTCAAATAATAATCTGAGTATTCTCTACTTCCATCACAAAAGTAGGATAAAAAAAGAACCTATATAACTAAATTTCCTAATTGAATAAAAATATAAAATGAAGTAAAACCATCTCATTTATGTTCTGTATTGTAACACTAAGTTACATTACATACAAGAAATCAGAGGTTTAAAATTAGTATCCATTACTGTAAGACCACAGCACATGCAGATTGCTAAGTATTATTTATGTGAAGTTGAGACTCCAAGATATATTCACTGAACACTCTTGCACTGCAGAGAAATATTTAAAATGTCTGTTTTTCAGTAGTTTTGCAAAAACTCCGCTGAGTAGTTAGGTATTTGCACCACAAACAGCACTTAAATAAATCCACTACAACAAACAAAAGCACTGACACACCCGTACTTACATGCCTCCTACACGACCAAGCTGAACTATGGCTCTGAAATCATTCTGTTGCAGTTTACTTTCTATTGTGGAGGATAAGGAAAACAAAGCACAGTACCTTCGACTGATCCCTATGTGAAACATACACAGCTTTTTAATCAGCAAAGATTCATCTATCTCTGGTACCTTCTCACAAACCTACAAAGCAAGGACTATAGCTTTTGTCTTGTTGATTTACTAAAAATGTGTTTCTTCTGCTGAATTGTGCAGTGCTGTCTGATTACAGGGACTGTTCCTATAGCCTTGTGCTCTGTGTGTGAGAGCTCCCTCTAGAAATAAAAGAAATAATTATACACTTCTGGAATCAGAAAAAAAAAAATGAAACTCTAAGAAACAGTTGTTCACTTGGACCATGTAAATGATTGTGACAGGCAGAAGTTGATGAATGTGTTGTCAGACACAAGTTGGCTAATGGTGCATACACTCCCTAGGTAATAAAAAGTAATTTATGAAACTGAAGGAGAATTTAATTCCTTTGGACTTGGGGCAGGTGGCAGTCTATTTTATTTTTATTTACACAATGCTCAGGACATGTATCTGAGCTTGAAAAGTAGGGAAATTATTAATGGGAGTGTGAGACTCAGTCTTGGTTCATGGAAATATCCTACTGCCGCGCTTGCCAGAACTGGGAACATCAGCTGTCCCCAGCCTTGCTCAAACCAAACTTCAATATAATGAAGGACATCTTTATTTCTAACATTCCTTCCTTCTCTCTGTTATTCCTCCAAACACCTTGCTGTTTTAGAGATGCAAGTAAATGATTTATTTTAAAGAAGAGTAGTGGGAGTGGTGAGACAGAGGGATTGTTTGCACACCATCCGAATATATTATCATCCAGCATACAAATAAGACTTGTAGGAAATGTCATCATCCTACAGAGGCACTTAGGCATTTCAGGGGTGTCTCTACTGATTATGGATTTACAATTTTGTTGATTAAAAGTTATTAGTTTATGATTTGAAGACTTTATACCTAAGCCTCCCTAAGGCATTGACTCACACTAGAATGCAGTTCTATGGTATGTAATGCAAGGAGTGCTTACTAGTGACAAAAGATCTCACGTTCATAAGGTTCTGTGGATTTCTGATTAAGTGTTCATCAAAATGCTGCCACATCAGCTGCTGTAGAGGCTGACTTCCTGATGACTTCCCTGATGTCACACCTAAATTACAAAACCTGTTTTCCTGTGCTTCATTTGATCTAAAGCTGCAGAGTTAAATTCTCCTTTTTTACACCGAGTCAGAACCATAGTAATGAAACCAGCTTCTCTTAAATTCTTCTGTTTAAGGCAAATGTTCTATAAATAATACTGATGTTTGTACTTACAAAGAAGTAAAACAATTTTTCCTTTAAAATATTCAGTCTTCTCTATCTTTTCCTCCCTAAACCCTTTACATTGAAAGAGCTGGAGTTTTTCCAGACTGTTTGAGTTGCTAGAAATAAAGTCATTAACAACAAAACCCACCAAAAAATCTTGTAGAAATGTAAGGGGCAGCCAACGAGAAAAGCAGGAGCCCTTAATCACTTCCATGATGAACAAGGCAGAGCATAACCTTCAGCTAATGACTTTAAGGTTTAACATTAGGAAACATGTAATAAGTTTCAGAATAAGAAATTGTTCAGAGATCTTTTCATAAGAGCTTGTGGATTCTCCATGAAGAGTGTCCTCCAAAACTGTCTGGTGATAGTTGACTTGACTGTTTGTCAGCAGTTCCCAGTTCACTTTTCTTGTTCCCCCTCTATCATCTTTCCTATCCCGTAAATCTAAAGCCACTAATTCTGAACACCTTCAACATCTTAAATTTAAAGGCACTGCTGTCACCCCTCAAATTAAATACACATTGCATGGGCAAAACTTCTAGTGCCATAAGGTATGTCTCAAGATGATGTGACTAATGGTGTATATACTTCATGTAGGCTTCTTGAAACAGAAGACAGATCATTTTCTAGGGATCAGTTCCTCCTATTCTCTGTCAAACACAAGTATGTTTAAGGGTGTATAATTCTCTCCATGGCTAACATTTTTTTGTTTGTCTTTCAGTCAAATGAAGTTTTTAATTGGAACATAATACAGGATGAGCCCTTGATTTTGCCAAAACTGGGGGTCCTGACCTTTTAGGGAGGTCTTTGGTGTGACTGCCAGTTGTGTACAGCTCATTTGCAGTATGACTTGGAATTTAGTATTCAATCAAGAAATAATGGAGCATGTTTTAGCTCCAAGCCCTTTCCTACCTAGCACAATTATGTTAACAAGACTTTTTCTTTCCATTTTACACAGCTTTATTGAATAAAGCTTAATCATTAATGGCACTTTTAAGTACAGTAGTTCTCAAACTGCGCTGAAAACAGCTGAGGCTTAAGAGAGAGCCTGGAGGATTTTGAGTGAGGCCACCTTCTGATAGTTCAGGACCTGCATTTAGACTTTGGAGCTTGATTCTGGCTTCAGCTTGCCAAGGCCCATACCTTGTTTCTCTTAACACTGCTATGCTGATCCAACTTGGTCCTGCTCCATCAAGATGAATTTGATGTTCACTGAAGTCTGCTGCTCTCAGGAGATGTGATCTGCTTGTGTTCATGTGCAGGACTGAATCCTGGTCAGCGAAGATGCACCTACTCTGCTGAATTTACTCTCACCCCACTCTCTTGGCAGATATGGATAGAGATGATGATTGTTGTTTTTGGTTTTTTTGTGGATGATTCATGGACATTTCATAATGTTAGAATGACAGGAATGCTTAATTTTCCCTATAATGTTTACACATGAGAGTGTGGAACTCATAGAGTCTATACTGGTCATTTTGCTTATCCCCTGCATTACCTTTAAAAGTTACTGTATCTGCCTTGCAATCCAAGGACTTACTCACACAGCTCTTTGTGCACCTCTGCTAGGATGGTCACTGTTCTGCTTCAGCAGCAGAGACTTCAGACAGTGCTTGGCTGTCTTTAATTCTGTAAACCCTGCTATTTTCTCTCTGGATTGCACAGTAGATATAGCCTCCATTCAGCCATAGGAAAGCTGAATAATAAATAGGTCACAGTCTTCGATGTCGAAGACCTGTCTGAATACTTGCTCAAGCAGAAAAATACATATCAAGACCAAAGAGCTTAAAACTGAAGTGGAACACATTTAGACTTGAAAGAAAGGTCAGTCTTTATGCAAGAAGGCTATTAAATATTAAAAATACATTATCCACAGAATTTTTCCACAGAGTTTTTCCCTTTCTTGGAAATGCAGTGCTGTGTAATGCCTACTACCCAGCTGGCTCTAGTAGATGATGCTAATGATTTTAGTTTTACCATTCAGGAGCTTTATAATACAGGAAAGGTGTTTCTCAACTATGTGATTCTGTGACCCCTTTCATCAACCAACAATTAGACCTACTTAATGCTGTAAATTGTCATGAGCAGAGACTTGTATCACATTTTGTTGCTTTACAGCTCAATTGGTACCTAAATGTGGCTCCCCTGTGCTATGGCTGATAGAAAACAGAAATCATTATTTATTTTGAAATATTCTGTGTTCCTGCAGGATCATGAGAGAAAAAATAAGTAAAGGTGCAGGTATACGAAGGCACAAGAGTATTATGAGCAATGGTGAAAAATGAAGGGATGGGCCCACAGCTCCTCTCTTCTTCTTAATCCTCCCATCTCTGCGTTGCCTCTTTCATCTATTGCATCTTCATTGGTCACCAATATCCCACCACTGAAAATGAAATGAGACTAAGGGCCATGTTTATTTGCATAGTCTCACCGGAATGTGCCATGTACATTTGCATAATGAGGATGTTCCCCCAGAGGGAGTGTAGATAGGAGTCAACATGACAGTGGGATTAGTCCTGGCAGACTGTTCCCCTTTCTGACACTTTCACCTCTCTAGCACAATTGCCAGAGGGAGACTCAGTAAATATACACCACTACTGCATGTGTAGAATTTTCTGGAATTAAAAATAAGTTTTATTAGCAGTTTAAATGGTCACATATTTCAGTTTGTTTTGAGAGCTCTGACAATCTCACTACTCTTTTAACCCTCAATCCTGTTAAGTCTCTTTTCAGACCCTTTCAGGCAGGCCAGCATTTAAGATGTCTCATTTCAGAGGGAGGAAATCTTTATATTGCCAAGGTGTAGAAGAGAGATGCGAACATTCTCTATTTCTGATTACTCTTCAGGGTGAAACACAGGGAGTGAATAATCAAAGCCCTGGATTTTCTTGATTTTCACTGCACTCACACACTGCTTTGTCAAAAATGATGAGTAGAACAGAGTCAGGTTGCTCCAGTCCTCTGAGTATGCAGTGGATATGGGATATTGGGATATGCAAATGAAGTATTAATCATTATAATTAAGAAAATTTTGTGACTGGCTGTAATGAAAACATCCTATTGCCTGACCAACCTGTCACCTGCCTGCACGTTCCCTCCCTAACAAATTTTATTTAATGGTATTTAATGGTATTTTCTTTTAGGAGTGAAGCTCTTTTAACCTGGAGATTTCACATTACTTTTATGTCTCCATTGCATCTCACATTGACCATGTACCATCAGTAATAAACTGAGGTTGTATTTACATAATATGGGTCATTCCTGAATTGCTCTGCTATGCCAAGCTATGCCAAAGGAAGACACAGTCCAGAAGCTTGAGCTTTTCTATCTGATCTAGTATCTTTCCACATTCAATTGAAATTTCTTCTTCTGCAAATGAAAAAAAAAGGCAATATTTAGATTGTTTTATAGTGAAAACCCATACAGCCATTAATGCACAGGAACATTCTATGCCTTAGATTATCTTCAGCCACAGTTAAGTTAATGCATGAAGAACTGCTGATGCAGGTCTAGCCTAGGAAGATACTCTATGACACAGTTAGAGGACTTTTTTTATACTTACTATGAAAGTTTCAGCTCTGGATCCAAACTCATCTGTATTCTAGAGGAAGTAAAGTGAAAATCTGATTCAAAAACAAACTTCATGCCTTGGAATTTTTTTATTACAGGTTCAGATCCTCTCCAAAACTCTGTATCAAAATAGCTCTCAATAGTCTGCACAGACATTTCTGCAGTAGGAGCCAGAAATCTTCTCTTGCAAATGCCAATGGCTACTTCCTAAACATCTTTCACTAAAAACAGTGTTTGTGACGTGATATAGGAAAGGAGTAATTTTTAATGGCAATAGAACAACAGCGTAAGCAAGTTTAAGGTTCTGGCAAAGCTACTCACTGCCTTGATTTCTTGCAGGTGATTATGATTCTGCTGAGGTCAGCTAGTGACTCAGGCAAGCGACACATTAGAAGAAAGATAAGCCCTCTCAAGAGCACGACAGTGGTATGTGATGGGAGGCAACTAGTTCATTAATACAGAAGCAGTTCTCTACCATGATGTGGTATGCAACCAGTAAGTCACAGTTTATCACTGGGGTACGGTCATTCTCTATTCACAGTTTACATTATATGGAAGATAACAGTCTAAAGCCACAAAAAATCACAAAAATTCCTTCATGTCATCCTTCAGTTACACAGGTTTAAGCCACTGAATCTTAATTCTCCATGTTTCATGGTTAGCTTTTCACCAAAACAAGGACTCTAGACAGAAGTAAAATATAAGAATCATCATGTTAACTGCTCCTAAATTTGAAATACAGAAATCGTACAGATGAGAAATTGATAACCAAAAATTACTCCTACATCATCACTACCTTTGAATTTGCAATACTCAGTAAGCCAAAAGCCAGAGCACCACGTGGAACTTATCTGTCAGATTTTTTTCTACTGAAAAACATCAAATCAATGATAGAAGATTTTTGCGTGGAAGTGTCCAAACCAATGGGTTTCCTATTTCAACATTATTTCACAACACTTATCAGTATTTTCTAAGTCCAAGCTCCATAGTTCAAAATTGCTGACAGTAAACATGTGAATTTATTTGTTGATTTATGTTTTAACAAAGAGATAGCAATGGATTCAGCACGCCTATTTTTCATTTTTTTGGGGATTGTTAAAATTTACGCCTTCAGGGCACTAATTGGGAATGAAGAAAATAATCAAAATATATGAGATGTTCCTGGGGCATGATTTTGTTTCTATGACGCTTAGCAGACCCTCTTGGTTCACAGGCTGGACAGAGGGACTTGCATCTTACTCCCTATCAAGAGCTTGGGAGCTGCCAAGGAGTGCTGTATGGAACTAGTCCTGTCACCTCTGATTAGTCTGAAATAAAATTTTCTATGCCAAGAAATGAACCTGGACAGGAGACATTGTTGGTATAGTAACAAAACAACATCTTGTCCAGATGCTTGCCATTAGAATTCAAGAATTCATTATTTAGAATAGAAATTTCATTATTTAGAATGGAAATTTAGAATTCATTATTTGCTGCCTAGGTTCTACTTCATTCTCTTCATTGGAACATTTGCAGTTTCACCTCCTGCACTTCCCACTCCTCCACATGAGCTGACAGTAGTAACAGTTCCTGGCTGATCTCCCCATGCTTCCCCTGTCACCACTGAAACAGTGGAAGGAATCTGGGTAAGAAGGATAACAAAGAACCATACAAATAAAGACAACTGTTTCCAATATCAAATCCAGCCCTTGACGTTAATTGGCAGAGCAAGATAATAACCACAGCTCAGAAAACACATTTAGCAAATAATAAGTGGTAGTGTTTCTAACACAGTGTTTTTTTCTGCTTGGCAGACTGTAGAGGGGATAATGTCCACTTCATCTAAAAATGCTTTACCTCCATTTTCACGCTTCTTTTATATTTATAATCAACGTTGTAACGTACTGTGAATGTCTTGTCTGCTTTAATTAGAAATAAATGCATTCAGCAAAAGGAGAGAATGTTGGTATTACAGCTCAGTGACTTGGCATGTTTCTTAACCAGCGCATTTAAAAGAGAATTCTGAATGTTCCTATCTTGTTGCCTGCAACAATTTCATTTACCATTGACAAAGACAAGTTAGGATTAAATTACTACTGGGAAATATTACCCCATTTTTGAAAGGTAACTGAAACAGTTCATATCACTGAACAACTTTGGGAAATGAGCCCATAAGGAAGCTGTATATCATCTCTTGAATTCCAGTCATTGGCCTTTCTAGCTTAATAAAGAGGGTGGTGGCAGTGGGACATTGCAAGAAGAACCTAGCTATGCTTAGAACTGTTAAAGGCACTCTCCTGTTTTATTGTTGCAGTTTCTTCAAAATCAAGAGGAAAGACAAGAGAAACTGTTATTTGATCCACTTTCTTTCCTAAGAGATTCTATCAAACTCCAAAAAAAATTTTTTTTTAATTATTTCACTGGCAATACTTAATGATTCGCAACTCAAACATGATATGAAGTTAATCATTTCAAGAATTCCTTCATTATTCTTAAATAATGAATTATTCATGAATTCTTGCAATTTGTACTAATTGGTCTCAAAGGAGTTTATTGGGTTTATTACCAAATACACTCACATCTTTCCAGGTACCTCTGCTTGTGCTTTGCTTTTGTTCACCTTCTGTAAACTGCTCTTTGAGCAGATGGCATTCAGTAAGTGTATTAACCTTTTATAAACTCAGAAAATGGTGTTTTCTATACGCTATACTTTTCATGTTCTTTCTGATTCTAGTAAATTTTTCTGCTTACTTCTGAAAATATATATTTGAATCTGAGAGCACAAATGACCTGCTGTTTCTGTCAGATTTTTTAAAAGCAATGCCTTAGGCAGGAGAGAAAGTACACCATATCTGTCACCAGCATTCAGTGTCCAGACAGGTTGGTTAATGACAGAAAATCTCAAAAGACCAACCTGAATCTGTGTTATGAAGTACACCATTTCATTAGAACTTCAGCTCTGTGAACCAATCCTTCCCCATTAAAATAAGTAGTGATTTACTTCTAAACCTGGGGTTCAGAAATTCTCGTACATAACGCACAGGCCTTTTTTATTTTGTTAATTAGGAAAAGTGTTATATGATATTTCTGCCTGAAAAAAAGTAAGTAGAGGCAACAGCATTTTCTCACTGACTCTTACAGATCTGACATGTGCTAACATTTCCCAAAGATGGATGGTTCCCTTCACTCTCTCTTGTAGTCAATGGAAAGGGACAGAATATAAAAAATCCTATTTATTTGTCTGTGCTCAGAATGACTGCTTAGAGATATTGGTTTTTTGTCTATTATTATTAAGGAAATCCATGAAAAATAATTTTCTCTATGACGAAAGCAGCAAATGATTTTTTTGTCTAATCTGCTTATATAAAATACAAAAGAGTTGAAAAATACCAACTTGGTTACTGCAGAACAACAATGCTCAACAAATCACTCAAGCATGTCCTGCAAACTGAACAGGAAAGAAACAAGCACCTAGACATTTATTTATTGTGAATTAAAGAAGGATTAAACTTAAATTAAATATGAAAGTTTTACTATCCTAAAATTCCCCTTCAAAAACATTTTTCATATCCAAGAGATCAGAAAAGATTTTTCACTAAGCAAAAGCCAATGATATCACTGTGCAGTAAGTACTGAAAATCGTGATACTCAGAAAACCTCCCTCCACCTATTTTTACAGTTTTCCATCATAATTTTTAACCTCACAAATAGTATGGATGCTTTTATAGTTTGTTATTTCCTACTAGCACCACACCAGCTACACAAGTAAACATATGCTCTCCTTCTCAAAGCTGATTACTAAATTCCAGGTAGTGACCAACCTGGGGGCACCATAAAGCCTTGTTGCTACAATCCTTCTGGTGCTGAAAGCATTTGCTGTCTCCAGCAATTTCAGAAAATAGCTTTTTTGGTTGTAGAAAGAAAACAGCTCTTACATTTTCAACCTTTTTTTGGTCTGCTCCTCCTCTCCTCATCATGTGCAGGGCAGTAAAGTCAAGAAGTAATATATGGTATCCTGAAAAAAAAGAAGAGGAAAGTCATTCTTCTGTGGTTTCCCATACCCTCATGACATCAATTTAGCCTGTGATAAAAATTGCTTTGTGAGGTTTCTCTGTCCGTCTAACAGAAAAAAATAAAACATTAAAACATTCCTTCTCTAAGTACTACTGAGTTCAGTTCATGGTTACTCTTGGATGTATCCCCCCACCCCAGGTAATTTCCCTGAATTCTCCTATTTGTACTAGATAGGTTTAAAACTCTAGACTGTGAGAGATTTGCCCTGAGCTGGGAAGACATGAAAGCACTTCTAGTAAGCTTAACTTAGTGAGAAGAAAATTCGTAGAAGCTGGAGTCTGAGACATTCCATAATACTTTCTTTCACTGCTCAGAAAACAAATGTATCTAAAAGAAAAAAAATTATATAATGGACTGGAATGGTAAACGAGGACATATCACACAGTCATCTGGTTTCCTGAGGACCTTGTCTTTTCTCCACAATCAGTGCATACAGTTGAATATGAAAAGACATATATATTAAGGGGCAGGGTGGTATAATCTCCCATGGCCTTATCTGCATTAGGTATATTACTACCACTGCCCTGTGCTTCCCATCAGCTGCATTACAGTGCATTGTTTACTGCTACAAGGCAATGTTACAGGGCAGGATGTTGCATAATTAGAGAGGCTAGTACTTGTCTTGATAACTCTTTTTTTCAGGCTATCATTTTCATCAGAGTCAGGGAAAAGATGATGTACAATATTCCAAACTAATTTAATCTTATTTCATGTTTTGTTGCTGTCAGTGTCCCTAATTCTAGAGTGCATACTTATGGGGAAAAAGAGCTATTGC
This sequence comes from Cyrtonyx montezumae, assembly GCF_038088225.1. NCBI lineage: Eukaryota > Metazoa > Chordata > Aves > Galliformes > Odontophoridae > Cyrtonyx > Cyrtonyx montezumae. Next base: position 2,619,462 of record NW_027072039.1, read on the forward strand.
TTCAGTCTCCTTTTATGGGACTGGCCCTCAGGAAACCCACACCCTGAAGGCAAGAGAGAGAGGAAAGGAGGACTTTCCCTTGGACAAGGAGGATCTGTTCAGAAATTGTTTAGGCAAACTCTACATATATAAACCCATGGGACACAACAGGATGCATCCACAAGTGCTGAGGCAGCTGGCAGACATGTCATGATGGACCACAGGTTGGCCATGAGCCATCAGTGTGCCTGAGTGGCTGAGAAGGACAATGGCTTCCCAGACTGCATTAAAAAGAAGGTGGACAGCAGATCAAGAGAGGTGACCCTCCCTCTCTGCCCTGTTGAGACAACATCTGGACTATTATATCCAGTTCTGTGCTCCCACACTCAAGAAAGGCAGGGATCATCTAGAGAGAGTCCAGTGGAGGGTCACAGAGATGACTGAGGACCTGAAGTATTTCTCTTACAAGGAAACGACGAAATGTGTGGAATGGTTCAGCCTGGAGAAGGTTGAAGGGTGATCTTATTAACAGTTATAAATATTTGAAGGGTGAGTGTCAAGAGGATGGAATCAGACTTTTTTCAGTGGTACCCAGTGACAGGACAAGGAGCAGTGGACACAGACTGGAACACAGGAATTTCCATCTGAACATGAGAAATATCTTCTTTACTGTGAGGATAACAGAGCACTGTAACAGGCTGCCCACAAAGGACATGGAGTTTCCTTCTCTGGAGGTACACAAGACCTGTCTGGACACTTTCTTTCTGACTTGCTGTAGGGAACCTGCTTTAGCAGGAAGTTGGACTGGATGATCTTCAGAGGTCCCTTCCTCCTCCTACAATTATATAATTCTACAATTTTGTGATTAATTAACTATAGGAAGGAAAAGATATGGTATAAGAACTATCACCCATTTGTTTCGAACCACCACTTCTGCTAAGGCTGAAGTAGTGTATTACCAAATGAAGCTTGAAATAGTGTATTACCACATGGAGGTTTCACTAATGCCACTATTATTAAGAAAGGAACACCAGTGTAACTGGATGTTTAGAACCTGACAAGATATCTCTCCTTGAGACTGATAAGAGTCCTATTTTTATTAAGTATTTCAGACAGTAGAATTAATACCAAATTTCAATTCTCATTATAACTTCCTGACGTCTCACCATACACAGACTACAGAACACGATGGACCTGTAATTTCCCTTTATAATTTTCTTACACTTCTCCATATCTAAACTACAGGATGCCATGGATCTGTAGTAAGCTTTTCAGTAGCGGGCTTGTGCATAGCTCTAAAATGTTATTGCTTCAAAGAAACCCACAAGAAAAGCCACATTAAATTTCAGACATTAAAGACTGAATGTACACTAAGAACCAATGCAAAAACATTTTTCTAACACTCTAAAATTCTTTGAAAATATTATTGTGATAAGACTTTATTTTATTAAAAAAACAGTGAAAAAAAAGTTAAGGGAAATGAATGTACACTATATTATTTGATGATACCTTAATAATTCTATGATTCTGTGATGCAGGCAAGTAATATCAAAACTCAGCGCTACTAAACTTAAGAACTTGCTTCACTTTGGCTGACGTAAAATTGTCTTTCGTGCCTATTGACAACAAAGTTATAGATTCTAAATGCATATCCAATGTTTCTAAAGACAGAGAAGTAAAAATAAAAGAGTAAGATTGGTGGGAAAGGGAATTTTTCCATATAAGTGTAGCAGATTTTTTCTTTCCTATTTTAGCTGTTTTGATTACGTTTTCCATCTTTAAAAAAGAAACAAAAAAATTGCTGAAAAATGATAATATTTATCACACTAGCATAAAGGAAAAGTAATGCTATACCAGTAATTAAAGATATTTAATTAGTTAATGGAAGAATTCTGTTTGACAGGAAAATTTTAATTCATGCAGACTTTGAAACAAACTGTAACTGAAAATTCTCAATTCTTGTGACAGATAACATTGCAAGTCGAACAAGTGGACACTTCGGTTATCAGAGCCTTTGAGCAAGCTGTTTGTGTTCATTCAGTGTTTGGAGAAGGACCTGCAATTCCACCTACAGCAGAGTGACCTCAAATGAGCCCAAATAAAATCCTCCTGGGATTTGGATTTCAAGTCAACCTTTTCAGTGCACTCCCTTCAATAATTCAAATCCGTTGAAAAAGCGGTACTGTAAAAAAATTATTCAGATCCTTGTGGCACATGCAAATTTATGGTGCAACATCTCCACTGCAGATGTTTCTGCTGTCACAGACCTGCTGAAGAAAGCAACATTTCTGAACTAACACATGGTTTCAAGCTGATTGTCAATCTGACTGAGTGGCAATTTCACTGAATAATGTAGCATGCTTCCCAAAAGGAAATTACTTCATTTCTCCCATCTAATGCACGCTACCTAGATGTTGATATCATGTGAAAACACTTATCTCTCCAGGCTTGCTGATTACCAAAATAGCATCTCAGATCTGGAAGCTATTTTGTAGTAGAATCATGCCCAAGTGTTGATAAAAAATCTGCTGGGAAAAAAATGTCACAGTCGAGTATGGGAATTGTACTTTCCTTTGTCATAGCATAGAAAAGCATCCATAGTATATAGAGAAGGGATGGATGTATGGATGGATGGATGTATGTATGGATGGATGGATGGATGGATGTGACTGTAGGTAATAGAAATAGATACAGGTATACAGAGTAGTGAGTAAAGAATGCCATTATTATGGCTAAAAAATACCCATATGCATGAATGATAGAAATGATATATGTCACAAATATCATATATAATACATATCTATGTATATGAATTTTATGTGCATAAATTCACATATTTCTTTGCTTATTTATTCATATTTTGTTATATATGTACATTTCTCTATTTATACTTATTTACACACACAAAAGCACATATCTATATTTAGATATAATTAGAAAATTTAGACTTTATTCTATTCTATTCTTCTCTACTCTACTCTACTCTACTCTACTCTACTCTACTCTACTCTACTCTACTCTACTCTACTCTACTCTACTCTACTCTACTCTACTCTACTCTACTTCCTGCAGAAGGATCATTATTTTCTTTTTTACCCCATGCAATGCTATAGGCTTGGGGCAGAATGGCTTGAAGAATGTAGAGAGGAAAAGGACCTGGGGGTGTTGGTTGATGCTCGGCTCAACATGAGCCGGCAGTGTGCCCAGGTGGCCAAGAAGGCCAACAGCATTCTGGCCTGTATTAGAAATAGTGTAGCCAGCAGGAGCAGGGAGGTGATCATCCCCCTGTACTCAGCTCTGGTACGGCCGCACCTCGAGTACTGTGTTCAGTTTTGGGCCCCTCACTACAAGAAGGACATTGAGGCCCTGGAGCATGTTCAGAGAAGGGCAACAAAACTGGTGAGGGGTCTGGAGCACAAGTCTTATGAGGAGTGGCTGAGGGAGCTGAGATTGTTTAGTCTGGAGAAGAGGAGGCTCAGAGGAGACCTTATTGCACTCTTCCACTTCCTGAAGGGGGGTTGTGGTGAGGAGGGGGTGGGCCTCTTCTCCCTGATAAATAACGACAGGATGAGAGGGAATGGCCACAAGTTGCACCGGGGAAGATTTAGGTTAGATTTGAGGAAACATTTTTTCTCTGAAAGAGTGGTCAGGCACTGGGATGGCCTGCCTAGGGAGGTGGTTGAGGCACCATCCCTAGCGCTGTTCAAGAAGCGTTTAGATGAGGTGCTAAGGGATTTGATGTAGTAGTTGGGTAGGGATGGTGATAGGAGGATGGTTGGACTAGATGATCTTGTAGGTCCTTTCCAACCTAATGAACCTATGAACCTATGAACCTACTCCATTCTGTAGAGAAGGATTACATATAACAGTTCCTTACAAATACATCTGACGTAGATGTATGTATATTATCGACATATACACAATTAGTTTAACAAAATTAATTTCTTCAGTTTATGTTCCTACTGTGATGCTGAGTATGGGACAGATTCTTTCAGATAGCTGTGATCAACCACTGTATTATGATCACATGAAGCACTGTCCATGGAAATTGACTGAGAAAAAAAAAAAAGTATAAGAAATGCTAACAGAAAATTACATTACTGCAATGTTTAAAATGCTTCCTTTTATGACAAGCAGGCAGTTCCAAACCATTTGAAATCTAAGTGTTGCATTCTTGACTGATTTCTCAATACCAAAAACTGCTGAGCCTCACATCCCATTTGCTGGAAGGCAATTACCACTTTTTTTGCCTTTTTTTTTTTTTTTTTACATAGATTTTCAGTACTAGTGATTTACACAGCAATGTCAATCCTGCATGTTTAGATATCTGGAAAAATTTTATGTCAGAAGTGGTGAGGCATTGGAACAGGCTACCCAGGAAGGTGGTAGAGTCACCATCCCTGAACATGTTCAAGAAACATGTAGATGTGGCACTGAGGGACATGGTTATTGGGGCTGGTGAGGATGGGCTGGGGCTACTGTTGGTCTTAGTGGTCCTTTCCAAACTTAATGATTCTATGATTCTGAGATTCTATGATACTATGCCAGGAGCTGACACTGCAACTGAATGGAGGCACAAACAGGAGACATAGAATCTTCTCAATTAATATAGACAGATGACTTAGCATTTAAGCAGAGCAGAGACCACAGCAGCAAATTCTATACAGATAACTGCCACTTGCAGTACAACTGGTGCTCCTTGCAGAAACAAAAAAATACAAACCATGCTGTATCTCGGGAATAGATCTGTGGGAGATGGTAATGCAGCACTGTCTTTTTCTTCAGCTGCTTTACAAGTCTAGCTCTCAGAAAACAAAACAAAACAAACAAAAAAAAAACATTCATGAAACAGTAGTTCAGAAAATACACTTGGAAGAGTGAACTGCAGAAGGCTGTCATGATGCAGACAGTGGCAACCTCCCTCAATCATAAAATCATAGAATCACCAAGGTTGAAGAAGACCTCCAAGATCATCCAATCCAACCATCCACCTATCACCAATATTTCCCCACTAAACCATGTGCCTCAGTACAACATCTACATGTTTCTTTCTGTTGCCCGCTTACCTGGGCAGCCCATTCCACTGCCTGACCACTCTTTTGGATAAAAAGTTTTTCCTAACATCATCCTGAACATCCCCTTGTGCAACTTGAGGCCATTCCCTCTTGTCCTATTACTGTTACCTGGGAAGCTAACTCTTGCCTCACCACAACCTCCTTTCTTAGGAGTATTAGAGAAAGATAAAGTCTCCCCTGAGCCTCCTCTTCTCCAGACTAAACAATCCCAGTTCCATCAGCTGCTTCTCATAATACTTGTGCTCCAGGCCCCTCACAGCATCATTGCTCTTCTCTAAACATGCTCCAAAGCCTCCATGTCTTTCTTTAGTGAGGGGCCCAAAACTGAGAATAGTATTAGAGGTGTGGCCTCACCAGGGCTCAGTATAGAAGAATGATCACACCCCTGCTCCTGCTGGCCACACTATTTCTGATACAAGACAGGATGCCATTGGCCTCCATGGCCACCTGGGCATGCTGCTGGCTCATGTTCAGCCGAGCATCAACCAGTTTTTCCGGCATCATTTTTGTATCTTTTGCTGTCTTGACACTCTGAATTAATCCAGTATCTAAGCAATATTTACCATACTGTATGCCACAACACTCTATGTTCCTTACAATGTTTTCTTGACATTTAATCCACTATTTTCCACTGAAGAAAGGTTTTCATCACCTGGTCTTGGGTGCTATCCATAACTTTCATTATATGATCATAATTCGTTCTCCTGTTCATCACTCAATGTCTCATTTTAATGAGTATTATATTTCAATAAATTTATCAGTGACGAATTAAATCAGTGATGGAGCTGCCCTGTGACTACACTGTGAACTCTTTCTTGGCTTTGCCATTTCTTGGCAATCCAAAGAATATAAGAAAGTTGCCATCTTACTGATTGCTTCTGGGGGGATGAAAAGCCAGGCCTGACACAGGACCCAGATGCAGACGCTGTTGAGCTTTAACCAAGATAAAATCAGTCATTTGTCTTGCTGCTGTGATTTATGTCTTAGTTTGAATCTTTAAAAATATTTTACATATCATCTGTAACTACACATCTTATTAAATAGCCTTTTGTGCCATACTTTGCCAAAAGCATTGAAAATTCTAAACAATTCTGCCAACTTGTTTTCGTTCTCCTTACTGTTTTTGTTGTTGCTGTTTTCTGATTATTATAGTAATAAACTAGAAGGGAATTACTGCTGAAGAACACCTGAGTATATGTGACTTGAATGAAAAAATTGGAATGAGGTTTAGAGTCAGTAAATTATTAAAAAAAAAAAGATTCAGATTCAAGCAATCCTGAGAATTTCCTGATTTCAATTTAAATGTATTTCGTATAAATATTAAAAATATATATTTGGGAAAAACAAACCAACCAACCAAACAAAAAAAAAAAGATATCTTTCCCATCTGTATTATGAGAATGCTGCATTTTAATATTTCAGATGTAGAAATCTTGACATTGAGTTTTAGATGCACAGCGAGTGTAATATACTGTTCATAAAAGCAAGAGGATACAGAACTGATCTAATCAAGCAAATATTTAGTCAGCTTAAGTTTATATAAAATGGAGCGAATCACTGAAAAATGGTCATGAAATTATGTGCAAGATCAGTAATAAGCATGAGCCTAAATGAAGAATAACATGCTATGTGGCATTTAAAACTTAGGCTTTAGTGAATGTTTTGGAAGAAACCTCAGTTTCACTGATGGAAATTCATTTACACACACACACAGAAAGAAACGAACAAAAAAACAGTCAGTGAGTCAAAGTGGATGTCACAGAATAACATGTGATATATTTTTTCAAACAAAAGCTCTTCTTTTTCCTACTTTTAAACAAATGTCGTGAAATTTTTAATATGTCATTTTGCAACTACCTAAATTATTTTCATCCTAAAATCTCTGCACTGGACTGAAGGCAGTACCATTCTTCTGAAATTAAATTAATACCTTTCTGAAACTATGAAAGGTAATTGATTTTTTTTTTCTTTTTTTCTTTCAGCACATGCAAATAACAGAGTGATACTTGTACTATAGCAACAAGCCCATCTTGAAAATTGCTTTGCTTTCCTTGAGTCTCAGGATTTATCTCCTAAAAAGTAGTCTGTGTGAATCTCATAAGAAAGGACTGAAAATGGAACAGGACTGCAGAGCAATATGGTATTACACAATATAGTAGTAGTAGTAGTAGTAGTAGCAGTATGCAATTTCAGGATTGCTCTAGCTTCCATTCTTGTGCTTATTCTCTTAGACTGGCATGAAAAATGTCTACTACTGATGAAAACACAGCTTAAATAATATAATTTTGTCTACACAAAGAGCTGGAAGGTGATAGTCAAAAGCAAGTGGACTCAAACTGTTCTCATCGTGTGCCTTGTCCCAAAATATCTGTTGTATTCATATAAAAACATAGTTTTTGCAATGTTGATTCATTTTACTGCCTAAAATAAAGTTCCAGTGTAAGTTTTTAAGGAAAGTGATAGTAATTTAGAGGCTTGCTCTCATTTCAAAAATTACTGGGCCCATTTCTATTCCATAAAATATTTTAATTAGATTTAGTGCCTTTAGCTGTCTAACGGCCCTAGACACATGGATCTGTGCTTTAGACTTGTTGAATACAAATGATTTTTAAGCATAAAGTTATTCCTCACTTTTGAGAATTTTTCCTCAATATTTCAGTTTTCCAGGACTTTGCATTTCATAGCATAAATGCAAGTAATTGCTTTAAAGAATTTTATTTCTAATAAAAGATGATTTTTTTTAAATACTTGTATCTGCAGTGTATTCAACTATATACTGTATATTTCACAGTTGAATACAGAGATGTTTTTAAGGCTTCAAGTTAGTTTTCAAAACAGTTTAAAAACCTAACTAGTATAGTACTGATTTTTTAATAAACTATCACAAACTGAAGTCATACTAGCAACAGTTGAAATAAATTCTATGTAGGAACAAGATTGGTTAGAACAATGATGTTCTGATGTCTAAATATGCAGGTAGAGTACTGAACAAATAACTTGATGTTTAAAACATTCTGCCCTTGACTAATTCTTCTTTCCATTTTCTCAATCACTTTCCATTAACAGCATCCAGACAAAGTAAATTACTAATGCATTTTTACAGAGGTACAGGAAGGATGTGTTTATGGACACATACGCAAAAAGCCTTTTGCATAAGAGGTCTCAGAGTACTCAGAAAAAAGCTTCTCCTCCTGCTCATTACAGCTCATTATCTCACACCTATTTAAGAGTTCTGCATATGTTTTCTACAGTTAATTAAAGTAAAACTGACAAGATTTTTTAATGTTTTCTTCTATGTTCACAAAAATAAACATCCCTGTGTTGTACTTACAAAAAATGTACTGTTTAAAATGATAATTGGTTTCAATACTGTCAATGATTTATGGGCTGATTTGGCCCAGTTCCATGATGACTGGGTCAGGGGACCCATGGACTTATGCTGGAGGGAAGGGGAAAGGGAAAAGGGAAAAGAGAGATGGGCCTAAAAACCAAACAGTGACAGCAATCTGAGGAGGAAAGCTAATTTACTAAATATGATATCGGAATATAATTGCAATATATTGCAATATCATTGGAATTAAAGCTAATAATCAAATAAAATGAGCAAGAAAGAGTGTCCGATAAACCGAAGCCTTATGCTAAATGCTGAAGGCGAGACAGCAGTGAGCACCCACTGCTGGGTCAGTCCAAAAGGGAAGATACTGTGTCCTGTAATACAAACAGTTTTTATCTTTCCCTCTGAGTGGAAAATGGAAAAATGCAGAGCAACACAAATTCCTCTGGGATACTTAATTCTTCTTCTCTTCTGAGACAGATGTGCCTGGAGCTATCGATGATCCACAGAGCTGGAGCATTAACTCTTTCACTCTTAATGCACTACATAATGTTACAGTGAGGAATACCAATACCAAAAATCATAAAACCATGACACAATCTGAGGAAATTCTTCCTGTTTTCCATTTATTATTTCCTGTCTCACTCCTCAATCATCTTTCTCTTCCTCCACCTCACTTCTCCTTTGCTCACACCTGCTGGCTTAGCAAGCACTCATCAGATGCTACCTTTCTCTTTTTCTTTCAAAACTGTACTTGTAAAGATCATAGAATCATAGAATGGTTTAGGTCGCAGCAAACCTAAAAATCCATCCATGGGCAGGTCTGCCATCCAGAAAGTCAGGTCAGAACAGGGCCCTATCCAACCTGGCCAGGAATGCCCACTATTTGACTGGGCAGGCTGTGTCAGGCCCCTGTGGGTGAAGAATTTCTTCCAAACATCTAACCTAAATCTTCCCTGATAGTTTAAAGCCATTTCCCCTTGTCTTATCACTATCAAGCAACATAAAAAATCAGTCCTTCTGCTTGCAAGCTCCCTTCAAGTACTGGAAGGCCATAATGAGGTCTCCCTGAACACTTCTCCAAGCTGAACAAGCCTAGCTCCCTCAGCCTTTCTTCACAGGAGAGGTGATCTAGTCCTCTGCTCACCTTCAAAGGAAATTAACTATTAATTTGAGAAAATTCTTGAGGATTCTTCTAAATCTAGTCTCAAATATAGAAGAGAATGCCCTCTCTTTTGCTGGTCTGTTTCCTTCTTTCCTTCATATGTGAATGATAGTGTCTCTGTTCAATATTCACTTAATTTCAATTACTGTGGTGTAATTGAGTAACTAAAGGGCAAGAAAGCAAATGTAGCATCATGTGTTTGAAGCAGAGCAGCTTCACATCCTTCTTTAGATTTTACGAGTTCATTTGTCAGTGTTTTCACTACAGATCATACATGAAACAATAATTGCTCTATGAATTAAAATATAATGAGAATACATTTCATCTGGGACCAAATTGCTTGCCTGGAAATCCCATTCTGGCTATTAACACAAGAAAATCATATGTGGTACTAAAAACTGTATTTTTACTCATAGAATGGTCCCACTGCTTTCCATGAGTCTACATTCTACTGAGTACACTGCACAGCACATCCAGGAATTATAGTACTTATAGATTTTCATTAGTGCAAGTGCATTGGGTTTCCTTATGCCAACAGTACTTGTTACATACCCCAAGGAAAAAAATGTTTGTTGATTTGGCAGTTTAGAAATTACTTTTCTTCTTCTTCTTTTTTTTTTTAATTTCCTCCAATTGTTAGTTCAACTCTGTCCTTGCAACTAACTGCACCATCACTGAGAGAGGTGAATCTGTGAATCTCCTTATGCCTTCCTTGTGCAGAGAATCTATCCCCATTTCTGTTGAAAAGGAATCTGTACCTGTGAGTTAAGATCATCCTGTCAAGCAATCCCTTTAACTATCCAGAGATAAAATGCTGGTGACACACAGTGTTGAGAAAAAAGGATTCTTTTGATGTTTTACTGCCATTCTTCTCCCAGTTGCATGAGAACGATTTGGTCTATCTTTATTCTGGTTTGTAGTCTTTCAGCTAGAAATTTTCTCCTCTTGTGCCTTCTCTCCTCCATGTGCTATAAAGGTGCAGGATTTTCCCTGTGGGGCAGCTCTGGGAATGCACCCATCACTCAGCAGGAGCCAAACCATCAGTGCACTATTAACAGTGACGACTGCAAGCAGGGCACAGAAACCTTTAAATGTTATCTAGTCTGACTTCACTACAATGAACAGGGGCACCTACAGCTTGATCAGGTGATCAGAGCTCCCTCCAGTCTGGATTTGGTGACTCCAGGGATGGGGCATCTCTGCAAACCCTTTTTCCTTATATCCAACCTAGATCTTCCCTTTTAGTTTGAAACCATTTTCTCTTGTCCTGTCACAAGAGACCCTGCTAAAGAGTCTGTCCCCTTCTTTCTTATAGCCTCTCTATAGACACTGAAAAGCTCCTCTCAGGACTCCATGACACCTTGTCTTTGCAAACATTTTAAACAAAACTGGAGTACAGGAAGAGTGAAATTTCATCAAAAAACTCTTATGATCTTCTTGAGGCCTCACTAAGAGTTAAAACCATTGCCACTGAATCAGATTGGTGTGTTCGTTCCACAGAAGCGAGGTCAAATATCCCACTAGTTTTATGGTTTGGTTCCTCTCTCACTCTTGTAGTATTTTAAGAAAAATATTAAAGTTTAAAATGTTTGTTATTTATAGATTTAAAATATTGTCTATTTTGTGAGGGCTGCTCCAAAAGTAATGCCTCCTGTTTTATAATGTTGGCTCATAACATCAGAGGTGGATGTTGTTGATACAGAGTAGAGGTCGAACCTCCTCACCAATATTCTGTTACATTTTGCTGTTGTGTGACAGATAGCAGCAAAGAAGCAGTCTGACAAAATGGTGTCTGACTTGGAAGTGCGTATGAAGCACAGGTGTTTCACTGAATTCCTATATGTGGAAAAAACTGCACTCATTGACATTCACAGACACTTTCTTAATTGTTTCTGAGACCAAATAGTGAATGTGAGCCCAGTGAGGTGGTATTTCAGCAGTGGCAACAGTGCCTCAGATTGTCACTCAGATTGATGAGCACTTGTTCATCACTAGTGACAATGCACAGCTAATGGTGATGATTGTTGCAAAATAGTATTTTGTAGCTGAGAATTAGCTTTATCAAATAGCATTCCTGTGCTCTTCACAACTGCCCTTGTTTCTTTGGAAATAAATAGGAGTCATTACTTTTCCAGCAACCTACACACACGCAGCCCAAGACCATTTCTATTCACTACATGCAGTCCCAGCCAGCCAAAAAGATGGAAACTCATGAGTTAGTTCATCACTACTAATGTAGTGAGTGTGCTGAACTGGTAGAGTTTACAGTTAGGCGCTAGCTAATATGCCTGTTTTACTAGAAAACAAATCTTTCATGATGATATCATCTCCATCACTGTGAGAAGGTATTTCCTGATGCAGAAGGGCCCACTAGGACATACCAGTTCTACAGCTCTAGAAGAGATCATGGTGATTAATTAGAAGAGAAACACAAATGGTAATGGGAAGCCATCCAACCTAAGAGTGCAAATCCCTTCCGGTTCCAAAATGGGCATAAGTTAAAGTTCTCTTTGCATGCCAGTCAGAGGTCAATTACAGAGGTGCATTCACAAGAGCTCAGCTGCAGTTCAGCATTGTGACAGGTTTCTGGACAGTCCATAAAAGCCATTCCAAATTGTAGCATCTACATGAAGAGTTAGAACACAAGGAAGAACTTCACTTTTAATCTAATGTGGCAAACATACTGACAAAGAAGGAGGCCGAGTTTATCAAAGTAATTGTAAAGGGATTTTGAGATTTCTTTTTATTTGTTTGCACATTTACTACTGTTCTGTTTTGTTGACTTTGGAGAAGCAAAATCACCCATGCAGGTAATTAAAATACCTTGTGGAGGCACTGAGCTGTGAGAAAGACTCAAAGTTTGAAGATGGTGTATCTTTAGGCCTTAATTCCTATATGGTTGTCCATCACAAACAATTATATATGCTCTGTTGCAGGAAATCAGCCACAAGTTTGACAGTAAACACAACATATGCAGGTAAACTCAGAGGAATTCCTCCTTTCACTATTGATGCCACTGAACAATCCTCTCCCATTGCCCCAGTACTTTCCACAGTGTTCTTTTTCACTACACTGTCAGTCTATTTAGGCTGACAATTTCCTAAGGTAGACCACAATCGTAATCAGGTCACTCTGGAAACTCACTGTGAAAAGAATGATAAAAATCAGAATGCGATGTGTCTTTTTCTGCTGCTGCAACACAGCTAGAAAAGAAATCTTGAAAGGCAGCTAAACCCAGAAGATACTGCTTTGAATTAACACAGCGAGAGACACATTCAAATAGATCAGCTCACCAGCCTGTTGTTAGGCAGACATGGGAAGGTTACAAATAACAGCTAAGTGAGGAAGTCTTGCAGCTCAGCTACCTAACAAGAAACACATAGGAGTATTGAACCCAAAGGAATCATTCCAGCATAATTCTGATCCAATTTGGAAGATGAACTGGTGAAAATCATTTTTGCAACCAAGCCATGCTTCACCTGACAAAATGTTAAAAATTACCAAAAGGCCGATCTGAAACTCACTGACAGAATATTGTAAACATAACAGTGTTCTTTATCTTGGATTTTTATTGACTTTTTCTATTGCACCCAGCTTTCTTCAGGCACGCAAATCCCCATATGGTAGAAAACCATCAAGTACCGACAGCAGAGAAAGAGAATGTAAAGTAGAAGAAGCAGGTGGTTGATGAAATACCATGACATGGATTCACCTTTAAATCTTAAGAAGATGCATATAGAGTTAAAGTTTGTTTTCAGAAATCTGGAAATAGTTACTATGAGCCGTTAACATGGCAACTGTATCTAGATCAAATTCATACCAAGAAGTGGAGGACAGCTCTCTAAAGCACAAATTAAAATGTCATTCCACAGATTGACAAGCCTGAAGCCATTTTTAATAGGCTTCCTACCCCAAAGCCATTTCTGTAGCAGGCAATACATGGAGGTGATTGTATTCTCCACCAAAAGGCATGCACGCCTCAGTAAGATGGGGCATATATGCAATGGTCCCAAAATGCAATGTGTTGATATCACTTGCAATGATTAATTTGTTTATCCACCATTGCATTTTGGTAGAGGCAATTTGACCAACTCCAGTATTTGCGATCATCTTATCAAAGAGGTCTCATCATTAGTAATAATTGTTGTGGTTTAACCCCACAGGCAGCTCAGCATCACACAGTTGCCCACTCATCCTCCACCCCCCTCCCATTGGGTTGGAGCAGATAATCAGGGGAAAAAAAACAACAAGTAGAACTCGTGGGTTGACATAAAAGCTATTTTCTATGACAGAAAAGGTAGTGGGGAAAAAAGGCAAATTATAATAGTGATGAAAAACATAATTGCTTACAATCCACCAACAAATGCCCAGGCAGTCTCTGAGCAGCATCTGCCTCCTGGCAAACTCCCCTAAATATTGCAGTTTTCTCACATGCTGTCATATTGTATGGAACTTTGATGAGTTTGGGCCAGCTGTTCTGCCCCCTCCCAGCTCCTTGTGCACCCTTAATATCAGTGAAATCTAAATTTATGTTTGATGGTATTTTCCCTAGAAGTTTTTTGGAGAAGGCTCAATACTACTATTGTTGTGATTGAACCCTTTGTGAAAGACTGATCTGATCCCTACAGAGCATACTGGAGGAAATCTACATAGAGTAACATAGAAAGAAATCTACGCTACATCCTCATGGCACAGCTCATTACCTTATTATATCTTGGCACCAACAGAGATATAGTTTAAAATTAGTATTTTCTGATGACTAAAAAATAATTCAATGCATAAAGATACAGATTTGCTCATTGCATGTCATTTTACTGTTATCAGTCTCTAGGGTATAGCTTCATTTACTGAAATGTGCACAAAGCCCATCTAGAGAATCCCACAAGAGTTCTGAAACCAAACACCATTCACAACAAAATTACTCAATTATTTCTTTGAGAAGATGATTGTGTCAGATAAATGCACACTGTGTTGGAAAATAATGCTAGGATGAATACACTGGGGAGTATCATTGTTATTGGTGTGACTGTGATGCTGTAAAAAACAGACTCAGGTACTCTGTTGGGAGTTTTCCATGGCATGTATGCTCCAAAGATGCACTGACCTCTTCCCTTTCTCTGGCTTAGATGCTCCAAATTTTTAATGCCTCCTTTCAATTTCCCTTTAATTTTCATGACGATTCAAGAAGGAAGACACTACAGTATGAATCACCACAGGTTTGTCCTCTTTCTTCCTCTAAGCAATGATTATACAGAGAACACAAGAATGACTTCATAGTGCATTGAAAAAAAAAAAAATAGAAAGAATCAGAAGAAAACAGTTCAACGTTGCAAGTCTTTAAAGTCAACCCTTTCAATGAAGTTCATAAGTACAATGGAAAGAAGGAAAAAGGAAGCTAACTTTGTTTCTAGGTATTAATATAAATTGAAATTTTGTCCTAGGAAAGGAGCCAGCTGAAAACAGAGATGTATAACCTGCTTTTAAGTTAATATGTTCATGTTACATACTTCCTGTAATCTGTCTTTGAGCTTCTGGCATAAAACAGCAATCTGGCAGATGATTGTATAAGTGGAATAGTAGAACTGCTGGAATAATCAAGATTTTTTTCTTTGTTCATTGATCAAATAAGTTATTTTTAAGAATTGACTGATAAACAAAAAAAGATTTTTGTTTTTCTGGCCTCTGCATTGATTTCTTTTGAGGTTGAATTAAACACTTTGATTTTTATTTGAACATGTATTATCTTCAACGTTATGCAACCAAGTTTGGTCTCAAAATATTTTAAGGATAGAGTGATGTCCTGTTATTATAGTACCTTACAGAATGTTTCAGCTTTGAATACAAAATGTGCTTGTATACAATGATGGATCTGAAAATTTTACCTAGTTTTATACATATCCAACAGACTAAAAAATAAGTGAGCATACTAGGTGTTTTTTTAAAAAAGGATAGTTGAGGAGATGTATTAAGTTTCTGTGCAGATTATGATCACAAACATAATATTTTTGGGGGTTCTGTGATCAATTTATGTATTTACTTATTTCTGTATGTGTTTATGTATGTATATGGGTGAATGGGTTCCTGTTAGATTTTATTTCCTAAAGGGAATGCAGTGTGATGTTATCTTAACATACTTTTAACTTAGCAGTCCATCGTGAAATCAACAGTGAAAGCACAGAAAAAAAAAATCACTGCCCCTTGTTAAATACATCAGGTTTTCTATAAAGAAAAACACGCTGCTCTACAACATTGTCACTTTTGTGTTCTAAGCGAATAAGTGGTGGCAATTCACAAAAGGGATTTACAGGACAGTTACTTGCATCAAAGTCTTATCTTCAATTATTTTCACCTGTAACAGTGTCAAAGCGAAAGCTCCATATCTCATAAACAATTTGCCTTTATTTCAGTTGAGCAGACTTGTCAACATCTGTTCTAAGAATAAACAGCATTGAAAATTCTTTGCATCCAAAACAATGAAATATGTTTTCTAAACCTCGTACTTTGCACAGGAGGAGTTGAGACAGAATTTGAAAGTGTTTTAAGTGTGGCTTTCTTAAATGATAGTCACATTTCTGCTTTGGAGCACACCTTAAGGCTTTATCTGAAATAATTTCCATTTAATGTTGAGAATAACTGGTGAACACCTCCACTCTTTCTTTTAACGTAATCCACAGATCTGAGAACAAACTTTTGATAAGAGACCTGCTGACCGTAGGCAACTCACACAGCCCCCAGTACAAGTACTTTTATTTAGAAGTGATATTGTTGCCTGTAAGAATTTTTGTTCAATATTTGCTGCATTTCTGGTTCAATCCCTAGAGACAGGTGCTAGTAATTCTTCATATTGCAAAGTTATTAAATGGCCAAATAGAACAGGCATATCAAAGATTAATTCCACATGAGAATAGGTAAGTTTACTCAAGTTTTGCAAGGCTCTGAATTAATAAAATGTCAAAGCTTTGTTTAAGCAATAAAGGAAAAAGCAAAAAGATCATCAGAGGGACCCTGAAAACCTGCTAATTAATTATTTTTTCCCATCTCTAATTCACCGCTAATTTATTTTATTCTCAGAAGTAATTTAAATAGGTAATTTAAATATATGTTTGACTAGCCATTGCAGAAACCTATATATTAATAAAAGATTATGAAAGTGTTGTAGATTCACTCACCAATCTCATGTGTAGCCTCTGAATAAAGGAATCTAGGAAACCTGGGGAAACATACTTTCTTGAATCTTATGTCTTCAAAATATTCCAGAACTGAAGAAATACATTTTGGTTCTTAACAGAACAGACAGGTCTGGTTTGTATAGTTACTTAGAGAGCACATGGAAAAGTTACTCTTATTTCCTGTCTTTAGCAAGATTAACAGTACAAAGAAATCAAGGTGTGCAGCTGGGATGTAGTGTTTCCAATCACAGGTCTAACATTTTCTGAGTCAATGAGATGGATTCAAAGCACAGAATCACAGAGAAAAGCATAGAAAAATTCAGAACAAGGCAAGACTTCTGATATTCAGCAATCTTTGTCTTTTGAGCAGGACTTTTAGTCTTCCTTTTATTCAGTCTCATCTCGTTGTTGATGTTGTTGTTAGTTTATCACTATGAAATATCTGCTTAAGAACACTTTTGCACTGTTAAAAAAACCTCCTAAGTACCAACACCACCAAAGCTGAAAGATTCATTTGTGTTTTGTTTTGTTTTTTTTTCTCAGCATTATTTAAAATGTGGAAAATTCTCAGTATTATGTTATGTTACTATAAGAACAGAATGTTCTTACAATTACTAGCTTCAGATAAAATCATTTTCATGATCAAATGATAATTATCCACAGTGACACATTAAAAGAAATGGCAAAATGTAAGCAGCCAGACTCCTTTCAAAATAAATCAGAGTAAATATTACCATGACATCAATGAGAACAAGATCAGATCAAAACCAACTGCTTTTGAAAATTGCATCCTACAAAACCCTGACTGAAAGGACATCTTATAGAAATGGTAGCCAGTGGCCTCCTTGGCAAAGCACTGAGCAAGTAAGACATGGATAAGAAAAGAAAAATAATTGATGAATAACTAAATATTAATAAAGAACATCTTCAAAGGAGTACACTTGGAAAGACCACAGCCTTGAAGTGCAAGTTGCCATCATTTTTTTCCATCCAGGCAACTATATTATTGCAGTGGACTGAAACATGCTCTGCAAAACTTCTGCCTATCAGCTACTTTTGTACACTACATTCTGCAGCACAAATTGCACGTGTGCCAGTTCCTCAAAGGACATGTTTTGCTCAGTTCTCATCACTATTTTTGCTCAAAAGAAATGATACATGTCTAAGTTTGCTGCAGTTAAATGGCCATCTCTGATCTTTTCGCCTGCACCCTCCCCATCAGCAACTCTGCTTAACCTCACCCCTCAGTATCCTCTGCAGAATCACCTGTCCCATACATAAGACTAAGCCATAGTAGTGATTTACTGCACAGCTAGGAAGCTTAGCTGTTATAGACAACATCTGGGAGACTGTTAGTCTTGCTAGATTGCTCCTTACAAAACAAATCTGTTCGCTTTCTTGATGGAAGTGGTTGGGGGATAAATACATTCTTCTTAGTGAGGGAAAAATGTTCAGGCCTCTATGAATAACGGTCTGATCTTCTATAAATACTGGCTTTGTCCTCAACTTCTGGCCCACAGCAGAGCTTTTAGTTTATGAATTCGTGCATTTCGTATTGATTCTATGTCATTTTGATTGCCAATAACTTTATCTTCTTTTATTTTATTATTATTGTGACTGATGTGACCTCTTGAAATAGGTTTATTTTTACTCTCCCTATTATTTTCTTCTTAATTTATTTGTTGCTGTGCTAGAAAAATAACAATAAAAATATTGAGGTATTAGATTTATTTAAATGTATACAGTGGGATTAACATTGCACAGTGTGATAAAATCATAGAGCTGGCCACTAAACCTAACACACTTGTGCAGAAAAAACTATATATTCACTATAAACTGGAGGATAAAAATGAACTTTCAAAGACTGTATGCATGTGCCAGATGAAAGGGGAATATAATAATGCAATGGAAGCAATAAATACCATTTATTATTCTCAAACATTAAACTTATAAAATTACAAGACATGTCATTCATGTCAATTAGCTAATCCCTCTTTCTCTCTCTCCTCCAATTCTCTCAGCATCCTCCTCAGCTTGGCTAATGATTTTAACAAAGAGAGAAGTGTGGATCTTCTGCATATATAGAAGAGTATATTAGTGTGCATAATGCAGTACAGTCGTAACAATAATACAGCTCACTAGTCTAATTCCAGAGGGACAGCAATATGATTATCCATAAGTTTAAATTTACATTTATCTTAATTACCCACATTGTCCTATATAAATAAGTCGTCAGTCATTTTAAAGGCTTTCTACTAAATCCTGTTACTTCAAGTATGAATGACCATTAACTATGCAAATACTCCTGACAAGTCTGAAAGAACTGTTTAGGAAAAGCAGAGTTGTACATCGAACCACCACCACCCTTGCCCATGTCTAACTAGGCATAGCTGATTGGACTTTTTCTAAATCATCTTTTTGTGATGAATTTATTCCCTCTGCATACAGTGAGTTTCGTCTCTGGCTTCCTTAGCAGCAGATGATGAATTAATTCATTTTCACTTAGGATACAACTCAACTAATTGCAGGGCCACTCATTCATTTTCTTGGCTATAGCTCAAAACACAAATCAACATATGGTAGTACACAGAATAATGAATTTGTTGTGAGTCTGTTTTCAAATAGAGAACTATATGTACGCTTTTCCAATTCTGGATAAACTCTTTAATCTGCATAAAAAGTCGTGATTATCATCAGAAGTCACATTTTTTTGTAACGTTGCAAATGTATATTATTATGTACAATGATAGATTACAATCAGACATTTCGTACATTAAAATGGAAAACTTTGAGAGCAAGGCTGGAGCATCATCTAGTAGATTCACAACTGATGAACTTAAATCTTTTAAGACAGAAGAGAAAAAATCTGCCAACAAGGTGGTAGAAATATTTTCTCCAACAGATTATAACCTTGCATGCTTGAAACATTAGAAACTCATTCCTTTACTTTTGCATCCTTTTCTGTCAGTCTTGAGAACTAACTGCTAAGTATATTCACAATTGGACTGACATTTCTTCTGTTACTATCTGAATCAGGGAGTCAGGTGAAAATGTCAGGGACACTGCATAGATGAATCAGGAGTTCCTGGCCAAATGTAAGCACAGAAAGGAACACTCTGAAGGTGTAAACCAGGGAAAGTAGCCTGGGAGGAATACAGACACTGTGCAAGAATTCAGAATAAGGCTAGGAAAAATAAAGTCCATCTATAGTCAAATCTTTCAAGGGAAGTCAAATATAAGAATAAGAGTTTCTAGGGGTACACACATGATAAAGGGAATTATACAAATAATGTATATATGATGTATGTATAATGTATACACGCTGACTTGTTCAGCCTGCTCCTGAACAAATATCCCTAGATCCTGATGGAATGCACCCACAAGTCTATGATGATCATCGATATCTTTCTATGACCATGCCTTAACCCCAGACAAAATTTCTACATATTCTGTTCAGAAGCCTTTTCCTTAGTATACTCATTCACGCAAACAATATCTGTTAGAAGAGCAGAAGATGCCCAGATACTGAATTACTACAAAATATTTGAAAACAAAATATATTTCTTGGGTACAGTGTGTGATGTAGTCTTTCACTGCTTTTCAAAATTATGAGTCTTCTCAAACTTATTTACTTATTATTTATGTATATCTGTGTTTATTAGCAAGGTGGAAGAGTAAGCTCTCACTTACCTGAATGCCCTGGGTTATCAGGTCTAGCAGTAGTTGATAAGTACCTATGGTGATGACTGTGCTGCTGCTATGTACTAACAAAAAGAGCTCATAAAGTTTGGACCTCTTCACAAAATGCAATACTAAAACAAACAAACAAAAATCCAGAAAACTGAAAACAAAAACAATAAGCAAACAAGACCTTTTAACAATAACACATTTTTTACCTAAATATGAAGCAAAAAATTGTGCTAGATATTGGTAAGAGAGTATGAAGAAATTATTCAAATTGTTCTTCGATATACTTTTATAATACTTTAAAGGAAATATAAGACAAGGTTTCATAGGAGGAACAGAAGAACATAAAAGAGTTGAGTTTTCAAACACTCAAGAGGACTTTTATTCAAACATATTGGGCAATAAAAGGCAGTAGATGTTAGTATGGTCGGTCAGAGGTGGACATCAGAAGTTCAGTAATGAGAGGCAGGGATTCAGAAGATATATTTTATAAAACCCATTTGTCACAGCTAAGATCAGGGATCAGTGAAAATATATAGAGAGAGATTAGTAGTCAAAGCAATCAGGAAAGAAAATCATGTTGGAAAGGACAGACTAAATGTGATGAATTCTGGCAGTATGGATGGTGTGTAAAGTCTCAACTTGGACATAATTAACTAGATCCAGCTCTGATTAACTTTACTTAAATCTGTGCTGGAGAGTGATTCCTGACAACACAGATAATGCAAAAGCTAATTCTACACTGTAGTTATGATGCATGAATTATTTATTAGCACTTTCTTCACTTTTGTTGGTAAATCAGGGAACAGTCTTTTGATCTTCTTAGATTCACTGTGGCAAAAAAGACCACAAGGAGTTCCATCAGTGTTAGTGAGCACACACTATTTTCAATACTTCAATACAGATATAAGTATAAACTCTCTAAGTGCACCTAATGCTAAAATGTTCATACTGGATTTGAAAAAACAGAATCATCCAAGATGGCTTAGAGGTAAAGAAAGTTCTCTTTCCTCCTTCTTACTCTCCCTGAATTGTTTTCTTTTTTCTTGCTGATTTCTCTTTTTACTAGTTCTCAACATATCAGAAAAATAAAACTTTTATAAAAATAAAATTTTTATATATATATTATTTATTTATTTTATATTTAATTTTAAAATTTCATTAAACATTCATGCTATATCTTTACATTGACTCTTGGATGGTAGCAAATACTTTATGGGGGTGGTTGCAGCAGTGGGAACAGGACAACTGGCAACGGAAGGGTAAACCTATTTGGGCTGCTGAACTGTGGAAAGACATTGCTGCCCGAACAAAAAGGTTGGGTGTAAAGGTGCGCCATGTAGATGCTCATGTGCCCAAGAATCGAGCTACTGAAGAGCAGAAAAATAACCATCAGGTAGATCGAGTTGCCAAAATTGAGGTGTCTCAGACTTGGGGTTGATAACACTGATAGGTTTAACCACCTTGACAACTGGAGCTCCCCATACTCTTGCTGGCTCACCGCTGGGATCTTGATAACACAGATGCCCTTTATCACCCTGACCATGGGTGTCCTCACATCCATTGCCAGAGTGGGAAAACAAGGGGACAGAGGTGCACATATTGTGAATATGCTTACATATTGTGAATACTTGATTTCTTGTTCATGATGATGGGGTCAGAAGTAGTGGGTACTGGTCACAGCACATTTAAAATATTTTAAACAGTGGGTGCAATGTTCCACTTCCTTATCACTGGGGACTTCTTGATTTCTCTGGAGATGTTCAAGACCCGTCTGGATGCTTACCTGAGCAAGCAGGTTTAGGGAGCCAGCTGTGGCAGGGGGTTTGGACGACATCATGTCTAGAGGTTCCTTCCAATCCCTAAAATTCTGTGATTCTGTGTTTCTGTGATGACAATCACTGTTCAAGTCTAATAGAGAATGGCTTATCAACTCCAACTTCCAATTCCTTGAGGACACTGGAATATATCTTGTTAAGGTCTCAGGGCTCAATCCAAGGGTCTTCAAGTAGGCCTTAGGCTTGATCTTCTTATGGTCAAGCATTTTGAACCCCCAGTGAAAATTAATGTGCATCAATATCAAAGGTAGAACAATAGCAGTAGACAGGAATGAAGGGGAAGGGAACAGCAAAGTAGGAACAGGAAAAGAAGGCAATATCTGAAGCATGGGTGGGTGCTGTGGGGGTGGACAGCCCATAGTGATGTCTCTGACAGTAATGAATTTAAGGACAGGACAAAATGGCATTGAGCTGCACCACGACGGGTTTGGGTTGTTTAGGTTTAGGAAAAATATGTTTACTGTAATGCATATAAAGGATTGGAACAGGCTGCCAGAAAGTAGCTGACTCCCCATCCCTGAAAAAATCGAAAGGACATGCAAATGTAGTCCTTGGGAACATGGTATAGCAGTAAACTTGACAATTCTCTGGTAAAGTTGGAAGTGGATGGTCTTGGAGGACTTTTAGAATCAAACTGAGTCTATGACATCACTCAGCAGTAGACTGTGACATCATCGGGTGATGGATTGTGACTGCTTAGCCCTCACTGCTCCTCCTCGGGTGCGGGCGGAACCTGGCTCAGTCTGGCTCGTTCCTGGACCCTGCTGAGCAGTTGTGCGACGTTTGGTGGTCGAGCAAGAGTTTAGTTGTGCTGTGCTGGGTCGTGCCTGGGGCTGCTTGCAGCATCTCAGTGCCCGAGCCCAGAGCATTGCTTGTTTCCCAGGCCCTGCCTAGTGCAGGCAACCGGGGTGCTACAGAGCGCACCTGCAGCAGCGGAGGTGAGTGGTGCCGGGGACACCTGGGTCCCTCAGGGCAGCCGTGGCTTAGGGTAGGGTGCACAAGATGAACTAGTCAGGGGCTTGGGAAGGCTTCCCACTGAGGGAGGGTCTGCTGAGGATGTTCAGACCCTGGGACAACAAGTGACTGTGACCCTCTTCCTCTGTTGCAGAGTGTGACACCACCGCTGCAGCTCTGCTGAAGAACGACTTGTCATCTGCAGTTCTCCCAGCCCACTGCAGCTAGAAGACCATGGCAGCAAAAAGGCCATGGACATGTCCTGTCTGCAGTGATGACATGCGACAGGATGTTGCACGTGCAATTCCGTGCAACCACATATTCTGTGTCGGCTGCATCCAGCGGTGGGCAAAGAAGAAAGACACCTGCCCGCTGTGCAGGATGGCCATGAAGACCATCCGAGTCCCCGTGTGGGGTGATGAGTACGTCGAGTGCATCGTCTCCCCACCCTCGGTGCCAGTGCCCATCAGCTTCAGCACCTCCACCGACCCCAGCGGCACCGCAGAAGCAGTGAGAGTGGGCGGCCTGCTGCCAGAGCAGTGGGCAACACTCTTCAGGGAGAGACGCGACCTCATCTGGCCGGTGCTGCCCTGGCTGGAGGCGGTGCTTTCCCAGAACCTGAAGCTGCAGTGGTGGCAGATCAGCGTGCTGGTGTGCACCATACAGGGACTGCTGTGCCAGGTGGGCCTGGACAGGGTCGCCCTGGTGCGGCGCGCCTATAACATCCTCGGAGCCATCACCGCACCGCTGATGGAAGCACTCACTGAAGTCATCGTGAGCCACTGCGGCCCGGAGGCCCGCAGGCTGCTGGGCGTCCAGGAGCCCAACAATGCCCAGCGGCACGAGGATGGCCCCGAAGAGCCCGGCGTGGCCCAGCAGTACGAAGACGGTCCTGCAGTCCCGTCCAGTCCCACCGCCTCCCTGCAGCGGACCGTCGCCCCCAGCGCCGCGCCCTATGGCAGCTCCGCAGGTCCCGACGCGGAGGAGCTCCCCGGCATGTCCGGCTGGGCCCTGGCCGGGGGTGCCGCCGAGTTCCCCGCCGCACCCAGCCCCGGCGAGCGGGAGAGGCCCAGAGACGAGCCGGGTCTCGTCACTGGGCCGGTCCCTCCACTCGCGGCCATGGCGGGAAGCGTTCGGCCGGTGGGCTCCGGCGGCCCAGCAAGAGGAGGGCAGCCAGCATCCAGCACGCTCCTCCGCCCTGCAAGAGGTGGCCTCCTCCCTGACTCCTGTACCGGTAATTAACACTCGTGTCCGATATGGGTTAGCATTTTCCAATAAAAGAAATGTAGAAGTACGCATTGTTCCTCGCGTTCACCTTTCGCTCTTCACGCGCACCCCCTACATGCACTGTGCCATAGGAGAACCAATGCCCTCATCAACCGGTGTGGAAGTGCGACTGGTACACCCTTCTCGTGAAGCATGTGTGGGATGAGCTGCTGAGTCTGCTAGAGAGGGAAGGCAAAGAGAAAGGGAAGATTTTTTTTCTGGAGATTGGCTCCTGAATTACAAGGAAAACAGCAACGTGTTGTACAAATAACAAATTAGTCTCCCAACAGTTGTAATTTAAGTAAGAGTTTTACATTTAACTTAAAAACTCCAAAAACCAAAATTGACCTTAAGCCAGTCTTAGGAAATGATAAATAGCAAATGAGGGATTATATAAAGAAACCTTATAAGAAAATAATCTTTAGGAGCAAATAAATCAATATAATGACTGGCAAGTATTAAATGAATGCAGTGCTTCTAACATATTTAACATGGTCTGGTCATAACTACTGTTACATCAACTCTTTATGCCCCATGTTCAGCCCTGAAAGAATTGTTGTGGTTTAACCCAGCAGGCAGCTGAGAAACACACAGCCCTGTGAACTCACCCAGTGGGTTGGGAGGTAGAATTGGAGGTAAAAAATAAAAAAAAAAGAACAAGTGTTGCAGAGTGCAGTCACTAGCTACCCACTGACCAATGCCCATATAGCATGGACTAACCCTTTGGCCACTTTGGGTGAGCTGTTCTGGTCCTGTCCCCTTCCAACACTTGCAGCTCCTCTCTGACTGGGCAACTTGAGAAGCTGAAACATTCTTGGCTCTGTGAAGCGCTGCTCTGCAACAGTTAAAACATTGGTGTGTAATCAGCATTGCTTTCCTAGGAAGTCCAAAACATAGTGCCATTCCAGCTACAACCTGTCCCATTCAAAGCCAGCACGATATCCACCCTTTATTTCCTATCATTTATGTCATACATCTCTCTCTTTCAGATACATTCTCATTAATCACAACAGTCTTCATTTGCTCTGATATTATTACACAGATCTAATTCCCTTAGCTTATAAGCTGTCCCTGTAAAATGACCACTGCATTAATTTAGTCCTAGACTTAACTTATTCCAAGCCTCAGTGCACCATAACAGTCCTTCACGTAAGGAGAGATGAGGTGTAATTCTGTACTGTTATATGCTGAAGACAGTTCTGGTTCCATCACCAGAGCGCTTGCCTGGTTCCATGCTTGCCACACTTGCCCAGTCTCATCAGAAACAAAACTTGAACACATTCAATAGTCATAGCAATTGGAACATGCTGGTTTAACATTCTAAGTATATAAAATTTGTAAGAGCTGCTTTTCCAGGTAACTAAACTGGGAAAAAAGAAGGAAAGAAGGAAAGAAGGAAAGAAGGAAAGAAGGAAAGAAGGAAAGAAGGAAAGAAGGAAAGAAAGAGAGAAAGAAAGAGAGAAAGAAAGAGAGAAAGAAAGAGAGAAAGAAAGAGAGAAAAAAAGAGAGAAAGAAAGAGAGAAAGAAAGAGAGAAAGAGGAGAAGAGAGAGAGAGAAGAGAGAGAGAGAAGAGAAAGAGAGAAAGAGAGAGAGAAAGAGAGAGAGAAGAGAGAGAGAGAGAGAGAGAAAGAGAGAAAGAGAAGAGAAAGAGAGAGGAAAGAGAGAGAAAGAGAGAAGAGAGAAAGAGAGAAAGAGAGAAAGAGAGAAAGAGAAGAGAAAGATGGAGAAAGAGAGAAAGAAGAGAGAAAGAGAGAAAGAGAGAAAGAGAGAAGAGAGAAAGAGGAAAGAGAGAAAGAGAGAAAGGAGAAGAGAAGAAAGAAAGAAAGAAAGAAAAGAAAGAGAAGAAAGAAAGAAAGAAAGAAAGAAAGAAAGAAAGAAAGAAAGAAAGAAAGAAAGAAAGAAAGAAAGAAAGAAAGAAAGAAAGAAAGAAAGAAAGAAAGAAAGAAAGAAAGAAAGAAAGAAAGAAAGAAAGAAAGAAAGAAAGAAAGAAAGAAAGAAAGGAAGAAAGGAAGAAGGAAAGAAAGAAAGAAAAGAAAAAAGAAAAAAGAAAAAGGGAGGGAAAGAGGGAGGAAATGGGAAAGTATTCCCATTTGTCTCTTCCACAGTCTGGCACCCTGAGGGGACAGAGTAAAGACTGTAATTATTAGTAGTTTCCAAGATAGAGTTTCTGAAGTACATAGATGACTGCAATGATGAGTACAAATGCCAAACTAACCTCGTAGTCAGTCATTTTATCTTATCATAAACCAAAATTACACTGTAAAGAAAAATTATAACTTTATTCAAACCCCCACAGATGGTAAATAGCACAACAAGGAACATATACAGCAAGTAAGGTGCTCAATAATGTTCCAAGACTCTGACAGAACTCCAGAAATAATAAAGAGGAACACAGTGACTAGCTAATTATTGAACTGCAACACTTACAACTATTTGTTTTTAACATGCTGTGGTCAGATCTGCTGTTACCTCTACTCTTTACGCACTATGTTGTGAGCCAAAAAGAACTGTTTTGGTTTAACACAGCGTATTAGCTAAATCCAAGCACTGCCCTCTCCCAGTGGATCAGGGGAGAGAACTGAGGGGCTCATGGGACTCTCATAGGCAGACCTGCTCACAGGAAGATATATTCCAGGATTTCCTGTGTTTGGAAATGCTGATGTCAATGATAGGCGTTCAAATTGGACAGGGGAGCACCTTTCCCAGGAGTGGACTCCTCCGCAGCTCAACTGCCTCTGCATGGCTGTTTCTGGCAGCCTCCTACTTTGGAAGCAAAGGTGTTGATAGCATACAAAAATCTGTGTGTCTAAGTCCACAAGATGAATATGATACAAGAATTCTGAACTTGAGAAAGGTACAGTGTGAATGCTGGGGAGAGAAAAAGATGGGAAAACAGAGTTACTTCTAATGATGGCACTCAGTGAAAAGTCTGTCATGCAGTAAATCAGAGTAGGGAAGAAGAATCACACATTTGTCTGAATTCAGATATAAAAGATTCATTCAGATATAAAAGATATTCATTCAGATATAAAAGACATTCAGATATAAAAGATTTTGCCCAGTAATCTTTCATTTGAAAAAATCAAGTGTTTTCATAGACTCCTTTTTCGTTTTTTTCTTCCTATTTCTTTCTTACATTTCTTACTTCTGCGTGAGTGTCTGCATGACTGTGTATTACATTGTTTTGTTTGTTTTCTTGAAAGCTTTTTTCTTGTTGTGAGTTTTCCTATGGTGTAATGTAATAAAAGAATGGATACTAAATCTCATTCTCAAGGGCTGAAGGCATGTCCATCTATTGCAGATTTTTCAGATTCCCACTGCTCATGAAAATACTCTGGACAATAATAAGCACTAATATGGAAATTTCTGTTCCAGTTATTGATTTTTAAAGAGTTATGTCTTATTCAACACTCCCTTTTCCATCTTCAGAGAAGAATGATCTGACTATTCAGAAATATTACAAACAATTTTCACCATAAGCAGTGCTCAGAATGCACTTCAAACATTCAAACATTTAGTGAGACATAAACATCACCTGAATAATACACAAACTCTTAGAGGAGATGGACCACATTTAATATTCTGCTGTCAGTTTTTTTCCACTGTCACTTTGATCTCTGAACTGCACCTTGACAGACTCCACAGGGGAAAGTGTTTGAAGGCAGAATGCTAGGACCTAATTTTTGAGCATCCCTGTGAGAGGACTTTGAGGCACACCTACTCATAAAACAGACAACACGTTTCTCCTCACCCACACCCCAGTACTAATCATGAACAGTCTTCCAGAATCAGTTTATCTCACATCTCCCAGAGGACATCTTTTGAAAACACATTACTGGCAGTACAGCTCGAAAGACAACAAAAAGAAGGACAACCCAACATTTAAACCCTTCTATAATTAAAGCTGTATTGCCCCAAGCTCTCAAATGGGCAAAACACCACAAGGTTAAGGATGCAGACAAAATTACAGTAAACCAAGAATTGATTTCTTTCCCTTTTCACATGTCCAGCAACTATAGTCAGTGCTCCTACCTAAGGGGGAAGGTCATGGCATATTTGACATTGCTGTGACCCAGTCCAAGTCCTTCCAGTCTCCTCTGACTCTTATGGAAAGTTATCCCCTCCATTCACCATCCTGAAAAGCAGCAGCATCCTCTCTGCAAAGTGAAACCAGACAACCCTGAGGTGGCTGACTCCATACATTTCAATCTGTGCTCCAGAGATGACTGGAAAACTTCCCTTCTTTCTACTTTTCTTTTAGATGTGTTTACACTTTTCAAACCTTTATCTTGTTTTGTTTTTAGGGTTGTTGTTTTTTTTGTTGTTGTTTTTGTTTTCTGATTTTTAATTCTTTGCTTTTGAATGGTCTACAAACATTGCCTGATCAGTAACTCAGACAATTTAAGCACTCAATGAAGTGCAAGTGGGAAACAGATCTTTTTTTGTCCTTAAACTTCATGTGTTGAGAATTTCAAGGTGTCTCACCCTCCATGATGGGAGAACAGACTTATCCAGATATATCTACAGCTCACTTTTAGTGTGCAAATTACAACATACCAAACAAAGAGAGTAGTTTTTGCAAGGATAATAAGAATCTACTCTTCACACAAGGCAAAATTATCGCACTGATTCTGCTGTGATGGCTTTGTACCATGCTTGGTATTGATCTGTGCCTGTGGGGTGGTATAAAATATAGGACTGTTTCCCATATTTTCATCTCTTTTAGTGGAGAAAACTCACTTATGCATTATTTACAATTATTTTTTTTTTCTAGTGTAAATCATGTATTTCTTGAGTCTGATCCCTTGGGAGAGAAGCTCTTAACCTTGGAGAAGAACTTGATGGAGTGAGAGGGAGGAAGGGAGAAAGAAAGGGAAGAATCTTTGAACTTTTTAAAAGTTAACAGAATTGAAGCTATTTTTTAATTTAGCAGACCTTTGTCTAAGATGAACTGTACATTTTATATGGACAGTTCATGCTGCTTGTGCTTCAAATGTGATGCAAACTGATCAACATAGGATGCTGTACACATACATACCATGGAACCCCTCTGCATAACACAGCTAGGCATTTTGTATCTTTCTGCTCTATTATTTTCACAACGGATAAATCCTCTGATATCAGAGAAAATCCAACTGCAATTCTTTTCACACAGTGCAAACACTCCCTATCAACACCTCTGTCACTGGATGCAGAATTTGGTTTTCTCATTCACTCATTTTTCTGAGGTAGAGCCCCTGATGGCAAAAGAAGCTGGGAGAAGAAGAATTCATGACTCTAGTTCAAGATTATACTGTCAGTCAAACCATTCCTGTGTGCAATTTACAGTCTTTCTTTATTGTCCCATTAAACAGGTTGCAGAGCTCTTGCAAGTGATATATCTTATGCTTATGTGGCTATGACAGTCCTTTCTAATTTTAATCACTCTAAATTTTAAATTTCTTCCCTGTAATTGTATGTTGCAGAATAAAATATAGATGGATTCAACAAGGCAGAATCCTCCAGTTACTGGTATACATTACTTGACTGGGAAGGATGGGGTGAAATCTTGTGAGGTGCCTAAAACTCAGTATTAGTGAAGTCCAGGTCAACATGCTTTCAAATAGTAGCAGTGAAGCAAATGAAAGAAATGCAGAATAAGCACTGCTCTGTAAAATATAGCTTCCAATGAATGGCTGAAGAAATGGTAGTTGTCTTGTATAGACAGAAAAGAGCTAGAGATATAATAGGCTTCCAATGTGCAAAAGACAATATATTATGAAAAAGTAATAGATTTCCTTAATATGTACAGCTTACTGGTAAAAAAAAAAAAAAAATCAGCAACTAAAATTAAAGTAAGAGAGATGTAGGAAAGAAATTAAGGTAACTGCCCGCAGAATCTGTGAGAATCTGGTAAGTGAGAAGTTCATAAGTTCATAAGTTCATAAGTTCATAAGGTTGGAAAGGACCTATAAGATCATCTAGTCCAACCATCCTCCTATCACTATCTCTACCCAACTACTAAATTAAGTCCTTTAGCACCTCATCTAAATGCTTCTTGAACAGCGCTAGGGATGGTGCCTCAACCACCTCCCTAGGCAGGCCATCCCAGTGCCTGACCACTCTTTCAGAAAATAAATGTTTCCTCAGGTCTAATCTAAATCTTCCCTGGCGCAACTTGTGGCCATTCCCTCTCGTCCTGTCATTACTTATCAGGGAGAAGAGGCCTACCCCCTCCTCACCACAACCCCCCTTCAGGAAGTGGTAGAGTGCAATAAGGTCTCCTCTGAGCCTCCTCTTCTCCAGACTGAACAATCCCAGCTCCCTCAGCCGCTCCTCATAAGACTTGTGCTCCAGGCCCCTCACCAGTTTTGTTGCCCTTCTCTGAACACGCTCCAGGGCCTCAATGTCCTTCTTGAGGTCTTCCTAATCCCACTGAAAATTGGATGGAATGAGCTGATGAGGAGTTGGTAGGCCATAGGCCAGAAAGCCTACTATTCTACTGTCAAATTAAGCTAGCCATATCCAAAAGATGTACAACTCCAGAAGGGTCTTGATGAAAATCATATACACTGCTTCTCTAGAGATCTCATTCATTGAAGTGTGCTAACAATCAGATCAAGTACTTTGGTTCCTGATTCTCCTTTGCTTTCTGTAACTGTGGAAAATCATCAGGGTAGAGTGCAAAGAAAGTGAAGAGCGGCTGATAAATGTTCTGGTAAAGATGAGAAGAACATAATCACCTGGTAAAGTCTGACAGTGACATCATTGCCTCTTGATTTTCTAAATTCTGGGGCAGCTTCACAAGATACTCATCTTCCACAAGAGGACAGCACTGTGAAAACATGACATTCATCTGCAGGTAAGGTACTAGTAAATCACAGAAATTAAGGACCTCATCTCAAAACTGGACCTATTGGAAAGAAGGAATATGCAATTGTGGTAAGACTGTAAACCTACACTTATAGTCTGCTTCTAAATCTAGCTAATGGCTTAGGCACACTAAGAAGTCAGTCTAGGCTTTGTGCCTGGGTTTTGTCTGCATGGAGACAAAGGACTGGATGAAGCTGGTGTAAGTCCAGGTGTTGCCTGGTTCCCATGCCAAATGGAATGTGAGGGAGAACCCCTGCATGCTTTTGTGCATTATGTTAACTTCAGAACTAAAGCACAAATTTGTCTTAAAGCAGATGGATCTTTAAACACTCTGAATCCTAAGTTCTGCAGAATTCTTTTCTAAGTATATTATTTTATAAAAAAAAAAAATCCTACTTTGTACCTACTTTGAGTGAGAGAGCATCATTTTCTGTCAGTGAATGAAATGTTTGTGACTCACTATCATAAATGCTCCTCTTCAGAAACCACATTGTGTGGGCTTTATCATGCACCCAAGAAAACACCAAATCATAGAACATCCCAAGCTGGAAGGGATCCACAAGGACTGTTGTTTTCAATGCCCAGCTCCAGACAGGACCACCCCACATTCAAAACACACAGCTGAGAGAACTGACTGGTAGCTTAGTGCCATGACTGCTGACTGCTCTGGGTAGCCTGCTCCATGCCCAATCACTGTCTGGTGAAGAACCTTTTCCTGACAGTAGCTACTAGTTCCATGTACCCACGACCCCCAGATTCCTTCCTGTGGGGCTGCTCTCAGTCTCTCTTCAGTTTGTACATGTGTCTGGGTCTGCCTTTTCACAGGTGTAGAAACATGGTACATGTTACAGACAGAGATCATGGGAAGAGAGCGTGTGATACTGACATGTTGACATCAGGGAACAAAAAGAATGATTTATCTGCACAGTTAATTTTCTGTGCAACAAAAAAAGCAAGAATTTGTTTAATGTCTACACTCCTGATTGCAGCGTATAGTGACATTGTTCATCTATTGACCAAAGACCCTTTTAAAAAGACAAGAATGACAGAGTTACAAAGATTTTGTGAAAGTCCTGAGCGTACCCATCTATCATTGTCACTTAGGTTATTTACTTCACTTGGTTCAGAAATAATGAGTAATGTCTTAATTTGCGGCCATTATCATATGCCCAAGACATTTGTCATGCCATAAAAACAATAGTATTAAGTGGTAATCTTCTGTGCAACCTCATCAGACCTATTCCTTAGTGCACACACTTTCCTCTTTTTATGCCAAATGTTTTGAAATGGTCACAAATGCAGAAATGCAGTTCAGCTGTCAGCTGAAAAAGAGGTCTCTGTTTTCAAAACATAAGTAAGAAGATGACTTATCAATAAACTATATATTTTGTTGCTTAAAGTACCACCTAGAAGTAATTCCCTTACAACCTTTCTTGTCAGGAAATTAGTTCAGCAAAAGCTATTTCCAACGACAATTCTGGAAAACGAGATTAGAAATTACACCCTAAATTCAAAAGTCCAATAACAATAAAAAGCTAGACTCAAGTGAGGCTGATCTAAAAGCACTGTCTGTGCATGTTTTTGCTGCTGGAATACACCACTGAAGATCAAGAAGTAATGTTTTTCATTACACCAGATGACAGTAATAAATAAATAGATAAAAAAGATAGAAGTAAAAGCATAGATTATGCATTTTCCTGTCAAACAAGAAAAGCAAACAGCAATCTGAACTTGAAACTCTATGCTTTGCACTAGCTATCAGCAGTTAATCTTCTGAATTTTTTTACCTCTAAGCATTTCTTCTAAAAGGCATTTTAGATTTTTCACATTACCCCCTCAACAAAAATGGGAAAATCTCTCTTGGATTAAATGTTCTTTTTTGTATCCATATCAAGATTTCACGTGGAAATTACAACTGGCATGTTCCACTCCTACTGTTCTTTATGCACATTATCAACAAGCAGTGGTGGGTCAGCACTCATATCCCATGACGATGTGCATCAGTATTGTTCTTTCCAAACCCAAAATGCTATTGTTCCTCATTTGTTTCCCATTATCTTCTCTCTTCCCACCTGCATAGTATTAGAAGTGTAACAGAGCAACACAGCTGTGGGTTCTATACATTTTCTGTCTGTATTTCTGAAGCAATTTGGAATTTATCACCTTTGCTGGGGTTACCACTTCAGCGAGCACTTCTCTCTGTAGATACCCAGGTTCTCAAGGACAGAAGAGTATCTCCAGTTTTTAGGCAGGGAAATGTAAGCATTAGTGGAAGTGGGACTCGGCAGTGCAGACACATACTGCATTTGAAGCCAAATCCAGTCCCCTTGCGCTCTGCTGCATGTCTGCTCCCCTCCAGACTTCACTCCCATAGACTTTGTGTCAGCAGGCAGCAATTATAAGGAAAAATGCAATGATGGAATGCATCAAATTAAGGCAAAACTTAGTTTTACCAGCTCTCATTTTATAAAACCTCTGCTTGGGAGAAAGCTGCTACAAGCACAGTCTACTAGATGTTCTTGTAAAGATACAGAGCCCTCAAACTACAAAGCTCTTAGCTGGCCACACTGCAGCCATCCACTGAAATTGTCTCAATGTGTAGACTACACCTTCCAGCAATATTCTGTGTTGCAGCAAATACATAAAGCTCTAGCCTGTCATTACCACTGTTAAAGAACTGCCCCTTGAGGAGCCAGGACAGTGTGCAATGATTAATAATAGTGCGTACTTCAAGCTTGTTGTGGGAGCCCCTGCCTTCAGCCACTTTGGGGCTAACAACAGACCTGACCACAGAGCCCAACCACCCCATTCCAAGAAGTTATCACTTTGGGCCCTTAGACACTAGCATCTGATGCAAACAGCAGATGAAAAGAAGCAAAATATTTCTTTTTGAGAGTATTATGAATAATTGCCTGTAACTGTTTGCAAGAATGCAGATGCTTTCGAAAAAATGACATGTAAGAAATTAAAAAGAATTGGCTGTAAAATACAGATAGGAGATATATGAAATCCAGAATGTCACTACATCCCAGGGAACTACAGGTAGGTGCTCATCCCTTGCTGTCAGGTAGAAGGTTACACCACTAACTTTAGGACAGATAAAAAATTCTAATTGAAACCTCAGGAAATAAATTTTCACTTCTTTGCAGCAGCTTAGAAGAATAGAAATAAACTACAAAGAGGCACATCATTCAAAATACAGCATGCATCACAGTTTGTTCCATTCATGGCTAAAAACAATCACGAATGCTGCTGAGCATCCATACACAACTGTACAAACAGGCTTATTCTCCTGAAGATGTTTAAATTAGATGTAAGTAAGATTGTCAAAGCAAAAATATCATGGAAATGATATATAAATAAATGTATGTGAAGAACTGCATGCAGGCAAATGCTCTGGGTCTTTTGGCACCATGAGCTGCAAATCAGAGTACAGAAGCAGTCGATTTTGGAGAGAAGAAAAAAAGCAAACAAAGGCCTCAACACAAAGCTGTTAAAAGCACACACACACGGAGAAGATTCTGGTGAATTATTCTGTGCCTCCTGGGCCTTTCAGGGCAAATTTGACACTGCAATTTTTATTTCAAAATGCTCCTAGCTTTCCAGCATGACTTATTTATTACACTAGACACTTCCACTTTACCTGAGGCACGATCTGTTCACACAGGTATCATCTGGGGCCATATAAACTCCAGGGCTCTGCCTCTGAGCAGAGTATTGATGTCCCACACCTTCTGTAACTACATCAGAGGTTTTCCTCAAAGTACCAACCACGCACCTCTCCCCACACCTGGAGAAATATTCCAGTAACTGAATACTGAGGTAAAAACACCCTCCTCTTCCTTCTGCAGACTTGAATATGGCTCTCCCCAGGAGTATTTTTTATCCCTTGTTGCCATTGCTCTTAAAAGACCCTTGCTAATGACATAGC
Organism: Cyrtonyx montezumae; assembly: GCF_038088225.1. Lineage (NCBI taxonomy): Eukaryota > Metazoa > Chordata > Aves > Galliformes > Odontophoridae > Cyrtonyx > Cyrtonyx montezumae. The sequence goes on from NW_027072039.1 coordinate 2,654,712, forward strand.
AGCCTACCTATATGACACCACTGCAATTAACAGAATGCTAATTTATAACACATGTCCACATGCTCATGCTCATGGTTGGATTTGCTTTTTAATTCAGCCAAAAAACATCAGAGATTCTTTTTCAGTGCTATGCAAGGTTCCTAATTAGCTTTCAATACTGTGAAATGACAAATAGAGCAAGATATTTTGTTCTGTATTTTATGCTAATGGTTTAATCTCAGCAAGATATCTGTTCCACAAAAGCTTTGAAAGGCATACAAATTAATTTTGTGCATCGCAGAAGCCATCACAATTTCCACATCTAATTAGCACATAGCAAGAATAAATGTAGAAGCATTCACAATGATATGCTGTTCACCATAATCTTCTTTGTAAGAGTTTATTTTCTGTTTTCAAAGTAATGCTAAGGAAGACAGCCAATCTAGCAGTTTACACATCAACCCATAAGCATTTATCAAGGTGTCAGTAGAGAGTAACACTTCTAGGTTGTCAATATTTAATCTGCAGTAAAATTAAATCATAGGCCATTAGGCCCAGTTCATTGAGTTAAAAGTTCAGTGCAGATGTTGAATTGGATGTCAGGGAGTTCTAAACTATGCGTATGTAATCTTCTGCCCCTTTTGACAGCCCATATACCACATAGCTTCTGTATATGCACGCAACATAAGTGCAGCATCACCCCCCAGCGCAGCTTCTTCAATTTTAAGTACAGGCTGCATCAGCACTATTTCTCCTGAGAAATCATCATATCGTATTTGAAGATGTGCAGCCTCAACTCCACTGCCTACATGACAGAGCCTAGCACTAAATGTCTGCCATTAACTCTCATAGACAGAAAAGTTTCCAAGAGTTCTAGGAACTCTTTGGGAACTTTGCATAATCCACTAGTAAAAAAACACATATTATTCAAGAATTTCTGCCTCTTGCTCCCTATAAATTTGTAGAGAGATCTGAGCCATCAAAATGCAGCAATGAAAGATCTAGGATTCTCTATTAGTAACCTCAAGTGGTAGCCATGGTCTTCGTGAAACGAGTAAGGAAACAGCATGTCATCGTGCAATTATGCATTTGCTTCACCCTTGCCCCTTCTAAATTTGTTCCCAGTTGGGACCACAACTCTTTTTTATTTTTTATATATTTTCCCTTATTGCTAAAGAAGGCTAACAGTATTTTCAGCTGCATTAGCATGATATCACTTGCTGGTTGGGGGAAATTGTCCTTGTCCTCTATTGAGAATTGATAAGACTGCCTCTGTACTTCTTTGTCCAGTTCTGGGCAACATGATACGCTGAAGAGTTAATGAAGGAACTGCAGCATCTTTCCTGTGAGAAGAGGCTGAAAGTTCTGGGGTTGTTTAACCCAGAGAAGAGAAGGCTCAGGGGTTATCTCATCAATATCCAAAAATACCTGAAGGAAGGATATAGAGGAGATGGAGTCAGGCTCTGTTTGGTGTTACTCAATGCCAGGACAAGAGGCAGAAGAGGCAGTGGGCACAAACAGGAACATAGGAGGTTCTGTCTGAATAACAGAAAGCACTGTTATTTCTGTTTTTTGTTATTGTGCTGTGCAGATGGCAAAGACTCATTATGAGTTACTCAGAGAGACTGTGGAGAACTTCAAAAGCCACTTGGTCTGGGCATCGTGCTGTAGTTGTCCCTGCTTGACCAGGAGTTGGATCAGATGGATCAAGAATTTACTTCCAACCTCAGCCATTCTGTCATTCTGCAATAAACTCAGCAATCAGCAGTGTGGAAATATCAGCACTACTGTGCCAAGTTATTAGAATATCTTTCATTTCAAAGACCAATCAGTTCAGCAAACTGGGCTCAAGGTACGAGTGAGTCTCATTCATCCAAATCACTTTGAGAGGAGCAATTAATATGAAAACCTGCCCTCCTACTGACAATAGAAATGCCTTCATGCTCTTTGTGTAGATAAGACGTAAGATAAACTGCAGGCCTGAATTTTCTTACTTGGGAAGTCAGCTGTCTTATGCTAGACCAGAGCTAAGCCAAAGTGAAGGAGTAGAAACTGAGAACAAGTTCAAACCTTCAGCTAATGTGGTATTAGAGCCGCAGTCTGCAGTGTTTCTGAGACCTCATTTACAGTTTTCCACATAGAGTGGATAGGAAGTGCTGAGTTCTGCTCTCTGGTGACAGTGACAAAAAGCAAGGGAATGGTGTGGAGCAGCATCAGGAAAGGGTCAGGTGAGGGTTAGGGAAAGTTTCTGTACCAGAGTGCAGTGAACATGGAAGGGGCTCCCTCGGGCAATGGGCACAGCCTAAAGTTGTAGGAGTTCAAGTAGTGTTTGGACACCACTCTCAGACATAGGGTTTGATTTTGGGTGGTGCTTTGTGGAGCCAGAGGTTGGAATTGGTAACCCTTGTGTGTCTCTTCCAACTTGAGATGTTCAGTGGTTCAACGATTCTATGATCCCAGAGCACACATTCAGAGTAGTACAATAACAATGAATAGGATCATATTATTATCCTTTAATAATAATATTAGCTGATAATACTGTTCTCATTTAGAAATTCAGTCAGTAGAAGATTTAAGGCAGTGGTGAAGACTGAAGCAAGATATTTGACTGGAAGCTTTGAGAAAATTCCCTTCACCTACTACTGTAGCTTTATCCTAAGTCTCTCTTTTACCACTTGTCCAGTAATGTAAAAAATAGTACGAATTATTTTCATGGACAATTTTACCAACCAGAAGTCAACAAAAGGCTTTTGCATTCTCCATACATTCTTTCCTAGTAAGAAGGAGCATTTCTGTTTTCATAAAAACACAGATCTGAGAGTAGAAAGTAACTGCATATGACCAGCCCCACCTTTCCCTTTTCCTTCCCATTTATTCTAGTTCTCTCTTTCATGGGCAATTCTCTTGCAAATCTTTTTCCTTCACAGAACATTAGTATTCTGATTAATCCTCATTCAAACTTCTGTTCACCACAGATACCTCACCATCAAGTAGCAGCTTGCATTGCTGCCATCAGAAAGATGCCCACCCTTGTCAAAACATCACAGTCAGTTTCACTTCAACTGTAATTTAATTTTTTTCCTGGCAAGATCAAAATGTTGCACAGAAGTTTCAGCCAAAAAGAAAATAGGTAATTGGATGACATTATTTGTGGTTAAATTTCTCCTTTGCCATACATGCCTGTTTGTGTTGGGATATAATTTTCAGCTGCTATCATACACAGTATGTACCCTCCAGATTTATCATTTCTTAGTTTGTCAGAAAAAGAAATCCAGAGCTGTTTTCTCTGCCTACCCTATTAATCTGCCACTGCCCTACTTACTTCTCATACATCTAATTTTGCCATAAGGTGACACACATCCTTGGTGCAGGCAGTTACATTTCTGTGTTACTGTTGTTTGGCAGTTTTTTTACTTACGTGTGTACTTCATAAAGTCAAGCTAACGACTTCTGGAGGGTGAATCTATGGAGGAAAGTTACTAATTTCATCACTCATTTCAGCTTATGAGCATCAATTTGTCACAATTTGCTGGCTCTGATATATTTCTGACATCTCACTTCTTGTATCAGGTAGATATATATTCTCCCTGGAAGTATTCTGTGGCTGAAACTTGTTTATTCAGAGTAATCAACTGGAAACAGCCTCACATTAGTTATCACGACCTTCACATACCTTCCATTCCTCAGCAGAGGAAGCAGAAACGTAAGTGACTGTGAATATGGTAACTTGGCTAGTTTGCCTGTAATTTACTAATACCTTTTACTTTCTGAAGAAATATTCATTTCTATATAGTGAATGTTAAATGCTGGGAAATAAAGTCTGTAGAGAATTCAGGGGAGCTGGCAGAGGAAAACTACCACAACAGTTCACTAACTGAAAGTTATCGTACCCTGAGATCAGCACAGACCTCTTGATACCATTTTTATCTAATTAAGTCTTACAGGGAATAACATAAGTTCATAAGTTCATAAGTTCATAAGGTTGGAAAGGACCTATAAGATCATCTAGTCCAACCATCCTCCTATCACTATCTCTACCCAACTACTAAATTAAGTCCTTTAGCACCTCATCTAAACGCTTCTTGAACAGCGCTAGGGATGGTGCCTCAACCACCTCCCTAGGCAGGCCATTCCAGTGCCTGACCACTCTTTCAGAAAAGAAATGCTTCCTCAGGTCTAATCTAAATCTTCCCTGGCGCAACTTGTGGCCATTCCCTCTCGTCCTGTCATTATTTATCAGGGAGAAGAGGCCCACCCCCTCCTCACCACAACCCCCCTTCAGGAAGTGGTAGAGTGCTATAAGGTCTCCTCTGAGCCTCCTCTTCTCCAGACTGAACAATCCCAGCTCCCTCAGCCGCTCCTCATAAGACTTGTGCTCCAGGCCCCTCACCAGTTTTGTTGCCCTTCTCTGAACACGCTCCAGGGCCTCAATGTCCTTCTTGTAGTGAGGGGCCCAAAACTGAACACAGTACTCGAGGTGCGGCCGCACCAGAGCTGAGTACAGGGGGATGATCACCTCCCTGCTCCTGCTGGCTACACTATTTCTAATACAGGCCAGGATGCTGTTGGCCTTCTTAGCCACCTGGGCACACTGCCGGCTCATGTTGAGCCGAGCATCAACCAACACCCCCAGGTCCTTTTCCTCTCCACATTCTTCAAGCCATTCTGCCCCAAGCCTATAGCATTGCATGGGGTTATTGTGGCCAAAGTGCAGGACCCGGCACTTGGTCTTATTGAACCTCATCCCATTTTGCTCAGCCCAGCTGTTCAGCCTATCCAAATCCCTCTGAAGGGCCTCCCTACCCTCAGGCAGTTTGACACATCCTCCCAGCTTTGTGTCATCTGCAAACTTACTGAGGGTACACTCAATTCCCTCGTCTAGGTCATCAATAAAGATATTAAACAAGATGGGCCCCAAAACTGACCCTTGGGGGACACCACTCGTAACAGGACGCCAGCTGGACTTAACTCCATTAACCACTACCCTCTGGGCACGGCCCTCCAGCCAGTTCTCCACCCAGAAACATGAAGTAAACATCAAAGACAACAGTGCTCTTTGGTAAAGTTGACAACATAAACAGTGGTCAAACGAAGTTTTATAAAAAGTCAGTAAATATTTGATGTTCCTCTTACAGACTTATGCTCAGTGGTATTTTCAGGCAGGGCTCAACTGTGCCATCATAAACCTGGGGCTGGGAATTCTTTGAAGAAAATAACTGCATATTACCATATAAGTTAAGCAGCTGAGAGAAAATATAAAATTATTAACAAGAATGACCTTGCACTCTGTGGTGTGCTATTCTTATACCCAGACCAAAGCCTTACGCAAAAGTTCAAAGGCCTGCTACCTAGTAAAAGCATACCTTTAAATAACTCTGGATGTAAAAGCAGTTCTATTCCCACATTTTGATAATCCAGTCACCACAACTCTGAGATCTCTTTTAAGTTATTGAACAAAATTACTTGTTTTGACCTATGCCATAGGGGAAAAGAAAATGAAAAAAAACTGTTTTGCTTTTTTTCGTTTCTATTTATATTCTCCTCATTCGTATGCACTACAACATGACATAGGATCCAAGATAACTTTGAGATGAATTAAAATAGTTTGCTTCTCACAACAACCTTCAGTAAAAATTAGTTTTTGTCTCTCTTGATAATAGAAAATTAACTTTCTAGCTGAAGTTTGGGACTGGGATTCTGAAGATCTAACACTTGCTGCATGCTTCAGTTACTCTTGATGCATCATTTTATTTCTGTACCCTATTATCTCTTTCAGTTTCACCTTTCTTCATCTTCCTTTCAGTCTATTACCATTGTCAGACCTTGAGAGTTTGCATAATCTCACAGCCTTTACTCCTTAGAACCATTTGGGTCAGCAGAATCTTGGATGTGTCTGTTTGATTTGGAAATTCTACCATTTTCACTTTTTCCATAGGGAAGTCTTCTCCAGCACTTCACCTGCTGGAGAGGAGCTCTGAGGAGAGGGACCTGGGTGTCCTGGTGGATGACAGGCTGGCCATGAGTCAGCAGAGTGCCCTGGTGGCCAAGAAGGTGAATGGGATCCTGGGGTGCATTAAAAATAGCATGGCCAGCAGGTCGAGGGAGGTGATCCTCCTCCTCTACTCTGCCCTGGTGAAGCCTCACCTGGAGTACTGTGTTCAGTTCTGGGCTCCCCAGTACAAAAAAGACAGGGATGTTCTTGAAAGAGTCCAGCAGAGGGCTACAAAGATTATAAAGGGTGTGGAACACCTCCCTTATGAGGAGAGGCTGGGAGACCTGGGGCTGTTCAGCCTTGAAAAAAGAAGACTCAGAGGGGATCTGATCCACATCTATAAATATCTAAGGAGCAGGAGGCAAAGGGACGAGGCTGAACTCTTCTCAGCAGTGTGTGGTGATAGGACGAGAGGAAATGGCCACAAACTGAAGCATAGGAAGTTTGCACAAATGTGTGGGAACTTCTTCACAGTGCAGTGACGGAGCAGTGGCACAGCTGCACAGAGAGGTGGTGGAGTCTCCTTCTCTGGAGACGTTCCAGACCCACCTGGACACCTACCTGTGCAACCTGGGCTAGGGAGCTGCTTTGGCAGGGGGGTTGAACTCAGTAATCTCTACAGAACACTTCCAACCCCTACAATTCTGTGATTCTGGGACAGCAGAAAGATCGGTGTATGGAAAATTTAGACGCAGTAGTTTTAAATTTGAGCCAATAATCTGAAATTTCTGTAGGAATCAACATATGAAATGTACAATAGAAAAAAAAACCAAAAACAAACAAGCAAACGAAAAAACCAACAACCATTAAGACTACTGAGGAGACTGATAGTATAAAGAGAAGTTCATATAAGTAGAGTAGATCACACAGGTCTTTCCTTAAGACAAGTCATCAACCTCTTGTTTTGAAAAAGATAACTGTTTTTCAGAATACCATGAAAATAAAGGTGAAAAAAAAAAGAGCACAGCAGGAAAGAAAGAAAATGGGATACTTCTTTGCAGGAGAGAAGCACAAGTAAGGATAAGACTTAAAGGCTTAAAAATCAGCTGCGAGCATAACATATCCCTCCCATAACTAATGATGTAAAACAATGGCTTGGATTCATTTAAATTCAAGTTGAATAGAAAGACACGATTTTAAAAAATACCCAGAATTTCCAAATATCACTATCATTTATGAGAATAATTTAAAAACCTGGCAAATTTTGACAGGGAACAGATTATCAGCTATCAGAGACTCATAAAAACACAGAATAGCCTGGATTGGAAAGCACATCAAAGCCCACTCAGTTCCAGCTCCCTTTCCGAATTTACTCTTAAAAATAAAAATAAAAATAAAAATAAAAATAAAAATAAAAATAAAAATAAAAATAATAATGCATAATCGAATTTACTTACTAAAGATTCTCAGAATCCTAGAATATTCTGAATTGGAAGAAACACACAAAGATCATCAAGTCCAACCTACATTTTCCTTTTTTTATATACGTCATTGTACAGGAGATTCAGACTGATTTCTGGAATCTCCTTTCAGTCATTAAGTCAAAAAGTAAACACTGCTGCCTGAACATGGAAAAGAGTTCCCTAAGAACACATATTTTTACAGTGCTTTACAGTAGTTATATCCAAACAGAGCACCTGTGAATCCCACATTGGACTGAAGTATAGCAATGCTTTTCTACAGAAGGAAATGCATGGATGGACCTTTTCCTTAGCCAAACTGTAATAACCTTCTGTTTATTCTCCTTGTTTGAAATATGGCTTGGGATTCCCTCCTCTTCACGTAGCTTTACTCAAGCTTCTTGTGACTGTCACTTATTCTAAAATGTTTGTCTTGTGAATATACATATCACAAACTGCAGTAAATTCTTGTCTTTAGCAGAGGCTCCTTGTTTCTACATGAAGCTCTAATATTATGGAGATTCATAAGGAATCATGCCCCTTAAAAAGCAACAAGTAGCAAGATAGCTTGAACTTTTCTTGTTCAGAAGAAGGAGGAAGAGGACTTTTTAATTAAACACTTAGTAGGTAATGAGGAAATAATAGAACATTGTGTTAAAAAACATGAAAGAACTTTAAAAAACCATCAATAAATGCTAATGAGAAGAAGAGAGCAGCCTCTATCAGTTACAGATAATGAGAAGGCAGTGTGCTGAGAAATAAAAGCTTACTGTGTTTGTTGACAGCAAAATAACATTTAGCAAGCTAAAGAGAGCTAAAATCCTGGGAATTAATGAAGAATTTTATAAAACAATAAATTGTAATTTGGGTTTGTATCTCTACATTTAATTCTCGGAATAATCTTTTCTTTTATTTTTCCCCCTGCTGTCTAAACATGGGGAATCAACAGACACAAATATCTAATCTTCCACTTAAATTAAAGCAAAATCTAACTTAAGGTTAAGGAAAGAAACAGTCTCTTCATTGATTCTTCCCCAAGGAAAAAAAAAGATATAATAGTCTTTGAAAGATGGCAGTCGCCATAGTATTTTAAAACCAAATCAATTTGTATATATTTAAATGGAATCAGCAAACTTGTTTTATTGAGATTTTTTTTTTCACTCAAGGGGATTAATTTGCAATGTCCATATAACTGACTATTCTCTTAGTACATAACATATCTTTTTTTGAAATCTTAATTAAGCACTCAGATTCCCTTTTCTATTTTCCATTTTTTACTCAGAGACAGTGTTCTGCATAAGCATAAAATAAAACTTGCTATTGGAAGAAGGATAATTTCTTTATCATCTAGATAAAATTTATTTCCCTGCAGCATCATAGCGCAAGGAAAATGTTCATCTCCAGATCATTCAATCTAATTTAAAAATGTCTCCACATTTGTTGACACTGCACTTTCTGGGACTATGCCTGAGAAACAGTTTTTATATTAATTAAAAGTATTGCCATGCAAAAGCTGGACAAATAATGTTTTCAAGGGCTTCACAGAAAGAAATCTTATAACATTTCAAAGGCTTGTCTTTCCAAAATGTATGTATCAAATGATCTATTCTTACCCAGTGGCGTACCTTTTCCACATGAGATACTACCTTTTCCTACAACTTTGCCAATTCTGAGATCCATAAGAATATTTTCTCCCTTATGAGATTGAATAAGCGAACACCAAAAACCCACCCTACACTTCATTCTACCATTCATTCAATTATTTCTATTCTGGGGCCATAGCGAGCAGCAGTAACAACGGAATGAAGTTTATGCTAGCCCAATTAAAATCTCATTGTCTTTTCATCAGATTTAAGTTTCTTCTCACATTTTCCAGAATTTATCTTTCCTTTTAAATACTCCTCACTGTGATCTGAATGATTCTTCTTTCAAATTTTTCATTCCAGGGACCAGCTTATTAACCTCCATTACAGACGGGGTTATTTTCTTAGTTACATTAAATTAACTGAAGAATCATAGAATCGTGTGGGTCAGAAATGACCTTCAAGATCACCACATCCATCCAGCAACCTGAAATACCAATTCCATCACTAAACGATCTTCATCTGCAACCCTTTCAAATTGATTACAATTTGATTCCAGTACTGAAAATAATCCTACTGTACTTCTTGTTTAACTGCACAATGTAATATATCTGTCCACTCAAAGCTAGTATTTCTGTATGTAATTTTATGCAATTACACTTACTGATTTTTTATTTATGTGCCTCTAACAATCTTTGCATCTCCTTAAAGAAAAAAAAAACTGATAAATAGTTGTGGAAATGTCTGGCTTGGGACACAGAATATTTAAAATAATTTCCTCATGGATGATAATTACAGAAACACAGTGTTTCGTGACAGGAAAATCCAATAACTAGGCTACTGATAAAATTGAAGTAACAGGTCAGTAGAATCAGTGTTTTATAATGTCCTGAGCTGGAAGGAACCAGGAAGGACCACAGGGTCCAACCCAGCTCCACACAGTACCACCCAAACCTAAACCCTGTGTCTGAGGGCAGTGCCCAAATGCTCCATAGGATGCTGTTCCATGCCCACAGCCCCTGGGGCACAGCCTTTCCCCAACCCCCCAACCCTTCCCTGACATCGCTCCATGCCATTACCTTGGGCACTGTTGTTGTCCCCAAAAAGGAGAGCTCAGAGCTGCCCATCTGCAACCTGTGAGAGCTGTAGCCACCATCAGGTTTCCCCTCAGCCTCCCGTGCTAAGGTCTGAGCACACTCAGGAGCCACAGCCTCTGTGCATATTCAATGTGAATAAGCTTCCCCACGACACTCTGGGCTAACCCTGGGACAAATGCTGCAAACCTAGTTTGCAACAAGCCTCCCTCATACATCATTCCCTCCTTATCTTTGTAGCCCTCCTTTGGATGCTCTATGATATTTTGATAAAATTCCACACAGTTCTTAAGGTGAGGCCATACCAGCACTGAGCATAGTAGGAAAACCCTTTCTCTAAACTGCCTGTCATCGGTTGGTCTGATGCATCTCAGAGTATTTTGGCTGCAGGAGCACAATACAGAATCATAAGAGTTGGAAGGGACCTTTGGAGATCATCCAGTTCCACTCTGCTACAGCAGGCTCACTACAGTAAGCTTCACAGGAAAGCATCCAGATGCGTCTTGAATGTCTTCAGAAAAGGAGTCTCCACAACCTCTCTGGGCAGCCTGCTCCAGTGCTATGTCACCCGCAAATAAGTTTTTATTTATGTTTGTATGAAGCTTCCTGTGTTCCAGTTTGTGCCTACTGCCTCTTGTCCCAACACTGGCACCACACACACACACACACACAAAAAAAAAAGGCCTGGCCCTACCCACTGGTCTCTCATCAACTAGGTATGTATAAGTTTTGATAAGATCCCTTCTCAGTCATCTCCAGGCTTAGCAGTCCCAACGCTCTCAGCCTTTCCTCAATAATGCTAATGTACCAGGCCACTAACCATCTTTGTTGTTCTCCACTAGGCTCTTTCAAGTAAAACGATCTTTCTTGAACTGGGAAGCACAGAACTGTGTGAAATATTCCAGGTGAGACCTACCAGGGTAGAGTATTGGGAGAGGATCACCTCCCTCGACCTGCTGGCCATGCTCTCTTTAATGCACCCCAGGGAACCACAGGCCTTCTTGGCCACAAGGACACACTGCTGCCTCATGTTCACACTGTTGTCCGCCAAGACATCCCCCACCCCGTACTGAGGCAGAATAACACACTGACTATTCTTGATCACTTTCTCCCATTTGCTTGGAAATTATATCTTGAATAAGCTGATTCATCGCCTTTCCAGACACACAGGTATGGCTGTGTTGGGTTGTAGTTTCCCAACACTTTCTTCTTGCCCTTTTTCATGGCTGGAATGACGCTGGCATTCCTCCAGTTCTCGGGTACCTCTCCCATTTCCACTACCTTTCAGATATATAGAGAGTGGCTTGGCAATGAGTTCTGTTAATTCCCTCAGCACTTGTGGCTGCATCCCACTAGGGCCCGTGGATTTCTGTGCGTCAAATTTGCCTAGATAATCTCTGATCAGATCCTCCTTGTCCAAGGGAAGTCCTCCTTTCCCCTTGGACTCTCTTATCTCCAAGGTCTGGGATTCCCAAGGGCCAGTCCTCGAAGTAAAGACTGAAGGAACAAAGGCATTCAGTAGCTCTACTTTCTCAGTATCCTCCAGTACTGTGGTACCCACCTTATTCAGCAGTGGGCCTACATTTTCCTTAGTCTTTCTTTTGCTGTTGACACACTTAAAGAAGCTATTCCTGTTGTTCTTAGCTTCTCTTAACCAGATTTTATTCTAAGAGGGCCTTAGCCTTTCTTGTTGCATCCTTGCAAGTCCTAACAATGTTTTTGTATTGCAAACTCAAATGCAGTTTGCCATCAATAATAACCCCCACATCTCTTTCCATAGGGCCACACTTTAGCCTCTCATTTCCCAGTCCATATATATGCCCAGGGTTACCCAATCCCAAGTGCAGAATATGACACTTGCTCTTGTTAATTTTCATGTAGTTGGTGATTACTATGATGTGCAGTTTGTCGAAATATCTCTTTAAGTATTCAGTACTCTCATGGAGTCATAAGTTCCTCCCATTTTACAATCATCCACAGACAAAGAGAACTGACTATGGGCTTGCTATAATTCTAATCCTATAACCTTCTGAGCTCAAAACAATCAATCATTCATCCACTATCTTATGTCATTTTACATGTTAATGATTCAGTAAAATGCCCTAATGCTGTTGGAAAGAAACACTCCTCTAAATTTCTGTTAGAAGCATGCATCTTTAGTTAAAAGTAGATTAAATGTGTGACATACTGGGAACATTTCTTGAATCTCTTTTTTCAGGTAAATCATAATTTCTAAATAAATAACCTTGCTCCTCCCTGGCCTTAGTTATTTTCCCATGCAGAATGAGGTATTTTTCATATATAAAATTCTATGATCTAAAAAATTCAAAGACATTTAAAAATATATATTTAAAGTACTAAAAAAAGATTTATTTTTGTTTAGAAAAATAGGATTTTTTTCTTTGTCTTTGTCTGGCCTTAAACCATTTTGAAATTCTAAGATATTTTGTAGCTGCTTTCTACTTCAAAAGTCACTGAATTTTCACTCATACGCAAGGTGTGATATTTTCTATGATGCTTGGTGTTGAAATCATGATATAAAGACATTTTCAAATTCCAGTAATTCTATTCTATGAAAGAAATCAATTTTCATTGCAATGTGATTAATTCCCCTTGGGTGAAATGAAGAGGAAAATCAATGCCTCACAATCATATTTTATTATTTGACTATTACACCCAAGTCACTAAAAATAAGGACATTCTAGAAGAAAATTTTGTAAGATTCCCATTAGGAGCAAAAACAGCAACAACAAAACAAAACAAAAAAAAAAGAAAGAAAAGCAATCAACAGTGAGGAAAGAATGGGTTTAAGCTACTGTATTGCTTGTACAATAATACATTTCTTCTAGAAGGAAGACCTAAGAATCCTACCTCAAACCAAAATTTTAGCTAACTTCGTATTTGCTATTAAACAAATAATTATAAGATCATAATATTCTTAGAAGGGTTGTTGCCAGAGCAGATAAAGCTGCACACATGTCCATTTCCACATGCAGCTAGGAGCCACAAAATCCAAGTAATTTCATACACTTTCCCTACTGTACAGTTAAAAAAAGCTTTTACTTGCTTCCATCTGCTAATATATTTTGCATTAAAAATGTGCTGCCATCTAATACATACTTGGAAATAAAATATTTCATGACTCATCATTTCAAGAAGTGGAGGCCACCAAACTGAAAAAGTTTACAAGTACTGACATCTTATTTTTATTCCCTTCAGTAAGGACCTTCTATATTCTTTTTAAATGACATGCAACGTTTTCTTATACAGAGATCATTTTGCGCATGTCCAACACCCAAAACTGGGTAAATTTAAGTCTATGCATTATGAAGTGATTTACCTCTATATTCTGCCCTTACTATGTGTTTCTGGTTCTCAATCAGCATAACGATTTCAGTTTCTAAGCCAGACAGTACAAAGCCAGCTCTTTTAATTTCCTCAGATTTCCAGAACCTAGTGAGGTTCTGGGCTCTGTGGCTCTCAGGCATGCTCCCTCCCTGCCTGCAGTATTTTTAAAGGAGGCTATCAGAGTTTGAACTTAAAAACTCACAGCAGAGGCTGAAAATGTAGCCTTCACTATTCAAGACTCTTTATGTGTCCTATAGTGCCCATTTCTAGCGTACAGCAAGCAGTGCTTACATGCTTTTGGGAGCAGGTCATCTAAGTCCCTAGTGCTGTAGCCTGTAATTTGATGCAAATCTTCAGCTGCTAAGGATATTTTTAAGAGGAAATAGGATCTTCTACATCAAGACATACTTTCAGAACCTCACTCAAAAAAGTTGCCCGGAAACCTGATTTCCAAGCATAAATGTTTTCATGACTATTTTCAGTCTTTTTTTTTTGTTGTTGTTGTTGTTCTCATGATGACTTAAGATTTTGTTTAAATATTTCTCTTCCCTTCCTGAAGTTGCTTCTTTAGATAATTAGGAAAAATAATAGCAATATCACTCAGACATCGTTTTTCTAAGTAAGCCTTTTGTACTTCATTTTCTTCCAAAAATTATGCAGAAGGACAATGATGGAGCTGGAAAACCTTTTCTTTCATCTACCCTGATCTGTATGTTTGTTGTTGATGGTTATTTAAAATAAACAAATAAATCTGTCACTAATGAAATTTCAGCGTAAGTTTCTACAGGGTCACTAGACCAGCCATGCCTCTTCCAAATATGCTTGTTCTGGTTTTGGCTGGGATAGAGGTAATTTAGTGGCAAGCATGATGCTCTGATTTTTATTTTGGAGAAAAAAAACCAAAAACCTGTTGATAACATACAGGTGTTTTAGTTGTTGTTGTGCAGTGCCTACACTAAATCAAGGACTTTTCAGCTTCTCCTACTGCTCTGCCAACACGGACCTCACTGTGCACACATGTAGAATCGTAGAATCACCAACGCTGGAAAAGACCTCCAAGATCATCTACTCCAACTGTGCACCCACTACCCCAATTTCCCTCCTAGACCACGTCTCAATACAACATCTACAAGATTCTTGAACACCTGACCACTCTTTCAGAGAGTAATTGCTATCTAGTTTCCAACCCAACCTTCTCATCAAGTTGATGGTGCAAGTTGAAGCCATTCCCTCTCACTGTTACCTGGGAGAAGAGGCCGATCCCCATCTTGCCACAACCTCCTTGGTAGGTATAGAGAGCAATGAGATCTCCCCTGAGTATCTTCTTCTCCAGACTAAATAATCCCAGTTCCCTCAGCCATTCCTTGAAAGACTTGTACTACACATCCTTCACCAGTATCCTTGCCCTTCTCTGGACAAATTCCAGGGCCTAAATATGTTTCTTATAATGAGAGACATAAAACTGAATACAGTACTAAAGTTGTATCCACAGCAGAACAGAGTACAAGGGGACAATCACTTCCCTGCTCCTGCTGGCAACTCTATTTCTGATACAAGCCAGGATACCATTGGCTTTCTTGGCTACCAGAGCACACTGCTGGCTCATGTTCAGCCAACTATCAACTAACAAAGCTCTGAGGAAGAGGCTGTCGGATGATTCAAGCTGTTCTATGAACTTCTTCTCTGATTCTCACTTCATTTTCTGTGTTTTAGATTTCCTCTTTTACATTTCATGCTGTGGGAACTCAAATGCATGCACACTAGCTCAAATGCAGGAGAAAATGTTCAGAATATTAATATAATTTATGTTGCAAGTGTGGCTCTGGCATTAGTGGCACAAGTGACTTCTTTTTGTGAATGTGAAATTTCACTTATAGTCTTTGTTAGTATACTCACTTATAGTCTCTGTTGGTATAGAAGATAAGATGAAAATGTGGTGAACTTGGTGGAACTATGTAGCTAATTATTTTGTAAAGTGCTATGCAGTCTTTGGTAATTAGGATTAAATAAATCAGACTTGAAAAAAATCTCTTCTTCACTTGCCAGAAGTAACTACAATGGATGTGAATAAAATTAGCACTATTATCAGTACCACAAGATATGGATTAATAGCTCTGTTCTGAGCATATGGCTGGGTGTTGTTTTTCCTTTGTTTGTTTGCATGTTTTGTATTCTAAATTGAAATAATCCCAAGGAACTTTTTCAGGCTATTCAATTGGGAAGAAATATGTCTAATAACCATTATTATTGTTATTACACAAGCAGTATTACCATCACAATTATCTGTCAAATCATCCAATAGCTCAGTTGTAGAAGGTCCCAAGTGATACACTGAAAAGAAAAATCCAATTTCCTATTACCCTGTTTGAGCTAAAATACTTCCATTGTTAGTGGGACAGTTCTACAGCATTGGAGAGACTGCATCCTAGTGAGAGATGCTGCTGGAGAAATGCTGAAGTCTTCTCTATGGAAAAAGTGAAAGTGGCCAATGCAGAATTGCCAAATGGAACAAACACAAACCAAATACACATGAGGATATCTGAGATACTCGCTGCTGTTTAATGCTGAGGCAAATTACTAGGGACCACGATCCTGCTCCTCTCTCAAGTTTCCAAACTCTGTGATCACACAAAATAGATATTTGCAGAGAAGAGAGTCGGAGAGTTCTTACTCCACAAATTATTTAATGTTTTGTGAAAACATTTTCACTTTTGTAAAGAGAAACACCAAAAAAGGGAGTTTGGGCTCTTATCTCTATGGAGCACAGGGACTCCCCTTGCCCCTGCAGGGCTCTTAAGAAAAAGATACGAGGCCCCAGAGTTGGAAGAAGGATAGAGTATAGGCAGTGGTTAAGACTCAGGAAGGAACAATCACGTGTGTCAATAATTGGGAACTCCACACTGAGATGCACCGAGACACCCATTTGTTGACTAAATAATCTCACCACAGGGATTTGCTGTCAGCTGGAGGCCCATATTCAAAACATCACGAAGAGGCTCATAGGTCTGATAAAGCCAGATGACTACTTATCCTTTTCTACTAATAATTCAGGGTAAGACACAGGGGGCTATAACAAGGAAGCTACTAAACATTAAATGAAACTTTATATCTCTTGACAGGACATTGAAGGGATGAGGAGCACAAGTAGTGTCCCCCTCTCTCCCTTCATTTGAAGGCTGGGACTCAGGCAGAATGAAGAGAAAGGATCAGGTGAATAACTGTCTGTGTGGATGGTGCTATACTCAGGGCTTTAGATCTATAATCTTGGACAGGCCTTTGAAAGATCTGGCATCTATTGGGACACAACTGACCATGTGGGGCAAGAATGTTTTGGACAGCAGTCTATATGGACTGGTTAGCAGAGCTTCAAAGTAGATATAGTAGTGGAAGGAGTGGAAGTGACAGAGAAAAGACAGGGAGTGTTGACACCATAGCAAGCAGCAGGGGGAAATCTGATTTGTCCCAGAGGATTTAGGGAGGGCTCATTTAAAAGGTAGTGCATCTGATAGCCCAGCTGAGGTGGCTGCACACCAATTCACGAAGCATGTAAAATAAGCAGTAAGAGCTGCAAGCCAAGGTGCATTTAGAAAAGTATGATTTAATTGCTGTAACAGAAATGTGGTGGGCACAAATCACACAACTGGAACACAATGATCAAGCTACAAGCTTTTCAAAAGAGATAGGCAGGGTAGAAGTGGAAGGGGAGTTGCCCTTCACATTAAATTAATAGACTGCAAAGGGTTGACACTGAGAAATAGCCACAAACAGGTTGAGAGCTTGTGCATTAAAATCAGAGATCAGGCCAATACAGGACTTTCTGGTGGTAAGGATCAACTACAGGCCACTTGATCAAGGGGAGCCTGTTGATGAGGCCTTCCTGTTTCAGCTGCATAACAGTTATTGTGCTCTTTGTATCTGCTGTGGTTTCTGTGGAAATAAATAGGAAGCATTACTTTCAAAGCAAACAATGTACGATTCTATGACTCTTTGATTCTATTACTGGCTGGGCATAGCCTGAGTAGGCCATGGCTGGCCCTGCAGGACAGTCTCAAACTGTCAGTGTCCTGGCTTTGGCAGGGTTAGAGTTAATTTTCTTTATAGTGTCTGGTATGATGCTATTTTGGTTTTAGGAGAAAAACAGTGTTGATAACATACCAATGTTCTAGTTATTGCTGAGCAGTGCTGCAAAGAGCCAAAGACTTTTCAGCCTCTCACACTGTCCTGCAAGTGAGGAGCTGAAGGTGCACAAGAAACTCAGAGGAGACAGAACCAGCTGACTTAAACTGGCCAAAGGCATGTCACATACCAGCTGGTTCATGTGGAACAATAAAATTGGGGGAATCAGCTTTGGGGAGAGCTGCAGCTCAGAGACTGGCTGGCTACCAGTCACTCACTTGTTTTCTACACATATTTACACATACACTATTAACATTACTATTATTTTCCCTTCCTTTTCTGTATTAGGAAATTATGCTTATCTCAACCAACAAGTTACATCTTTTTTCCAACTCTCTCCTCTACTAAGTGGAGTGAGGCAATGCATGTGCAGTGCTTTGCTGCCCACAGTGTTAAACCACAACAGTACACTAATCTGTGTGTCCCACTATTCGAATTTACCATTCCACGCTGATGGCCTTCAATCATCTTCTTACCAATCAGTATGGACTGGCTTTTCTTTCATTTTATCATTTTCAATTGAGTTTGTTACACAAAGTATATATTCTAGTCTTCAGTCCATTGTACATAGGTCACTCTGTAAGTAATGTCTCCTATTTATTTCCTTGGAAACTAACAGAGGTACAAACAGCACAAGTACTGTATTTGACAAAGCAAAATCTCAGCTACAGAACATCTTTTTTCAGCAAAGCCGTCACCACTAGCTATATACATTTTCACCACCTGTTAACAAGAGCCTGCATGCTGCCTTATAACAATCTGCACCACTGGACCACAGTGAAACATTGCCATTGTCACTACTGCTGAAATGCACCACCCACCTCCTCACTGTGCTCACATCCACAGTTTGGTCTCCATAAACAGTCAGTAAGTGTCAATAAGCATCACTGTGTGCAGAATACTGCTAGAAAGGTTCAATTTCTACCATCCATCTTGACCTCTGACACTGTAAGCTAATATAATAAAATAGGAGGCACTACTTTTGAAGCCGCCCTTGAAAATGAACAGGCAAATTACACTATTATACTTCTTTCCATTTCTATTGTTCCAATTCTCAAGGTCACCACAAACCTTCTCTAACATATTCCACATCTGCTCTTTACAGAAAACACTTTATAATTTGGTGTCATTAGCAAATTTCATCAGGAACAAGAAAAGCAGGAATATGCAAGGTCACTAACAAAAGCAGTGAGTACAATCTCTCATACCAGCAGCCCTGAGGAAATTCTGCTGCATACCCTTCCTCAGTCTGAAACCTCCCCTGTTGGAGAAGTAATCTCCTCTTTCTAAATTTCAGAGATTCTAATTAATCTCCACCTCTCCAGCTTCTCTAATCATGAATTAAAAAGCACTATAAAATGTAGATTGCTAGATCAGTTCATTTTTGATGCAAAGAAAATTAGTTACTGAGGCCATGAAAAACAGGAACACTATATCTTCAGCAAACCTGTGTTACACTTTTTAGATGTTCCACTGCTTTAGCTGTTTTTCATAATTCAACACCTTCATACATTATTTGATAAATATATCAAAGATGTTAAAAAATACCAGGCAGAATTTGCATGCAGTATTTCAGGAAATCTGCAAAACAAATTAATTCTTCCATTTTGCATCCTGAGGCCATGTAGATTTAAAACAATTTTAACATGAAGATGTTGGAGAAGGGGAGTGCGACTAGGTGATCTTTAAAGGTTTCTTTCAACTCAAGTAATTCTATGATTCTACAGTTATATTGTGTACAGAATATAGTGACTGATCAAAAGACAAATGTCCTGGTTTCAGCTGGGATAGAGTTAATTTTATTCTTAGCAGATGGCATTGTGCTGTGCTTTGGATTTAGGATGAGAATAACACCGATAACACACTGATGTTTTAGTTGTTGCAGAGCAGTGCTTACCTGAAGTCAAGAACTTTGCAGCTTCCTGTGCTTCCAGCAAGGAGCTAGGAGGGGACAGGATCAAGTCAGTTCACCCACTATGCAAAGGGATGCCTCTGACTATGTGAGGCTAGGTGGAACAATAAACATGGAGAAGCTGGCCAGGAGGAGTACTGCTGCTTGGGCACTGGTTGGGCATCAGTTGGCAAGTGGTGAGTAACTGTGTTGTTTATCATTTGCTTTGTACATCTTTTGCTATTATTACTGTTATTAGTTTCCCTTCCTTTTCTGTCCTACAAAAATGTCTTTATCGACATTTTTTTACGACTCTTTTTTTACGACTCTTTCCTCAGTTCCACTGAGTGAGATGAGCAAACTGCTGTGTGGTGCTGAGCTACCCACAGGGTTAAAACACAATGGATGGTCAGGAGCTTCAAGCATTCCTCATAAATGAGAAGGCTGAAATAGCTGTCACTGCTCACTTGTAGAAGGCTTGTGGAAATCTAACCTCTATATATATGTACCTGAGAGCAAGTAAAAGTAATGAGGGCAAATCAGACCCCTTCCTGTCCTTGCTAGACCTGCTCTTCACTAACAGGGAAGGACTAGTAGGAGATGTGAAGGTTGGGGATTGTCTTGGCCAGAGTGACCATGAAATGGTGGAGTTTGCTATTCTGGGTGACGTCAAGAGGGTGACTAGCAAAACTGCTACCTTGGACTTCCGGAGGGCAGACATTGACCTGTTCAGGATGCTTGTTGCCAGGGTCCCTTGGGACTTGCTCCTGAGGGGTAAAGGGGTCCAGGAAGCCTGGATGCTCCTCAAGATGGAAATCTTAAAGGCTCAGGAGCAGGCTGTCCCGGAGTCCCATAAGTTGAGCCGGAGGGGAAGAAGACCAGTGTGGATGAAGCGGGAACTTTTGTTAAGACTGAGAGAAAAGAAGAGTCTGTGTCCTCTGGAAAATGGGACAGGCTACTTGAGGTGACTACAGAGAACTGGCCAAGATCTGCAGGCAGAAAGTTAGAAATGCTAAAGCCCTGCTTGAACTTAGACTGGCTACTGCTGTGAAGGAGAACAGGAAACCCTTTTACAAATACATTAACAGCAGGAGAAAAACTAAGGAAAATTTCACTCCTTTACTCAATGAGGCAGGGAATGTAACCACAGACGATAAGGAAAAGGCTGAGGTTCTCAATGCCTTCTTCACATCTGTCTTTAATAGACAGAGCAGTTGTCCACAGGGTACTTGCCCTGACCTGGAAGTCCGGGACGGGGCGCATAATGCACCCCCTGTGATCCAAGCAGAGACGGTCAGAGATCTTCTCCATCTGAACTGCCACAAGTCCATGGGACCAGATGGGATCCACCCAAGGGTGCTGAGGGAGCTAGCAGAGGTGATTGCTGAGCCACATTCTGCCATCTATCAGAATTCCTGGTTATCTGGAGAGGTCCCACAAGATTGGAGGCTTGCCAATGTGACTCCCATCTACAAGAAAGGCCGTAAGGAAGACCCGGGGAACTACAGGCCTGTCAGCCCGACCTCGGTATCAGGGAAAGTTATGGAGCAGATGATCTTGAGGATCACATGGCACATCCATGGCAACTAGGGGATCAGACCCAGCCAGCACAGGTTCACAAAGGGCAGGTCGTGCTTGTCCAACCTCATCTCCTTGTATGACTGGGTGACCAGACAGGTAGATGAGGGAAAGGCTGTTGATGTAATCTACGTGGACTTCAGCAAGGCCTTTCACACAGTCTCTCACAGTATTCTCCTGGGGAAACTGGCAGCCCGTGGTATGGATAGGTTCACTCTTCTCTGTGTGGAGAACTGGCTGGAGGGCCGTGCCCAGAGGGTAGTGGTTAATGGAGTTAGTGGTTAATGGAGGCTCAGAGGAGACCTTATCGCACTCTTCCACTTCCTGAAGGGGGGTTGTGGTGAGGAGGGGGTGGGCCTCTTCTCCCAGATAAATAATGACAGGATGAGAGGGAATGGCCACAAGTTGCGCTGGGGAAGATTTAGATTAGACCCGAGGAAACATTTTTTCTCTGAAAGAGTGGTCAGGCACTGGAATGGCCTGCCTAGGGAGGTGGTTGAGGCACCATCCCTAGCGCTGTTCAAGAAGCGTTTAGATGAGGTGCTAAGGGATTTGATTTAGTAGTTGGGTAGGGATAGTGATGGAAGGATGGTTGGACTAGATGATCTTATAGGTCCTTTCCAACCTAATGTACCTATGAACCTATGAAAGGAGAAAGTGCTGAATCCCAATAAAGCTGCAGACAGATTTCACAAGGATTTGGAATTGCTCTGCAAATGTCTTGACATATGGTGAATAAAACTTAATGCTGACAAATGGACAGCACTATGCAGCAGGTCCAAAAAACAACACCGTATAAGGAGTACAAATAAATGAAGAAGAGATGCATCCTTGAAGATAGCCTGCAGGGTGAGGAAACAGCAGAGGACTTTGTTAGCAAAAACAAACCTGCATGACGAGGTTGGTGTGAAACAGTAAACGATTCACATGAAGGTATCTGGAACACCAGCACATATGAAAAAAACACATAACAAAGCACACATAATAAATGAAGCTCTCTTGTGCTTGGAGTATTTTGTTTAATACTAATCACTCCGGTCCAGATGCTGTTTTCTCATCACTGAAATTTAAGATTATGTGAATGTTTAAAACTGATAGCAAGTTTCTCATGATATTTAGGAGTTGCTGGCTTTGCTGCTATGATCAGAAAGGTCTACTTCCTATGTCCCACGTGAAAATGACAGTCTATATCCATGATTAATTAATGAAAGTCTCCAGTCTTAGCATAGAAGTTCTAAGACATGTAACTCAATCTTGAAGGGAAGGTATGCTTGAGTTAATTTCCAGAATTAAATAGCTCTATGCAAACTTGGCTTATTTTTCTAACCACAGCAACCCATCCAGGGCAGATCACTTTCGTTTATCCTCATGACCAAGCTGGTAACTTTATGATTGAGAATATATTAATTATGCCCTGGTAATATAATGTGAAATAAACACAAAGGAATGTTTGTGATGAAATACAGATATTGCTGAGATAATCATTTCACCAGCAGTAAGCCAACAGTCAAACTCTCAAGTTTGAATCTGTGCAAAGTTTCGTCTTGGTAATTTTCAGCTGGGGAAAAGAAGTATTCTGAGTCTGGAAGTCTTAAACTATCCATAGCACATTGCCCTGGCCTGGAAGCTCTTCACTTCCTGAAGTAAACAGACTACTAGAGTATACCAAATCCTCTGTTAGTAAGCTCTGAAAAAATCCTTAGTTAACTTTGGTCCTGGAGTTATGTCTCTAGCTCTCAGAAATGTGTCTGCACATTTCTCCTGTGAGGCCCTACTGAACAAAGCATTTACTTGCATGTCTCTCAAGTGAGGCAGAAAACATTTCTATAGTGCTCAAGCTCATATTTAGCTCTGTTAAATAAGAATGAAGAATCCACCGTTGAACAAGATATTTGGGATTTAACGTATGATCCTTCAGCTGGCTTTTGTCAGTGGGGCACACTTCCTAGTGACTGCCCCTAAGAATTTTCTACCCTATCTTCTAGAACTAGTGGGAGCATTGTCTCAGATTTTTAGTGCAATAAATACTGTCAAAGGTACAAGTTTTGTGAAGTGCTGCTAGGCATTCATAGAAGAACTGTTCATGTTTTCTTTAAAAGCAAAACAAAATTTTACCTAAAACTGAAATGTTAGTTCACCTACTGGCAGATTTAGCTCATGGCAGGTAGGTTTGCTGGTTACTTTTCTCCATGGCTGTTAAAAGATCTTTGATGTGTTCAGCAGATACTGCCTATCAGAATGAGGCCTATTTCCTTGTGTTGTTGACTGAATTATGCAGTAAGCACTGACCTTAAAATGTCTGAAAGTAAACTGACATCTCCTTATGGAAATCTCATGGTGCTCCACTGCAATATCCGACTAAGTAACACTCCAGGAATGCAACTGACTATACTATCACCTGTTGCATGTTGCAGCAAAAAGGCTTCAGGTATGGAAACAAATACAGAAATTTTCCTTCTTTTCTCTTGCTGAAATGTGAGAATAGAGCACTTCAGCTTTTCACCAGGGAACAGCATTTTATCATTCTGCACAGTATCACTGGATATTCCACACAGCTGCAAAAACAGGAACCAGAGTTGCAATGTTAATCTCTTCTTTGCATCAGTTGTTAGTCTTATTTTTGACACGTGATACCATTATTTTTGTCAGGCATTGAAATAGAAGTGTTTTCTTAGTCCCCTAAGGAAGAAAAGGTATTTAAGGGAACATTGGATATACTTTTCAAGTTAGAAACTTTTACATACACTTATTATGCTGCCTTGTAGAATCAACAAAATGGAAATATTACAAAGTAATTCCGTACCAAAAAAGGCTTCATCCCTATGATCTGGACACAAATCCACAAGGGTGACTCTGGTGCCATGGGGTTCCCGTAGCAGCATTACCAGCTGAGGACTGATGCTGGCACAGAGACTCCTATCAACAAGTACTGGCTTTACATGTAAGGTTTTGGTTGCACACTGAGACTGCTTTGCCCATGAGAGTAATTGGTGAGTAATCTTGTAATCCTTGCTTCAGTATGAGCTCATTTTTCATCATATTCATCATATTTTCTCCTTGTTCTTTAATGAAGAGGGGGAGAGCAAAATGCTTAGCTTCCCATAGCTGTGAAACCACAACATAATGTTTAAGAAAATTAAAGCAAAGAAAAGTGGCTATCCACTGCACAAATTACAAGCATTTTTTACAAATATTTTTCCTTCTCTCTGATTTTAACATCTCACATAGACATGTAAGGTTGAACAAACAGGCCATCAAAATGAAATGTAAACAAAAATCAAAATGTCAAGATTTTCTGTGTCAGTTGTTTTGTAATTCTCCATGAACTTCAAATTGTTGCATTTAAAAAATGTGCCCCCAGCTTGGGCAGCCCTATTAAACCTTCTTAGAAAGAGGCTGAGGAAGTGATGGTTCAAGGCTTTGAAGCTGAACTGTATATCTCTGCTTCACTATTACAGAAACAAAATCAAAATGCTGTCAATTTTTTTTACTGTACTCAAAATCAAATTGTTTACAAATTTAACTTTCCAGCTCTTCAGTATTTTCTTAACTGTATTTACTTGCAATAAGGTAGTTTGAATTTCCTGTTAGAGACAGACTGTGAGTCAACAGCCTCTTAGGGAATTCGATAGTATCACCATGCTCTTCTTGAGTACGTTTTGATTTACTCCTGTATAGAAGTAAAAACTTACTGATCTCTTTGATCAAGAGATTTAGAAAAATAAACCCTTCCCTACAAATCATTCCAATATGCCTTTGTAGCTATAATTTCAGGTAAAAATTCATGTTCCTATTAAGGCAAATATAGAAGCAAGGTTTCTAAAACAATAGCAGGTTCAGAAGATTTACTGCCTTCTCACAGAGGAGAAAGTCAAAGATCATTTAAAATAGATCAGATATAAAGTTTTTCTGTTTCCAAACAAAATAATCTGTCAGGATTAAAAAAAACTCATTTTTCACATCCCTCCTCTCTCAGAATCCAAAAGCCCACACTGACTTGGAGATGGTGGACTAGTATTGTGTTGGTTTGTGTCTGTGAGAGGTTGTTACCAGCAACATCTACTCTGGTTCACTCTGGAGCTGACAAGAAAAGTGTTTCAAAGAATATTTCATTAAAAACATTGTGTTCTAAAAAAAGGAGGGTTTTTTTATATGAATCAATATTTTTCATCAAAAATGTTTCTAAAAATAGCTTTACTGAACAGGCTGGTGAATTGCAGTGTCCAGCAGTAAACAGACATCAAACTTCAGTACCAGCAGCAGAAAGCAAAGCAAAACTTCTAAGGCATAGTACAAAGACAAAACACTGAATTCTCTTCTCTCAGTGCTTTACAGAGGCTGCTCATTTGTACAGGAGGGATTCACTGTCTGGGGTTATCTCTCCAGTCATTTTTACAGCATCTATTGCTCAGTTGACTGGACACTTTCACAGAGAATGATCTCCTTGGCTTGCCTATTGAAAGTGGTTCTTGGACCAGAGGGGTATGATACAGCTGGAGCAGTATGGGGACTAACTGATCTTTCATTTTTGTTCTTAAAACAGCAATAGACTTGAAAAAAATAACTTATTTACAACAAACAAAAGTAACTGAAAACAAAATGTTGTCACTAATTGTTTGGAATTGCCCCATCTTTGGTCAGGTAGCTGAACTGGGTTGATCTTCAGAGCTGCTGGTCAGCCCAAAGTACTTTATGATTCTACAATGAATTTCCAGTGACTTAAACTGCCCTCATAGCACTTGCAGGTTTTCTAGAATACAGAAACAACATTAAAAAACACACTTTACTCCGTAAAATATCTAAGCAGTTGATACAAATGCCAGCCAAATCAAGATAAAAGCATTTGCTGAAAATTTGGATATGAGCATTTATACATCGCATAAATGAGATCTAGTGCTTGTGCCTAACACTCTTGTTCCCATTGTTAAATCCTAATCCTGAGCATGACCTTCTATTGTATCACAAGATTAAATCACACCCACAAACTTACAATCAGAGAAATCTCATCCCAAGCCTGTAAACACTATACAACAGTCTATATTAGTCAAGATTACAGAATTTAAGCCAGCACATAATCTCACTGCCTGTGAAAACTGTAGTGCTACCTCTCTGCATCCTACTTCTTTCCCCTGCAACAACATTTACAGAGTTCCAATCTTATTCAACATCTTCATCAGTGACCTCAATGAGGGGATAGTGGCCACCCTCAGCAAGTTTGCTGATGATTCAAAGCTGGGAGGAATGGCTGACACACCATCAGTCTGTGCTGCCATTCAGTGAGACCTGGACAGGCTGCAGAGCTGGGCAGAATGAAACCAGATGAGGTTTAACAAGAGCAAGTGTAGAGTCTTGCACCTAGGGAGGAATAACTACGTGCACCGTTACAGGCTGGGGGACGAGCTGCTGGAGAGGAGCCCTGAGAAGGGGTACCTGGGTGTTCTGGTGGATGACAGGTTGGCCATGAGCCATCAGTGTGCCCTGGTGGCCAAGAGAGCCAATGGCATTCTGGGATGCATTAAAAAGAGCGTGGCCATAAAGTCAAGGGAGGTGATCCTCCTCCTCTACTCTGCCCTTGTGAGGCTTCATCTGGAATACTGTCTAGTTCAGTGCTCCCCAGTACAAAAAAGACAGGGATGTTCTCGAAAGAGTCCAGCAGAGGGCTACAAAGATGATAAAGGGCAGGGAACACCTCCCTTATGAGGAAAGGCTGAGAGACCTGGGGCTGTTCAGCCTTGAAAAAAGAAGACACAGAGGGGATCTGATCCACATCTATAAATATCTAAGGAGCAGAAGGAGAAACGAGGCCCAACTCTACCACTCCCATAGTCATAATACCAGCCTGGTGCCTTCCATGCACCCTACCCTCAATACCATGCTTCTTAGACAGCAAACAAGCTTGTAATTTAATAACATCATGATATTAAAGAATCAATTATTTCTTGTTTTAATACAGATGTCACCTTCTTCATCTGTTCGTTAATTAACAACTCAACAATCCAAAATCTCTCATGTTGTCAATTCATTTTGTATCTTCTCCTTTGAAGTGTTTCCTCTGCTAAACTCTTTATAAATCAGAGTGATAAGAACAGCTCTGTGGTGATCTCCACCTACACTTTTCATTTACATGTCACTGGACATAGCAGAGTGGGTAAAAGTGGATGATCTTTGAAGGTCCCTCAAAAACAAATCCTTATGTGACCTATGTATCCTATGATCTAAAGAACTATGATCTAAACAAACTGAGGATAACAAGTACATATAGGCTCTTCTATCTTTTTAGATGTATACTATATTTTCAACTTTTGAGGGCTCATTCCTTCTTAAGACATGGTAAAATATCACTATTGAGGGGCAGTGGACACTAACTGCTACCTTCCCAAAGGTTCAAATTCAGGTATGCAGAAATTAAGCAGTATTAAAATTAAGCTCTCTTTGGCTTTATGCTTTATGCTCTTTCCTTTATGCTGCCTGTGCATAATCACACAGGCTTTAATTTCTTGCTTCTGTGTTATGTTTTCTCTTAGGAAAGATGTAAACTTCACATGCAGTGGAAGACACTGTTTCTATGGAAATACAACAATTTTAGCTGTAAGAAGAGCAGTGGATTTGTCTTGAGAAATGACATCTTTTATGCCCTCTGGCTCACTGCTAATTACTGTCCTTTTCCCGTTCCCCTCTCCCAGTTTTAAAAGGAGTAGTCTTCACAATGCACTGAGTAATTAAGTAAACCAGAGGTTCACTAAAGAAGTAATTTGAAACACTCCAGTATGTCCTTCACAAAGTTCTTTCTTGTGCTGGGAATAAAATTCAGAAATACGTAGACTTCTCAGCTCCTGTTTATTTACATGGAAATTACTGCAGATACAAAGAGCACAATAGCACTGTTTGATAGAAAAATTTTCTACAAGAACTACAAAGCTACAAAACACTACTCTTCAGCACAGTCACCATCATTAGCTATCTGTTTGTGCCAGTGATGAACAGGAACCTGCATGCCACATTCAGAGTGACAGGACAATGGGGAATGCTTTTACACTAAAAGAGGGGAGATTTAGATTAGATTTCAGGAAGAAATTCCTTACTCAGAGGCTGGTGAGGTCCTGGCACAGATGCCCAGAGAAGCTGTGGGTGCCCCATCCCTGGGAGTGCTCAAGGCTATGTCGATTGAGACCCTGGGCAGGCTCGTCTGGTGGGTGGCAACTTGCCTATGGCAGAGTGTGGTCTTTGAGGTCTCTTCCAACCCAATCATTCTGTGACTGTGTGATTCTGCAATGGTTAAAGCCATTTTAGGAGAGCCCTTTTCTACTCATGCAGTTTGGAACCGTCAGTGGTAGGGAATCTTACAGAGGAGGTAATGAAAGAGGACAAGTGAAAATGAAATGTTGTCTGCTGGTGACATATGCATATTAAAATTCAGAGAACAGCTCTGAGGAAATAAGTGGCATTTGCATATCCCAAACAGACCTGGAACACAGAAGTCACTGCTGTCAAGGGAAGGGCTGCTATCGCATTTAGAGCTGGTGGGAGGACTTACAGAAGAATACTTGTAGGTGAAAATCATTAAGTGGTAAAAGAGTTTGGTTATAAATCCTGAATTTCTCAATGGAAGGATATAAAAATTTTCAGTACAAGAGGACATTTTCTGGGATTCTGGGAGTAAAAAGAATACATGAAGAGCCTGATTTTCTTTGTTACAAAAGATTTGCAAGAAATATTTGTTCAGCTATATATATGGTCTATTTTATCCATCTATCTGGACATCTGCCATTTCGTGGTGGTCTCACTCAGAGAATATAAAAATAAGAACAAAATGAAGCTGTGCAATTCCTTACCAGCAATTTAACATTTTTTCCCTCACCGCATCCCTTCCCTGTCCTCTCCATTTCCTGCAAAGATCTTTTTTTTCCCACAGCTGCCGCTCAGCACATCCTGACCCACAATATGCTGTTATGCATTTCTGTATGAATCATTTAAAAATGTAAATCAGAGATTGTGACAAAGCACAGATAATCCCAGCTCATAATTTCTGGACAGTTTGGGTTTTTGTTTTTTTTTTTCTTTTTGTTTTGTTTTTATTCTCCATTTAATTAATCAACTTATGTGCC
Organism: Cyrtonyx montezumae; assembly: GCF_038088225.1. Taxonomy (NCBI): domain Eukaryota; kingdom Metazoa; phylum Chordata; class Aves; order Galliformes; family Odontophoridae; genus Cyrtonyx; species Cyrtonyx montezumae. The sequence goes on from NW_027072039.1 coordinate 2,683,858, forward strand.
ATTTTCTATAATGAACTACATTCATTATAGAGTAAACAGGAGTTATGTCAAGCCTGAGTAGAATGAGAACTACAAATATAATCAGGTAAACGGTGTTCAGTTTCAGCTTCACATTTAAAATAACCTCTTAACGTTGTAGCCAATATACTTTTGTACCTGAAAAAGCTTTATAATAGCACCTTTTTCCTACAGTTTTCTGATAACGATCAAGAAAACCTACACTGTTCAAGAAAGGAAACTCACTAATTTAACCATTTCCCAAAACCTTTCTTTCACTTTAAAAATAAGCTGTTTATTTGATCAGTTCAAAGCTTTTAAGAACAACAACAAAAAATCCCAGAAAGGATAGAAAAATTATAAAGGTGATGTATTAGATTTCAGATGTTTTATAGCAGTCATACTAAGCCATTCTGAAATTAAAAGAAAGAGCAGAATTAACCAGGAGATAGAAATGGGGGGGGGGGGGGGGAGGGGAAGGTGCAAAAATGCCTGAGAGTGATTTTCTTTAGAAGAGGACAGAAAGTGCAAAAATTCAGAGCACTTCTGAAGTATTCCCAGAGAGGACCAGTCCTACAGCAAGGTCATGACAAACAAAGGATGACAAGTATATGGCAACACCACAGAACCTAGTCACATAAAGAGATGAAGGTGAAAGGTTTTTGCAGACCATACTTGAATAAAATACCTGGGAAGTGGAAAGTTTGGGCAGGAGGAATTTTTCAAATAATTGTGCTTCAACATATTGAGCTCTGACATGTTGTCTTTCTGAGATCCAAGATTTTCAGGTGCAGATGACCATATCCTTGTTCCTGAAAGTGGAAAAAGAGGAATGATTTAGGCACGGTGTACCTAAGTGTTTTGTATCCTTACATGGTTTTCCAAAGGACAACCAAACTGCAGGAATAGTTACATAAATATATATATATTTTTATATGAATATGTAAAATGTTAAAATAATTTTCAAGCTCTGTCAACTCACTCAAGCAGAGAGCAGTTACAATCTCCAGATCATGTCTTACATACCTAACATACAGAAAACAAGAATTACAAGGTATTTTGTTTTGCACAAAGCCTGTGTCTTTCAGAAGACTGTGGTACACTGAGATACAGATAACTGACTGACATGTAATACAGAACAATCTTACAGATTTCTACAGCAACAGGCAAATGAATCTCAGATGCTCAGAAAACCTAGTACATAATCCTTTGCGTTCTGCACATAGTTCTGAAGGGTCTGTTCCAAACTTCTCAACAGCAGGAATATCACGACTCCCTATGAACAGAACCCCTAAAGAGGAAACAAGGCTGCTGCTAGTGTCACAGACCCACTAGAAAATATATTAGGGGTCACCTTGGCAGGGAAATCTTGGTGTGCATTAGACTGGGGATAGCAGACAGGCTGCTCACCTGCAGGAAGGTCCGATTAGAAGGGCTGCTTCTCCAGCTCAGTCCTTAGAAGATGACAGTGCAAGCACTGTAGCTCTGCTCTGACATTGTCCCAGGGAAGAGCTGTTCTGTCCCTTGCTGTCTTTAGTTTTCCTTGTATCATGTGAAACAGGTCGTATGTATAATTGGCTTGTTTCAGAGCAGGCTATGGCATTTTCTGAAGGCAGAGGAAGGGAAAGCCCTTTTTTCTCAGGGAGCAACATGGTTAGGGCAAGCAGCATGCAGTAAAATAACAGCAGTCACCTGAAAACAAAAGTCATCTCAGTTCTGAGAACTTACAGGTCACACAAGTAAAATGCTGTGCTGTCAAGGGAAAGCAGAAAAATGCAGCCAGGCCTGACAGATGAAGGAAAAACAACCCCCTTTGACTGGATTCAGCTCAATACATCTCCAAATGTGGAAGCAAGGAACTCTCCAAAGGAACATTGGGAAATGTGCTGGAAACTGCTTTTGCTTCTGTTCTTACTCTCTTTTGAGTTGTCTTTATCCACAAAGCATACTTTCAGCCAAAATTAACAGGTGTTAGGTCTTTGGGTTGAGTTTAGTACAAGCCAATCTAAACAGATCTCAAATTCACAGCCAACCTGAGGTTCTACCATAGTTTTTTTCTAACAAATGAATTGAGTTCCTCCAGGAACACAGAGCTTGTTAAGGACCTGGTATCTAGCTCCTTAGAGGCCTTACCAGGTCAAAGAATGGTTTCTTATAAGTAATGATGAAGCAAATGTTGATATTCTTCTTTCACCCTTCATTCTCAAAACTCAGTTCCCTCATCTAATGAAAAGAAAACAAAAAAAAAAAACAAAAAACAAAAACAAAACAAAAAAAAAACAAAACAAAAAAACCTGTTCACTATTTAGCAAGAACTCAAAGTTCTCCAGAATTCAAGATTTCAAAGTATTCCAGAATGGAAGAAAAAATTGACTCTCTGTTTTACCTGTAATTCAGTAAAACTACACTGCCCAGGCTTATCTAGAGTGATTTTAAGATACTCATTCTTAAATTAAAGCTTTGGTAACTACCCTGCATGCTGAATTCAAACCATCAGCCAAGTGACCTTCCTTTTTACAATATAATTCTAAATTCCAGTTCAAAGCCACAAGTGAATTCAGCAATCTCAAATAGTAATCAATCTCAAATAGTAAACACCAACTGCAAACGATTACTTGCATCCAGGAAAAGTTTCCACCAAAAGGTTTTGTTTCATCCATTTGGTAAGTTGTCTTTATACACTTCTCCTTTTTATTAGTTAAGCATTTCTGATCTGCTTAGACTCACAATCATAGAATCACGTAATCACCAAGGTTGGAAAAGTCCTGCAAGATCATCCAGTCCAACCATCCACTTACCACCAAAATTTCCCCCACTGAACCATGTTCCCCAATAGAACATCTACATGTTTCTTGAACACCTCCAGCAACAGCAACTGCACCATCTCCCTGAGCAGCCCATTTCAGTGTCTGATCACTCTTTCACTGAAGAAATTTTTCCTAATATCCAAACTCAACCTGGTACAACTTGAGGCCATTCTCTCTTGTCTAATCACTAGTTACCTGGGAGAAGAGGCCAACCCCCTTCTCGATATAACCTCCTTACATCTGATCCATTTCACATTAGAATTTACTTCTATTCTGGCAAGAAATAGAATATGTGCCTCAGAATTGTTTTCTCATGTTTTCCACGCTCTACTTTTCTGTCACCACTACTGTTTAGAAACTATTTTTAAGAAAATGAATTGGATCCTTCTCTGTTGCTTATTTTCTCAGCTGCATCAATTATAAAAATCTTTGGCTTATTGTTCTTTGGAAGAGCATGTTTCTAGTTTATGAACTGTGCTATGCCATTCCTTTAGACCAGAAGAAAAGGCTAATTATATTTAAAATCTGCTGACAGCTTACAGATAATTCTCCGCTCTGTTCCTTACAATTCACCAAACAATCAGCATCTGAGGGCCGCTAACAACCACATGAAAAAAATCAAGTCAGCACTTTTTAAAGGTCAACATTTTTATGCATTTCAAATCAAAGCTAAGACTTTCCAATCTGCATTTGCATCCTTCCCAGGCAGCCAGAGAAGCTGTGAAGTATATCCACCTCTTAGGGAATAGCCTCTTTTGACGGTAAGGCTGAAGAGATGTTGGACACCACAGCTGCATTTTCAGCTGTTCTACTCAGCATCTTCTATTCATGTCCCCAGGAGCCCCTGCACAAGGGCTATGCAGCACACGTAGTTTGGTAAGTCCTGGTAAAGGACATCTAAATTAGATGGTCAGTTCTAAAACATCCTGAGGACCTTTCTGGTCACATTCTTATCACACAGATTTCTCCACCACTGCAAATGATAATGGTTTCCAGATATGAAGATCATTTTTTTCAATTGTTTGGTCATGCTGTAGCAGAGACAGCTCATGTAACACTGTGTTTCCAGACTGACCTTGGAGGCAGGGAAATTAAGTAGATTGCCTCAGATTTCCCTCATTTGAGAAGTCATGGCATGATCCCACCAGCTTGTGAATGATTATATTTTAAACTGGCCTCTAGGCTTCTTCACCTGAAATATCATTTTGGAAGCACATTAGTAGAGCAAGCTACATGAAAGCTTTTCGTTGTTTGCTTCTGCCTTTCTCCTGCTGAAATGAGATCACTATACAAAGCTTGAGAGAAATCATCTGTTCTGTGAATGAACACTGAAAAGTGGAAACAGCAGTTAAGGAGAGTCAGTTATAGCACCCATGCAATCTACTGAAGAAATCATCTAAGCCTAAAGGAAGAAAGTGAAAATTACTACAGGAAGATAAAGAGCCTCCTTTCTCCCACCTCCTCATTAGCCTTACACAGATCACTAGCTCCTAGTCTGCAGCTTGTCATCATTATAATATATATATGTATTTTATTAAAATATCTACTATCTGACAAATGGCTTCTAGACATGGACAGCTCAATTTCTGTATGCTCATTGGTTTCCATGGTAACAGGCAAATCCATGCCAAAACTCAACAGATCAATTAGAAATTAATTAGTTATTGAGTACCTGGAATATTTATAAAGAGCTTCAAAAGAAATGGTGGGTAATTCTCAATTATCAGTTTTTCTGAAAAAAATAAAAGGAAAAGAGTTTAGCAGTACGAGTTACCACACAGGATTATCATCTTGGTCTTAGGCACAGGAATAGTAACTGTTCACATATACACCCAGTCCCACCATCTTAAAAACTACCATCAAAATAGATCCAGAAAAGTCTGAATAGCTGGCAAAGGTTGGTTAATTTTCACTTAATTCTGAAAGCAATATAGATGCTTTTAATCTGTCACATGAAAACCATTACAAGGAGTTAAACACTTCATCTAGAAACTGGAGAACTTCCCCAGTCTTAACAGGAGCAGGAAAGAAATTGTCAAAGCTACAGTGGAAAGCCTAGCAGCAACTCACTGTTGATGTAAATGGAACTGGACTGAGCTCTTAACTTCCCATCCACACACTAGCAATAGAATGTAATCAATCTGCCTGACTACTTAGGCTTTCTGCTCTGGCCAGAGAACTTGCTGTGCTTTATGTACAGTATAAGAACATAAGGTGTAGGGCTGAATGATGACTAACAACAAAAGGATATTTGTAGTAATTTGTACATAAACATTTCAGACATGTTTAAAATGATCAGTTCCCTTTAGGAAGATCATGAAAGCAGACATTTTCAGTGTGCTTTGTCAATGCTCCACACTTATTTAAACCAAGCATACACAATTTCTCTGGAGTCCCACCAGAAGAAAATTTTCTTTCTTTCTTTCAAACAAAAATAAAAATTCTTAATGAATTTCTAGTTAATGCTGCTAAATTTGTCAGCCATCCAAAAGTATATAGCACTAAATAATCACAATAATCATTTTCTCTTCTTCTATATCCATTTCTATATTTTATAGTCTGTTGTAGCTTAGATGAAAGGTATTGAACTTTCTCCTCTAAGCTTAAATCTTTACTGATAAGAATCTCTGTCCCATTGTGTCTGTTATGACACTTGTCTTTTGTTTATGAACCAGTTAGAAGCCACCAAATACTTACATCATGCAAGCATGAAGGAAAGTATTTCCTCCACGGCGCTCTCAGATCATCTTTATCTTCAGTACGATCTGAAAAAGTGCATCTGATGAATGAATGCACTGAAGAAGATCCTAATGTTTGAATTCCTTTTATCAGTGAACTCCTAAATCTTTAGCTACCTCGCTGTGAGATTGCCAAGTAACCTTGGAAGAGAAGATAATAAAGACATACAATGACATTGAAAGCAGGTTGTTCTCTCCAAGTAGCTCTTTAGGGGTGATTATTTATCACTAAATCATAATAAAATATTAAAAGGTTACTGAGTCAATAGAATGTAAGCACAGTAAGAGATTGAAACTATAGAAAATGCAGATTTTGATTGTTCAGTAGGCCACGGGCAAACTTACCACTACAATCTCTTTTTCACATTTTTTAGTTCACACTACCTAGGAAAAAAGTATTCTTCAAACAAAGACATTTACAAATTGCACTATGAGCTTAAATGTTCTCCCTAAAAATATATTCTCATATATTATTTGAAGTGCAGCATTTACACCACTGGCATCAGCTATTAATTTTTCGCTTGCCCTGTGGCGGCACATCAAGGAATTGAAGCCACCATTGATTCATAGCATTCAGCTCTGTTCAAGCCTGAATAAAATTGCAGCGCATGCCCCAAAGGCTCTAAAAGCTAAAGCTTGAGGTTTTTTTCCACTGATTTCAGTGATCTGTGCATTAGATCCTCGCTCTTCCTTTCAAATAAATTAGAGTTTTATCAGCACAGGACAAGGATCTGATTGACCAAAATGACTGGGGAGATTTCGAGGAATAAGAGTTTCATTTATCTGAACATTTGATCCCCACCACACATTTTAAAGTGCTGTTCTGCACCTTTATCATGATTGCTTTATAGACAGCTATTACTGACTGATGTAGCTGTAGCTAAGTGATCTAGTCAAAACAGAGTTACTTCTGTGAGATTCTAAGCACTGTGCAGACTAAAAGGACTGCCCCATACTACACAGTTATAACCTGCTCAAGTTACGGTGGCATTTTGTAAGTTCATCAGTGAGAGAGTAAAACATAATGACCTTAAAGCTGATCCTGACCTGAAGGAATGACTCTTGCCAAATTAACTGTATCGTGCTGTAGGCTATTCTTGAAGAAAAAATATCCAAGATCCCCTTATCTTATTTTTTACAAGCATCAACAGTTTGTGAACCAAAAAACATTCACGTGGAGACAGCAAAAATTTCAACCAGCCTGAGATGGAACTTAGTTCATTCACCCATGTGAGGAAAAAATGGAACATTCAGTGTCAGTAAAGTAAAGGTCTTTTTAATAGAGAAAAGCTGGAGGGGTAAAGTCTGAGATCACATGTGTTGAAATTAAGAAATAAGGCTGTTATCACAGACATAATGTTACAATGGAAGCTTAGCAATGCAGATGAAAAAGAGAGAATAGAAAAAAAATGATTCAGTTGTTATTTTTGTACATACTCTTTCAAGGAAACATTAAAGAAATGACAGCCCAAACCTAAAAGTCCTCCAAAAAGAACCAGCTATTTTGAGCAGGTTTGAGATAACAGAATATGTACTGGTGGATAAGCTAGGGCAGGAAAACCTTAATAAGGGTTATCAAATTGAAAGCTGAAATAAAATGAAAAAAAGAAAAAAAAAAGAAAAGAAAAACAAATATATATATATGTTTATATATATGTAAAGAGGAAAAATTGCAAACCAAGAAATGAAGCTTTTTGCTCTACAGTGACCCCCAAGATCTGTTTCAAAAAAGCCCTGAACCTGCATACTCCACAGATCATTTAGCCAACCACTTGCTGAACTCTGCCTATCATTACTAAAACCAGCACAAGAGTCAGCAGTGTCACAACAGGATTTTCTCTTCTGAATATGTGATTAGGTTATATATATATATATATTATATACATATATATATATGTTTTGGGGTTTTTTTTCTTTTTTCTCTAACAATAAGCTAGTTCTCACCAAAGATGCGACCTGGCCCTTCATGAATTGACATTCAGATCACAAGGAACTGTACAAGACCTTCACTTAAACAGTAGTGTGCACTTACTTAGGCTGAAATTCATGTTGTGGAATAAAACAGAATCCAAAGCAGTGTGCAAAGGGAAAAAAAGTAACAGAATTTGTGGAGTGCAGCATGACAGCTAAGGTGGAATGTCATTTCAGACCCAAGGGTAGGGGTCAGGGATTGGGCAGCTTTCCCATCCCAAAGGTGAAACTATCTGAAAATTCACATAACAGATTGTAGAGCTAAGAGTGAGTAAAGCCAGAGATCTAGAGAAGCTGCTGGGTGCTGCTGAACCTGGCAGCACAATGCATGCAAGGCTGCCTCAGGTTCACAGCCTTCATTCAACCTCACGGCAAGGCTGAGCTTGAATTCCCATTGTGAACATGCACTGAAACATGTAACACCTACAATCATGTGCATATTGGCTGTAGTTTTCTACCTGAGTTCACCTATGTTTGCCTACTGACAACACTTTGTGTTCCAAAAAGGACTCAGTGTAGTTTTAGAAAACCACTAGTACTGCCCTGGCAGAGGGAAGAAGAGCCCCAGGAGCAGGTTCAGCTTGGACTAGGATGAAGAAGGTATGTTCTCTCAGAGGCATCTGGTGGCTATGTCTTGGCCACTGATTTTTTGAGTCATGCAGCATCACCTTTGTCGGGAAATACCCATGGTTTTCTTCCAGCTGGACTTTCAGGGACTGAATGGCTGTCTCCTGACAGGTTCACAGGGCAGCCAGTGCAGGGAGCATACGTCAGTGAAATTAGGGTAACACTAATCACAAAAATCAATGGAAGACCTAATTAAGAAACTGTAATCCCAGTTACTGCAGCAAACTGGAATCCAGGTTTCTTCACCACTCCAGGCTGGTCACATCCTCTAAGACACACAGGAATCAAAACCACTTTATTCATTAGGTTTTCCTAAAAACACAGAACAGACCATACTGCCCAGCATCTTGCTTACCAAACAAGTCACTTCAAGGTAATGGCCAGTTCAGAAGAGCAGCTTGGCATCCATTTCTTCTAACATCGTAATCACTTTTGGAGGACTGCAGAACCTTGTATATCTTATGGAAGTTTCAACTTCCAAGTAAATATGATCCTAAAATACCAGAATGACAAAAAATACTGCTGAGGGAAACACAAAATAAGTCACTGTGTCATAGTATGTAATCATCAGTTTGTGCAAAGTTCATTGACTTGTACAAAATGAAGATATGTTATTCCCTGGTGAGAAGTTAAAGTGGTACACATCTATTTATGGCATACACGCACACACACACACAAAAAGAAATCCTGTCAATCTGTACAGAGCAAATTTCATCTTATTCTTCAGTAATTCTGAGTATTTTTGGTTACAGAGGGCAGAAATAGACTGCAAACTAATTAACCGACTGACTTGCTCCTCTCATTCAAAATGTTGCCATGTCTTGGAAATAGTAGAGGACAAAAAAGGTCATCCCATACAACAGAATTCAGTATGCTGTACATATTCTGGGGTGTACTTGGGTTGCCTTGGGTGGTCTTTAAAAAAAAAATCCTGGAAATGCAATACGTGTAACTAATATTCAATCTCAGAATGTTTGTACTTATTTTAGGCAAATATTTAATACTCTGTTAAATAAAACATAGTGATACTGCACTGACTGTCCTAAGCACTTCATTAAACATTCTCTTGGTCATCTTTAATGTAGTAGAAATTATTTGCAAGAGGACCAGATGAGTTCACATCTATTCACTCTGCTTTTGCAGTCCCCATGATCCAAGCTGTTCAAATAAGTTTTAGTTTTGACAATCACACATAAAAATTGAAGAGAAAAAAAACTGGGCTACAACAAAGTTACTTATGAACAGATTTTGGAAAAGATGTAGCTGAAAGAATAAAATTTCAGCACAAAATTCAATATCGAAATATTAATTTAAAATTATCTTGTAAATATTTATTTTTTATATTTGATTACTATTGTATATAAAATTGGCAACATCATTTTTATTCAGTTCAATAAACCAGTATTCTTCATTTTTCCACGACTGTCATCCAGCTAAAAGTCACAACTCTTATAACAACCTTTCAGACACCCAGGAAATAATTTCAGATTTTATTCTATGGGCTCAAAAGAAATCCTTCTGCTCTGAACTACAGTCCTCCAAACTTGCATGGGAGTATTTGTAGGTGTGCCAGTACTATGGCCAAAGAAGAGGCCTGTGTCACCCAAAAGTTATGTATGTACTTACCAGGATAAAATAAATATTATCTTGCCTTGAACTTGAATATAAATGTACTAAAAAAAAAATAGCATGCACATTGATGGTTAATACTGTGAGCCAGACACAATTTTAAATGAGGAGTGAGCAGCGCAATCACCCAAAAGGCAAAGGTGAGTTAAGTCAAACATGGGAGGCATCCGAGTAAGAAATGTGGCAGAAGAGGGCAAGATTAACCACAAGTCTCTGCAAACAGTCAAGGCAGAACATCCTCCCCCACACAAAGTAGGAATACAAAAGAAGTAAAAATTAACAAGACAGCAAGCAGAAGAGCCTTCTATCCACCTTTTTTTTCTTTTTGTTCTGGAAAGGGAAAACAGTAACATAAATATTGTCGACTGCAAGAGGAACCTGCACAAACGAAAATGGGTTTGGTTCTTATTTTTCTCACTGAGAATTTCTTCAGCTTGCACACCTTGACCTCAGGACAAGAAACCACCACTGGTTTGGACAAAAGGCATCACACCCATGGTACTGTAAAATCCAAAGCTAGTTCAGAGTACAAATGATTAAGATTAATAGTTTTGAATGCGCTGTAAGAACTGCCCATCAGAAACAAGTGCATTTTATTGAGTTAGTTCAACAAAATTTGGATCTGCCTGATCTGGCAGCCTTCTAAACTGTCTCACAATAACAAACCCCCATTTCCTGAATTATATGTAGAGATATATAAATATATGCACATATATTCTGTTGCAGATGTGCTACTATGACTAGGAACAAGCAGCTCTGCACAGGTACAGGACCTCCTGAGAAAAGAACAAATTCTTCATTGGCTTCCAGCAAAATCAGAAAATCCCAAATTTTAGTCAGACAGGTTGAAGAAGGTAACCTTCTACTGTTATTAGGATATTATTACTTACGGTATATGGTAAACCCACACTTAATTAAAAAGTGTGCTTCAAAATTATTATTCTTTCTGATGTATCAGTTCATTTGCTTCCCCATAATGGAGCTCCCACAGCCATGCAAGGACAGCTTTGGAAGTAGCAACAGGGTCATGATCTTCCCATCTGCTTTTGTTCTGGCTGCTCAAACCAAACTGACATAAACACCATTCTTAACACAAGAAATGTAAGCCAACAAAGTGTTATATGAAAAGGAAGAGGCCTCTGAAGAGAAATGCAGAAATCAAACGAGTTTCTAGGAAAGACCAGAAGTGAAGAAAACGTCCTGCACTATGAAGCAGAGTTTGCAGCAGTGCTATCAGCTTAAAAATTTCAAGAAAATGTTGTGTAGAAGTACAGCTGGCAAAGAGAAGTAGCAAAATTCCACCAATGGCTCTACCTAGAAAAAGATGTTTTTCTCCAAGGACAATCGTTCCCTTTGTGGCCTGCAGAGCCACAGCCATGGCAAAATGCTCTGAACCGTGCTGTGTTCATTTCTTACAAACACACCTGACTGCTAACCACAATTCTCTCTTCTGTTTCTGACTACACACAAGGTTTAAATTAGTCCTCAGTGGAACAGAAAATGGAAACAGCAATTCACTTCTTGTCTGTTTACAGTTTACAAAGTTTTGGTTTCCATGTAGTGGGGAATGTATACTTATTGCCCTCCTCCTCCCAATACATCTTGATTCTGTACTCCTTGTAATAATTTTTTTCTCTAATGACTTAATACACTGACACTATGATCCTCCTGGTACTATATAGAACTAAAAAATGCTGCTGATTTAAAATGATGCATGAAATCACAGAAAACAGACATAAATTTCTTAAGATCGCATGTACTGTTAAAACTGGACAAGAAATGTAAAGCTTCCAAGTACATGTCTTTTCTAATATTTTAGTGTGCAAGACAGTTAGATTGTAAGTAAATGATGATTTAAAGAAGACAAATAAATTCTAGCAGTAGTGTTCCCAATCAGGTGGGATGTGCTTTTCAGAAACAGAAGCTGTAGGAGTTCACCCACCACATTTTCAATCACATTTAACAAATTTTAATCAACTGTGAATTTGGCAAGCCAAAATTTACAAATAGAAGCTTCTCTGAATTGGTCATCTTTCACACTCCAGTTAGACAAAAAACTTTTGCTGTATCTAGTTTGTAATGCTCTATTAGCATTTATTTAGGACATGTAATTCTCTCATGGATCATCTGAAGACTCTTCTGTTGCCATTGGTTTATATTCTACAACTCATGTATGACTATCTCTCATAAAAATAGATATAAAAATAACAGTATTTCTCCCCCAGGATCATTTCTCACTTACTTGAAATACTGAGGACCAGAGATGTTGAAGCTGTCAGGTAGATTTACGACAGTTTACGGTGTGGTCACAACAGTAATAATCAGGTGCAGACTGTGAACCTCTTATAAAAACACAATCAGAACTATCTCACTATGTTCTCCACCATTTATCAAGCAGTATCCACATTCTCTCAATTTCAGATGCCATATGAAATAACCATTTGAAATGAAAGGTCTCTAATTGCCCAAACAGATAACATTAGATTTCATAACAGCACAGCATGCACTGTAAAATCATAGCATATCCCAGGTAGGAAGGGACTCACAAGGACCACTGAGTCCAACCCCCAGCTCCACACAGCACCACCCAAACCCAAACCCTGTGTGTGAGAGCAGTGCCCAAAACCTTCCTGAGCTTCATCAGCTCAGGGCCATGCCTGCTGCCCTGGGGAGCTGTGCCATGCCCACCTCCCTCTGGGGCACAGCCTTTCCCTGACCCCCCCATCTGACTTTCTCCTGATGCAGCTCCATGTCATTTCCTTAAGTCCTTTCACTGTCACAGAGAGCAGAGTTTTGTCCCAGGTTTTCACAACAAACTCTTTGGATGCTTAGGTCCTCTTTGTTTGTCCCTGATCTGTGCATTTGAGCTTACCCAAACCCCATCCAACTTCAAGGAGATCCCTGGCAGTCCCTCACCAGCAGGAAGGACTTCTGTGATGACGGAATGGCATAGCTGTAGCCTAACCATACAGTTCAGCAGTATAATAGAGTAACATTCCTGTTCACCTCACAGTGAACAGAGAAATTATTTTCTGTCGATGAATTTCACTCAGCATTCAGCATGTGCATTTACATTACGGAGAGAAATATTCTAGCACACTCTAACTGCTTCAGTACAAACAAAGTGAATATCAATTCCATTTTAGGCAAAACCTTGGCTTAGAACAACACACAATGTGTAGGGAGTGTAATCAATGAGAGGAAGTTTCAGTGAATTTTCAAGAAGTGGAGTTCAAGCATGTATGTCTTCTTTAACAAAGCCTTATGTGAGAGGACTATTTCTTAGCAACAACTTTGTATTTCAGTAAGAGGTACCAACAGTCCTTCCCCAGACTTTTCCATTTCTCAACTTCCTTCCTGGTAAATGACTTCAATATACACTCCCTAAACGTGACGAAATAATGGAAGAAATAACTTCATTATTGATAGCAGATACTCTATTTGTTAATGCTGTTAAACTGCCTTTAAATTGCTAATTGCAATGCTATGAAAGAGAGTTAACGATTACAATAGGCTTTCATATCTACACACCTACTTCGTAAAGGGAAACTCCGAAATTTACTTCTGTTGGAAACAGAAGCAGTAAGTAATACACACCAACATACACATGCACACTCCCCAAAGAAGACATGTTGGCTTACGAAAGCATATTTCATTGAACTCCTTATGATCAGTATGGCAACAGCAACACAATCTGAGCAGCTGTGCCACAACTACTAGTCATACAACACCTCAGGTGCCACTAACACATGACCAGCCACAGAAAACCTCCTATACTTCTCTCCCTAAACTATTTAATATTACCTTATAATAGCAATGTACTTGGGACTAATATCCTGAAATCACTGTATGTGTGCACTATAAGAGGATGACCAAGAGCTGCCTAATGGAAGCATGTCCTGGAATGATATAACTCTCCACTATCAGGATTCATTAATAGCCTTTAATGTGATATTTTTCTAAGTAGTATTTTCTTGTCAATAAAAATTTAAAGTTATACCTGATATATTATTAAACATTTTCTTCTCACTCATTTTTTGAGCAACGACAATGAATTCCAGTAGTTGAAGTAACACAGCTGCAAAAATGGCACCTCTCATCTTTAATACACACATGGCTGGGAATTAAAATACATAGATAGCCTCAACGATATCAGTTCTGAGAGTTTAGATTTTACAGAAACAGGAGCCTGTGTGAAAGTCATCTAAGCCAAGATAAATATAAGCATTTGCTTCTATATAAAAATACAGCCAGCTTAGACTTAGGAAGCTTGGCATCAAGAGTTGTTTTATGTAAAGCAGAGATTTCCAGCACACTGCAGCACTACAGTAGCTCATAGAGTAATTTTTTGATGAGTTTTGTTTGTTTTTCAGACAGACGGATTTGGTAATGAAACAGGTACTTCAAAAAACATCCATTCTGTTAGGCAGCCCACCCAATGGAGGTGCTGGAGATGAGAAAGTGCACTTCCTGTGTAGACAGTAGAGAAAATGTCAAAAGGGTGAATCACAGGATGGAAAATATCAGCATCTGTCCACTGACTGCCTCCAAAGCTCCGAATTCAGAAGTGATCCAAAAGGCTGTGTTTTCAAAGAAACTTGCAGTCTGCAGAGTTTAAAATATAGGACTTCCATCACGTGCTTCAACGTCTTTGAAAAATAAGGCCTTCAGTGAAAAAAAACACAAACTCATAAAATTAAATATTTAATCTTTTTCAGGTTCAGTTCAAAGATGTTGCAGATATATAATAGAGAATCTTTTCTGAAATTCATTTTGCACATCCAAAAAATTATCTTTATAACTAAAATGAGGACATTGGCCAAGGAAAATAGAGTAGGGTTCATCAAATGAAAGAAATGCAAGCAGACATTTTACCTTCTCTGTAAGAGTTAGCTAAAAATTTTCACTGAACCTGCTGTATCAGGAAATGTAGTTTGGTAAAAATCAAGCTGTTCCCTGGGACTGCTCTGATTTTCATGAGATATTGCCAGTAGGTTGAGCCAACTTTATCCCTAACAGAGTATTCCCTTCTAAATGCTTTGACAACAGATATGGAATAGAGACTGGAAACAATGCTTGAGAAAGACATTTTGAGTTTCTTTCCCCTTGAAATCATTGAATTATAGACATGTCACCGCACTGTAATTTCAAAGTTTCTTATTTTTCAAAACGTGATGACTAATCTTTGAATTCCAGGAACTGGTCTATGCTCTGATGCCTGTCTCTTTTTTTTTTTTTTTTTTCCAAAGAACTGGTTTACTCAAGGAAGAAGGAGCTAGCAAACCAAAACCCAAAACATTTACATGTGGCATTATACCATTATAGGCTTACCATCTAGTTGTTTTAATGAAGGGAAATGTATATGAGCTATTTTTTTCAGCTTACAGAAGGAGGAAATAAGTAATTTATTAGGAGGAGAAGTAGTTTGTAGATTTACTCAAACATTACCTAAACAACACTCTTAACTCTGTTTGGGTGAGAGTACTAGCAGGCCTCTTTTTTCCTCAGTATAAACAGTGACCTTTGAATTTATAATTCTATTTCACTGACATCTTCTCAAATTGCTAGGTGAACTAGAAAAATGTTTTTATTTATATGCACAAGTCTTTCCCTTAAATCTCAGTGTAGAGCAAAGAGCCTCCTTCTTCAGTGAAATAAGTCAGAAGTTGACCATGAATTGAATGAGTAAGATAAGGTCTACTTTGGCCTCAGCCTCCTCTAAACCACTTCTGTCACATCTTCTGAAATAAGAGTAGCATATGTCTCAGGACCTAAGAATAGCCAGTGTTACACAGGAATGCCTCTGTGTTCTGCAGATCACTACTAGAAGACATCAGATGTTTCACTTGGCACACAGTGCCAAGATTAGCCTGCTCTTTAGAAAAAAAAACAACAACAACAAAAAAAAAAAGCAGGAGTTCGTCAAGATGCTGTCCCACCAGCTTCTTGCTGCAGTGAGGAATGAGCAGGATTCAGGAAGGGGATCTCAAACCTTTGGATTTCAGGAGCATCATATCTTTTTCAGCATCATCTTTTGCCTTCTCTACACCCCCCCCACGTGGCTAGCACTGTTCACTGCATGATGGGTTGAGTAAATTTAAATTCCCGACTGAGAGTGTAATACTGCAACAGCACTCTTGGATACTCTGCTCTTGAAAGCTAATAAAATGCCCATCCCAGAGCCTCTGCATGGAGGCTCAGGGTCCTATATCAAAGTCAGAGAGGAAAAAATAATACTATCAATAAATCAGTAATTGCAGCTCCTCAGAGCCTGTGATTTTGTACTGTACCAAATTCCTCTGGGTTTTGTTCCCTGGTTGTTGTTTTCACCACTCCACTCCTCCCTTCTGAACTAAACCCAGCTGCTTAATAAATGACTGAATTTCAGACTGACAGTAAAGTTGGGTAAGTCAGGTTACTGCTTTCAGACCACAGCTCCAACACATCTTCAGAGCGGCTCCACTGCTGCTCTTCTGAAGCAATGAGGAACCTCCTCTGCCCTTTAATCCAGTTATCCACATCAAATCCACTCTCAGACTTCCACAGGTAGAATTCAGCTCTCCCAAGCAAAGCAGCAGAAGGCATCAGCAGCAGAGCCTACCTCAGAAATGCTCCAAGGGGACCTCGCTGTCTCTGCAACTTTCTCGAGTCCAGCTTCTCAATTTAATCTTCAAGATTAAAATTTTAAAAATAATCTGACTCAAACTCTTTGACACAACTACTTCCCTTCCTCAGCTTTTTCCTTTTACCCTCATTGGATTTAACACATTGTGCCTGGTCACATCTTTAATCCCAAGGACAAAATCTTTTAACACTTCACCTCGTAAATCTGGATTTCCTCCAGAGATGCTTCACTTTGTCACTTAGAAATCTTCCCATTTCATGCACAGTAACTATTCAAATTAAGATTAAATTGGAAGCATTACTTATGTAGTTTATGAGGTGGGCTCTCTTTAATGCTTTTTGAATCCAGTTCGATTGAAAAAATTCTCTTAAATGTGATGAGACATCAGTAGTTTTCTTCTCCAGCTACAGGGGATCTACCTACAATCAGGAAACTATCTCCTTGTTCTCCTACAGACAAATATGATCTATTTGAATTGCAAGCTGCACTTGACCAGATACGTTTTTTTTCAACATTGTTCTGCATTCATTTATCTCTTTAAATAAGAAATATATTTTAAGTTCCTGAAGAGGAAAAAGCTATTTTATATATTATCAAGCACATCAAGGAAAACATGAATAATTTATTATTTTACTGGAAGTTTAAGCTTTTCTACAGGGTTAAATGTTGTTGTTGAGCTCAGTATTTCAAAGCTGTACATCTATTTTCTACTACATTGTCTTCTGATGTTAAATACACCCGTTTCTTCCAAACAGTTTAGAAGATACAAACCTTTTTTAGAAAAAGAAAGTTGGAAACATGATGTTAAGTCACATGTTTAGATTATTTAAGGGCAAAATATATAGCAAACCTGTTAGGAACCTGTATATGCAATGAATAATACATTTTTTTAACAAAATGTAAGACAAATTTGAAGTTACGTGCTCTGATTATTGCATGGTAGTTGGATATGCACCATAAAATAATGGAGTTTAGGATTCCATAGCTGAGTAAATGTCCAGTGCTGAAAAATCTAATACTTCAAATCCACTGCTCTAATGTAAATGAATAGAGGGCTGTGGAAATACTGCAGCTAATGCTATGCTGTAACAGCCAGAGCAGTACTGTCATATGCAGCATTTAATCCTTTAAAATAACCTAAAATCTCTTAACAAAATTTCCTTCATTTATATTAGAAGTACTTTTCTAACTATTGTAGTACGATCATTAAAACACAGGGTAAAGTAGTTAGCATTTTTTTTAACAGTTTAGATGAGTAAGAATTGGTGATTAAGCACAAGAAATGGTAATGACAGAATATTAAAAAATATTCTTTATTTTAAGAATGTGGTGAGGTAATCACTTTTCTTACAGGGAAAAATAATTGAGCAAACAATGAACCCTTCAGTGATTACAACTCATCACTAATAGGATTTTTCTTCTCTGCCAAATAAGGGCAATTTTGCAGGACGCTCTAATATTGTTGTCATCAGCTTAGTGACTATTCACAGGGATAAAGGCTATGTGCATCCACTTCAGATTCATAATAAGACAGTAGCTATTAGAGAGGTCTTCTCCTTCTAGAATTTAGAGAGCTGTAATCAGTCCACTTTTTTTCATATGTACATAAAGCTGCATAACTGCAGCACTTTTACAAATAAATAATGGACCAGACTTTCCATTTTTTTTTTCTTTAAATAGGTACTTTTAAATTCTCAGGATAAATAAAAAGGTACAAGTCTTGCTTCATTTCAATGAGACATTCCAGTCAAATCACTAGGTCTAGCTAGAAATAAAGTTCCATAGCATAAAGTATTTCATGTTCCAAGAATTAGTTTGTCAAGTGAAATCCAGAGATTCATATTCTTTCAAAGCAAATCAATCACAAACTAGCTGGCACACCTGCAAGGTTTTGCATTGTTAACAGAATCTCAGGTTTAATTTTTCAAAAGCATAACGTTCAGAAAATAAATGATCCAGCCTGTTCATCCCAGTGTGTTTACAACATGTTCTCAACAGCAGACATTCTCCAAGTTCCATGTCCACACTCTGTGTTTTGGTCATTATCAAGATTACAGTAGTACCATGCCATGCTTCCACAATGGCAGAAAATTATTAAAGAACAATCACTGTGGTCTGCTAATGAGAATAAATTGAAGAGTGGGAAAGGCAGATTTACTTCACAAAAGTCTGGAGGATTTTTGGCACAATGCAGTACCTTTGCTGAGTTGTTCCCTGTCGCCCACACATAGTTACCAAAACAAAGCTCTCAGCTTGTCATTATTGCACAACTGCATTCTGTTATTACTGTAGCTTCTGCTATAAGATTGCAAACCAGTAAAGCAAAATCTAACAGAGGGTACTAAGGGAAACTGTTAGCATGCTGGGGAGAAGTGCTGTGAAATGGGAAATAGTATCTGTAGTTGACAGAGTGTAGGACTGAGCAACGACTTCGTACTCAGCAGAAGAGGAGAACTATTTCTATCTACAAACAAAACAACTTCTGAATGAGAAAAAAAAAAGCACATGAGAAAATTAAAGAGAACACTGGATTCAGAAGGGTAATTTAGGAAAACTCTAGTTTATAAACATTTATTTATAAATCTTTCAAAGCATCACTAAGAAAATCTATTTTCACAGAGCAACAGAAATGAAAAATGTATTTACAGTGACTTTTCTTTTGAAGTTAAATCTTAAGCAAACATAGAAATGTTCATGCTATAAATCTACATGAAGAAAGCTGGATCTAAAAACTTTTTGAAGGGCTTGATGCTGTCCACAAACAGCAAAAATTTAAGAGGAGGCTGATGTTCCCAATGACTGTAATAATAAATCACTGTCTGCTTTTGTTGGTTCTTTCTCAGCATCCAGAAGATGAGATCTGTTCTCCTCTGAGTGCTACCTCAGTATCTACTACAGTTAGAGGCCACACTACACAGGAACTGCTACAGAAGTGTATTGATGGCAAGCTCCTTTTTGGCACAAAAGCATGCAAATCGTTCCCAAAGATAGCACCACAGTTCCAGCACCACATACAATCCCTCTGATTACCAGTTTAACACATGACACCCAATTCTGTCATGTTTCTAACAGTTCCTAACATTCACTGTAACCCACTTTGCATCTTATTTGTTTATCTATTGAGTACTGTAGTCTGTGTCTTGAGTACTATAGGATCTGTGCCCATTTAAATCTGTGTCCATTTAAATCTGTGGAACAATAATTCCAATTAATGGGTGAGGAGTCAAGCTTTAAATACAAATAAAACAGATTGCCTGAAATACATATGTTCTCTTCTCAGCTCATTTGACCATTCATGAACTGCCACCAAGTGACTTTTATGGTACCAGGGATATTTTTAACACTAAAAGTATGTGATTTACACAGCATATTTACCATATAATAACAAATAAGCTGTGCACATGAATATATCACACTGATATCCTTAGTATTTGTGACGAAAAGATCAAAATATGCAAAATGCATGTAATGTGGCTGAGAAAAGATTTCTAATTCCTAATACAGAATTTTTATCCCGATCAAAGATTACTGTTATAAGAACATATTGTTTTAGGGGGATTATTCAAGTCTGGTGAGTGGAATTGCTGTTAGCTCTCATCCATACATGGAAGGAGCTGGAACGAGACACAGGAGGACCTGAATTGTACAGGTATCAGTGTAAGTAAACTGCAACTCAGCTATCCAGCCTCACCTGAGCTACTTAAGGAATGCAAATGAGCAAAGGAGCAATACTAGAAAAGATTTGTCTAGAATCTAACGCGTGGGAAGTACAATGTAGGGAGAGTAGCTTTCCTATACATCAACCAATCTATCAGATTACAAGAGCTGCAGAAATCTCAGATGAGAAAGAAAAAAAACAGGGAAGGAGGAAGGAGTTAGAAAGAAAAACCACCAACATCTTATCCTTGTAAATTTAAGGAAGATTATGAACAGTGAAAGAAATAAACATTATTTAAATGCCAGGAACTAAAATAGAAATGTTCCTCTGCATGACTAATGATGAAATACTTGATAGGATGGCAGAAGAGACATCACAGAAAATCACTGAAAAATAACTTTTCAGCTCCCTGCATTTCAAACCCCTTTTTCTCAGATATTTGGTACAATTGCAAGTAAAATTACAACTGTTTTAAGGACCTTTTTTTGTTACAAAGTCTTACAAAAGTTACAGATGACCAAACTGAGAAATAAAAAGAGCAGCAATCTTTCAGAATCTGAAGAAAGTTAGGCCTGTCCTGCCACGAGGGAATAAAACCCAGAGTCATAAGAGCTGGAAAAATATTTTTGGGAAGATTGAGAAAAGGACTAAGGTGAAATTAGACTTAAAGACAGGTGTGATAGGCACGTAAAACACAAACTTTTCTCGCAAACTTTCTCCAGTTTCGAAAACAAATTGGACTTGCATGATAAGCAGCATATATTTCTTTCTTCCCCTCAATTTTTGATTATTTAAGATGCATAATAATACTTAAATATCTAGAAATGCACAAATGAGCAGTGACATAGCCTGCTACAAGGAACAGGCTAACACAAGGAGCAGGCTTCCATGAGGACAGGATGAAAGAGCTGGGGCTCTTCAGCCTGGAGAAGTGAAGGCTCCAGGGGGACCTGACAGTAGTTTTCCAGTGCCTGAAGGGGTACTGGAGGGGAAGGACTTTGTTTAAGAGCATGCAGCAACAGGACAAGGGGAAATGATTTTAAACTGGAAGAGAATAGATTTAGGATAGACATTAGGAAGAAATTCTTCACTGTGAAAGTGGTAAGACACTGGATGGTTATCCAAAGAAGCTGTTGTTGCCCCCTCCTTGGTACAATTCAAGTCCAGCCTGGGCTTTGAGCAACCTGGTCTAGAAGGCAGTGTCCCTGCTTGTAGCAGGGAGTTGGAACTAGATGATCTTTAAGGGCCTTTCCAAACCAAACCATTCTATGATTCTGTGATTCTATGGATTCAGACAACTTAAAGACCTGCAAACCTTTAAAGCAAGGAGTCTGAAGACAAATGTGATGAGTATTAGTGAAGTAGGACCGGTACACTGCTGTGAAACACCTGTTGGGAATTTTTAAAGGTATCTTTTGATTGCTTAACAGTGTGCTGTGTGGCAAACTGACTCATATTTTATGTGGAACTAAATCCTGAGAAACTATTTCTGAGCTCAGAACTACCATGCTAATTGGTAGGTTCAACTTCTCTGTGCCAAACAAAGAATCTCTCTATTGACATTATAGATTTTTTTTAAAAGTAATCCATTAGTTCTCCAGTTCCTGATGAATGCTTTTCTCACACAGCCATCTATGTTAATAGCTCTAATTGTCACAATCAGAAGTACTCCTTAACACAGTAAAAACATCCCTTTGTTCCTCCACAGCAAAGCCAATCAAAACTGAGCTTCTTTTGTCAGTTCATGCTTATTCTTTTTGTTTGGATTTAACATCACATATAATTACAACAGATTCAATACACATGCAAAACATTTCCACCAGAGATTCATTTAAATGTATGCTAAGAATCACACAGCATTATTCACTGCAGGCTTCAATTTAACATATGCTACATAAAACTTCTTTTCCTTCCCTCATGTTTCCCCAACTCTGATTTCAGTTATTCTTCATCCAAATGAGCAGACATATAACTAAGACTGTACTTCCAGAGTCTATTTTAAAATAAAACTTCTGTATGAAAAACAAGCAAGTATCAGGCACTACATATTCAGTCCACATAATCAAAGAGCGGCACCCAGTATTGCAGGGAACCATAATTGTGACTTCTGATACAGCAGTCCCCCTCTTTACCACAACAGAGGCACAGCCCCATTACTGAATGAAAGAATATGAGTGTATCTGAACCCTCATTGGACAGGTAAATTAACATGGCATAAGCCACTGTAGTTCTGATGTTTTCACTTTTTGTTGTTTGACTCAGTAGCAAAAAGGAGATTCCTCACTTTTTATAATCGGATATTATTTCCATTAATGACAAGGAGTTTGCTTTCCAGCTAAAACTTCAGTAGTTGGATGTTGACAAATCCTAACACCTTTTGCTTCCCTGTGTTTAATCCTGATGAAGCACAAACCACTTGGAAATCTTCTGATACTGAAAAGATGCTGATCAGCAACCAGCAGCAGCAGAAAGGTCTCCCAGATGAACAAACAGAACTAGGTTCTGAGTTCATACACAAGATCTGAAGAACCCTTCTGTGTACGTGAGGAATACATCCTTCAAGTCTCTCTCTGTTCCACCCTTAAGAGATAAGGCTGACACATGCCAGTACTGCAGTTACTGCCCTTCGTTTACTTCTGTACCTGTCTCATCATTAAAGATAAGACCAACAACTTCCATCTCATCTAGACTTAAGTGAACTGCTACAGAACAAAGAGAATTCACCTATCTGTCCCCAAAGCCCTCATCATTATCTTAACAATGAAAGTAAATTAAGCATGAGAAGCTCATGCTCCCTTCAGTCAATAGCTGCCTTCCAAACATACTCTAAATATGCTGGGTCCTTGCAAAATTGTCGTGTTTTTCTGTGATCTAACTTCTGCAGTATGTAAAATACTCTTCCCTCCATGCTGCACTCCAGGCAACAACCTGCATGCCCACACATGCACTTCACCTCCAGGGCCAACCTCAAGAGATGGGCGAGTTGTCCAATTTTCCATAGTTCACATTTCTGTTTGAATCAGCATCAGTAAGATCATGCAAATTGATTTTTACCTTATCCACTGTGCTGCGTGGCACACAGAGCATCAATCCAGCCTCGTAATGTTCAGCCAATTACATACACATGCAACCCTTAAGTTAAATTTTTGAATGTGATAATTTTCCTTAAAGGAGTCACAATTTCAGATGTGCCCCCAGGTTTACCTCTCTGTCCCATTTCTGTCTTTTACCTTTTTAATTGGTTTTCACAAGGCTTGGTGGGCCTTCTTTGTCAATTTTAATAAAATAATGACTTAAGAAAAAAGGTGAAGCTGAGGCATGAGTCTTAACATACTTAAGGCCTATCAAAGTTCACAGTCCCATATAGTGTCTCCACCATTTCCTGTTTATGTTATTAAAACAGTCAAATAAGGCTTCATTTTATTATTATTTTTGTTTGTTTACTAACTCCTCACTAACTCAATTTGACTAGTTTACTTTACTCTCACTTTATGCATGCACAACTGGACAAGCGGGTATCCTACACAATTTAAAATAAAATAATTTACATGATAATGAAAACTTAAACAGCAGCCAGTAATCAAGAGGATATGCTTAATTAATCCAGAATCTTTAGGATGCAGCTAAAAACAATCTTCATTAATGTATTTGCACTATACCTGCCTGTGTCTGGGAATAAAATCAATTTTGGGGTCTGATTAAATATAGCAGTAAATTGAAAGCTAGCTTAACTCCATCCTCATCTTTTGCATTTCTCCAGCTTAAGTCTCTTCTGATTTTCTTGCCTCCTGTCTTTCATTGTTTAGCTTTCTGAGATTTTATATCCTCTAACATCTTACATAAAGAGCTGCTTCTGCCCCAGGAGCCCTTGGGAGCCACCAGTCAACTGCCTGAGGAAACCCCAAGTTTTCCTGCTGAACAGAATGAGAGAATTCACTCTCCACTGCTTTTTCCCAAGGGTCCCATTTCCTCCAGCAAGTAAATCTACCCCTCCTATGGTTACAGAGGGAAACAAACCTTCCCTCTGCACACAAGCCTTGTCATCTTCAGCGTTGTCTATCTTTTGACTGCATGCCCCAGGCTCCTGTCCTAAATTCAAAGTTTACCAAGATGTTTTCAAAGACATGCACAAGATAGAGACAGGGAATGTGTAATTCAATAGCCATTATAGTAATATTGCCCTTTGAGAATGAAGACTCTTCGAAATTAAACTCACTGTAGCTTGACTTCTCACTGAATCCAGCTAGTGAAAACCCACTTATTTCACTGGCAGGTATTTCAGCCATGATACAAGAGCACATAAAAGTTCATACAGGCAATACACAGAGTCTTACTTCCATCTTCAAAGCTAAATGTTTTTGGTGGCTTGTCTTCTTAACAGGCCTACATTTTATTACTTTATGCATAAGCAATTCAGCACTTTTTAAGTCAAAATACAGGGCCAGATGCATCTAGATCCTGGCCCTAATGTCTACAGAAGAAAAATGTGGCCTACTTAACTAGTTTAGAAAAGCATGTGGTAAAAGTGATGAAAATTTACACTGAATGTTTTGAGTTTATGTGGCAAAGCTTTAGTAGCAGGGGCTGCAAGTGACCATGGAGTGGAAGAGAAAATGAGTTCTGGACTGACAACGGCCCCCAATCCCCTCTATTGTTCAGGAATAGGAGGCAGGAAAGAGTGGATACATGAGATAGTGTTTTCAGTTTGTTTTTAGTCCTTACTGCTCTAGTTGGTTATCAATAGGCAATACATTACATTCATCTTGCTATGCTGAGTGTATTCTGCTGATAAAGGTACTTAGTGAGTTACTCCCTGTTCCAATCTCAACCCTGAAGACTTTTTCACTTAATTTTCCTCCCATCCTTCATGAAGAAGGGGATGAGAGAACAGCATGTTGTTGCTTAGCTGCTCAGTGGTGTTAAACCACTGCATATATCACACACATATTTTAACAGGGATGACACTAGAACAGGTAACTAGGTAAAATGCCCATGAATAAAGTCCCATTCCCTAATGTTTTAAAAAACAAGAACAAGTATTTTTCTCTGCAATGCGTGCTCCAATTCAAGTCAATGTTACTGGAGTTGACAGAAGTATTGCATGGTGAAATTCTGAGCTTTATTTTATATGGGAAGCCAGACATGCTGATCATAAAGGTTCTTTGTGTCTCTAAAATCTATGAATCTATTAAATCCATGGAACAACGCCAGACTGTATCCAACTCCTAATGTGAATTTGAAGAAGAGAGTTCTACAGTGGTGCTGCTCCTCATTAGCTCTAACAATCACCATAGTTAATTCATCACTGAGTAGATAACAAATACAAAATTCCACAGCAACCTATCAGGTCACCACAGAGGGAGTTTAGTAAAATATAATTTTTTTAAAACATTAAGTTCAGAAAGAGTACCTTATTCTAAAAGCAGATGTGGCAACACTAAAAAGAGCCTCTAGAAAGTGCAAGTATTATTTAAGCAGAAGACACACATATTTTCCTTTAAAACAGGCAACTCAGTGTCAGAATACTCTTGCTAGAAGTTGGAAAAAACTCCTACAAAGTCCTCCAAAACACCACAGTATGATATGAAAAAGTCAGGTATTTCAATCTGCTTTTCTCTCCACACTGTCATGAATAGTTCTGTACCAGAGCATTAGCAGATCAAGAATATTTCAGCACTGAGATCTCAATCTCCTTTTTCACCCTCTGGACTTAAAGAAATTTTGGTTAAAAAAGAAAATCCCATAATGAAAGAAAACATTTTCACAAATTGCATAATAACAGATTGACAAAAATTTCTTCTTCAACCCCCTCCCTCCCCCCCATAATGTTAATATGACCTGAAGACCCTGTAGCAGACTTATCCTTACCCCAGCTGGTGCTTCCGTGTCCTCATTTCTCAGGATGGCCTTGCCACGAATACATCAAGATCTGCACTGAAAAGCATCAAAGCACAGTTAGAATGGTCCTGGCAGTGTGCAACTCAAAGACAGAATAGTGGACTAAAAACCATGAGAGCTACTAGTTTATGTAGCAAAGTATTCCTAATTCTCTGCCATTACATATTATCTCCTCCAATACCTTGGCACTTATTACAACTCTAGTTTTTGTTTCCTTTAATACTGCATCTAAACGCTGCTGCAGCATACAGCAAAAACAGTTCACTCCAGACCAGGAGTGGGTAGAACATACTATTCCCTTTAATCTAGTTATAAGATAAAAGCGGGTTTATGACTGCCTTTTGCTTTCTTGGCTGCTGTATGCCAGCTGTAGGAGAGAAGCACTCCTACATGAGCCCTGCCAAGTGCAAAATTAACCCATCAACACAATGCACCGTAACTTTGCAGCAAGCATCAGTAATGTTTTTAAGGGTTTCTACAGGCTTCACAACCAGGTACTCCATATTCTCAGACTTATGCTCCAAGTAATGTAATCACCAGCCAGTTTCACCACTAGTGGGTTTCTGTGACTAGTAATGAATTAACATAGCCTTCAGCACAAGAAAACAGGGAAGTAGCTGAAGGAACAAAACCTGCAAGCACTGGTTCAGAATTATCAGTGTTACACAGAAACTGAAAAACTGATTGATTTCAAGGGGCATTTTGCCTGATAAACACCCATGGACCACTGTCCACTGCATTCTTCTCTGGGCTCATTGACAAGGGGAATACAAGCACTGTGTGCATTTTTGATTATAAATAGCAAGTGGTTTGTCAGTCATGATAAAAACCAGGACAACGTATTAATGGAGATCAATGCCCTCTTTTCAGCAGCAGTGAAATTAATCTCTCTGCTTTTGTGAACAGTCCTCACATGCAGGCATAACTGAACTCAGTGTAAGCAACACTAACACATTTAGAAGGGCAAGGAGGAGCTTCTATTCTCCTTGATGCTAACAAAACCCCAGGCTGTTATTTTATAGAAAACACAGAAAATTTATTTGAAGACTACAGAGTATAGAAGTAAATTCATGGAAGCCATCTTCAGGCAGTTTTGAATGGCAATAAATAAATGCAAACAAACCTCATAAGTATTTTTAAGATATAAAGTAAAAACTACAAGTGTATATGTGGTATGAAGTTATTGCATTACATTCTTTTTTTGCTAAAGGTTATTGTTGCATTTGACATTGTCAAGATGACCTTGAGGCACTTCTGCTCCTAGTGAGGAAAGATTCCAGAAAGGAAATATACAGAAATGGTCTAATATTTAGCAGTGCCACCAGAAGTACTTCATTCACCAGAAGTACCACATTTTTCAGGTTTGAACCATAACTATCTTTTCCCCAAAGTCACTGAGCATTTTGATGCCACTACCTGTTCCATTTAGGATTGCTTCAGTGAACCAACCTTGTTCATTTAAGCACTCTGATGAAAAGACATATGTACAATACTCAAATAGGACTTTGTTCCTCCTCCTTTTCAGCCAGGTGATTTTCCTGCATTTGGAAGCCTGTCATGCATAGACACTGCACTCTCTAAGTAAGGAAAACACAAGAGTTGCTTCTTTTCTGAATTTTTGCAAGCTCTCAGTCCTGTAACCACGCACATCTTTGAATGACTCACAGCAAGCTTCTTCCCAAAGCAATTTTACAAATGATAGCAAAATCAATCAGTTGAATTGGGTCATTTTCATTATCTGTTGCAAAGAACATAAATGAGGATTTTAATGCTTTAAAGTGTAACATATAGGCCCACAGACATCCAAAGTCTGCCTTTAATTTATAGAGTATTTAGCAAGCATGAGGCTATAATGACAGCTCTATAGGAGATACTATAGCTCCAGCCCCCAGAACTCACAGCCCTCCTCTACCCACCCGTGCCAAAAAGCAGTAATAGGTATAGGGCCATTATGCACACTATGAAAGGTACTAAAGAACTGCAAAATGATTTGGTAGCATTAAAACAATTCATGTCACTTGCTAAAGAACTGAAGAAAACAGTTCTCACCATACTTCCTTCTTATTTCCCAAAGCTGCTGTCATGCTTTCTACAGTAAACACAGCACAGGAACATCAGGAAGAAAAAGACTAAAGAAGGCCCACTCCATCACTGCATGTGAAGTTTGTCTATTAACAGAAGACCAACCTGTATTTTAAGTTCAGCAACCAAGTCTAGGTTCTCAATAAATTCACCAGTTTATTAAAACTTACATTTATAAGTGAACTTCTGCTGAAAGTGCTTTTTCTTGGAAAGATGTTGACACTGAGAGTCCTGCAGCTGCTGTTTGCTTGAAGCGAAACAGAAAAGAGTTAGAAACAAAACCGTGAGAAGCAAATATCCAGAAACCCTGAAATAACAGCCAGAAGATCAGGTACATTTTTTGAATCATAGTGCCAAAGAGAAAAAATAGTGAATGACCGAGGACTGAAGACAGAGAAATAACTCAGAAGGACAGATTCAGTTGTACCAATTCAGAACAATTGGTGAGAGTACTCTGACAGATTTAAAAGCTAAAAACAGTCCTGCTTTAGAGGGAATAGAGGATGATGAATGAAAGCAGCTGGAACAGACACATTTCCATGTTACTTAAATACTTCCAACTTCCTTTGGCCTATTTCTAGAACACCCTGTGCAAGCAAAACATCTGTGTCACCAACACCCCAGGCAGGAACAATGGCATTTCCCCCAACTCCCCCTGCTTTCCCCAAGATGTCCAGCCACTGCCATGCAGCACTTGCTTTTGTCTGCAAAAATTGTGATGGCTTTTGTTTTTTTTTGGGTTTTTTTTCAGTTACATAATACAGAAATCTCCTTGAGAATTCATTTGCAGGTACATTTTCAAACTGCACAACAATATCCATTTACTTAAAGTGTTATAAAGCTCATTTGTGTTGGCAATGGGGAGTTTAGAAGTCAAGCAAGATCTGCAAACTTTAGAATTTCCTTTAGTTTGGTAAGAAGTATGTTATCCAGAAAGGAAGACGCCAAGAGCTTTTTAATTAATTAATTAATTAATTGCTGATTTTATGTCCACACAATTATCTCATTAATCGCTCTGATTTTTTTCCTGCTATTTATAACCCCTTCTCACCTTTTTTTTTTCCCCATCAAGAAACCTTGGTCATTCTGAATTTGGATTATTTCTGAAAACAGAGGATCTTTTTTATTACCAACTACCATTTCAGGTTCACCTTCCCTTCATCTGGTTTTGCTCTTTCTTTACTCAGGTTTGCGCACTAAATTTCATTCCCTTGACTGGCAAAGACATTTCACACTCTTGCTCTGTTTTACAGGGACAGCAACAGTGTCTCTGACAGGCACAACATCAGGACTGTTACTTTTAGAAGGTAATGAACCTGGCCTCCAAAGAAATGTGTCTAACTCTCTGATGTTTAGAGGTCTGTCAAAGGTGAAAAAAGTTGGTCACTTGGCAAACCATATCCTGAAATGATTGAGTAAGCACAGTGCTGCAGCAGGGGAAAGGAAATTAAAACCAAAGCTGGCTGACTATCAATTATTAATAATATTCATTAAGAATTTAGACTCTACTTTGTTTAGCAAATAATTTGCAAATTTTCCATCCTCCCCCATGCAATGTTTATTCTCTTAATAAGTTTGGAAGTATTTTTCAGACAGAATGCTCACCTATGCTGTTTTTCCTTCATCATGTGCTTTCAGCATAGCAGGGTGACCACAGTTGTTCCAGGCAGCTGTAGTCACCTCACACCTGGGAAATTTTAAATGGAATTACAATTGACAGTCAGGGAATACATGTAAAATTTTATCAAGGTCTTTTCTTTTGCAAATTGTCAGCCATGATGAAAAATACCAGCCCGCTGAACTACTACAATTCTTTCATAGTATTAAGCAATGATTTGTATACCTGTCAATAATACAGGTCGTGTGTTAGATCATTTTGCTCATACAGAGTCAGGGAATCATTGCAGTTGGAAAGGACAAGGTGAGGTCTCTAGCTCAACCTCCCACTTACCCCTGTCTCTGAACTGAATCCAAGCCAAGACCTCAGGTTACACTACATCCAATCAAATCATCAAAGCCTTTACCAGAGAGATCCCACAGCATCTGTAGTCCCCTGCTCGTGGGCCAGACCAACAGTATTTTGTGTGTTGTTATTTAAGTCAGAATCTTTCAGTTTATTAACCACTGCCTCTTAGCACAAATTAAGATCATTCAGTTTCCATAAACATCAGATTTCTAAAGCTTGAGAAAGCAATTCATTACTAAGTGAGCTTTAATAAAGCTTCAGTTGACCATTCAAAAGTTTTGATCCCTAGCTGCATAAATTGATATGAAGAATTATTAAGCAGTCAGCAGTTACCTATGAAGAGACTGGCTAACTGAGACAGGTAGTTACTAATGCACTGTGGTGCAAAACAAGGAAGTGACATAGTAAGTGACATAAGAGTGTCATAACCAAAGCAGAGAAAGGTGCACTTTGGAGACTTGAATAAGCCTAGAACTAAGAAAAAAAGAAAAAGAAAAAAAAATGGAAGATCTAGAAAATATCTACATAATCAGAGTTAATCTTGAGGCATAGGAAGGATGCACCAGAGATGTGGAGAATAAACAGAGAGAAGGGGACATGATTTAGTGGAGGATTGTTAGAAAGAGGAGCACTGAAAGAGTCAGTCAAGAGATGGACTCCTACAATGAAAGCTGCATCAGTGAAAAGTTTAAAGGACATGTGTTAATAACATAATAACATATTCTAATACTGACAGTTCAATAGTTGATCCTGCCTAGACACAAAATTAATATTTTCTTTGAAAGGCTCTCTGCTTTCTCTTTCTCATTTCTTCGTCAGTTTGGCTTGTAACAAAGAAAGAGAGTTTTATTTTCTTTTGTCGTGATTTATTTTCTCCTTCAGCTCCTGGGATAATTAGCTCCTTCTCTAGAACATGAGAGGCGTCTTTCTCATAGCTGTGCCTCCTCATTACTGGCGTTTAGCTAATCATTAGCTTGAAAAGCAGAAACTGACAATGTACTCAGCAACCAAGCTCTTAATGTTCAGGAAAATAAGCACAAGCTGGGTCAAAGCCTGGAAGTCAGCCCCTTGCTAAAGTACTCCACAAGCAATCAGGAGAACTAATTACAGTTTGATGAAAATCAGATATACTTTACTATACAGGTTGTCCAAGTATGTTGTGGCTTCCTCGTTCCTTGAGGCATTAAAAGCCATGTTGGATGGGGTCCCATGCAGCCTGATCTGGTGAGTGGCAGTCCTGCCCACAGCAGAAGGGTTGGAGCACAGTAATCATTAAGGTCCACTTCAACTTAAGCTACTCAACGATTCTGTGATCCTATTCCTTCTGTCAGGAAGTCACAGGTCTAGTTGACTAGCCTGTTACTGCAATGCCTAGAGTAGCTTATTCAAATGCCAACCAGTCACTGCTTCCCATACAGCTACCAACAAAAATGCAGAGCTGCACCTCTGTCTTAAAAACAAAGAATAATTTTTTTCACTGTTTTCCACACAGTTTCCCCACACACAGGAAAATGTCTCACATAAAGGTTTGATGACTGTTCCCTTTTAAACCAATTTGCATATTTGTCTGCTTAGTCTGATTTCCCTTCCCAGTCATTCTTCCACATTTTTATTACCTTCCTACATTTTATAGCACAAACCAAACAACATAAGAGTAACCAAGGCATTTGAATAACATGCTACTGTTCCAGATAAACTTAAAGGTTATTAGGAAAACTGAAGAAAAAAAACTAATTATTAAGAAAGCAAGATTTTAACATCTTTTTTTAACAAATGTTAGTAATAATGATCCTTCTGGATTTTATTCTCCAAAGGCTGATTCCCACAAATGCTGATTCCCACAAATGTTGTTTTCCATAAGTGCTGTTGTGTAAGAAAAACTCAAACTACTGCACACACAACAGTTCATTTAACAATATGCAGTGAAACTTTATCACTAACCCGTCAGAACAATGCAAAACAGTGGAGCAGAACATGGATTCTGCTTTTAAGACAGCTATCTCTAGGCTACAAAATCAGGAAGCTCGATATAAGAGTAGTTAGATCATTATCTTTCGTAGTGATGGAGAGCAGTCTCTTCCCTATCAATCCAAAGAAAGTAGTCACCCTGGAGCAATCTCCTACCCGCTTGGACAAGAAATTTCTGAACCCTGGTGAATATAACTGCAATAATGCTTGCTTGCTGCAGGCATTATGGTGAGAGCAAAAAATACTTGCAAATCTTTCACCCAATTACTTGCTGCTTTTATCTCAGAAGTGTCATCAAGGTGACTGTAAGATGCAGAAAGGAGCATTAGCTGTCTGACTGCTGATAACAATTATTACATACTACATTCACCCTAGTGTTTTTTTTATATATATGATGGACAGGGAAAGAAACTTATTCCAAATAACAGAGTTCTGACTTTCATCACCTTGTGTCTAGTATTCATATAATTTTTATTTCTCTCCAACAGGCTGCATTAAGCCTAAGCGATATAAATGTTCACCACACCAATACATAAAAAATGTTTGTCAATAATGAGCAGGGTAAAGGTTATCATGGCCCATATAGCAATGTATAAAAATGATCTATGTAACTGAGGCATCAACTGTAAGATTTATGCAGTCCTAAAATTGTTTTGATTCTTTCTATTCCAAACTCATTTCTAAAAGTTGTAAAAACAAAATCAGCTGTCAGCTAAATCTTAACACAGTGCAGTTTCTAAGCAAAACTATATCTTTCTTTCCCTTCTTCTGTTTAATAAGGTGGGGAAGCTCGTGTACAAATTCACTTGTTTTTACAACTAACACCAGAAGGTTGACTTGATAATGTTCAAACTCAGTCAATGTTACTCAGTATACCAGCATATGCGGACAGCACATCTAATACTTACTAGCATCTGAAACAATGGTAAAGTCTGTTGACAAATGTTTATAAGAACAATTTAAGAAGCACTGAAAAGACATGCATCTAAAATCCGTAAAGCTTTCATGTCACAGGACAACAGCTTATCCAACTTCGGGCAATCTGTCATAGTCCTCATCCAAAAATAATGCAGAGAGCTCTCAGGTACAAGCAGCCCTTGCTTCTGGTCAAGGTTCCTGTTCCAATCCTATCTTGAAATCATCTTTAGCACAGAACAGCATATACTTTGTTTTCTTCATGTGAAACCAATTGCATTGTTGAAATCAAAGACTGAAAGAAGACATCAAATCCTTCAAACCTTGTCAGACAATTCCTTACTAAAAAGCAGCATCAAAAAGGACAAGTAAAATCTGTGTTAAAAAAAGAAAAAAAGAAGGCAGGTCAGGGGCTGCTATGCTGAGAGTGGCCCTGCAGCTGCACCTTTGTTTCATACAAACAGAAAACCAGCCTGCAAAAGCTTACAGCAGGGAGCTGGATTGCATGAGGTGTAACAGATGTCAGCATCACTTACTAAAGCTAGCTTAGGGCCATTAATAAGAGTGATTTCTGCACCACAGGAAGCACATAAACTTCTAGTACCTTCTTTTCTCTGGGAAACAGGCTCCTGATAAGGTGAGGAAGAAGAACAAAAGCAATTTTACCTCCCAGCAGCCTCTGTTATCTCTCATGTGATGAAAGCTGCCTTATTTTAAAGAAGGTGGAGGTAGCCAAGAATTACAGACAGAAAAGTTAAAACTTTCCTTAGAAAATGACCATAAGAGAAAAATTCCATTATCCCTCTCCTTCACTTCCACAAGACAAGGGTAATAAATATGATGTCATTCATTTACATTAATGCATTTACATTGCAAATTCATTAATCTGAACTTCTCAGACAAGAGAAGAGATTCAGATAAGAACAATTTACTTTCTCTGCACAAAACTTTCATCTGTATTTTGTGAACTGAGCTGTCATTTATGAGCATACATTATGCAGAGGGCCACAGATGGAGGAACGTGTCCCACTATGTGGTTGTATTAAATCTCAGAATGAAATGTTCTTTGCTTTCATCACTTCTCTCTTCTGCACAACCTGAGATAATAAAAACTACACACTATCACTGCTACAGGACCTTCTAATTGCTTTGTTAAAAAAAAATAGTTTAATAATGAGCTCGTGAGTATGGATCTGTCAAAGCTATAGCACCTTTTCTGTGAATTTTTTAAAAAGAGAAGATGCCATAAGGCTAGAACAAAAATTCAGCTTCTGGATAATAAGAAAAAAATGTATAGTTAGTACTACTGAAAAACCCAGAATTATTCAATAAGCTCCTTAGCTAAGAACCTTGCACTGTTTTGTGAATCTGTAAATACTGTGTTTAAACGTAAAATTATTAAATCTGCATATTTCAAGCAATCAAATATTTTTTCATCATTCCCATCTTGCTTAGTGCAGATAAATAGATTTTAAATCTGAACAACAAAATTCTTGCCACAAGTCCCTAAGAGAGGAAATACAAAGCAGCAAAAACAAACACACAAGTAACCCTGCTATGATTGACAGCTGCAATTTGCTTCTCTACCTCTACACAGACATCCTCTGATCTCGATTCACAACTCACCCATTATTTTATGGTTATCAAGGCCAGGCTGGATGGGGTGCTGGCTAGCCTGAGCTGGTGGAGGGCAACCAGCCCACAGCAGGGGGTTGGAATTGGATGGGCTTTGAGGTCCCTTCCAACTCAAACCATTCTGTAATGCTACAATTCCATGATTCTATGATCACTAGATTCTTGCTTATCAAAGCCCATCTCGCATTTTCACTAGGGCAGGAGCTCAGTGGCTAACACACAAAGACAAGAGAGAAGTTATAAATGAAAAGGCTTTCCTTCAAGTTTGTGCAGTGAAGGAATGCTTAGACAGCCAGTTAACATGACAAAATCATCTGAAGAGTATTAATCAGCTAACAGCAATACAATGCTTGTATGACAGTCTGCAACCATCACTGGGAGAAATAAATTTATACCTGGACTTTAAATTCAGTATTCTTTAAACAGTGCTTCACAATTGCTTGGGTATGTTCTGCACACACTGAGGAGCAGTGACAGTGGTCACCAACAACCAATGGAGCTTAGAAAAATTAAGTTCACTTCACACATTTGTACTGAACATCCAACAGTGATTTTCACTAAACCCGTGCCATGTGTCCTGGTTTCTCACGTGTTTCATTAACGTTCCCAGCTCCTAAGGTAACATCTTGTGAAAATACATATCTATCTTATCTACAGCAAAAAAAAATTCTAACTGATCTTAATCTTTAAAATAAATACATACATCTTATGTATGAGCATAAGATAAGATCATCTTAAGAGCAACAATGAATGATGAAAGTAACATCATGAAGTTCATGTGGTCCCTGGTGTCTTAGTTGTTCTCACATTTCCAGGAAAAAATTTTCCTCTTTTCTGACCTGACCTGTCTTAGTCTCATTGAATGGAGTAAAATTTTTTTTCTGAAACTTCTCCTTTAAAAGAGCACAGCACCTCAGTTTTTATGTGTAGAACAATGGTGAAATTGTGTTTGAGAGATTAACATGATATTGAATAAACCAAGTAAGTTAAGGAAAGCAGATTTATTTTGAGTAAGCTGATGCGTGCATTGTGCATGTTCTTTAATTTCCAGATTCTCCATTTTCATTCTGCTTGCTAGAGGAGCAAGGCATAGTTACAGCTGTGCGTTAAGCATTGGTAACCTTCAGTTTTTCATTACACAAATGTAATATTCAGTATTGCAATTATCAGCATGATACATGGAAGCATATATTAAGCAGAAATATGTAAGCATTTCCAAACTTTAGTGTTTTTTTCTTAATGACAAATTGGTCTCTTACAGTCTCCTCTACAATGAAACATAAATCACCTGCTATATTGTAGAGTACTATTGCTAGCAAGAATGACTTTCTCTAATATTTATAAAAATAAAACTTAGTTTTGAAATCAAACTCTAAATTTGCTTTCCAAACTTTAATGTCGGGTGACTTGTGTATGGTATTCATAAGGACGTGTATGTCTGTATTGTTTTCTAAAAGCAAAACAACAACAACATAAAATAATAATACAAATAAAAGTAAAAATGTATTGACTCATTACAAGAAAAGTCAAAATTTTCCTGACAGAATTATCTGTTCTGTAATCTAGCTACTAGGACTGTTAATCTTGGTAAAGAAAGAATGCAGAAAAAAAGTTCATCAAATTAACAAATCTATGTGAACCTTGAGGCAAAGAAGTGTTAGCTTAAAAATGATTGACTTTTTTACTCTAAAGCTATTTTAGATCTTCAACCAACTTGCTTAAGCTTGATTTAGGAGTGCCATTCTAGGTCAAAGAAGACTGACAGTATCCAAGCAACAACTGATTAATTAAAACTATACGTTTCAAGTTGTCATAAGTAAGAAGGTGTACCTATCAAAAATGAAGATAACAGGTTGAAAACACGACAGCTCAAAGAAAAGACCAGATATATTCACATACCATCCCCGTGTTTTTTTCTGGGGGAAAAAGCCTTGAAAGCTTGAGGAGTAGCTTGTCAGCAAAGCAACACAGTCTCTACTACTCCTTATCTGTAAGAGATTTTTTTTACACACACTTCACACATTGTGATCCTAGTTTCTAGACCTTATTCTACTATACATCTTGCCTTGGAGAAAAAAAAAAATAAGAAACATCAGTTATGAATGACTTCTGTGTCACTGAAACAACATTCCATTACCATTGCAGAAAAAACGTTGAAGTTGAAGTTAATGCATTTTTTGTGGCTCAACAAACTATAATGTTAAAGCTTTGGAATCACAAAAGCAATAGCTGACTGCTATTTGTTCAGTGCCACTGACTTTATTCGCTATTTTCTTCTATTTGTTTTTCCTGGCATTTTTCAAACGTTTTGACAGTGCAGAATGCTGAGTATTCAGAGCAGGTAAAGTGATTGTCAGGAAAGCTTAAAGGTACACCCAGGCCCAATCTGAAAGAAGAAATTAAAAGACTGAAAATGTAACAGAATTTTCATTACTATTCAGATTCTGATCAGAGTTGCTGAAATTATCATTATGGCTTCATCAGCTCATCTGCCCTTTGCACTTAATGTCATACACCCAGTAACACATCTGTCCAGATTTTCTTAATGTTCTAATTTATTACTTAATGTGAGTGAACATATTCTGCCCATCCAAAATTATTAAAGCAAAGTAATGTAGGATATAATTTACATTCATTGAATGCATTTTCATTTCAGCTTTAATCTCGACAGAATACTGTAAGAAAGGTTTATGAATCTCAGAAACACCTTTTATAGGATTTTTCTTTCTTCTGAGTATGACTTTGTTCCCATTTGAAATGAATCACAATTTCCTGTGAGCTTAAAACTGTGCAGATAATTTCTAATGGAAATATCAGCACAGCATATGACCTCTTTGAAAGCTGTATACTTCTTAAGATTCCAGAAGAACACAAAGACTGAGAAACCTATAGAAATTATTAATTTTCTAGATTGAATCAGGCATGTACATGGACAAGTAAGAGGGTGAACGTAACTGACATTTCATTCCTGTATCTGTTCCATTTTAGCCACAAACCCTACACTTTGTTAATGCCACAGGGAGAAAAATACAGGTTATCAACACTGTATCTCCCCACCCTGTCCTGTTTTGTTGGAAGCTATTTGTCTCACAAGAACATCCGTACAACAGAAGTAGCCTTGTTTTTTTTTTGCCACATCTGTTCCAGTGGGAACTACCAACTCTGCACACATCACTTTTTGCTCAGACACTATAGCAAAGTTGATGGCACTCCAAAAACAATTTTATTAGTATTGTTTTCCTGGACAATTATTTGCAAATTAGGGGGCAAAAAAGTACTTGTTTGAACTGACATAACAGAAATTTAGAAGCAGAATGCTTAGAATTCAGAGACAGCATCTGCTCACACTAAAAAGAAGGTTCAAGACAAAATCTGTTGGATTTTATATTATCACTCAGAATCTAAGAATGAAACACAGAGTAAGTACAGTAAGAAGTAAGCAAGAACAGACTTGGTCTTTGATGTAATTCACAAAGAAGGGCAAAGACAAATAGGTGGGAGAAGCAAAGAACATTTTCCTGTGCCACCAATCTTATGCTTATTTAATGTTGCATTATTTATTACTTCACGCTCTTTCAGCATTTATCCAGGTAGAGTGACATCTAAGGCTCTCTGTGCTAATGCCTGGGAAGAAATTCTTTCATGTGTGTATACAGGTAAAATCTTAAGCCTCCTGCAGCTTGTAGGAGCAAAAGTATTCGTTTAACCAGAATGCTGCAGAATTAACTCTTTTCCTAGTTTGACAACAGCATCTCTATGAGCAGAAACCGATGCTTTCATCTGAATGAAACAGTATCTGTACTCTGACAGTTCTATGGTGCAAAATGATTTATTGCATTTTGGGCTTCTTACTTCCCTGCATCCCTTCCCCCAGTCCTGTTTTTATCAAAGTACACCATGCAGACCCACAGCCTTGGCTAAACACAATGATTTTTCTTCAAGAAAAATCCATTCTCTCAGACTCTTTCAAAAGGTCAAGATTTCACCTATGTTACTCAGAATGTTTATTAGAATTCAGTAAAACTGTAAACAGTATTCCAGTAAAAGCTGATGTTTTCTTTGTGTCCTGGTGCCAACAGTGAAGTGTATTGACAAATAACTACAGTAGAATTCATGTGCTTTAATTCAGCAACATCTTATCATATTTTTAATATTATCTATTAAAATAGGTATGAAAATAATTAAAATAAATTAATATTAAAATATTACCTATTAAAAATGCACTAAGATTTTGCAGAATTAAGAGCACTAGGACTGTAAAAGATGTAAGCATGTAAGCACATGTATTCTTTGGATATTGCCACTATTCTCTCATTTGTAAGATAAAACACAGTAACAAAAACTTGTAACTGCTCAGGCCACTAATACTACTCTTAATATATAAAATACATATCTCACTAATTAATTAATTAATAGAAAGCATGACCCTATTGACAAGAAAAGTCTTGAAGTTTACACTTGAAAGATTAGGAATCCATCCAGTGCATTTTTTCATTAAATCTCTTTGTATTTAAAAGCAAATGTGCACACAATTTGCCTCAAAGTATACAGTAAAGATTCCCTAACAAATAACATATATGGGGACAATGAGGAAATTCATTCACCTCTACCAGTTTTTCACACAAATTGTAAGCATTTGCTCAGAGACCTCTTAGCTAGCAAGTAAAGTTTGGTTTTGAGGCATTATTTGGCATAGACATCTGAGGCATTCTTGTATTCTTTCCTTACCCTTAAAATGAGGATAAATTTATACAGTTTGTTCCCTGAATAAGAACAATTTACTCATTTGGAAACAATGGGTTCTTTGTTTTGATTCATTGTGCTTTTTGTTTGTTTGGGAGTCTTTTGGAGGTGCAGTGTTAAAAGAAACCAGTCACTTGGAATTACAAGAATTTTTAATACTACAGGGAAGTTACTGAAACTGTATTGCTAAAATAATTAAAGGTCAGGGTCAAGTTAAAGCAATAGTTGTTAAAGAACAGCATAGGTAACAGCATTGGTCCTGCCTCAAGATGAGAAAAATGTAAGATATTCAAGGTTATTATATCTCTTTCTCAGCAAAATGTGGTGCTCTACTATAGATTGTCAAGACACAAGAGTATCCAAATACTCAAACTAAAAATTTCTGATTTTCTTTCAAAGAAGACTTTTTAACATGTAATTTTCATTAGAAATGCACATATCTCCAGGAAGGAAGTTTAAAGCAACCCCTCCAGGGATTTAACAGAGAGAATAACGTTTACACCAGTTTTATCACTGCAGTGATGTGAAAAGAAAAATGGCAAGTAAGAAGGTAACACAGTGCTCTCAAATGGAAAGGGGAATGAAAATGGAAATCTATGAGTCAAAACTCTTAGCTGTAAATGCAGTGTCAGAAGTGCCTGCTCATCTTGCCATTCTGCAAACCTCTGAGAGGAGGTAGGCACCTCATCCACTTCAAATGAAAGTTCTAATGCAATGGGCTGAGGTATAGCTCCTGCTTCTGTGAGCCCAAGAATCATTCACAGAATGGCAGTTAAGACAATGAAGATCCACCTGCTCTTCAAGAAGATGGACTGCATGCAAATGTAACTACTTCTAGGAAAGGTTTGAGGTTCAATAAGACCAACTTTGAGAGTTGAGACTAACTTTGAGTTACTTTGATTTTTTACTTTTTTTTATTAGTTAGTTTGACTAACTAATAAGACTAACTTTGAGGTTCAGTAAGACCAAGTGCCGGGTCCTGCACTTTGGCCACAATAACCCCATGCAATGCTATAGGCTTGGGGCAGAATGGCTTGAAGAATGTAGAGAGGAAAAGGACCTGGGGGTGTTGGTTGATGCTCCGCTCAACATGAGCCGGCAGTGTGCCCAGGTGGCCAAGAAGGCCAACGGCATCCTGGCCTGTATTAGAAATAGTGTAGCCAGCAGGAGCAGGGAGGTGATCATCCCCCTGTACTCAGCTCTGGTACGGCCGCACCTCGAGTACTGTGTTCAGTTTTGGGCCCCTCACTACAAGAAGGACATTGAGGCCCTGGAGCGTGTTCAGAGAAGGGCAACAAAACTGGTGAGGGGTCTGGAGCACAAGTCTTATGAGGAGTGGCTGAGGGAGCTGGGATTGTTTAGTCTGGAGAAGAGGAGGCTCAGAGGAGACCTTATTGCACTCTACCACTTCCTGAAGGGGGGTTGTGGTGAGGAGGGGGTGGGCCTCTTCTCCCTGATAAATAACGACAGGACGAGAGGGAATGGCCACAAGTTGCGCCGGGGAAGATTTAGATTAGACCTGAGGAAACATTTTTTCTCTGAAAGAGTGGTCAGGCACTGGAATGGCCTGCCTAGGGAGGTGGTTGAGGCACCATCCCTAGCGCTGTTCAAGAAGTGTTTAGATGAGGTGCTAAAGGATTTAATTTAGTAGTTGGGTAGAGATAGTGATAGGAGGATGGTTGGACTAGATGATCTTATAGGTCCTTTCCAACCTTATGAACCTATGAACCTATGAAAAATTCTAGCCAGATTCACTGATAAAAGTGAAAATGTTCTAGCCCAACGAGCTATGTACTTAAACCTACACAGTTGCATCCATCTGACTTTCTCCAACTTCCCTTGTAACTTATCCATCAAAGAGATGGAGGGTTCAAAGCAGTTCTTAGTTTTCTCCCACGAACAGTGAACAGAGATGAGAGCCATTCTTAGTCCTGTAATGGGGAAAGCAGTTGGAAAACACACAACACAGGTCTCATTAGCTCTACAGAGACCTCTGTAATTCCAAATGACTTTTAATTCTATTTTT
Source organism: Cyrtonyx montezumae (assembly GCF_038088225.1). Lineage (NCBI taxonomy): Eukaryota > Metazoa > Chordata > Aves > Galliformes > Odontophoridae > Cyrtonyx > Cyrtonyx montezumae. The sequence continues at coordinate 2,725,143 of NW_027072039.1, forward strand.
CTAGTGGGACTGTGTTGAAACTGAACATTCAAAACATCCCAGATTACTGGTCTAAGAGATAACTGACTGTCACTTTGGTTACACTTAGTAGAATCACAGAATTGTTTGAGTTGAGAGGGACACATAAAGGCCATCTAGTCCAGCTCCCCTGCAACGAACAGTTAGATGAGGTTACTAGGAGCTCCATCCAGCCTGACTTTGAGTGCCTCCAGGCATCAAGCATCCACCATGTGGTGATCATCCTCTTAAACTAGCCTTTATTAGTAATCACTACTAATAAAAATTCAGGACATCTGCCTTCCTGAGAAGACTTAAAGGTATCGATAACTTTGACTGACCTTTCTGAGTTGCTATGTATTCCTGCAATCTAGAAGGTCACTTCCAGCATAAACACAAGATGATCCTATCAACAGTGGTGACATGGAAAGTTGATGCCTTTTGCAGGATGAAACTAGAGATGGAGATGACCACAAATCATTCCATCATCCCACTTCCCTTTCTTTTTCTGAGATCAGCTAGGTTACTCGGGTGCTTCATTATCAAATTAGAATCTGTTAATGGCATCCACGTGAATGCCTGTGAGAAAATTATAGAGATAACGTCAGATTTGGTTGTCCTGGAAATGTCCTTCACGTCCATACTAAATTAGAAGCTGTAAAAATTAAGCTGTAGATGTAGCAAGTTTAAAAGACAAAACAATGTAAGACCTCTGTAGTCTAGCAGAAGGAATATTTAGGCTTTCCAAACAGCTGTCTCCCTCTGAAGTTTGTTTTTAATAGCTTCTCTGAAAGACTAAGTTTTCCCACTAATCAGAAAATAATTCTTTAAGAAGCCATTAGGAGAAAAGGGGAATAATTTGGTCTTAGTTAATTACAAACTCTCCTGGCTGTGATCAATAGGTCTGGGTATGGCTGAATGAATACATAAGTATTCTGGGGAAATGGAGGAACTTAAAGCTTTTTAAAATTAAAGATCTCAAAAGGAGACCATTTAAACCAGGTTGGGTAACATAGTGAAGGGTGTAACTGCTACAGCTCAGAGAAGCCTTTGAATAGCAGTATCCTCAGCATGAAGCACTGGGCATACACTTTTCCTGACCTGCCAACAGTGAGGTGTTTTGTTTTTTTTTCCATTCACTTACCTGGAGATAGAATGAAAGGGCTTAGCAATAGCAGAAAAGCAAAGAAACTATGGAGCTCAAGAAGACTTCAGTGCTATCTAATGGCATGTTACATGTACAGTAAATCCCTTCATAAAACCGTGATTAAAGAGCTTTCCTTTCTTTTAAATCTAGTTAGAAAATGGCTTAATCTTGAACTATCTGTTCTCTCAGCCAACAAACACATTTTATGTTTGACCTGAATAACACACTGGATACCCAGTGAGGAATTTTCAGTGAGTTATGAGCACAATTAAAAGCCCATCTCAAACACTGTGATAACTTCTAGTTTTATGACCGCTGCGTCATAAAGATGTATAAGACCCATCATTATCTATAATATCTGAGCCATAAAGTGCACAGGTGCTCCCAAAAGTACGGCCAGAGGCAGCACCAGGAGGAAGGGAGAGGGTGGGTGCTGCTGGGCATCCTTGCTCCCTGCTCTCAGGTGCTCGTGTAGTGGTACAGGCTGTGACCTGGCAGTAGCTACAGAATGCTTTAGTTAAACTTTCAGCCCAGGATGAGAAAGTCTTATGGGAATTCAACCTCAGCAATGACTGTGAGGCAGTGAGTGTATGCATGGGGGAAAAAAAAAAAAAAGAAAAAAAAAAAGCTAGTAAATACTGTTTAAAATTAGGATAGAAAAATTTGAGGTGTGAGTTTAGTAGCTAACTATAACTGGAATTGATAGAACTGTCTACCCAGAACAGCACAGCAGTTTTTCTAGCTGCTTGCTGCTTCAGCCATTCTCTTTTTCAGTTTTCTATACATTGGAATAAAAACCTACACTTGACCAGTGCAGTTGTGTTACCTACAATAAAGAAGCTGTGATCTTCAATTAACAGACAGAACCTCTAACTGAGCCTGCAAAACTCCTCCTTCTTGACATCCCTCGACAGTGTCTAAACACTCCTTAAAGACCTCCAGGGTTGGTGACTCCACCACCTCACTTGGCAGCCCATTCCAGTGCCTGACCACTCTTTTGGAGAAGTATTTCCCAGCATCCAGACTGAATTTCCCCTAGTGAAGCTTGAGGCCACTCCCTCTAGTCCTATCACTAATTACAAGAGTGAAGATGCCAACTCCCAGCTCCCTGCAACCTCCTTTCAGGTAGTTATAGAGAGCAATAAAGTCTCCCTTGTGCCTCCTCCAGTCTGAACAATCCCAGCTCCTCATAAGCCCTGTGCTCCAAACCCCTCCCCAGCTTCCCCTTCCCCACTAGGTCTTGTTAGGAAAGAAGGGTGAGATGGTCTCTCACTTTCACTGTAAGGGAAAAGAAAAAACAAATGATCCAATTAAGATAAGGAGAGATAATGAATTTGCTACAAACTCTTAATAAATGAATAAATAGATAGATTGATAGATAGATCGATAAATAAATGATATTAAAAAAGAGTTAAAGATAATTAAACAAATGGGAGAGAAGGATATTCCAACAGTGCTGCAACCATGCTGAGTGCCCAACACTCAGAATTAGGGACAATGTAGGGTGTACTGGAGACTTCTGGGAACTCTGTCAGCATCTTCTCAGTGTATCTCCCTCTCAGAGAGCCAGAACTCATGTAGAAATAGCTGAGACTGCTAGAATCACAGGACCCAGGAAGTGCAGCTTCACAAAGTATCTGGAATACTGATAAAATCTTTGACATTAACCCATGTCTGTAGCTGGCATTCTTCCTAAGTGATGTTCAGAGAACCTGGAACACCTGGACAGCTGTCTCTGCAACATCTGCATTCCTCTAAAATTGTATGCAACATTTTCTCTGAGGTTTTTAGAGAAACTAGTGTTCCTCCCTACTGGATTAAAGGACAGGATTTCACTGAAGGTCAGATTTAATCCTTTTACTGCGTTTTAGTTTACCAGTTATTAAGCATAAATATCCAATTCCTCCCCTGAGACATCCACAGCTTTGCTTATTATGTCACCCTGTTACAGCCACATGAATGTTCATAATACAATATCCATTTGAGTTCAGGTCAAAAAACAGAAGATTTTAGCATTTGCTATCTTGTTCTTGATCTTTGCCAGGATGGCATGCAGTTATCCAGCAGCTGCCTGTATCTGGCCCTTAGCAAAGATAATCCTTGTTACTGCTTTCAGTTAAGATTACAAAGCTTCTGGACAGGTTTGGAAATTATTCCTTAAAGACGGAGAAACAAAAAGTTACTCTATGCATTTAGATGCTTATTTTTGACCAAATTCCACTAGAGAGACTTCCCAAGCTCCATGGAGAAGATGAAACAAGTTTGGCAGAGCCTGAAGGATTAATGCAATTGAACTCCAAGCTTCAGCAAACAATTTCCTTTGCAGGAGGAGAGGTTAAGACTTTCCTACCACTCAGAGATGAAGCATCCTTGTTCAAGCTTAACTAGAACTGTTACTCATATTAGGAGTTCCCGGCTCATTCTGTGTATGAATCGTATCTGGATAGTGGAGTGACTAACACTCATTGTTTGCTAATGAACTGTTTCACAAACTTGGCATAAGTTAACATTTCTGATATATATATATATATTCTAATCAAAGAAACTTCACAGCATTGGCAAGTTACTGCTCCGACAAAACTGTGCACTTAAAATCTGTTAACATTTGTGGAATAGTTCAGCACTTGCATTTAATATACTTTCCTAATTGAGCACGGTATGCATTTCAAATCTATACACACACTAGCTCAGCTATGACTTAAACACATTCACACAAGGCTGCAAATATGCAGTTTATAGAACAAGATACTTAAATGTTCTTCTGTTGTTCAAAGAGGAAAAAGTGGTGTTTTCAGGAGCTGTGGCTACAGTGGAATAGGAAGCAGACTGGAGAAAACAAAGTCCTGGCATCTGCCCAGATAGAGGTACGCCAGCAAGCATTACAACTTCATGCTATCCTAATGGATAAGGATCACTGAACTCATACCTTAATTATCCTGTGCAGAAAAGTAGGCAGTATGTTTCTGAATTCCCTGCCTTTCTTTACAATACATAGAGTCTTGAGCTCTGGCAGAAGTTTGTAATAATATCTCATTCAATATGTGCATGGTATCCACAGTCTGTGTACATGATACTCAAGAACAAGTCCGTCAGATCAAAGACTACACTGAAGATGCTCATGCTTTCTTCTCTGTTCATGCCACCCCTCCCCCACCCAGGCTTTTTCTAGAATTGATTTCTGTCAGATTACAGGGACAACAGCTAGAACAGGAGAAGATGTGGATATCTACTGGACTTCCTGATTTGAAGAACTCCCTTTAGAAGCTGTGTAGGATCCTTCACTCCTTCTGAAAACTCATTGAAAAAGGAGGAGGAAGGCAGCTAGATAACTTCAGCTGACAGCATTGTGAATCTGATAATGTAAGCTATTAATCATTCTATTTCTTTTTAGAGTGTCTAAAATAGCCAGAAGAGCTAAATATAAATGTTTTCCTAGCTCATGTGAAAGTGACATGGTTCATGACAAGTTCAGTGCACGTAGAATTTATATGGAATTTATATAGAATTTATATAGAATTATACGTAAATCAATATTGTTATGTAAGGCATGGTTTTCATACCTGGTGCTTTGAACCATGTGTATTGCAGACAGTACCCTTTTTAGTCACAGGTTAAACTGCAGTTACCTGCACGATAATAAGACTAAGATCTTAAAAGCTAGAAGGAAAGAGTTCAACTGTTGTCATCCAGTGTGGAGGAAACTGACACATAAGAGTGCAGGGAAGATCCTTTTTTTTTTTTTTCCTTAGTAAAAAAGATTTTCCAGCATAAAATGCTCTGCTGTATGATGCATTTATTTACTTTTGCTTAGCTAAACACACTAAGCGCCTGCTGCTAGTCTACACAACCCTGGTACTTTGGTTCTTACTCCAAATGAGATTAGTCTAACATGTCTGCTGCAAATATCTTATTGATCCTGGAAAAAAGCACCTGACATACCTTACAACATACAGTTTGAAACTGCTTCAGACAACAGTCTTGACTGAGAGTAAATGTCAATTGCATTCTCAGATGACTACCTAATTCTTTGTGAAGTATCCCTACTTCTCTACAAGAACAAGAAAGAATGGTAGAAAAATGCATTCAATGAACAGCCTGTAAAAAATTGACCCTTGTAAGAGGTCTTCTAACCTTGTTAGTGATATTAGAATATAATACACATAGCTAAGGACTGAAAGAATGCAGGATTCAAGTAAGTGAGTAAGTGCTGGGCAATATCAGCTCTGTTATCCTTTGGTGAGAGGATGCAGGTCCCCAGAAATACTAGCTCCTCGATTAATGCTACTATCGTCTATAGTCATAATGTATCTTCAGCTTAATTTGTTCAAAAGGGTAGCAATCGTGGGTTATTTTCTCTCTCATGTTATTTTGGTTTAAATCAAACCAATTAGAGGAAGGAAGAGTCATATAAACATTCATTATCAACTGCAAAAAGTAAGGAAGGGAAGGAAGGAAGGGAGGGAAGGGGGGGAGAAAGGAATGGAGGAAGGGAGGAAGGGAGGAAGGAAGGAAATCAAAACTCAGGAGAAAGTAAGTAAAAAGTAAAGTTATGTGGAAGAAAATGGAAAAGTTCTACTGCTGCTTCATCTCTTGTTTACAGTAGTAACTAAATTAGCAATATGTGTATGAACTTAAATTTTGATGCAGTTCCCTTAACTTCTCTGTTACTTTCCTCAAAGCCTTCTGTAAACACTCTTAACAAAGAAAACCCTTCGTATGTTACTACTTGCTTATTTTAAGTCTTGAACTTTAAGGAGGAATATATTCACACTGGTAGGAACAACGCATGGCTGTGACCTTTTATTTCATTGCATTCTCCCCATAAGCACTAGGACTTTCAAAGAATGAAAGCCAAGCCCAAAGACTGGCCAAAGACTGTCTCTACAAAAGCATTCCATTGTAAATAGAAGTTGCCTTTTACTCTGTTGTTTGTACCTTCCTCCCTCACTGATTTCTTCTTCTCACTTGCTGTACTGTGCTCCTTAACCTTAACATTTATGTCCTTCAAAACTAGGTTTATGTCATGCATTTCAGTTACAGGGCCACAGATTCAATGCAACTGTCTTCACTAAGTCAGGGTTGCACTTTTGAATATAGTAGCCTCATATGATTGCTTAGTACAGAATATATCTATGCTGAGAACAACTCTTTTCTCAAACATCCATCTATAATGGATTATGTTATGTTCCACTTTCAGCTGGTACTTCAAACAGGAGCTTTCCAAGCGGAGCACTGAAATGTTAACTTTGCTCTTTTAAGAGGCTGTTGAACTGCTTAAACTGAAACTCTTCTCAGGCATCTTCTACGCAATCACTAGCTGTCAAATATGTTCATCTGTGCTCCCTGTGTTGCCCTATTTTTGTTCCTATGTAGTCACTAGAACTAATTTATAGTACTAAAGTAAAAAACAATTGCTGATTATGAGACAAGATGTTTCTGTTTTGTGTAATTTTGCTCCAGTGTCTTCTGTCCTTCAACCCAGATTTGAGCTATTAAATAGTATCACTTGGGGTGGGATTCTCAGAGTAATTTTGAACCTTGCAGTAAGTGTCAGTCTTAACTTACTCCATCTACATATGTGAAAGCAATGTTAAGCAGATGATCACAATCTTCCTGAAAAATCTTCCAGATTTTTCAGAATTCAGAACCGTAGCAATGCTGAACAAAACTGAGTGCAGAATCCCCAGTTTCATTTATTGCAGAAGCTAGTGAAGAAGATTGTCATAAAAGACAACTGCACCCAACACAAAGCAACTGCAGAAACTCTATCAGCTTTCTGTTGTTGCTGTCTTTGTGAACTGATGGATGGTGCTTCATTCCTTGACTGGTAAACTTGGCTGACCAAGAATCTAATAATCTATTTTTAATACTCTCTAGTTTTGTTTCTGTTTTGCCTATCTTCTAAATGAAGATAATGAAGTTAGAATGTACAGAGAATCCTGAAAGCTAAACATTTAAGTGTTTCATAACATCCAGGACACTCTACCAATGAATCATGATGTAGCCTAATGAAATCAATTATGTTTGTAAATAGGCATAATAAAAGGCATATAATAAATTTCTTTCCACAAATGCCAAGTCTTTGGTCTCCTAACTTCATATCACTGTCTCATTTAAAGAGAGACTGCTATGCTTACCACTTTCTCAAGTAATTCTGCATTTCCACCTGAAGAAGGTCTGTCCCACAGTAGCCCAAAGACGTTCAGAACACTTCAGGAGACTTTGAACAGGTTTACTAAGCTTTGTCCATCTTGAGGGATAAGTTCAGAAGTACAGCAGCTCTAACAGCATGGATTCAGGAAGCAGAACATGACTGAGAGTTTCTTCTAGTGATTCCATGTCTATCGCCTTCACAAATATCTCTTAAAAACTAGATGCAGCCATGTAATATTATGTTCTGTAAAGCTGCTGAGTGCAGAAATGTCCTTCTGGATGTTTCTCAACCCTTGGTAGTTTTACAGAATTTTTATCAATGCTTTGATTTACTAAAGTATCTGCACAAAACAGTTCAGCTCTGAACATCATTTCAGAGACAGGATACTGGAGATATTTAGTTATATACACAAGCCAAAATTTTCATTTCTAACATGGATTTAATATATTTTTCTTCATGTGCTCTCTGCTCAGACAGGAGAGATTAATGTAGACAACTATTGAAGCATCCCTCTCAAAGCTATGGATCTTATGCAACAGCTCTATCTAATCATAAATGATCAGAATGTATTTTCTTCTATTATGGAGTGCAGTCTTTCTTCAGATACTTGGCTAATGAAAGCTGAATTTCAGATTTCTACATAGGGATTAGTAGCATTTGTACCTTATTCCAATACTAATAAGCAGGAAATATCATATTCAAAAGAAACAAGTGGATTTTTCAACAGAGAAACAAAAATGCACTCTTTTTTTTTTTTACTAATGTTTTATAAGTAAGGTCTCTGTGTGAAGCATGCTGTATCTTAGCAGAATGGCATAATATGGTACTTTCAATTTGGCTGTTGTACTCTCAGAGTCAACTCAATCAAACAAATTGAAATAATTGCTTATGTCTAGTAAAATCCTTCCTAATCCTAGTAACTGACACATTTTGGGGTCTATACTGAAAGAAGCCTGCTTAATCTTCACACTATCAAGAGAACACACACTAATTCTGACATATAACAGTAGAATACCTCTATGTATTCTTTATTTAAAACTGCTGCCATGCATTCAAAGAGTGTCAAACATTGAAGTGTTTCTGCAGTTTTAGCACACTCTGGAAAATGTCATTTCATGTACATAATGTTATTATAAGCAACATTTCATCCTGATGACATTAAAAAGTCCAAAACTCATAATAAACAGATAAAGTAAACAGAATTGCTTCAGATCATTGGCTGGAAAAATAAAGAGTCAGATCTTTGAAATTCCACGGCTTCCAAAAAAAAGTATGATTTTCTCCACTATTCAAAAAACTGCAGTGTGCAGACATTTGGCTCAAACAATTTAGAATGTTTTCAGAACATTATGGACAACAACTGAAGCATCAAAAAATTATCCTTGAGAAAGCTAGACTTAAGACATAAAAATATATTTTATAGTCAAAGCACACAGGTGTTTGGGTCATGTAGGATACCAGCAATGTGCCTGTTCTTGATTCTCAGTGGAAAAAAAAATTATCAATTAATTTTCAAGGAGGTTTCTTTACTTGTTTTGTGTCATATCCCACTGTTAACTCAATAGGTTTAGCAGCCCATTGGTCAGAGGCAAATCAAATTACAAAGCAGTTACAAAGATGGAAGGTAAAGGTTAGGCTCAGCAGGGAATCTGAGAGGTGGTATACGAAGAAAAATAGAAAATCAGAGAATGAGTCAGAGTTGGAGATGCATTTGGAATACAAACAGAGATTAAATGCATGTGTGATGCAGTAACAATGTGAGTGCATGTTAGGAGAGGCAGCAGAAGTTAGGAGAGGGATCTGGCTGTCCTGGTGGATGACAGGCTGGCCATGAGTCAGCAGTGTGCCCTGGTGGCCAAGAAGGCGAATGGGATTCTGGAGTGCATTAAAAAGAGTGTGGCCAGCAGGTCAAGGGAGGCGATCCTCCCCCTCTGCCCTGCCCTGGTGAGGCCTCATCTGGAGTACTGCAGCCAGTTCTGGGCTCCCCCACTCAAGAAAGACAGGGATCTTCTAGAGAGAGTCCAGTGGAGGGTCACAGAGATGACTGGGGACCTGGACCATCTCTCTTATAAGGAAAGGCTGAGACATGAATCTTGTATTAACCTTTTTTAGTCTCTTGCACAGATTTCTTGATGTTCTACGTTATTTCTTCCTACAGGTGGCATTTTCCAAATTCCTTATACCTGTATTTCTTTTAGCATTATTTATTAATGTGGAGATCCAGAAGTTTATACTTTAAGACCTAAAGCTTATACATAGGGATACCCTCTTAAGTGACTACGAGTTAGACTCAATCATCCTCATGGGTCCCTTCCAATTCAGGATATTCTATGATTCTATGAACAATCTTGGGAAGCAATGACAGAAATTTACATGAAGCAAGATTTATGGAGTATACGTATAGAAGACAATTAGCGAGTGAGAGAAAAGGAGAGTTTAGTAATCATGTTCTGAAGAGAAGCAGGACAGGAAGATTTCTGGAACGAAACCACAGCTCATACCGCAATGTGCAGCTTTTTATACAGTGAAATAGAGTTAGGCTGCATGGATGCTGTGATACTTATTTTAAGTACCTTCACACATCCAGGTTTTAAATTATAAAAAACATTGTTCTTCGCGTTATCAGTGAGTAAGAACTAGGGTGAAACTAATAAACTGAAAACAGAAGCTGTATTTTTCAGCAAGTTTAATTTCAATCACCTCCACTGTCTTCATATGTTAGTAGTGAATCTGGCCTAAAGTCTCTTTCCCTTCTTGCAACATTCTCCTCTGCAGCTTCTTCTTGGGTTTGGTACATTCGGTGCTTAGACTCCATGAGGTATGCAATAAAAATGTTGCCAAGTTTATGGGTTAAAATAACAGTGCATAGAAGTGATGCAGAAAATGGTGCAGGGATCTTAGAGCTCCTGCAAGGGAGGCACTCAGTTCTGCTGAAGCTGTTTACCTGTTTTCACTTTTAAAGTGTACAGATGCATTTCACCAATGCATCTCTGCGCCCTAAGGATACTCTCTAAATCACTAGGGCTTTGTCTTGATTTTAACCTAAGTGAACAGCTTTGGTATGTGACTGCCAGTTCAAATACGTACATCAGAAATGATTGAAAATGGTCTTAAATGGTCAGCTTAAAATGAACTTCAAGAAAAAAAAAAAAGGTGCAGTATCTCTAATCACTTTCTTATATCAGCTTACCTCATGAGGACAGAAGATAAGGCTGGGGGAAGAAACCACTTAATTCCTTAAATTCTCAAATGTCTGTAGAAAATCTTCGTTTCGACAAAACTTTTTTTTCTATAGAAAACTGCATTCAGTCACTGCTTACATACTCCTTTCTTTTTTATACACATAGATTCCATTTATAAGATTAAAGATTCTACGTGCCCTTTGCATTTTTACTCAATCTGGAGCTACCACAATGTGCCAGAACATAGAAGATTCTTGTGCCCTGCAATGCGAAGGCAGACAACTACTCTGGGCTAGATTGCAGCCATTTGTGTGTACAGTAATGAGGCTTAACATGCTTCAACTGAAAGGCAAGCAACAAAAATGGCAAGAGACTGCATCTGTGATAGATTCTCCCCTCTTTCACATGAATGGAAAATAGCACTGAAGTTTCTTACTTCTAGCTCAATAATTGACCACACTGTTTGCTCTATTTATGGCCAGCAGATACTGTTACAATCACAGTCGAAATCCCTAGCAGCTGCTAACGAAGTTCATCAAGTTACACCACAGAAAAATCGGGAACATTGCTCTGAATGTAATGCCTCCTATGTATTTCCATGGAAACAAAAGATATGAGAGCAGAACACACTATTGAAGGCGGAAATATCAGCCCAGCACCTTCAGGGGCCTCACAAGGCTCCCAGGCCCATGCTGGGCCAAGATGAGGGGGGTTAGAAAGCTGTGAGGCAGCTTCCAGCAGCAGGGGCCATATCCATCATGGCCTGCACTAAAACACAGCAGCAGGTGCCAGCCATGGCACCCAGGTGCACTCAAACAGAACCTCCCAATGCTGCAAGAGAAGAACATTGTCTAGACTACCACTAAAAGAAGCACAGATGATACTCAGATAAAGCCCCTGCTCTTCTAAAGCTCCGTGGTGCTATTGAGTTCAGAAAGACTTATCTAATATTCACTGACAGAATATTGGGTTCAAAGAACAGAGGCAAGAAAACCTTCCTTCATGAAGGGATATGCAAAACTCACCTCTCAGGTCAGTGAAGGGAGAAACAGAAAAGAGGAGTAAAAGGAAAGCACTCATTACACTAGCACTATTCCCCCAAATGCCTGCAAAATGGAGAGAGTCCATTTGAGGCTGCTGAAACAGATGGCTGAAAGTAATACAGTGCTTACAGAAAAGCCTTGCTTTAGAGCCATTGGTTATAGAAAAATCTGATCATGAAGGAGGGAAAGAAAAGAGAGAAACAGTAGGAGTCAAGAAAGAATCATGCAGGCTAACAGAAGAAAGGGAGGCATAAAGACAGCTAGCATCGAGGGGAGAGGACTAGAGACTTTTGCAGGGCAAGAGGGCTTTGCAAGGAAGAAATGAGTTTCTCAGAGCACACCAGAGTATCTGTGCAAGGGAAGTTTGACCTCATCATGTGGAGACGCAACTCTTTATATTCATGGAGGGTGAAAACCATCCCTGTACAAAGATATCATGCAGTTCCAGGACTTTACTACTGCATTAATGACCTGCAAGGTTGCTGTAGCATGAGCAAACAGCACAAATGAAGCAGGGAACACCATAAGACTACAAAAAAAAAAAAAAAAAAAGGAGAGTTTACCCATCTACACAGGCTATAGAAAAGCTGCCTCTTCCAGAAGACCACTCAGAGCCTGGCAGAATGTCTCCTTCAGTGGAAAGAGAACTACTCACAAGGAATGAATCTTAAAGAAAGCTCTGCTTCTCCAGGAAAATTAGAGAAAGTGCTCTGGAGGTAGAAGAGTTCTTCTCTCCACCTCTTGTTGATGATGAAAAATTTGATGCAGTTTAAGGGGAGACATTGATCTCTTCTACTACATTTGCAGAGCAAGACAGTGATTTCACCGTGTACTTAGAAAGGAAAGGACAGTAACTTGCTTTCTCCCTCTCGTTTCTGTCCTGATCCAGGGAGCAGGTGAGCAGGTTTCCTTCGTGCACCAGCACCAGTAGGATTAGATGGAGTGGACACCCTAAGCTGTCTAGTAGTATTGACAGCCACACAGTGGCTGTCCAGTGTCCTCCCTCCATGCCATGACTATCCACTCTGTAGCTAGACCATAGTGGTGTGAGCAGATGAGCAACAAACACCAGTTGCATGGATCCTACAGGCATTCGATCCTGATAGCAGTGGTAAGGATTATAGGCGTTCCCTCACTGGAACTGTGCTCAGCTGGCACTTCTTTAAAGCACTACATTTGGCAGAAACATGATGTACCCTTCCAGAGCACTCAGAGTGTGCTCCCTCCATCAGCCTCCTTCAGTTCTCAAGAGCCATTATATAGCATTAAAGAATTGTTTAATACAGCTTCCCTTTACATCTACTGGCCATGTAAAAACAAAAACAACGACCTCCCCTCCCAAAAGAAAAAAATAATATCCAACAAAATCTCTAGCATGGGAGCAGCCAGGAAATTTTTTGCATCTTTTGCACACGTACCTCCTCAGTCAAACTGCAACCGTGCAGGTCAACAACACAGCACTGTCTGACTCGCTGCCTCCCTATGGACCAATGAGATGTTGCTGGATCCCTGATGGTGACTATCCCTGCCTTGTAAATTGTTTGATAAGATTTCTCTCTTTGCTATCGATGACTTCCCCATCTTCCCCACATTCCTTACTTATAAATCATTGGACAGCATTTGGCATCATTTATTGCCTTAATTTTCCTCTATGTCAAACCATCTCCTCCAATAATTGTATTGCAACCATCACCTGGACAAGAATAGATCTGCTTCCTAGAGAGACATGATTTAGGCTTGCATTATTGGTTTCTTGAATGGTTCAAAGCTGGGGATGCTCTGTAGATTCCCTGAAAAATTCCCCTGTTGTTGCCACTTAAATTTGAGGAGATGAAACAAAATCCAGCACAGTTGTTACCTCACCATTCTGATGTTTTATGAAGAATGGCTGTGAAATTAGCCTGCATTACAAGTGGAGGCAAAAAAAAAAAAAAAAAAAACCAACATTGGAGAGTTCAGACTTTTCTATAAATCCACGTATGGCTGCTCTTTTGATGCAATGAATCCAAATCTAGGTAGAAGTTATTGCATCCTTGGAGACTTGACCGTCATCAGTTTTCAGCCAGAATGGCAGCCCTTCAGAAGTACTCACAGATCTCCAAAAGAGGGAAAATATGAAAATGAAGGCTTTTTATTTATTTGTTTGTTTGTTTGTTTGCTTTTTTGCTTATTTGCTTATTTATTTATTTAGTATTTGAAATATACTTAGTCTCACTCTTCAGACAGAAGACATGGTTCCACCACATCATGTTCTCTTTCACGTGATCTCACTTCTGGGAGCTCTGGTTGCTGGCAGGTTAGTGGCGATCTCAAATCCTAGAGCAGCATAACAGCAAGGTGTGGATGGAAAATGGCAGCAGGTCACAGGAAGGGACACCTGGTTGGAGATCACCAGGTGAAGACCAGGTACCTCCTCAAGTCACCAAATGCCACTTGGTAAGGGAAAAGAGAACTTGAGAAAGGTTTCGTTTTTAGTTCTGACCAGGCAGCACTTCACCTGTCTGAAATCCAGGTCAAGAAGTCATGCATGGAAACCAATTGCATCTGTTTGACCTGCACCTGTCAGTCAAGATTTGGGTTAGCCAGAGCAGTCCAGTTGCATTTTAGCCCAATTTTAAATCAACTCTTCCTTGAAATACTTGTAAGATCTGCCTAAGAGCATCTGATCAGCAGGTCTAACATCTGTTCCTCAGCTGCAGCACTCAGAGGAACACAGAGGCTTCCTCAATTATGTTATTCCTTGAGAACTGGCTGTAAAAGTGTTTGTTACCCTAAGCAACGAGCAGAGCTTAAGAAATGCACGCGATCTCCACAAATTGCCTTCTTACATACTTCATTTTTTGCCTGTTACTACCTCTGTATATAAAAACAGTGTGATGTGTAAGATAGAAAAAGTGGACTCAAAAATGAAGAGTTAGTGGAGAAGTAGTTGAATGAAGAACCATTATACAACTTTGCTCTGTTTTATTAATACAGTATTCCAGAAATTCAATACATGAAATCTCAACTAAGGGCACAAACAAACAAAAATCTGTATAAACAGCTCATCAGGCTGCAATGACAAAGTGAATAGCATCATCTAGCAATAGCTTCCAATCTATTAATACTAAATTATTTTTTAATTGTGTTTTCTCTCTACTTTTCAGATAGCAAAATTAATAGTCCTCCTTTACCCTCACTCAATCCCTAACTCAACACTTATTTACACTTAGAGGATAAACCACAAGCTGCACACAGAGTGTGGGTGATTAAACCCTGCAACAGTTCTGGTAACAGCAGGTTATTAAGAATTCATCCTGGTTTTGGTCATTTATTCAATTAGAAAGGTAAACAGACTATGAAATTTTTATTGCATATGCCTATTCCAGTGATGTGCTCATTTGACATCTGCATAAAACAAAAATCAGCTTCCTTTCACTAGAACCCTTGGGGAGGATTGCTTATAATTAGGCTTGGGACTCTTTTAAGTTTTTAAGCTTCCCAGATAGAAGAAAATAAAATGAAATGACTTAAATTTGAGCTCTTTCAAACTGGTGGGACTGCTTGCTTATGTACATGATGCACCTCTATCTAAAAATACTGGTAGAACTAATCTTCCAGGATATAAGGCTGTATCTTTTAAAACTGAAAGACAAGAGGCTGTTTCTATAAAAGGCAGCTGGGAAGTGGAGGAACAGGAAGGCTGCTGTATAATGGTCCCACCATTAGTCTTAATATCCACTGATTTAAATGTGTTTGTAAATCCAAGATAGCATGGAAAGAGTTTCATTAGCATCTGTGATATCATAGGGCAATAGCTACTGTTAAAAAGCAAAGCCTCAGAGATGTTTCCCCATGTATTGTAACCACGTACAGCATTTAGTGGCCTATTGATTTGAGGACAGGAGCAAAATTTCAGTTCTAAATTTAGGAAGTTCCAGTCACTCCATTTATCAGACACGCTCAAAATTGTCTTCAATTTCCCGTGGGTGGTTCCTTCTCCAAAAGAAATGAAATCAAAATGAAACCATAATCTGTTACCAAACATGGTGTCCTAAAGGACAGGATCTTAATCCTGTAATTAGGTCAGCTACTTCATGCTTAACCGTCTGTACAAAACTTGCATCAGACTCTGGCACAGTGGAAGCTGTACTGCATTCCTCACTAGCAGAAGGTCAGAGCTGTTGGATGCAGGGGCAGAGAGGCACATTTCATTGAGAAGAGCACTTGCAGAGGCACCTGCAGGTGTCTGGGAGCTGGAGCATAGCCTGCTGCATGAAAAACTCAGTTTGTATGTTGTTCTGCCTTTCAGGCTGCAGCTGGACCTCTGGCAGCACCATTCACTGCCACCAGAGCTCAGGATTACTTATAGCGAAGCCACAGCTTATGAGAGTGGAAGAAACTTCATTAACTGTAGGAATTAATTAGAGTCTTGCTAATACTACCAGTAAATTCTTATATCTCCTTCCAAGGAATGTATCTTATCTTTCGGGAAAGCCCTAGCAGTTTTTCCTGCTACTGATCATTGACATCTTCAGATTATAGTGCTTATTCACCATTTCCTAAATTCATATAAATCAGGGACATCTTGCAGGTCATTTACAAACCAAGAAAGGGACAGATTCCTTTCATTATTATGGCATAGATTGAGGGCATCTAATTCTTTACAAGTATACCTATGATAAAGATCTGAAATTGGAGAAGGATAAAATTAGTGAGTGCATATCTGTATGTAGTGAATAGTGCACAATAGCTGCATTTACACAACCAGCAGTTTTCTTCTGCACTCTGAAGTATGGATCCATGCTTCACTTATCATGGTGCTTAGCATTTCTAGCTCTGTGTTCACAGCTCCAGCTATAGGCTTTAGTTGACCCTCTCCAACCCTTTCACAGGTCATTGGAAGACCCACATGTAAAAGATGGATTTCATCTGAAATGCCTTTGGCCATCCCAGAACACACATGGGCTACTCTTCTTAGGGTACAGACTTACACCCTGTCATGGTTTTAGGATTTTTCTTATCAGTATTCCACATCATAACGTCACATGAGGCACTGGGAGTTAAACAGTTAATGCTCCACTTCCATGGAGTGCCAAATTTCCAGGTACTCGGTTCTCAAAAGAGAAGAACTACAAACCCCAGAGGACTTTGCATTCCCATTTTCCACTCAGAGGGAAAGATAAAATTGCGTGCAAGTCCTAAGACTTCCTCCTTTTGCTGCTCATATATAGTGGGAGCTTCCTAGCTATCTCGCCTTCAGCTTTAGAGTAAGGCCTTCAGTTTCGGACACTCTCATTTGATTTATTAGCTTCAATTTCAATTATATTGTATTATATTCTGTTATTTTGCATTCTGATATCTTCTTTAGTAAATTAGTCTTCCTCCTCAGATCGTTGCTGCTGTTTTGTTTTTGGGCCCATCTCCCTACCCTCTCCTTTTTCCCTCCTTCCCCTTTCCCAGAGCATGGGTCCATGTGTCCCAAACCCACTCACAGAACCGGGTCAGAACGGCCCATAAACTGCTGACACACCCTGCCACCTTCAGCACAGTTACACAAGCTCTGCATTTCAGTCATGCATACACAAATGCATGTAGATGCCATAAGGTAAACATACATACAAAACCATCCACAGAATATGCCTGTTTCGGCACAGACGGTGTCAGAACGATCTGTTCTTACACGACTTCAGGCAGTAGCTCAATTGCTCCACTCCACAGTAAATACAGTTCAGCAGATGCAGGAGCACACAAATGAAAAAATGGAAAGTTGTATAACGCCTTTTTAACAACAACTCTGAATTTTCTTGTTCAATTGTACCTTCCAAGTCATGTTCATTTAGCCTTCTAATTCAGTGTTACAAGCAGCAGTGAGAGAATGGGACAATGGCTCAGACTGTAATAGTGACTGCTGGGTGGCCGTGTTTTTAAGATGAAGGTGAAAATCGACTGCTTTCCATCCTGACAATTGTGTGCTAGTCCTCATGATGGATATACCCTTTCTACAATTAGGTTGTAGACACAAGCATTGTTTCTCAATTTGTTAGAGTCCCTAAGACCCAGAGCAGGGTGCAAAATATCCATGATCTGCAAAATCACCCCTAAGACAACAAATTAATTCATAGTCAGACTCTCCTGCAAGTATAAGCAAGATGGTAAATTGATGGGAAACTAATTTTTTAAACTTGGGAACCATTTTTACTTGATTGGAAATGAGATTCCAAGAAGGCAGCACCACACCAGTTGCTCCTTTTTTTTATTTAAAGAAAAACTTGATAGCCCTGGGATTTTTAAAACTTTCAAACTTCTCCCTGCTACCGCAGCAGCAGCAGCAGCAGACTAATTGTCATCTTCCTGTAGGAACATTGTTCCCTTTCTTACAGGCACTATTCGCATAAAAATCTCCTTCCAGAAACTTTTGTTTATGTCCTTCTCTGAAATCACAGATCTTTGAGTAGGAAAAAATGCAGAGTCTGGTGAGATCATTTCATCATCTCTAGATGCTATCACTTTCCCAGACTGTTTCCAGGTACTCCTCCAGAAGGTATTGCAAGGTCTTGAACATCTGTCATCACAATGTTTATTTGCTGACATGTAAGAAGATGTAAAGGTACACGAGCTCCTTGCTGTTTGGAAGTGTAGGAAAGGTTTCTTAACTCCTCAAAAGGAACATAGGTACAAAAGATTTTGATTTTTGAACTGGTTGCCAAGAGACATCTTTCCTCTTCCTCAGACACTGTCCCTATATAAAGAACCAGAAGGTTCCTTTAAATCTACTTTTATAAGAAAATGAAAGTAGCAAAGGTCTGATTTAACTAATTGAAGATCAAATGCTTCCATTGTCAACATGGTATAAATGTTCAGTTCTCATGAAATCAAGTTTTAGCCTGGAAATTTTATACAGGAAAGTCTGCTTAGGAAAATAAGAATAGTAATAATAATAAAAAAATGCAGCAGAAACCAATTCTAAAACTGTCTTCTTATTGTCATTACCAAGCAAATGAGGAGGATGTAACAAATCACAACAACTCAGACAAAAGTCTGATTTTCTTCAGCCAATTGAACAAAATACAGTCTTCATTAAAATGGGTGCCTTACAGTTTGCATTGCTTACCCGTTCTAATTAACAGGCAAGTTAATGAAAGGGGAAGGGGCCTTCCCAGCCTCACGAGAGGTATCTGTAATACATTCTTCTCTCCCCACGTAACAGAGTGGGGCAAACACTGGCAGAGTTGCTTCTACTCACTCCTGTAGAAGAACCTTTCATTCTATTTTGTGTTCGTTTGTTTTTAAATGAACGTATAAACTGAAGACAAGAAATAGATTTTCCCTTCACTTCCTCACATTTAGGACTATAATTCTACTCCAATCTTCAGAAAAATGCCAGTAAATCTATACTACAAGCTCCATGTTTGGGAATATTCTCTGAATTTCTTATGTTTGAATCATATGAAGATAACCACAGAATCAGTATAAAAGTAGGGCTGGAAGAAATTTCAAAGGGAAGAAGTCATACAATTACATCCTTTTGCCCCAGGCCAGGAACATCTTCCAGTGCTGTAAAGCCATGTATTAACTGTGATCTATTAAACCAGACTTGCAAACTACCATATTGAAAGAAAAAGTAAAGCTTTTTCTGTGTAAAGCATTGCAGATACTGCAGGATAGGCTTCATAAGCAGCACAAGCACCAGATTAAATACACATTGTCTTGACAGCCCACTCCAGAAGAAAAGCAAGAATACCAAAAATTTGATGGATACTGGACAGTTTAATGGTGCTCTTGCTCACTACCCTCATTGTAAACATCAGCAATTTCCTAATGAAAAATGAAATTGATTTTTAAGGCTATATCTATTACTTTATCTGTCTATATTTTTGTTACATAATTATTTCTTCTGCACACCTCTTCTGTCCACCTTCACCTCCCTGACTACCTACTGGACATGGGAAAATGTCCTAGTAGTATATCCTAAGTGCATAGCTAATATAGTCTGTCTGTAGAGCAAGTAGATGATCTTCTGAGATCAATGACTATTAAAAGGATGGAGGCTGCAGATCTATGTCCTCAGCTCCTGCTCCACTGACCCCTGACACCATGCAGAAGAGGATTATCACTTCATGATGATTCCTTGCCTCTCTCAAGGAATAATTCAGTGCATCCTAAATCACTTCCAAAGGTATTTCTCTTATTTCTTCTGTAGGTGTTCCACAATAAGTATTCCGTAATTTTAGCTTCTCTTATTGTTCATCTATCCTTAGGGTAAGAAGTTTTCCCACAGTCTCTCTCCAAATCTTTTTTCTTCTCTTTTGGTGGAAGCTACTTTTAACCTTGCCCTGCATAGAGGTCATAGAGAGTGGTTTTCTGCCATCCGTTACACAACGGTCTTTTAGTTCCAGAAGACAGGTACTGTTTGTCTCTCTCCCATTTGTATTTCCAAAATGAACAGAATTATCCAACTCTTCCTCACAGACCTTAGTTAATAAATCCCCTATATTCCTCATATTGCTTCCTGCAACCTCCACAATTCACAGGCCACATTCCTCCAGTGCAGTGCCCTGGCTGGTATACACTGCTCTGGCCTCACCAGGGCCCAGGAGTAGAGCATGATTTCCTCCCACACCCTACATTTGATGTTCCTTTTAATATATTTTTGAGTGTCACTGCCTCCCCCTCCTGCCTCCTCTCCAGCAGCACAGCTGATTCAGCCTCAGTCTGTGATCTGCTGCATCGCTCTTACTTTTCTTTGTTCATTTTTTTTTCTCCTTAAGCATTACACTGCATTTGCACTCACTGGATTTCATCTCACTGATGCTGTGCATTTTCTCCAATTTATCAAAATCATATTTAAGTTTAATCCCATTACCCATCATGCTCTCAGCCCTTCCTAGCTCACCATCTGGTTTCTCTAAACATTTCCATTTTGCCATTTAAGTCATTAAACAAGACATTAGCTCCCTGCTACAAATTAACCCTCAGGACATCACTTGCAATGGCCTCCCAGTACAAGGCAGCAAATAGATCCACGGTATGCACATTTCTATCATGTTCTACTGTGCTCCAAGGAGACTTGACAGCAGCCTTTCAGGATCTAAAGAGGGGTTATAAGAAAGAAAGGGACAGACTCTTTAGTAGGATCTGCTCTGACAGAAGAGGAAGTGGTTTCAAAATAGAAGAGGGGAGTTTTAGACTAGATATAAGGAAAAACTTTTTACAAGAATGGTGATGATGCATTGGCACAGGTTGCCCAGCATGGGGTGGATGCCCCATCCTTAGAGACATTCACGTTCAGACTGGACAGAACTGTGAGCATGTGATCAAGCTCTAGGTGTCCTTGTTCACTGCAGGGGAGTTGGATGAGATGGCCTCTAAGGATCCACTCCAACTCAAATGATTCTACAATCCTGTGTTTTTTTCCTATGACCAACAAACCCATACATGGGCAGGGAAAAGTGGTACAATAGACCTGGAATAGACTGGAATAGTTTAAATGTTTGGACCATAGCACAGGGATGTTGGGGAAAAGTGCACTCATTAGTAATCAGTAATGAGTAATTAGTAATCAGTAATGAGTGCACTCATTACTGCTTTATTTGGTGGAGTGATTGTGGTTTGTTTGTTTGTTTGTTTATGGTTCATATATGATAAACTCACACCTTCTTGTTGATCACAGAAAAATGGAACACTATTCTCTCTCAGGAAAGCTAAAGATGAAGCAGCAGATAGATGCCTGTGAGCATCACACGTTGGAGAACACCTCACTTCCTCCTGCCTCTGCAAAATCCTGTTGCTGCTGTCAGAAGAGTGAAGGCAAAAATAGGGGAAAAATGAGGTATTGCCAACTGTTACAGCTTTCTGGATTATGTCACTCAGAGTCAGAAATACCTTGCAGGTGTCCAGTCCTTTTGTCTCCTTTTCCCAGTCTGACAGCATTTTTAACAAAACTGCCCTGAATTAAACCCGAGAGTGCTCTTCTATATTGTTTACCATTAAGCATTTCTCCACATCTCTCTGCTTCTACTTCATATTCTCCCAATTCATCTTCATCTACATGCCAGCAACAGGATGCCAGTCTACACAGACTTTTGATCTGATTCCAGATTTCTCCCGTTTTAGTTTGTCATGGTTCCTCAAATACATACAGAGCATTTGCCAGGAGTGACAATTAGGCATCTACATCTCAGAGAGGAAGAGGCACTGCGTGCATTCTGACACAACCCGTGTCTAAGTCAGTTCTCATTGCAATCACCAGCAAGGTCCAGAATTTTCTACTCTGTATACCCCTCGTCTTTGCAGTCATTTTAACTCAGCCCCCATCTCAGCAATCTCAGAGCACAGAAATTAAGTTGTCCCAGACTTTGTTCTTCTGTGTCTCCCATGATTTTGATTCAATTCCATTTCAGTGCATAGGTAAGAAGCATCAGCAAGAGCTGGCCTCTATTTCTGTCTCTTATGACAAAACTGCTATTTGCCACACTGTGTGCAGTGAGCAGCCTTGCTCTATCCTGTTTCTTGCTTTATGATGAGCTAAGGCTAGATTATCAGCAAAATAACCAAGTTCCTGTTCTCTCCTCTTTCTTTATGATCTGGAAGAAAATTGGCCCTTGATATGTCTAAAATAAGTTCCATAATGGCAGTAAAACCACTTAAATATATGCAGTGTGCTGAAAATATCAGATAAATGGAAGGCTTGGCTCATGTTAACAAGCTTTGCATTTTTTGTATTCTTTTCATCTGTGACAAAATTCAGCACTTACCAGCCATTAAGGTTGCATTGTGCAAGCCAAAAATGCAGACAGATATTCTTAGAGCATTTTAATCATATAATCACTGTAGGAAACATTCATTCAGATGCTGTATGATCTGATTTTTTTTCTCCTTCTAATAAAACATGCACTTTGACAAAATCAAGATTTTATGTATGTTCATCAAAACAGCTGGTTTGAAGATGGCAGGATCAATTGCAAGGGACAACATGAACCAGAAAGATCATAGCCAAAGACAGAAAGAAAAGATATATCTGCTGTGATTTTTTCAAACTCCGGAAATCTACAAATGATGCCATGGGTGACAAGAGCAATGGCACTATGCCAGCCTGTGCAAACTGGCTCTGGATATGTTGCTTTTTAATTTCTGATATTTAGAAGAAAAAAGAAAAAAGAAAAAAAAAACCAACATCCTGAGGTGAACATGGAACGACTGAATCACAGAAGTATAGTATAATTAATGTTGAAAAAGACCACTAAGATCATCTAGTCCAACCATCAGCCCATCCCCACCAAACCCACTATCTCTCAGTGATACATCTGCATGTTTCTTGAACATCTCCTGGGATGGTAACTCCACAGCTTCCCTAAACAACCAGTTCCAATAAGAGGCTGTCCAAATAAAAGCTGCAGATAGATGCCCAGGAGAAGGAGCTTCACACCTCTGTGTGTGAAGAGCAACAAAACAGGAACATACAAGGAGAACAGAGTCTAGGAGAACAAAAGGAGACACACACAGGTCACTCAGCATGGCTTCTCAGCATCCTATCCTCCCACCACAGCCAATGTCAGCCAGCTCCAGACCCGTAGACCTTATACAAAGCTAAGCTTCATCTCTACTTTAATCTGTTCATCACTGCCCGGAAGACTTTACTTAGAGGGCAGTGAGGCCCTGGCACAGCTTCCCAGAGATGCTGTGGGTGCCCCATCCCTGCAGGTGCTCCAGGCCAGGTTGGATGGGGCCCTGCTGCACCCTGACCTGCTGCATGGCACTGATCCCATGGCAGGAGCTCGGGGCTGGGTGGGCTTTGAGGTCCCTTCCAACCCAACCATTCTGTGAGTGTATGAAGACGTGGAGGTGTTGTCCTTGTATGCACAATGCAGGAATGTAAACAGAAGAAGAAAGGTTGATGGCTTCAGTTTGTCTTCAGTTCTGATGGTCCCACAACACACTGATATTGCTTTTTTTTTCTAGGCTGGACACTTCAAGTTGGAGTAACTTCTGTACATTGGATTTCTGAAAATCAGAACCTAGAAAAACACTTTTCTTATACAAGTAACTGAAATTCAAACCAAATAAGAAGTAGTTTTAGGTGAAATGAATGAAAAAAAAAAATAGAATCTTACTCATCATCTGAATTTTCAGGCGTCAGAAACCAGGATGAATAGAGCCTACTCCATGAAGGCAAAACCAAAAAGCTCTCAAAATCTATGACTAAAAAAAATCTTTTCTTAGTAAGCAGAAAGAAAGATCACTAGGAAGCTGACAAGATAGACTTTACATATCCTTTTCAGAACAGATAAGCTTCAGAAAATTCTAGATGCAGGATTTCAGGGCATTCAATCTCTTTTAAATCTTTAATGGGAGGAGCCTAGGTAGTAAAAAAATGCTCTTAAAATGCATAACTCTTGCTGTTTTTCTTCAGAGTGCTTAAAAGGTCAGTCACTTTCCCTAAATCAGGAGCAGAGCTCCTCTAAGAGGCTGTTTAGTAAAGGCTGTTTGCTGAGCTCAGATATATGGCCTTCACAACCTGGCATCTGCGATAAAAGCAAGAGGCAGTTCTTATCAAAACAACATTTGCAAGAAGTACTATTGGGTTCTAAACATTGAAACTGAAGAAGTCATGAGAAATTCATTTTTCTGCTGTGGTTTCAGAAGTTATCTTTGTTTACTGGGTTGCCATGAGCAGTAAGACAAGGAGACATACTTTATCCTTCCTAGGAGTACCTTTTTTGGATCCATTATAGCACGACAGCATGTCTTTGTAGGCCTGTTTTTAGCCAACAGCAAAGGTTATATCAGGTGTTAGTTTCATCCCCATTTCATTTAAATTGGATGACTTTTACCATAAGAATTCCTAAGGAGTCCATTCACATTATAGTAAATGTCAGTGAACATACATGAGTCACTCATTTGTTCATTTTTTCAGGCTATGACCTCTGGCTATCTCAGCCCTTGACATATTAGCCACAGGGAAATATTTGTTCCCATTCCTACTGTGTTTCTGGAAACACATCTCTGACTCTTCCAGTTAACAATCTCACAAGAGGTTCCCTCCATACAAGAAAGGTATGTTTATGAAAGGGAATTTGTGTGTGTGTGTGTTAGAGGACATATTTCACTCCTACCACTTTAATATTGAATCAGCCTTTACAAATGAAGAACTATCCAAGATGTAGAAAAACTTACCTGAAACAAACATACTTTTTGTGTCTGTACCATGAGTGAAAGCAATAACAAGAAGAATAACAAGCACTGTACACTGTATACTCTACATTGACTTATAAATTCACTGAAAATTCAAGCTGATCCAAAGCAAGACAAACAAGGAGTACCAGATTTTCTATTACTGTTTTGTCTAAAATTCCTGGTGTAAGAACAAGGGTGAAGGAATTCAGAGAAGTCCAGCTTTCAAAAAAAGAAAGTCATTTTGAAAATGTATAGTCCAGCTTTTCCAACTGAGTCCTATGTGTGTGGGGCATTTATTTAAAGACTCCACTAGCTGACTTTCTTCTATTCTGTTTGCCTCAGCATGAAGTTCAAATGTACCAGCACACCAGTGGTTGGAAGCTAAGGAATTTAACTGAAGCAAACTGCCCTAAAAAGCTCTCAGCAAATACTATCAGAAAGCTTCCAAAGTCACCATGACCTTAATAAGCTTTGCTGGTTGATATGGAAAGAGGTAAATCACAATTTTTGCTTGACTTAGCTCTTCTCTGTCTTCAGCTTTCTGGTCATAAGGACACGTGTTTGGACTCTCCTCTTGACTTCCTTCAAGACACTTCACATACCACTACACACATGTTGCTTTTGACCAGTCCAGAACTCAGTTTTTTTAAACATAGTGTAATGCATAGATTTTGCTATTTTCTCTTTGGATGGCAGAATGTCATGTTCTCTATTGTTCTTTTTCTTGTACTGCATTCACATTTTATTTCACCTGATCATGACTAGGCATAGTGAGTTGCTGTTTTCCCACCAGATCTGTAGTAAGCAAAAAAACTTTCCTTCTCTCACAGTTTATATGGTGTAGTAAAAATTCCTCGAGTAAAAGAATGGCGTTGGATTCCAGTAATAGATGTCCCAGAGAAAAAAAAGAATTCTGTTTTTCTTTCTACTGCTGCCAACCATGGAGAAAGAATAAAGCTATATGCATAATTTATATCTAAATTTGGATATGAGGTTGGTTCTTAATCACCTTTAGCTTTGATTTCTGATTTCTAAGTAAAACTCTGTCACAGTTGCTGTTACCGTATGCTTCAAAGAGCTCATCCCAGGCTGTACTCAGAGGTAATCATACAAGCATGATGTGCAGCAAATCCTCCAGGCTACCATGGAACTTTGAATTGTATTTCATTACGTTTGAACAAATTGTATTTCACCTGCCTCTGCAAAAGGCAATATTTGATCAGCAGTGGCACAGTCCCAAGGCAAGTCAAGTGACAGAGCCCCTACCTTCTACGAGCCCTAGGTCAGATGATGGAGCAGGATCATATAGATGGAAAGAAGATACCCTAGCACTTCACAAAAATAAATAATCTCCCCTCCAAATTCTTATAGCTGCCCATATGAGGTTTAGAACCACAAAGAAAGGTGTGAAATCTCAGCACTTCGGTGCAATGAGTGATCAAAGCCACAACGCCTTCACCTTTCTGAAACCTGGATGTAGCTATCTTTTGCTAACCGCCTAGTGGCAATCTTTTTCATGGTCAAGAGAAAGACCCACGTGGATAAAATAACAGGTAGAAACTGGATTTAATGTGAGCACTCAGCTCTCATGCAGATTTAATGCGTTTGTGTGAGAAATTCACTTATTTACTCACCATGAGCATCATCTACTAGAGACATCAAAAACGTAAATAACAGGTTATTTCAGGCCCCACTTGTTCACATTTTATTAAATTTAATCAGCTTGATGGTAGGGTATTCAAACAAAGAACATTATTTGGACAGTGGGAAAAGAAATAGATGTGTTTTATTTTAATAATAAAGCTGGTTTATCCCTGAAACTGTGCAAGATGCAAACAATGTCAAATTATTGCAGGTCCAAACATACAGTTTTTCTTGAAGAAAGAATGAAAATGACCAGGTTAGCTTAATTATTCAAGAATGAAAAGAAAGAAAGAAAGCAAATTTGAAAATAAAAGAAAAATTCCAAAATAACTACTGTTTTAATATTGCAAAATCTCATTAACTTAAGAAGCCAGGTTTTTTCTGGCATGAACGGCGTGCCTGCTGAAATGTATCTCAGACAAACAAGAGTAAGCCTGCTGCTTGTGAGGAGCTTATCAGATGTAGAAGTTTGGCATTAAAACAGTGCTCTTTAAGACAGCAGATATTTTGCTCAGATGTGCCAATACGTGTCTTCTTTGCAAATTACTGCTCTGGCCAATTGTTCCTAGGCAAGGAGAAGAATATTTAGCAGCAATTTCACCAAGTCTGGAGTCACTGGAATGGCACAGAATATTTTTGGCGGGCTATTGGATGGCTGTTTAGAAGCATTTTTACCAATTCTGGACATAGATTGGATTAAAATACATTTGGATAGCTATTGGCTGGCTTGCTTAACCAACAGCTCAGGAAAAATTGCAGTGAATCATCGTTTAAGTCAAAGCATTTGTACTGAAACTTATTTTGTAATGCCCTTCCATGTTTACCAAGCACAATATACTGAATTTCAGATTTCTGCCACAAAAAATTTGGAATTTTCCCATCACATTCAGTGGCAGTTTTAAGATCTATTGAAACATTTCATAGATTATCTCTGCAGCTTTAGAATGCCCTGGGCTTTGGAGGCACAACCACAGCCAGACAGCCCTCTACATAGAAGAAAACTACTGCTCACTCACCACATTCACGAGGTCACGTCAGAAAACCTGCAGTTAGTCCATAAAGCCATACATATTTCACAGAGCTGTCAGTTATACAGTGCAGTAAACATGCATGTAAGGGAGAAACTTCAAGGTGACCCATGTTCCTAAAAAGAATTATAAAGCACAAGACAGTGGTGCAAGTTTAGGAAGGAGGCAAATAAAACCAACCTACCATAATGACCTACTGATCACTTATTAATACTGGAGATGCTCACCTTAAGTGACGTTCAGTCCTCTCAAACAGGCCACTCTGAGTTTCTATTCCAAATGTGCTACAGCAGACATTTTTACCATCATATTAATAATATTTTTCAAGCTCTTGTTCTTCTCTTTACTTAAATATGACTTCTCTCAAATCCCAACCCATACAAAAAAAAAAAAAAAAAAGCAGTTTTCACTAGGAAATATTCTTGTTGTGAGATAAAAGAGCTGAAAAACCCTCCGCATTTGTAGAGGAGAGACAAATCTGGATTTACAACTACATTCTAGCCAACACAAGTGAAAACGAAGTGGTCATATGTTCATAAAAAAAAGGTCAAGTAAAAATAGAGAAACAACAAAAGCTCTCAAAGGAAAGAGCCAAGTCCTCAGCTAGTGTAAACTGCAGCTTCGTTACAGTCAGTGGATCTACGCTTGTGTGCACCAGCAGAAAATATGGCTCTGGAATTCTGCTTCTACTAGTGGGGGCCATATGGTAAGCCTTCACATGACTGAGTCCTCTTCTTAAATGAACTATTGTATCTAAATAACTTCATACATATGAGGTTCCTGTCTGAGACTTGAGTAACATCCCATGAATAATTCATGATGGAAAATTACAGATTTTCAGTGTTTTTCTATCATTTTACCACAAGGCTCATACTCAGCACACTCTGATAGTATTATTTCCAGAGATTCCACTCAGGCATACGTACTTCTCATGTAAGAACAAAAATGTCTGGATAAAACCTGAAGTTTGCAATGTTTTTCTCACAGATGCTCTTCACTTCCTTGAATTTTGGAAACACAGTAAAGGAGAAAAGACTGAGAACAAAGCCCAGGTAGCCAGACACAGGTACCTTCCACAAAACCTGTCAGGGAAAGGGATATTCAGTGAGGTATCCGCACAATCTTCAGCTGCAGCAGTAGTCAGCAGTGGATGATGCTGTGAAGGAAACTGAGGTTGTGATGTCTCTTCAAGACAGAAGTCACACTCCAAGTGGGGTGACCCCCAAATAGTGATGTAGCAGCCTCCATGACAGCTGAAATAACAAAGACCAGTGTGTGGTCAGGACTCACAAAGCCCCCACTAAGCATGAAGAGACATGGAATGGCAGCAACACAAATATAGGACCAGATCCACTGCTCTGTCCCACTGCTTTATTATATTCCACAGGCATATGGCAGATATTAAAAGCACAACAGGTATAATTTTATTCACATTTTTTGTCTGCTCTGCCTCCCATTCAAGATAATCCATGACAAAGGGCAATCCACAGCGCTGTGACAGCTTCATCTTTGCCTAAGTATCATTCACTCCACTCAATTATAGCAGACAACACAATTCTTACTACACAGACTTTTAGAGAGAATGCACAGGTGTTCTTCCTGTAGAGTACACCATTCCCCTGGTATCCATTCCTTTCCCATCTTTTGTACCATTACTGCAGGTATCCCTAAACCCCATCCATGGCTTCAAAAAGTCAGTGTGTGTATTCTAAATTTTCAACTGCAGCCATTTTGCTGCTCTTTAGGCTGGCAAAAAAAAATAAAATAAAATATATATATATATATATATATATATATATATATATATATATATATATATATATATAGGTTTGTCTGTGTGATATATAAATAAATGGTGCCAAAGTGTTAATCCTCTAATTTTCTTTTAAATTATTTCTTTTCCTTCTTTTACCCTTTTTTTTCTTTCTCCTAAAATGTTGGACTCTTCTTAGCAGCTGTCCAATTTTTCAAAACCATCCTTTGTTTTGGACTGTCCATTTTAGTGCTTCTCGTATTAGATGTGTCAAAATTACCTCACTCTGTGAAAGAGGTCAGCATTCAGCCTTGGAATATTAAACCCTCAGAATAACCAGTCAGTGATTCTCTCCTCTTATTTTATTTTCCAACCACACTGCTATAAAGCTCTTATTTAAAAAAGAAAAAGAAAGAGAAAGAATTCATTATTTTGTTTCTTTAATTATATATTCATTTGCTCACCAAAAAAAAAGAGTGAATTGTGACACAAGAGAAAATAAATATCAGCAATGAAGTGTGAGTCAGGCAGTACTGAGCCTGTGAGGAATATCTGTCTGGAATTGGTGCTTTACTAACTCCAGTCCGTTACAGATTGATAAAGATCTTCCAAAAGGATTTCAATCCAAAACTAGGATTTTAAAGGAATGAGGAAGTTGGTGAGTCATAAGGTTTTAATAAATCAACTTTGGCTGAGTATTTGCAGAATGATTGTACTTTCTCTTGTTTTGAATTAATGAAAGTGGCTGAACTGTCTTTGTTGACACACCACCAGGTCTCCAAAATTGATCTTTTTTATCTAAGACCTTTAAAAATGAACATCCGTTTTGCATTATTAGAACAAATTAAAGCAGTGTTGATTATTTGTCTTCAAAAATACCTGCAGAGTTTTTTCAGTGTATGGGTGTGTGTACTCAACAGGATGGGGTACAAATACTTGATCAGGACAAGCAAGAATCTCCTTGCCTAAGTATGACCTTCAGTAAAAAGCAGATGGTCAGAAATTGTCATCTTTTCCCTCTAGTTGCAAATGTTCCACTAAGAAAAGTACTAGAGGGGAAAATAGTTGTCATGAAATATGTGAGTATGAGAAAAATTGTGTGCAATATCTCAGGTAGATTTCAGCCCCAATGAATAGACCTGGGAAATCACCAATTGGCAGATCATCTCCAGAAGAATTACCAGCAGAGAAAGAGAATTATTTGAGTCTGCTCAAAGAAGACACACTGAGTATTAATAGACAGACTTCTACTTACAGCTGCTAAATTACAATGCAATTTGGAGGAAACAAGGGTGCCTAGGAAAAGTCATTCAGAGCAAGGTAGTATACAGAGAGCAAAGGACCAATGAAGGGAATGGCAGATGGAGGGAAGTGGAAGAGGTTTGGTTTTTGTTAAGCAACTGGAATTCTTGCAAAAATGATCAAGGAACAAGCGCCAAACTTTTCAAGGGTAAGAGGGGAGGGGAGGGGAGGGGAGGGGAGGGGAGGGGAGGGTTTAGTTGGAAGGGGTCTTCACAGACCAAATCCAACTTCCTGAGCACTTCAGGGCTAACCAACAGTTAAAGCATGTTACTGAGGGCATCATCCAAATTCCTCTTGGCCACTGAGAGGTATGGGGCACCAGACACTTCTAGAAAGCCTGTTCCAGCCTTTGACTGCCCTCACAGTAAAGAACTGCTTCCCAGTGCCCAGCCTCATCCTCCCCAGGTGCAGCTGCGTGCCATTCCTTCACGTTCTGTCCCACCAGGGAGCAGAGCCCAGCATGTCTCTCTGCTTGCTCTCAGGGAGCTGCAGAGCAGTGAGCACCTCTCAGCCTCCCCCACACTGGACAGCTCAGGTATGCTCAGCCTCTCCTCTCAGGACATGCCTTACAGACCTTCTACCAACTTTGTTGTCCTTCTTTCAAGTATCTTAATATCCTTTTTATGTAATGATTAGCAACCGTTTCTACAGCAGGAAGGCTGGAACTAAATGACCTTTAAGGTTCCTTCCAAACCAAGCCATGCAATGATTATGTCATTTTATGGAGCTCAGAAGTATTCGAGTTTAAGCTGCACTGATGCTAAACTTAGAAGAACCACCTCTTTTGTCTGACTACCTATGCTGTTTCTATTACTCAGAATGTTATATTAAGAAGACGATTATGTTCTGAATCTGTTATATTCTGATTCCTTAAGTTCTCTTAAATTAATAAAATTAGTTTATAAAAGCTTCCATCACCTAATGCCTTCATAGTATTGTGCTAGCTGAAGTCAAATACAGTATTACTGTAATATCTATAACTATAGGTGAATGAAATTTCAATTGAGCAGGGTTTATCACCCCTCATAGAGGAAGTGGAAATCCATATCCTGCTCACTCACAACACCAAAGGAACTGAGTTCAGATAATAAAATAAAGGCAAGTGGTTTGTTAAAGCAGGATGCAAAGTGCAACAGTAAATTTTCTGCATTCATTGTTTCGTTGCTTATGAGAGAAAAAATGAGAAGACGTTGGCTAGAATCAACACAAATAAGCTGTAAATATATCTTTTTAAAATTTCTTTTATCCTACAGTGTGGGGATGAGAGGAAGTTTTTAATTCAACAGGACTACTCATTTTCCCAGTTAAGCACATGGATGAGCATTTGAGCAAATGAAAGCTTCACAGTCTAGGCAAGGCAAAACAGCTCTGATCAACATTTCTTTTGAACTGATAGAGAGAAGACATAATCCTGTTTATTTCAAGTCCCATAAAAGTTAAATTTACTCAAATAATAAAGGTGAACCTACTTGGAAAAAAAAAAAAAAAGCGATGCTTATACAGTACATGAGTTTAGGAGATTTCTCATTCCAGTTCTGAACAAGTTTACTACATCTGATACCTGCTGAACTGTAGATTGTTCCAAGATTATCTGTGTGTGTGATTAAAAAAGAACTAAAACATTAAGTAAACTTAGATAAGTTGGATTGAAATAGAAGGCAAAACAAATATCTAGTTCTCATGTAGAAAACATGTCTTAGGAGTTTCCAGGATTCATCTTTCTCTTCCTGAAAGCAGATTCAGGCCCACTGTCCCAGAATAAGATGGATGGCATTTGCCTATCATCCCAGGGCCTTTCCCCATGCACCAAGATCTCATCCATAAGGATGTCAGCCAACTCCCTCAATGCACCTCTCTGCTACCACAGGACAAGGCAGTCATTCCCCTCTTGGTTTTGCTCTCTTTCCTCAAGATCTGAAAACCCCAGCCTTCTCATGGTCAAGGCAGATGAGGCTGTGTGTCTGTCCTCCACCATCCTTTCCTTGTTAGAATCAAACTACTTAACACAATGCTTTCCTTGTTGCCAAACACCTCAGCTGGAGAAGTATATTGTAAAGTATTATATGGTTCACATTTTCAAACTTGCTGTCATGAACAAGTATTTTCTATCACTGGCCTTTAGGGAAAGTATCTAAGTATCTAAATATCTAAGCCCTCAGTAATGCCCTTGTCTTTTTTTCCCTTTCTTTTTTTCTCATCTCTTTGTATTTCCTTTCCTTTTTTGGTTTTAAGCCAGTGTGTTCTCTCAGTACTTCACCTTGATTCTTGAACTTTTGCTGTGAATTCCATTTTTAGATTGGCTGCTGGATGCTATCACTCAGTTATGCTGAAGATAACTCAAGGAAAGAAAGCTTCAAAAGCAAAGTATGTAGGTTGGGGTAGTTAAAACTTACCAGAACTCTTTCATAGTGCCACTGTTGCCCTCTTGTAACTCAGAGCTCCATCCATAAAGTGACAGAGATGAAACAGGAACATTTTTATTAATAAAAACCAAAATAATTAACAATCTCATCACAAATTCTTGTTATTATGAGTTCTGATGTTTGAAAATATTTCCTTGTTATTAAATCCCAGAACTGAACTGACCACATCCCTCAGTCCAACCCCAACCCATCCCACTGTGCCACTGACCACATCCCCACCCACTGAATGCTGGTGGTATCCTAAAAGATACTACCAGCATTCCTCCTCCATAAGTCTAAATGTTGACTTCTAAGAAAAAATCTCTTAGCTTTTGGGACGTATTCTGTCAATTTCCAAAGTTGTGGAAGGATGAAAAGTTTTGACGTGATTTAAATACAATATGGTTAATCCAAGGTTTTCCTTCTTCACACACTGAGGTGTGCAATTTTTTATTCTAATCACTAGTCAGAAGGTTTTCTACAGGTTTTGCCTCTTATGACAACCCCTAAGCACATAAAAAGTAGTATGTAGATCAGCATAATGTTAGCAAGTGTAGCTCTCCTGTTGCCACCAAAGCACTGTTCTTGAATCATACAACTGTAGTGTCATCATTTCTCTGAACAGACTATTAAGTAGGCCTACCCTATTAAACAGACCTACCCTATTAAACAGCCTTGTTGTTTAACCTTATCCACTGTTGCTTCTCTGTTGTGAGGGAGGATACCTTGGTAATGTCAGCATTAGCCCTTACCTGGCATTTCTCACAAACCTGAAGGAAAACAAGTCTGTTGGGACACTGATCATCTGCTAGGCCTCAGTACAGTCCCTTTAATCTTGCATGGGCAATAGACTCTTGGGGTGAGAGTTGCATCAACAACTGTGGGAATTTGATTCTCAGCAACCCAAATGACACAGCACAAGCCTTGCTCACTCTAGAAGCCACTCCTGGAAAATAACACAGAGTGGGAGAAGCACATGCAACCCATTCAATTTTTCCACTGCAGAAAAGGCTTCTGTAGTGTGAAGATCGTTATATAAAAAGGGAAGCAGAGAGGCACTGAGAGAAGCAGGAAAACTACTGGAGTGTTTAAAGAAGCCTCTGAGATAGCATGGGGAAAACTGCTTAGATAAGCCTAAACATGCCCCAGAATAGTCTAGAAATAGTCGGTGTTTACACCAGGAGTCCATTAGTTGCCATTTTGTAAGTCAATAGGCATAGGATTGATTTTGCTCATGTGTCTTTCATGTCTAACACAATGTGTTAGCAGACTAAAAATATCTTTTGTATAGCGTATTTCAGGCACAAAAGTACTCCAGAACTTTTCATGCCACACTTCATACAGCTGCAAAAATTCCATGAGCACATTCTTTTCTGTGCAACTTCATTCTGTCGTGACACCTGGAGTAGAATTACTAACATGGGTAAGGTTTACAGAATATCAGAAAGCAGAGAAATAAGAGATGCAGACAAGACAGAAAAATAAACACTACTGCCTGAGGGGGTGACTATTGATGGTGCTGAGAGGCAGCTGATGATTTTAAGGCAAAGCACTAAAAGATCTTAGCCTGTGGAGATTCAGACAATAACAGAACAAGTGCAGAAAGAGAAAGAAACAGAGGAGTAGGAAACAACAGGATGACAAGCTCTACTACAAGTCTGTGTTTTGAGAAATACATACAGACGTACCTTTTCCTAAGTGAGAAAATGTTTGAGCCCCAATCCCACTGAGATGCTGCTGAGTGTACTGAGTTAATTGGATTTGGGGTTGCACTGTGCACTCATTTTGATAATATTACTGATCTTCTATGACTGACATCCAGAATCTACATGTATTGCTTAGACCCTTAGATCAAAAGAACCCTGTGAGTCAAGAAGAACTCAGCAGCTGAAGTTTAAAGTATAATAACCAGCAGAGAGCAAAACCTATACTACACTTCCATCTGAAAAGCAGAAAAATGCGTGGCTCAGGGGATAAGATTTTTTTCCTTCATTACTGCCTTTCCTTCCTCTGAGGAAGTATCATGTGGAACTTGGTAAGGATTAAATGAATGAATGAATAAATAAATAAATAAATAACTCTGTAGAAATTCACCAAATTCTGTAATTAGGTGTAAACTCTGAGTTTAGATATATAAATGGGATTCTCAGATATAACTTTTCCTTAGGTCAAATGAGCACATGGCAGTACAGCAGAATTTACTCAGACAACTGCCTTCACCAGGGAGCCAACGCCACTTACTCCTTGGCAATCCCTTACAGAAGCCCCCAACAGCTGCTGCTCTTTGATCTCCTCAAACATCACTTTGCCTGCCCTACAGAAGCCTGCAGGAGGAACACAGGTTGCTTACAAAGCTTCTAAGAGTATTCTGAATCTCTATCAAAAGATTACTTTCTAAAGCATTTTCTAAAACTCTGAACTTGACATGGGCATAAAACCTACATCTACTTTATATATAACTGTTGACTTAATTAGAAAGCTGCCCTTTACCGAACAGAAAGTGGCATTTAATGCATTTCTACCTCATTCGACTTTCCATTCACTCATTAGCTGCACACATTTTTCACCTGTATTTTTCATTATTCACAGTCAGTCTATTTTTACAGGAGCATTCTGACAACTTTTTAACTGCAAACGCTCGCTGATTTTCTGGCAGTCCTCTGCAGAATTTTTAGCAGGATATGCTTCCCTGGCTTGGTACCAACAGAACTCAGTGTTTGCTCTTCCAGTAATTTAATTCAGCATATGAAACTCCTTTTGGGGGGGTTCTAGTCCTTCAGTTAAATTACCCAGTCCTCAGCAGGTGCTGTTAATTCATACAATGACATTGACCCCGCAGGCGCAACAGCAAATAATGCATTATGGATTTTCCCTGCTTGGTTTACCATTTTTACAAGTCCCTGCTGTTTCTGCTAGTTACTTGGTTCGATCACAAGGCCTTTTGCTGCAACAGTGTGATGTGTTGGGTGTGATTAACTCATTACTACACACACAAGCTTTTTCCTCCCACAGCTGATAACTTCTTGCTAGAATAGTCACAGGGGGACCTATTTCTACTGAATGCCTGTTGGCTTCAGATGAACAACCTCTTTTAGGTCTAATATCACACCAACACATGATTCATCTGCATCCAAGCTACCTTCAAATATAAGCTAATGAAATATATCCAAGCATCTCCCCTAAAAAGCTCTCAGCAGATACTGTCAGCTTGCTAAGTCACCATGGCCTTAATAAGCTCTGGTGGTCGATCTGGAAAGAGCAGGTCGATCACATTTTTTGCTTGTCTTCTCTGTCTTCAACGTGCTCATCACAGGGCCACATAGTTGGACTCTCCTCTTGGTTTCCTTCAAGCCACTTCACTGACCACTATCTCTTGCTCCAGACAGGTACAGAATTTGAATGTCCTCCATACTGAAAATGCAACATGCAACTTGTTATATAAATGTGGCTCACTCTTTGTCTAAAAAACTGACACATACACTGCTTTATCTTTTCACAGCTGAGTATTACGGTTTTGCTACTGAATGCTAGAGTAGTAACAAAGACATCCCAGTCTCAAATTATGTGGATTTGCTACTATTCCAAATCTGTTGCAAGTTTCAGTGAAAGAATGAAAGGATTGAGCAAGGAAAAAAATAGCACTATTTTAAATAAAAATATGGTTTTTAAATGTCTTATTTAAAGCAGTCTGGAGAACTGCATAAAAACACACATATTTTAGCATGAATTCTGCTTATTTTAGATTAAGATAATTTCCCTGGGTGTTTGGCACCACTGTAACTAAACCAGTTGCTATATTAGGCTAAGCAGATTCATTTTCTTCCCGTAGACAGGTTTAGCCCCTTGACAAAGCTGCAGTGCTCCTTAACAGCCACAGGCTGTTAACAAGGCAGGCATAGCACATCTACACTAGTAATATCGAGGTGGATTTATTATTATTATTATTATTATTATTATTATTCAGTGAATAATTCATAGCAGTCATAATGAATAAGGTTTCTTTTCTGTTCCACAATCGGTCTATGCTTCTTTCTGGAATATTTGTTGCTCCCCAGACTGCCTGTCAAATGCACTTTCTCAGCTGGTAGGTTCATCATCTAGCAGCTTCTTGCCAGTGTTTGATAGACAGAATTCAAATACACGGTTGGTTTCATCAAACATACAGGGCTCAGGACAACTTTCTAATTGCAAAATTATAACTGTGAGATATGAATTTGAGATAAAACGCATTCATTTAGTCAATCAGGTGTGTAGGTACTTAGGAGACTAAGGATATTTTGACTTTTTTTTTTTCTTAAACAATGCTTGATGCAATCATGTACCACGCAACCAATCAATATCCTGTAGGACTCTTGTCATTCCTGGACTGATTAAATATTTTTTTTTACAAGTATATTCAACAATTTTCATTGTCCTTATGGAATTTTCCTCATTTGCTAGAGTATCTGCAAAAACAACACAAAATAAGGACAAAAGTATTCATTTTATACATGTAAATAATGATGGGGAGGAAAAATGTGGAACTCAGACTGGTTGGAGTAGCTGAACTGTATTCAACGCAACTCATGCCTTTCCTGTCAAGAAACCTGAGGCCTAAATGAAATCAGAAAGGTTTCCTCAAAATACAATCTGCAGAATCTACCTACTATTTTTGGTTGACTGAGATCATAGTAATCTGTCATGAGGCTGTCTAATATTGAATTTCTTTAGCTTTCTCCTCTCCACTCCACAATGCCTATAATCCCTTATTAGAGAGGAATGTCCTCTCTCCAGGTCATGTTGGATATTTTTTTGAGGGCAGTAAATGCATTTCTGGTTTTGTCTTCTCCATTTGTTCAACTCCTAGCCAAGCCAAGTAGTTAAGCACCATCAAATTCCACATTAGATATTCCCAGTAATGCTTTAGGACACTGAGTTGTGCCTAGGACTAACACACAATTCTGAAGATCCTCCCAGAAGATCTAGGATTTTCTTCCTATATATTTGTTTAGGCCTAGTTTGTGAACATTTTATGTGAATTTGGCAAAAAAAAAAGTTTTCCTCATCCTCTTTGCTACTGAAGACACCTTCCCATGCAGCAAACTCACTCTGAGATGCTAGAACATCTTTCCTGTTTATATTGAAACGCATCAACCACAATAATATTTTCCCAAGTGATGTTTTTACAGTTCTTGTTGTCTGCAGGAAATGTCTGAGGCAGGAGGGAACAAACACTTTGCATCTGATTTGCATTCCAAAGAGCCTCCACATTTTTCATTTCTCATCAGCCTTGGCCAGCTATAAAAGCAGTTTTGCCATCAAAGTTTGGAGCAGCCAGTGGCCAAGTTGCCTGCTGTCACTGATGAACCCACAGAAGTGCACAGCTTGCTCCTGCTCTATCATGCCTAACTGCCCCAGTACACCTAAGGAGGTCAATATACAGGGGCAAAACAGTGATAGCATTTCAGCTGCAGGGGCAAATGATGAAAGTTGAGTTATTAGAAGCAGGGAAGAAAAGCATTTGAGCTCACAGCACCTGCACGCTCTGCAATTTCCACTTACTTCATTCCTAAAGGCACACATAGTTGATAGCACATTCCCTCGTTCCCAACATCAGCTCACTTAGAGGAGCTGCCCTGCTATGGATGTTACCAGCACATGACAGTTCTTTCTATTACCAGCCTCTCACCTGAGTTGTCTATGGTCATAGCAACCCAGCACACTTCTTACAGAAATCCTTTTAAAGTGAAGAATGTAAAACTCAAGCTAACTTAATTAGAAGAGCATTACTTAATAATTAACCTTCCAGGTGCATCAAGTTGCTTTGTCTTCCTTTTCAATGCTTATAACAAAATAACAACAACAACAACAATAATATTTATTAGTAATTATTAATTACCGTTGTGCATTTCTCCATGGCTATTTGTCAAGAGGTCGGAATACACGAGGCTTCAGACACAAGAAAAGCTAAATCTTGTTCCGCATGCTGCCATTATGTTCCTCTATTTTTTAATGTTTTACACACAAGAGTGTGTTGTCTCACCATGTGTAAGGGTGTGTCATGGTGTCTCACCATGTACACCCTGATGCTTGCTTGTCACACTGTGAGGATCCAGAGCAGTGCTGAAGTCTGCATTTTGTAACAAGGCACTGAAACTGATTGAAGACCTACGCAATGCACCTGGAAGGCATACCACGGTTTCCAAGCCCAGGATTATATCATAAACCCTAAGATATCTTTACTCATTCTTCTCATCGGATATGTCTACCTCCTGCTAACCATCATGTTAAAAATGCCTGTGCTTACTCCAACGCAGCCCATTCCTGCAATGAGAATAATTTGGTGCTGGTGGTAGCACTCTGGGTTTTCATGAGCATATTGTTTAAGGAAGCTTCTGTTCTTAAAAATATATCAGACTTCATTTTTCTTGAGCAGATATTTAAATCCTCCACTCCTAGGTTGCTTCTGGAGCATGACAAAACTCATTTGTCATTTGTCACATGTACACTTCTGATTTAACTATTGCTTCCTCTGTGCTGCCTTACTAAGAGGGCATCCAGCATCACATTATTTAAAGGTTCTCTTGAACAAATGCCACACATTCAGTTCATCTATTTCCTTCTAAAAACATGACCTTGGGTGAATGCCATTCTCACTTGTACTTTATCGCACGTGTCAGCATTTTACAGTCATTTCCCTTTTGCCACCGTAATATCCTATGTGAGCCTAATCCTGCCAACTTCCTGCATTGTTTAGCCTCCAAAGATGTTTACTGGTATCACATATGTTTTTCCTGATATCAGTTTGAAGAGGGATTAATTGTAATTCAGACTACAGTGCAGATCAAACACCAGCCTGTTGTTGAACCCACACGCGTAGGAACAAACAGCTGAATTCCTCCTTGATGCAGAGGACTCTTATCCCCATTCATGAACACACCCTTTTCAGGGTATTTGATTCCAAACAGATAGATCAAATAGAATCATAGAATCATTAAGGTTGGAAAAGACCACTAAGATCATGCAGTCCTACCACGCTCACTGCCCATGCTCCTGAGTGCTATATCCACGTTTCTTGAATATCTCCATGGGCAGTGACTCCACCACCTTGCTGGGCAGCCCTTTCTGACCAGTCTTGTGGGCAGTAATGTCTCCCCTGAGCCTTCTCTTCTCCAGGCTGAACAAGCCCAGTTCCCTCAGCTGCTTCTCGTATGTTTCTCCAGACCCATCACAGCTTCACTGCCCTCCTCCACACATGCACAGCTGACACTAGGTACCTCCTGGGACATTTCCTACTGAAGCAAAGAGTGAGCAATGTGCATGGTCTCTCCTTGGGGTTCCTCAAATCACAAGCTCAGCACTATGCCTGTGTGTTCAACAGGGTGGTTTTGATTCTTTCATTTTTTTTTTCTTTCTCGGTATGCCATATCTTGA
Organism: Cyrtonyx montezumae; assembly: GCF_038088225.1. Classification (NCBI taxonomy): domain Eukaryota; kingdom Metazoa; phylum Chordata; class Aves; order Galliformes; family Odontophoridae; genus Cyrtonyx; species Cyrtonyx montezumae. The sequence continues at coordinate 2,765,363 of NW_027072039.1, forward strand.
GGGAAATTTCAGCAAGAAGCAACTTTTAAGGAATCAATTACCTTTCACAAACACACAACACAATTCAAAAAAAAGCAAGTTGCTGGGGAGACCAACACCCTTACAGCCAGGCAGGGGCTCCATCAACAGGTGTGGTTGCTCTTGCTAAAACATGCAAATGCGATGAAAATTGTGAAAAACACAGCCCCAGGCAGGTTCTCCCTTCTGGTGAAAGCTGAGGAGGAAGCTTGGCTGGAGGCTGGAACAGATGCTCACCTCCTGCTAGACCACATCCCTTGGTGCAGCCTTGGGCAGTCATGTCTGCAGCTGGCAAGGAGACTCCTGTCCAACTCACTTCTGCTCTATCAGAAATTGTTGTTAATGATGAAAATCTACACAAGGTTCTCCCTCCTGTCCTGAGGGTTGCAAATTCAGTGCTTCCAACAGGCAAGCAGAAGGGTTAAGCCCATGCTGCTGCTGCAGAAGAGATGAGGCAGTTTGCCAATTTTGCAGCCCTCGGTAAACTTGACAGAATTGTTTAGCTGGACAAATTGGGTGAATTATCTCTTACACAGATGCTGTTGTGGCCTTTCTAGAGTTTGCTTATGCAGTCTTTTCCTGTTTTTAACACAGCCCTCACCATGTAACTTTGATAAGCACCTGTGATATCTCTCTCCTCCCACCTCCAAGATCAGAGGCAGCAAAAAATATGTGATCCCACCAGGGCCACATGGTGGGGGGTGCCTTCCTCCTCTGGTGGAAATTGAAGAGTTTGCCTGAAAGTCAAACGGTCTTCGTTCATCTTTACTGAGCATTTACACTAAGTGGCCTTCTGAAATGAATCAAAGCAGCACAAAGGCTGCACACAGCCCATAATAACCGTATATCTGGAGCAGAGGTGTGGGGGAAATCATGCAGTGCAGAGGACACCATAATGCCAGCAAATCAGCACTGACATTTTGTTAAAAATGATGCCTTTGCTCTGTTAAGAGGTAAGGTGCCTGTCTGACTTCCCTACGCAAATGATACAGACACTGCACACAATGTTGACATGAACTTCAAAGAATATTTTCTCTTTTTCCTCTTGTTGCTTCCTCCATTTTTCACAAACATGGCTGTCATCCTGGAATACAGATGCAAAAATATACAGGCAAAGTTGCATTAAATCCATGTTGGTCCTACAAGGGTCTGATGGAATCCAGGTTTCATGAATAACACCCTGAGTTGCACTAAGATAGAAAATCTCCCACTATGAAAGAACAGCTGGGGAAGGGAAGAGCTGCCTGCCTGCTAACAAAAAGCCAGAAAAAAAAGTCACTGCATTCACAGCAGTAGTTTATGAACACAACACCCTCTGTGCTCTCTCTCTCTCTACTGAGGGCTTCCAGCACAGCACAGAGAAGCTGGCCAGCAGGGCAGATGACTTTTCCTCCTTAATGATGCCCTGTGGATGATGTTCTTCCTCTTTGACTCAGTTCTGACACATTTCTGGCACTTAGTGGGGCTTTTTGGTAGAGTTTAAGAGGCCCACGGTCAGCAGGGTGAGGAAGGTGATCCTTTCCATCTACTCTGTGATGTGAGACTTTGTGTGGAGTACCACATTCAGACGTGGAGTCTTCAATACAGGACAGACATAGACCTGTTGGAGCATGTCCAGAGGAGAGCCACAAAAATGATCCAAGGGATATAGCACCTCTCCTGTGAGGACAGGTTGATAGAGCTGGCTCTGCTCAGCCTGGGGAAGATCAGGCTCCAGGGGGATCAGGGAGCAGCCTTTCAATATCTAAATGGAGACTACAGAAAAGAAAGAGACAGACCTTAGTAGAGTCTGTGGTGACAGAACAAGGGGAAATGGTTTCAAACTAAAAGAGGGGAGATTTAGATTAGATATAAGGAAAAGGAAAGAAAAAAAAAGGTAATAGTAGTAGTAAAAGAGAAGTACTGGAATAATTTGCCCAGAGATGTAGAGGAAGCCCCATTTCTGGAGATGCTCAAGGCCAGTCTGGACTGGACTCTGAGCATTTGATCTAGCTGTATGTGTCGGTACTTGTTGCAGGGGAATTAGACTCGATGACCTTTAAGGGTCCCTTCCAACTCAAATATGATTCTATGACTCCAGGACTCAGAAAGCTGCACGAGACTTTACATTAAACCAGCTCTTGGATCCTCAGGAAAGCATCCCTCTAAACTGAGGGTCTCCTAAAGCTTCTCTCACTGTAGCATCCATTGTGAAGCTATAAGCAGTGCTTGGCCCACTCCTTGCTACTGAAGCTGCTTTCATACCATCATATTAACCTAGAGAGAACAACATGGGAGATTTGATAACACAGATGAAGAGACAAAAATAAAAGCAGCTACAGGCAGAGGCAGAAGCTTCAGGGAGTCATATCCAGAGGTTTTGTACTCAACTAGATTATTAAGGTGCGTCAGTACTAGTTATGGCTTTGCCCAGGGTTAATGTATCTCAGCTGAGAGAATAACGAGGAGGGCTGCAGGTGGACCAGCAAGGAGGAAAACATGACAAAACATCAAAGTCAAAGTAGATAGCATGAAAATAATACATAATAATACAAGAAGGCTTTACAGCTGCTTGTTTGAGAAGATATACACCACCACCTCCCCCAAGTAGCAGTAAAATGAGTGACTGGATTGCTCACATTAACAGAGCACCTGCAATCGTACTTCCCCCTTCTGGCAACAGAAAACGGTCTGTCTCACATAAGAGCTGAGTCCGCTGTAGGCACCTTAATACCTTGGCCTGACTTGTGAGCATCACTTCCACTTCAGAGAGATGGTCGGGAGCCAACAGCAGGCCTGCCTACTCCAGGAAATCTGCAGGCAAAAGAATCTGGAGCAGCTGTGTGCTGTGGGATCATACCAGGCCAGCACTGGGGCAAGCTCTTCAAGTATAATAGCCTACTTCACATGCTTAATGCAGTTTTGGGTATCTGAAAGTATCTGCAAACACATAAATACTTCTGGTTGGAAAAAGATTTGTGGAGGAAGGAATGCAAAAAACATCAGGACTTTTATTTTGCCTCTTCTTTTCCTCCTTAAAATGGCAATTAAAATGAAAAACATGGCATGTTGGAATGTATGAAACTGTATTTACATTAATTTGGACATATAAATAGAAGAAAAGTAATTTATTCTTTGTTGGAGAGAAAGTAAGTTTTACATTAATTTTACATTGATATTTCACAGAATTCCAGGATGGCTGAGTCTGGCAGGGACCTCTGGGTCCACCAGGCGCAGCTCCTGCTCCAGCAGGGACACGCAGAGCAGAGTGCCAGGACCACATCCAGGTGGCTTCTGGAGGAGACCCCACAGCCTCTGAGCAACTTGTGCTAGGGTTTTCCCCTAATCTTCATTTTTCAGTGATGGTTATCATCATTGGGAAGAAAGAAAAAAAAGAAAAAAGAATTTCACTTCAGACTTCATAATAAGTCCCTCATCCCATCCAGAGGTAGAGGTAGTGTGTGATGCCCTGCATCTCAGCTGGTGACTTCTGCATTCTGAAGAAGGTGCAGATGAACATGAGTGGAAACAAAGGGCTCTCATGCTCTGCCAAGTGCAAGCAGCCTGCCTTATTCCAAGCAGGCTGTGCTGCTTGAAGGGAACAGGCCTTGCAGAAAGATGCCGTGATACACAGAGGACAATTGTTCTGCATCCCAGAACACAAACTAACAAAGAAATGACAACACACCAAGCAACTGGAGAAGCAATAGCAAGAGAAACACAAGCAGCGACTTTAATCAGTTTCCCAACGCATTTTTCATCGCTAACGGGCTTTCCCCAGCTCTAAGGGATAAGGAGACTGAGTGCTTTCCGTGGTTGCAGCTCCCCAGCAGGCAGTGCCACCAGTGCTGTGTGCTGAGGGTTACCCAAGGGGATGGCTGACTCAGAGTGGGCCCGCCCCAATCTGCCTGGTCCTGTTTCAGCTGGGAAGGGTGAGCAGAGCAGATGCTGTGGCTGCAGCCCCCATGGGGAAGGGGAAAGCAGAAGGAAGTTCTGAGTCTAGTGATGAAAAAAAAGTCAATCATCTGTCAAAATTGAAAAATGTATTCTGCTTTGGAGGAGGGAGACTCTAAAGCAGGGTGCTGTTGACTCTGGGTGGTCTCAAATTCCTTTTATCAGACCAAATTGTGCCTCTTTTCCACGTGCCTGTTTGTGCAAATAAAGACACGCAAAAATCGATTGTGTAACTTTCCAAATGCTGTGTGTGTACACTCTGAAAAAGTTTATGTCCTTTCTCAGACCAATTTCTACAAATATGTCAGCCTCTTAAAGAACAGCACATGTAAGGGTTTGATTATTATCCAGTCAAGTCCATGAGGAAGTGCTTTGGTTTTGTGTAGAACTTCATTAATAATCAGGACTATGTGAGTAAAAATGAAGGCTACAAAGAAAACCAGTAACTATTTGTTGCTATAAATAATAAATCTGTACAGCGCTGAAGTCATTCAAATCAAAACAATCACTGAATCATTAAGGTCAGAAAGATTACTACGATCATCAAGTCCAGCCGTCACCCTCCCCCCACCATGCCCACTAACCATGCCCCTGAGTGCCACATCCAGCATTTCTTGAGCATCTTCAGGAGAAACTGACTCCACCACTTCCCTGGGCAGCCTGGTCATGGATATCACCTGCAGCCTGTGCTCTGCTGAAGTTTATGTGCTGGGCTCAGAAATGAGCTCCACAGCAGGAACTGCCTCCAGCAGTAGTCCCAACCCCAGTACCGCATGGTCATACTCTGAATTTTAGACTAGAAACCACAGGGTCTCAAAGACTTGATGGTTCCACTTGTGGTCCACAAAAACATCCTCTCTCACACTGGAGCAAATTCTGCATGACCCAGTGAGAACTGGTTACTACTGAGCTACATGGCAGAGAAATTATGTGCTAAGCAGGCATTTCAAACCTGAGAAAAAGGATGCCAATACCGGTAACTCTGAAAACCAGCTGTTGTGTCTTTAGGGAAAAAAAAGAAGAAGAAAAAAACAAAAACAACAAAAAAAGTGATTTTTCTCTTCTATGACCAAAAGAAAGGAGAAAGAGGAGTAATTATTGAATCTCTCCTTTAACGTAGGACTGTCTCACTGTTAGTGTCAGCAGTGCACACACGGAGCATGCACAGCACTCTGTGGCACCTTAGCATGGACGGGATGGGGCATCCACCAGCTCCCTGCACACCTTGTGCCAGCGCCTCACTGACCTGTTAGAGGGCAGTGACCACATCCTTTTTATAACTGTTTCCTTTTAGACATGGATTTTTTTTTTTTTTTTGCGTGTTAATGGAAAACAAAGTTCAAAGAAAGGCAGAGCGGAGGAACGTTCAGCGAGAAGAGCGCTTTACGCTGTGAAGTGGTGGGGGGGAGGTGAGCTGAGGCTTTAGGGAGATTTCCTGGGAGCAGGAGGCGGCAGCGGGTCAGCACGGAGCTGGGAGCATCCCCTCCTGGGTCCTGGGGCTGAGCACGGAGCGCGGGCACACTGCGGAGCATCGCACCTCGGGCTCGCTTGGCAGCTGAACTAAACTAACGGCGTTGAGTCGAAGCGGGGACTTTCCCAGACCTTCGCAGACACGCTCGCGCGTCTCCGTTCCTCTCTCTCTGCCGGGAGAAAGGTGTTCTCCGTCATAGAAACAACCGGAGGAAGCGCTCACGCCTCGCTGAGCGCAGTCCCACGCGCTGCAAAACACGCGTTGGCAGTGCGGCCGCACGCAGATACCCAGCGATGCCCCCAGAGGTGCACCGACACCTCCCCCCCCCCCATTAACACCGCGCCCTCTGCAGCCTCCCCGCCCGTCCCTCCTCCTCCTCCTGCGTCCGTCGGGGCCGTCCCGGGACGCGCCCCCGGAGGAGGGAGCGGGTGCTCCCCGCAGCTCTCCATCCTCCGCTCCCCCCATCCCCGTGCGGGCAGCTCTCTGCCGGCGGGGGCGGCGGCGACTACAAGTCCCGGCCGCTCGGGGAGGAGCCGCTCGCCGGCCCTCCCGGTGGGAGCGCAGCGCAGCCCAGCGACCGCCCGCAGCCCCACCGCCCGGCAACTTTTCTCGCTCTCTCCGTAGCCGGGCAGGGCAGCGCGCCGAAGGGCTGCGGAGCGGAGCCGGGCTGAGACACGGCCGGGGGACGGCGCGGGGAGAGAGAGACACCGAGAAGGGGGAACCGCTGCGGGGGCGGCGCGGAAGCCGCCCCGGGGCCGTCCGGCTGCGGACCGGGCACCGTGAGGGGCGGGCCGGGGGCTGAGCCCCCCCCCCTCCCCTCTCCCTCCGGCCCCGGGGCGGGGGCGCGGGCGCGGCGGCGGCGGGGGCCCCCATGGGCGGCGGCGGGGGCGGCTCTGCGCCGGGTTCGCCCGCCGCGGCTGATGCCGCTGCCGGCCGCTCGCGGGTCGGCTGAGGCGGGGCGGGTCGGGGCCGGGGGAGGCGGCGGGCGGCGGCGGCGGGCCATGTGTCGGCCAGGGGTGCGCGGGCTCCTGCGCCGGGCGTGCCTGCTGCTGCTGCCGCCCTGCGCCCTAGTGCTGGCGGCGGTGCCCGGCTCCGCGTCGCACCCGCAGCCCTGCCAGATCCTGCGGCGCATCGGGCACACCGTCAGGGTGGGGGCCACCCACCTGCAGCCCCGCGGCCCCGCCGCCCCATGGAGCGGGGAGGCGGCGGGCGGCGGCGGCGGCCCCGAGGGGGAGGTTGCGGCGGGGACCCGGGGCCGCCGGCCCGGGGGCGGTGGGGAGCGGCGGCCGCCTCCCGCTCCTTCGCCGCGGGACGCGCTGCTGCTGGCCGTGGCGAACCTCAACGGCGTGTCCGGGCTGCTGCCCTACAACCTGTCCCTGGAGGTGGTGATGGCGATCGAGGCGGGGCTGGGCGACCTGCCCCTCTTCCCCTTCTCTTCCCCCAGCGCTTCGTGGAGCAACGACCCCGTCTCCTTCCTGCAGAGCCTCTGCCACACCGTGGTGGTGCAGGGGGTCTCCGCCATCCTCGCCTTCCCGCAGAGCCGCGGGGAGATGCTGGAGCTGGACTTCGTCTCGGCGGCGCTGCGCATCCCCGTGGTCAGCATCGTGCTGGGAGAGTTCCCCCGGCGGAGCCCGGTAAGGAGCTATGGGGGTTCAGTGCGGTGTTCGCACCCCGAGAGCCCCGCGGGAAGGGGCCGCGGTCGGGGCGCGGGGAGCGGGACCGGCGTGGGGAACGGGAGCCGTTCTGAGCTCTCTCCCCCCTTCCAGCATCTTTTCCCCGTGCTGGCGGGGGCCGAGCATCCTTTCCTCGCACAGGAGACGGCAACTCGTCGGTGAGAGCGAAGTTGCGAGCGCGGCGTGTTTTGCCGTGCGGAGTTGCGGGGCTGAGATGTGATAGCGGCTCCTGCGGTGAAGCCCGTGCAAGTGTGAGAGGAGATCTGGAGAAGCTTAACTTGGCTTTTGGAGAAGCTTGCCCTACCAAAAGAGAATCGTTAGAGAAAAGAAAAAAAGGAGGGGGGGGGGGGAGTTTAATATTTTTATTTATTATTTTGTTTTATTTATTACCGGTCAGAATGCTGTGCAGTGTTTGTTTATATCTGTTGCTGGTTCAACCAGTGACAGTTTTCAGGGAAGTTGTTCAGGCTTTTCATTGAGCATTTGTAGTTTGTGCACCACTGCTAGTTTGGATTTGTGAAGAACTGAAATACTTGGCTAAAGCAGTAGAAACTACAGTCTGACAGCATCTGCGTTTGGTTGTGCAGCTGAAGTCATAGCATCAAAAATCAGTGCCTAACTGCCCGAGATGCAGCGTCCCTGGGGGTGCTGAGTTTTATGCCATGTGAAGGTGGCATTGTTGTGTTATAAATGCTGGGAAAAAGTGGTGGTTCAGTGTGGTGCAAACGCAGGCTCAGTGCCAAAAATCATGTCCAGGTGAAGGATTGGGAAGAGAACAGACCCTTTTCTGTGGCCCACGCAAAGGAAATTGTGATAAGATGGCAGAAGCTGCCATTTAAGTAGCCAAGAGGAGCAGTTGTTTTATGTAGAAGGAGAAAGCTCAGCTTTGTACTCAGAATTTAAAAAAAAAAAAAGATCACCAACTGAGTTTTCTTTGCAAAAGTTGAAATCCCAGCCTGGATCAATACTTTCTGTACATTTTTCAGTGTTAAGACTGTGACAGAAAAGGTAGGGGAAGAGCTAGGAAAACAGCTAATTGGAGGTGTGACCTCTGCATGCTGCTCTGAGCTTTGCTAGTTTTCTCTAGCTCGGCAAGAAAGGTAACAAGTTTCTCTACAGATGATGCACAGACTCAGGTATGACCCGTATCACCCAGTACCACTGTCTGTACGTGCTTGGTGCCAGTACCGCCCAAGCTAGCTGAGTGACACCAGCCCACCTTGCAGTTACATTCCCTGTTGTACCTGAGCCAACAGCTGAAGCTCCTTGAGGACCAGAGCCTGAACCATCTCCTTGCCCTGTTAAAATCAGAATTATTTTCTCTTCTGTGCCAGATGGGGCTAGGTTCATCTGAAGCTGCCTGAGGACACAACATATGTGAAATGCATATCATGCAGGACCAGAGTCACCATTCCTTTCACAGACTTCGCAGTTCCTGCTTAACTTTCACACTGTTCTCAGTGGGGAGTCAACTGTTTTCATTGGATAAATCTGTCCAAATCAGGACCTTGTTCTTAAGCAGACATTTAAATGTCATTGTCTTCCGTGACAGTGAAACAAACAGGTTTAAAGTCAGGCGTTGAAGTGCTGAGGTTTTTGTTTTGTTTTCAGATCAGCTTAAAAAAGAATCACTCTTCAAGGCTTTTAAAAAGTCTCATCTGTATTTAAAGGCCAGCTGGTAATACACATCTCCAAGATAGGATGTGCAAGCTCTGCAAGCCGAACCCTGGAGGCCTCACCTCACATGCTTCTCAGAGTTGCAGGATTTCCAGCACCAGCTCAGAACTGGGAGAGCCAGTGTGGTTGGCCTGGGCAGCTCTGATGGCTTACTGCCCCATGCAGGGGTTTTGTATATCCCTCCATCCCGTGCTGGTGTGGATTGGACGTCTCGTAGCTCCAGGCCTAAAGCCCCAGGGCCACAAGCTGACCACTTCTGGCTACTGGCAGCATTAGAGCAGACAATTGCAGGTGTCACGGTGGTTAGATAACATAGATTTTGTCACTAGTTACGCTGAGCAGACAGTTTTTTAGAGAGGGTAAGTCATGAAAGGTATTGAGGGCTGCGATTTCGCTCTTCTCCAAGAAGGTGGTCAGGCCCTGGAACAGGTACCAAGCTGCTGGAGCTTGTGGGTTGTTTGGACACCACTGTCAGACCCTGGGTTTGAATTTTGGGTGGTGCTCTGTGGAGCCACGAGTTGGGATTCAATTATCCTTGTGGGTCACTTCCAACTCTGGATATTCTGTGATTATGTTTCTGGTGTGAGAGCCGTCGGCCCTGAGAAGCCTCCCGTCCTGCTCTGCCTGGCAGGGCTGTCCTCTCCTCACTCCTGCACTGCAGCATGCCCCAGGGCATGGCCTGCAGGCCCGTGGCTTTCCAACAGGAATAGCACTGAGCCTGTAGTGTGTTTGTCCTTGAAGAGCACTGCCTGCCGCCTGTCATATTGGGAATGTTGCAGACGTGCAAACAAATGCAACATCTGCTAGGTGCTGCCCTAGCAGCCCTTCCTCTGTTTTGTTAGGGCTGCTTTAGGGGAACAGCAAGGTCTCATTTTCCACATTAAGCCATGATGGGAACATGTAAGTACAACAGTTGTGCTGCCGCTGACCATTAACAACTTCCATTTCATATGGAAGTTTATAATAAGCAGATATTCATTGTATGGATTTCTGAGTATGTCTTCCATATCGTGGCACAAAACAGTGCTTGAAATGAAGAGGACCAGGATCTAGAACTGAAATTCATTTTAATAGCACTGACTGTTGCCTCCATCACATGTGATAGTGTGCTTCAAACGTGTGACAGCAAGAGGAAGCGTCAAAGCTGGGCTTTTGAATGCTGTGTCTTGAGCATCTTTTTAATGTCTGTTCTTCATTAAATTCACCTCTTCTGAAGCTCAGAGAATGACAAAGCCAACAGCGTTCCCCCACAACAATTAACAGTGACTTGGCAACAACTGTCACGGAGATAACAGTGCTGAGGGCTGTGTGTGTCAGAACACACACGCAGCTTCAAGGGATGCTCTGCAAAGTAAAATGTGACATATTTTTCTTTCAGTGTGATTTGTATATGTGATTTAGTGACTAACATAGACTGACAGTAAATCCAGACACTGTTGTGGCCTGGAAAAAGCTGTTTACTTTTCTGAGTTTACTGTCAGTCCTGTAAATTTTAACACTCTCAGTAAGCAAAAGTAACAGTTTATCACCATCATTCAGGAAGCAGAAAACCACTGGATTTCCTTATTGCTAACACAAATGTAGATAGCATTGAAGCTTTGACAGATCATTTTGGAGACAGCAGCTCATGAGACTGATGTCGTTGAGGCAGGACTTACTTACCTTACTTTTTCCATAGCATACACTTTTCCTTTCAATACTGCTAATGTCATTAGTAATTTTCCCAGAGAGGAAATTGCAAACATCAGTAAAGGAACATGAACCACAAATAAATACAGTGATACCATTTGTAGTACAGAGCCAAGAGTTTGGGAAGGATAGCCTGTAATTTCTATTTTACAGGTGATAGTATCAAGAACACAAGGGAGATAATGTTTGCAGCAGCTTTTTCTGAACTTCAGAACTAATGGACTATTTTCAGGGGACTTCAGATAAATCAGTAGGGCTAATGTCTTTTAGCATTAGAAGGATTCTTTGCAGAGCAACAAAACAGAACAAAATAAATCTGAATCATCTTAGTTCCTGCATGGCCTGTCCATACTTCATCTAGTTTCCGGAGTAACTGGAATTGGCAACTCTTCTGATCACTACAATGACTTCAGAGAGGGTAAAAAGAATACATAAATCAAGTCAAGAGTTTTAGTTTGAACAGTGAGTTTCCTGACAAATTAGCAACCCCGTGCTTAGAGCACAGGCTCTAAAAGAAAGTGACCATTAACATTTAACTTTAAAGGGATTGAGTTCTCTTTTTAAAAGAATAGGGGCATGGAGGTGTGGAAGAGCTGTGCAGCTGATAGCACAGATGCTTTTTTTCCTCCTTCAAGCCATAATTGCATCGAAAACATATTTCTGGTCTGCAATAAATAAGTAAATGATATCTCGTTGTCCAGGAGAGACTGCAAAACATACACCTAGCTGCAGCCTCTGGTATTTCATGCTACCATCACTAATCTGACTTGGTCCACGTGTTGGAGCTCGTACCACGTACTGAACAGATGAGCAATAAGCATTCAGTTGTCCTTAGGATCACCAGCCCTTCTCACCCCACTGCATAAATTGTATGGCACACAGTGGCTGTGCACCTCAGATTTGTGATTTGTTTGGAGTCTGTGATCCCAACAGATCTCTTCCAACTCAGGATATTCTATGAAATGTCTTGAGAAAAAAAAAAATGAAATGAAGAGACAAAATATGGAAATAGCATGAAAACAGATGTTCTGTTGATGTCTGTTCAGACAGAGGTCTCAGTGCTGTTCTGCTTTTAAAACTTTCATGGTTTGGACTACAGATCTGCTGTTAAGTGGGAGTCTTTTTCCACTGCCACCTAATGTATTCTGCTCTCCTAGAGCCATTAATTTTTTTTTAACACAAATTTCAGAGGTGTAATTCACGTTTTGCTTGTTGTTGTGCCATGAAATATTTCTTTATTGCAGCAGCCCTCTGTTAAACTGCAGCAATGCTGTGTTTGCTGGCTGATCCCATTTCAGACAAGGTGAACTGGTACCTGCTGAGCACTGTTATCTCCTGCCTCTCTCTTGCTTCTCCCTGGCATTGTACACCTTTCTCAGATTGTTACTCTGAGAATGGTTTTTTCCTGTGGTCTGGTGTGGTGTTGAGCATCTATGGGATAAGTGTAGTTTTGGTGGTTTGATGAGCTGTCATTTGAGGCCAGTCTGTCTGTTCCTGTAAACTTGACACATGCTGTGTGCTGAAGGGAGAAAGGAGTCGTTTGTATTCTGGCCCAGGATCAGAAAGCTCCCAGGTTTTCTGAAAGCAGTGGTAGCATAACATTTGGAAGTTGCATTGGCACCTCCTATATTATGAGGTATTTTCCTCAGTGCCATAGCTCAGGGTGTGTTTTTTCTACCTGTTGCACATATGATGTTCTGTCCCCAAAACTGACAAAATGAACTGAAACTCCATTGCAGCATATCCAGCTGTGTCAGATCTTGGCTCAAACTGATCATTGCAACCTGCTTACATGTGGTTATGTCCTTAAGGATAGTTTCTCTGTCAGCAAACATTGCATACACAGGACAATGGAAAGAAAACAAAGAACTACCCTTGTGATTCTACTTGCATTGTATCACAAGGATTCTGTTCATTGTGATCGTAAAGGATCCTTTTTTTGGAAGGCAGGAAAGTGAGGAGTGTTTATTTACTTCAGTTCTCTCCCTGAATCCTTGATTCAACATCACACTGAGGTAGAAGGAGCCAATGCTCTGCTGGGGTGAACTTTTCCAAGTCTCACCTTTCAGCACTATTTCCAACCCTTCTTCTTTAGGAGGAAGCCTCTCAGAAAGCCTTTGAATTTGCCAGCCTTCTACTGGGCTTTTGGAACTATGAGATCTTGCAGCTTACAGTATTGTAGCATGATATATGATGAATGCACTTTCAGTTGCAAGAATGTATTTTCTTAGTTGTTTAAGTGCTTATGGAGAAACAGTTAGAAGGTGAGGGAGTGTTTTCAAAAATACTAGTTCAAGACTTAACCTTCTTTGTAACCCTAGAAGCTTATTTAGTATTTCTTACCACCTTAGTTGCAATGAAATATTTCAGCGCCTTAAACATAGCACCTAAGTTTCTTAAACATCTTCAGTGCATAGAATTGTTCTTATTTGCTGGTATTCATGGTTTGTAATACCAATTGTGAGAGTTGGTTTGGTCAACCACCAATCACAGCATTATTCACAGTCCATATTTTTTTGTACGTTTTTATTTTCCTTTTCCAGTTGACTGTTTCTTAAGGAAATGTTGGTCGTGCTTCAATCTGAATGTCTGCTTATTTCCAAGTTAAAAGGGTATACCTAGTACATACCAGTTGAAGACATTGGGAACTGGATAGCACAGCATTGTTTGAAATACATAGACCAGAGATTCTCTCTTCAAGTGGCTTCAACTGCTTCAATGGCAGCAGTGGTTTATTACCCAGATTCAGAATGTTCACTGAGTCTGTAATTATTTAGGGTATCTGACTCTGTGAATCTTCAGATAAAATTATGTCAATGATCACTTTGTTCTTGAAGTGCATCTACTTCCATCAAGTTTTATTAAATCACATAATCAACTTTATAGGCTCTGTTGTGTTTTCAGTTATATCAATTCCATTTGAAAAGGGTGTAGAAGAGCTGCAGATGGGGAAGGATGATTCTCAACACTGAATATTGCATTGGAAGGAATTTACTACATAAACTAAGAAAATTATCTTTATCGAATTAATACAAAAACCAAAAACAAAGATAACAGTCCTGTAGTCTAACATGCATTTATCTCTGTTTTCTTCCTTGTTATACTAATCGTATAGTACTAGATTTTGGAGAAAATATCTGAGCTGTCTAATAACAAGATTTTCTCATTCCCCATCATGTGTTACTTCTGTGATGTGGAAAATGCTGAGTTAACATCAGATCCAATTGCAAACTTGGTGTTTTTCTTTTGTGTTTTTGCTGTTATGGATATTCACAAAATAACATCTTCCTCATTGAAGACATCTTTCATAATATACTGTACAAACTCATGTTGATAATGAGTGATCAAAATATGGCAGAGTTAAATGGTGAATTATTACTGTACTTAATGACACCTGGTGACAGAAAAAACAGCCATGTGGCATTCACCAAGTAAAAACTAAGTTCTGGCCAAGACAGTTTGCTGGTAGGTACTGTATGTGTACAAAATTTTGGAAATAGACAGAATATCAACAAAGAAAACATTCTCTACAAATGTAAATGGGGATGTTCAGTACAACCTCCACCAAGAATTTATTAATCACAGAAGCCTGAGCAACTCATATTCCTGCTAGAATGCAGCAGACCTCAGTAAGCTGTTCATCAAATCAATATTCACAATTAAATTCAAAGACCACTTATAAACATTTACATCTAGGGTACATTTAATGAGTTATTTATTAATTAAACCCATGAAAGAATGAAAGCTTGTGGCATTAGAACTCAACTCTGTGTTGGATTTAGTTACTCATTTAAGTCATCGAATAAAAATGTTTAGCCTGTGTGTTCTATTCATTTCCTGCTGATAGTTCCTCACAGTCTGTGAATGTGAAATAAATCCAGGTTTAGCACAGATAGAATTTATGTATTTCTGCTAATCCCATGTTGTGATTAACAGAAAACTGGAAAAAGCAGCTTCTTTTCTCATTCCAGCCTTGTCTTCCAAAGAGGAATCATGTTTCCATAGATCTGATCAAAGAGCTTTTAAATAGGATAAGGATTGTGTTTTCAGTTGAACAGAAGAGCCAATCAAATCTCACTGCAGTGCTGATAGCTGTGGATTGCAGTGTTTATTCTGAATAGCTGAAAGAAGCCAGAGAAAAGAGAGGAAAGAAAGCAAGAAAAGGTAGAAAACCAGAGACATAAATGTAAGAGACACAGGGGCAGATAAGGAGAAAATAAACTGAATCGAGAAAGAAAGGAGGAAGTGCCCTTCTCTGTCTCTTAGTTTCTCTGACTCCAGAAGCGTAAAAACATAATAATAGAGTTTTATATGAAATCACTGTACAAGGACCCAGGGTCACCAAGCAGAGAGCCAGGAAGCTTGCCTGGGTTAAGTTGGCAGGGCTACTTTACTCCGTGGATAGGGACACTTGTCTCCAGCAAGTTGTACTTCCCAACTGAGTCCTGCAGACACTGAGGGGAGCTGCCAAGCCAACAGCACCATTGTGGGGTTGTCAGGCATCCTGTGGTCCCAGTGTGTCCCCGCACATGGAGGCAGACCAAGACTGTATCAACATATGCCACGTCAGACCAGTAGGTATCCAAACAGAACTTACTAACGAATGGGAGGAAGTCCAAGCACAGCAGCTTTGGGATTGCATCATCTGGCATCAGTGGCTCTTCTGTACTTCCAATCCAGCCCTGAAGTTCTGCCTTTTTGTGCATGTATCCCATTGATTAGCCAGACTGGTCCTTACCACTATGGGGAGAGAATGTACAGCAGAAAGAGAAGTATTTAAGCTCGAGTAGGCAGTGATGATGGATGATTCATTTATTAAGGGAGTCACACTTGAGCAGTGCCATTTGTGCAAGGGACTCCTCGGCAGCGTGACTAACAAGTCCACAATCTGGCCCCAAATGCTTCTCAGCTGTCACATCAAGCTCCCATCATTACTTTTGGCAATTATTGACAAGTACACAAGAGCTGCCAAGGGTGGGGAGGGACACCACAAACTGCAGCAAGCCATAGTGGGTGCCATCTGCCACCTGCTCAGAGCAGTGCTGGGACGTGGTTTTGGCTGCATGCAGAACCCTACGGGACATACCTCCTTTCATACTTGACATTCATTGCTCCATCCCGAGTTTACTGTGTCCTTTCCTCACAGAGCAAAATGATTCAGCATCTTGCAGCCCTGTGTTGTATATATAGCATGTGCAAGGAGCAGGGATGGCATGTGAGGTGGTGGTGCTGAGTCTCTCTCTCTCTGGGCTGCACCAAGCTGCTAGCTTGGCTTCCCCATTGACAGGAGGCTGAAGGTTTTCTGCTTGGCACCTGGTAGGAAAGATCTGCTCATCAGCATGCTGGGTAATTAGCTTTTATCAAGAATCCAGCAGTCACCTGAATCTGCCCAACTGCAGATGGGGAGGTGGAGTTGGAGTTGGAGGGGGAAAAGTGAGTGTGATCACAGGTGCACCCTCCACTGCCAGTAAAGCACAGCAAATGGGTAAATTACTGCAATATTTTGATTGTTGCTGTTACATAGGAGAAGTCAAATGTCAGGCAATGCAGAAACAGGCATCATTTTCCTTTTCTTGCTACAGTATTTTTATTACTTTTTCTTCACCAGCTTTCATTTGTGATGATAGCATGCAAAGCCTATTTTACAATGTGAAAAGTATTTGAAATGCATTATAAAAATCTATGGATATGCTGTACAGGCATATTTTAAACTCTTATTATTTCCCTAAAGGCGTACTCTTCCACTTTCAGCTTTTTTAAGAATGTGAAGGAAATGATTGCCCATGCTGTTCATCAGACATTTTACAAGGCTTAACTTAAGACAAGGTTGAAAGACAAGATAGATCTTCAGGCAAAAACTGAGATTTTGAAAATGAGGCCCTGCATTTGTTGAAAGGAAAGAACTATTAGTCCTAGCAATTAATAGCAAAAAAGAGCAGCTGTATTATACACCAAGCTCTCCCAGTGATGTCACTGATAAAGCAGTTACATTACACTTGTTTTAATAGCATACTCACTCAAACAGGCTTAAAAAGAACTTTTTTTTTTTTTTTTTGCAAATCAGATTGAAAATCAGTATTATGAGTTCAGTTTTATAATCTTCCGGTGCTATTTTCGATGGAAGCATAATTATTTATCACTTTCTCAGCTTGTAAGGCTCACTCGTGTATTTCAGTTAAACAGCTATTGGTAGGAGAACGGTTTCTGAGAATTTACTGTACTTGACATACGCATCGATGCATGGGAAGAATAGATCTGAACGTATCTTGGAGCTGATAGCTGCTCTCTGTAGAGCACACTGGAGCCGTTTTAGCTGTAACTTACTTTTTGTAGCACACTAATACTGTGCAGTTAGTTTTGCTCGTACATTAGAAGGGCAACAGGGTGAAGCCGTTACTTGTCTGGGCTTCCTCAGCTTAAATTGCATGTGATAGATGCTGGAATGTAGAGCTGTGAGAGGATGAATGCATGCCCAGTAACTGCCTTGAGGGAAATAGAGGTAAGCAGTTGAAGCAAAACACATTGCAGCTTTTGGTTTCAGCTTTGGGACATGAAAGCTTTTAATGTCATTGCTGTGCAGCATCGCTGTGCTGGCCAGATCCAGCAGCTTAGTATGAGAGCACAAAATCAAGGAAGGCTGTAAGAGAAGGTGCTGCTTCTCTGCTGTATTTGCTTCCCTTTGTCCAGCTGTAGTGACAGCAGTGGTGATGCTGGCTTGCCCGGGACCCAGAAGAAAAAGATGTGCCCAAGGGAGTTTGGTGCCATTTGCAGGAGAGCTTGAAGTAGTTGAGGTTTGGTTTTCATTAGACATGGGATGTTGAGCTGAGCAGCTCAGCCTGATCTGGTGCTCTTGCACTGCTTGAGGCTGAAGGCAGGGAGAGATGGATGGAGCAGCATCCCCTTCCTGTCTGCCAGGCTTCTTCAGGATGTGAGCAGATGCGTGATCAGAGCAGCTGACAGGCTCTGTTCAAACCCCGTGTGTCTCTTAGAGAGAAAAAAAAAAGAATATGATCAAACATGGCATCAGTGTTCATTTCCCAGGGAGTCTGGGGAAAAAAAGACTATTAATCACCTCTTTAAAAGTTCATGTAAAAATGTATTGGTATGGAAACATGCTGGAGAGACTGGTACAGCTAACGATACCCTGGTGGCCTCTGATGAGGTATCCAGCATCCAACAGTCAACCCAGGGAATGCAAAATGATCATTATCCAGTCACCCTTATGATCATCCTTTCATATGCATGAATTATTTACTTAGTACAGGCTACTTACACACTTGTTAATGAAAACCTGCTTTTCCATTGTAAGACCTGTACGATCTCTTCAGAGCATATAATCTTTCACTGTCTAAATAGAAAATCCTTCAGAGCAGAATACCTGCAAGAAAAGGACACCTTAATACTTAATCTTTCATTTTTTATTTTTTGAGAGAGAGAGGTGGGTGAGTGGTCTGTTTCAAATATTGATGCTCAGAGTTTCCAGGAGCCCTGAAATTTCATTCAGCCACACTGCTGTGTACCTACTTTTCCATTTTCAGTGCACCTCGCTTCTTTTATCTGTCACCTCTCTTAGTCTTGCCCACTGGTCTTTGTTCTGAGTACTGTATTCCACTGTAGGATAATACTGATCCTAAATTGAGTCTTGACTCCAGAAAAAGACCGCGAGGCTCTATTGTGATACAAATGATCAGCAGCATAAATTGCTCATCACTCACTGTTCATCACATTTTCTGAAGAGCACCAAAAATAAGACACTTATTTATAAATAGCTTAGCCTGCTAGTTTCCAGTGAAACTGAATTTTCTATCTTCCCACCATTTTGACAGTGCATATAAATATGTAACATGTAGTTTATGTGAAAGTTAGCTGTTCCACGATGTCCTCTGTGGGCATTCACAACTCACCCGGGTTCACAGCAAAGGATTAAATGGCAAAATGAGGCTTGTGGGATGCAGCATGTCACATTATTAGCATAAGAAAGATGCCTTGTTTAAAGAATGGGAGCTTGTTGCCCAGATCATACTTCCCTCCCCAGAAGTATACTTTAAGAGGAAAATGAAGTAAGAGCTCATAGCGAGTAATACATCTGATAATTACAGACGTTTTTTCTGCATGAAAAACACCTGAGATTTCTGCAACAAGGATGAACAATAAAGGTGTTAGGTATAACTGCATCCTCAAGCCTTCCAGAAATGTATGTAAAGGCTTCCTTTCACTTCACCTACTTTGAAAAGGGACCAGTTTGAGATACGGTTTTAGTTGCTTGGCTAAGCCACATGGTATTTTTTTTTTCCCATCCAGTCTGATGAGCATGAGAACTGAGATATACTTGGAAACTGAAACTAGCAGATACTGAAAGTGTTAATTCCTGCTGTTCACTTTCTACAAACTTCTGTCCTGGTGCAATTTGATTACTCAGATGAAAGGAAGCGTTGAGTACAAGAGCTGTGTGAGTATCTGTGGTTGTTTCTGATGCATTTACTATCATTAACTAAAGCAAACCAATATACTCAGACTTCCTGTTCTTTTAAGCATGGTCTGGCTTTGCTGATGATGAGGAATTAGTCTAACAAATCTGTGGCTTGCTACTGTGATATTGAAACTATATTCACAATTGATCTCAGCATGGCTATCAATTTTAATCTTTAATTTTACGTGTTTGCACCTTATCTGCACCAGAGATTCCCTTCACTTATAGATGTGTAAAAAACCATTCACTGAATAAGATCAGGGATAACTGAGACAATCCGTCTTATTGTGGGTCCTACGTACTCTACTGTTATGAGAGCAAATGCATGTCTTCCAAGACAAAATTATTACTGATCTTATTAGTAAATAACAACCAACAGGATGGTTTATTACTGTCAGTAAGAGGAGAGGAAATGAGGATTCAGTATGACCATTGAGCAGAGGACTGTAACAGGAAATCCAGTGTTCTCCAGCTAAAGCTTAAAAACCTGTAGGGAAATGTAGTGGGATAAGGTACTGGACAGCCAAGCATCCTTTATTGGAAGCTTGGCGGGACTGCAGGTATTGAAATCAGTGTTCCTAAGCACGTACTCAGTCAGTTAAGGAATGGTCTCCAAATCAACACTGCTTACCTTGCCTTCATTTCAGGAAAGAACCAAAACAAACCTTCCACGGAAGATGTTGCTCTGTGTGTCTCTCCCTGCCTTTTATCCTTGCAGCTGGCTGGAGGTTTCACTCCTGTTTATTAATAATACATCCTAGTGTTCTGTTTGATACCACCGAGAGTTTTAAGCACAGAATTTTGCAGAAGATTTTAGATCCCTTGCTCAGAAGGGGCAGTGCAACCTTCAGGTCAATGCATAATATCAAAATTCAGAGCTTATATTATTTTTGCCTTCTTTAGCTGCATCCCAGGTCTTTTGAAAAACTGACCAAGACTTGCATTCAGGAGCTGGAGTCACATAAACAGTGACAGAAAAGTGAAATAGAAAGGAAAGAACATGTTCCTGTTTCCCTGGGAAATACGCTGTTTTGTGGTTTTAATTATAGGTTCTCTCCCCCTGAAGCAGCACTGTTTCCTGCAGCTTCGATCATATGTTCTTGTCAAACTCGTAGGAGCTTTGTCATCTCTTCCTTTCAGGTTGTCTGGGGGAATTAGGTGCTTCTCTACAGTGCTGGCAGAGGGTTATGAAGACTTACTGAGCCAGAACCCACTGACGTGGATCCCTGATCCTTAAGCGTGGCTCACCACCAGGCTGCACAGTTGTGTGTTTTCTGCATGCAGATAGACAGACATGAGCGTCTTGCCGGGATATGTGAGACATGATGCTCTTGTGTTTTATCACAACTGCTTACCCGTGTCAGAATCCCAGGGTTTGCTTCATTTTCACTGGTTCTTATGCTCTCCGTTAGGAGGATACAATCACCCACTCAAGAAGCAGAAATAGTGCATGACTAACTATGTCATGGAACAAATGATTAGCACTAAGTAGTTTGTGCTAGCTGTTTGCAAACAATCCACGTGCTGACAATTATGCCAAAGCAATTTTGTGAATACCTAACTCTGTGCATTTTGCATAACTCAGGATGGGTTCCTGGATCATTAAATCTTTTAACTTCTGCCAAATTCGCCAGTGCCCTTCCTTCAACTTGGCCGTTGTGCTGGGAGCATGGACCACAAGGCCATCCTTAGCAGAGGAGGTGGGAGGAATGGTGCTTCTCCAACACGTTGCAGCTGCAGTGCTATGCAAGTTTATGCACCACCGAGTGCCAGGGAGGGCAGCCGCCCGCAGGCAGATCTGCAGAAACAGCCAGTGTTTGTGGATTTGCTGTTACACAAACCAAGATGCTGATCTGCCCCAGCTGCACCCAGCCCACATGCAGAGATCTCAGTCTGGCTGCCATGCGTCACAGCACTTGCTGGGTTCATTAGTGGGAGATGAGGGCCAGCTTGTCATCCACCTGCTGACGTTACAGTTAGGGAGCTGACCTAATGAGCTCCTGGTGCTGATGCAAGACTTTGTGGTAAGAGTCGGTGCAGAGCTCAGTGCTGACAAGAGTTCATTGATTCCTTTAGTGCAGAGTATTTGAAAGTGTTTTGTTTCATGGATATGTGCAGCCCTCCTGGATCCTAAAGTACAGAGCTCTTAAGAGATAAATACCCAATATACTTGGGAAACTGGTAGTTCAAAGTTAGTGGAGTGGCTGTCAGCTGTCACAAGGCTGTGCAAACCTGACATGACCTCAAGGAGGAGATGCATTATTTTATAAGAGTGGGGATACTGAAGTAATAGAGATTTAAAGGGGTTGCAGCAGAAGGTGAGTCAGTATAGAAAATGAGATTTGTAAAGCCTTTCACCTTGTTCATGTGCTACTAAACATTCTGCCCATCAATAATGCCCAGCCTGTTAAATGAATACTATTACTTTCATTACATTCTCATAAATGAAGCCAACCCCAGTAACCTGCCACAACATTTTCCCTTTCCCCCTTGAGAAAAAAAAAGGAGCAGTGAAAATATGTTCTTCCTTAAGAAGACAGGATGACGACCTTTATTTACAGTGAAGCGAAGTTCATGTATAATTTCATCAGAGTCTTGTCCAGGTACTCCTCACTATTCTTTTTCTTTTTTTCTTTAAGGGTAAAAAGTACAAAGGCTGCTCTAAAAATAATGCTTCTCATTTTATTATGATGGCCCTTGCCACCAGAAGCAAATGTTGGTAGTATGGCAGTAGAGGCTGAACCACCATGACATCCTGTTACATGCCATTAGCATGTGATAGATGGCAGCAGCAGGGCAGACTGACAGAATGGCATCAGACATGGGAATGTATATGAAGCAAAGGTGTGTCACTGAATTCCTCCATTCAGGAAAAAAATGGCACCCAATGACATTCGTCAGCATTTGCTAAATGCTGATGGAGATAACCAAGTGGAGGTGTGAGCATAGAGAGGTGAGGAGTGGTGTATTTCAGCAGTGATGACAGCAACAGTGGGTCACCTCTGCTGGTGCTGACTGTTATGAGTGTGGCATGCTGGCTTTTGTTCATGCTGGTGAAAATGCATAACTAATGGTGATGACTGTGTTGAAAAAGTAGTGTTTTGTAGCTGAGGATCTGCTCTATCAGTGTTCTTTTGCTCTTCGTATCTATTGTAGTTTCCTTTGTAATAAATAGGATGCATTACTTTTGGAGTGACCTACATCTATTGAACTTCTCTATTACCACAGGCTTTGCTCGTATTGTGCTTAATTACTTCTATCCATACACTAGTGAGTTTCTAGTTAACAAAAGAAGATCTAATATTTCTTCAGGACCATACGGCTTTCCAGTTTCTTTCAACTCCGTGCACTGCAGTAGCATTCATTTGGAGACACATGCTGAAAGGAGCTGGAAGCTTCAAGTGCCACTCCCTGAAATTTCCAAGGAGGAAAAGCCTGGCTCAGTTCCTCAAGCTAAGTCAATGATGCCTTCCAGAAAATGATCTGCAGCCTCCTCCAGCCCCTGCTAATGCATTCCAAAGGGAGAGGCTGTGCAGTTGTCTTGTGTCTCATTTCAAGGCCAGCAGACCCAGACCTCCTGAGACCTCCTGCCTTGCTTTGGAGCCACTCTTGCATGGTGAAAACAGACCTCAGCTCCCTATCCTCATGAGCATCCTGGGTTCCATATAAACACTAGTTCAGGCAGCACCATCTTTTCCCGTCCTTTGCTTTCAAGTTTGCAAGGGAAGGATAGTCCTTGAAGAGTGATGCTTCATGGGGATCTTCAGCCTCACCAGCAGCTGCAGGCCTGTCCTCTGCTGCACATGGAGGAGACAAAAAACAATTAAAGGGAGGCCATAAAAGGCGGAAAGCTCTCTCCTTGTGACAGAACCATAGGAGTGCAGTAAAGCTCAGGGGCCAGGGCCACCAGCAATGATTTGTCCTTGTGGTGCTTTCATACTCTTGCAGCAGAAAGAGATCTGCAAGGTAAAGCTGATGAGCTGCTTCTGATGGTGAAGTGCTGGAGCCAACTGCACTCGCCATGGGCATGAACCATTAAAAGAGGTGTTGTTAATGTGGCTGGTGCCTGCATCTTGTGATCAGTGCCAGCTGTTGGCGAGTGGTGGTGGCAGACATGGCAAGCCTTCACCAGGTGGTCACACCAACTGTGGTGTGCTGTGTTTCCCAGCATGTATGGTCACATATTTATCTTCAGTCTGTGCTCATTGTCACATATCACATGTGTAAGAGTGGCTTAAGGGCTAAAAAGCATCAATTGCCATCGTTGCACTGAATTTGGATTCAGTGCGATGGAAGGAAGGATTTGAGTCATTCATATCTCTGTGCTGTCACATTATCGTTGGCCTGAGTGTCCATGTTAGGTGCTAGTAGCTGTAACCTATACAAATATTTGTGTACAGTAGAGAGATAATACTACTGTATATGTACTGTCAAGTATTCAGATTAGAACGGAAGAGTAGAGCACAAGGAGCTGTAAATATCCACCTGATCAGACATTATGAACCATGGTCATGGTATTAACTTCTGATGAATTCTCCAAGCTCCACCACAGTGCCACAGTAACTGCTCTGTGAGCTACCTTTGCAGTAAGGTCTGCCTTTATCGCATTATGATTATTGGTAAGTTGTTTATGCACTTAGAATTAATGAAGAAGTCTAAGTATTCAAGTGCAGGCATCAAGTCCTGACGAGGCAAGCATCACCGAGTCAGTAAGAGGAGTCCAGAAGGACAGATGAGTGTGCTGTCAGTAGAGCAGTGGTGCTTATGTCCAAAGAGCTTAAGAATTATTCATAAAATAAATGTATGTGTTTCTTCACACATTCATTTATCTCTTGAGGCAGCAGTGTCTAGCGTGGGTAGAACAGGAATTTTGAGCATTAGATTCCGCTTCTGGCAAGATCTTGCCATATCCTCTAAGATATGTGACTTAACCTCCTTTTTTTTTTCCCCTTTGTCCCTTCAGATCCCTTTCTGTGCAAAGAGATGTGAAATATTTATCGTGCTGTAAGCTGCAGGACTTCTAGGGCAGAAAGCCACTCCACAAGGGAGAAACCCAGACGTGCTGTGGTGTCCGTACCCTGTAGTGCTCACTCCGCACTGTACTTCAGCAGGGCCATCCTTGTCTTGCAGAGAGGAGCTTACATGCAAAAGGAACACAAGGCAGGGCAGGGATTTCAAGTGGGATTGCTCAGTTTCTATATTTGATGCACAGCCAGGGTATCTTCCTCCTCCTCTTTTAACTCGTCTTTCCCTCTGCCTTGGTAACAGCACTGTGCTGTCAGTTGCACACTTCTGTGGGAGGCTGCTGTGCTCTTGGTTGGAAGCTTAAACGCTTCTGCTTTTGGTGGAGAGGGAGCTCTGGATTGCAGAATCACACCTTGTTTGTCTTCTGCAAGACCAGAAGGGAAATTTGCGAAGAGCATGACAAAGCTGCTAAACTGTACATTTGCCTTGCCTGTTTTTTTAATGTTGGTGTTGGTTTTTTTGTTTGTTTGTTTGTTTGTATTTGCTTGTTTGTTTATGACAGAGAATTAAGAGGGAAAAATGAAAAGTAAGTTTAAGTTAACTGAGCTTTGCTGCATTTTCAGAAGTCATGCTTCCACCTCCTATTGAAGGAATGTAAACCTGCAGCACAGAAGCCAGCAAACACAGAATCGCAGAATGTGTTGGGTTGGAAGGGACCTCAAAGCCCATTCAGCTCCAACCCTCTGCCCTGGGCTGGTTGCCAAAATCTACCAGCTCAGGCTGCCCAGGGCCCCATCCAACCTGGCCATGAGTGCCTCCAGGGATGGGGCACCCACAGCAATCTGGGCAGCTGTGCCAGGGCCTCACCACCGTCTGAGTAAAGAATTTCCTCCTAACAGCTAACCTAAATTTCCCCTCTTTTAGTTTAAAGTTATCTTCCTTGTCCTGTCATTATCAAACCATGTAAGAAATCGGACTCCCTCCTGTTTATAAGCTCCCCTCAAGTCCTGCAAGACTGCAGTGTGGTCTCCCTGCAGCCTTCTCATCTCCAAACTGAGCAAGCCCACCTCCGTCAGCCTGTATTCACAGGAAAAGTGCTCCAGCCCCTCTTCGTGGCCCTTCCCTGGACCCACTCCAAGAGCTCCACATCTTCCTTGTGCTGGGGACACCAGAGTTCGGATGGCAGAGCCCTGCCATGCACTCAGGGGTACCTGCAGGGATACAGCCTGGCCAGACACCTGGCAGGTGCCTTCAGGCAAGCAGTGAGTGCCTCCTAACTGGCATCCAGAGCCTGCTGTGCTTCCCCACTGATTGTGACCCCTGCCATTGCCCAGTCCCTGTGCTCAGTGCAGGGGGAAAAAGAAATCTGGCAGAGGGGAGGGCTAGAGTGCTCCCATGGAAGTCTCTGCATCCAGCGAAAAAAATAAATCTGCAGGATTTGTTTTTTAGAAGAGTTGCTTGATATCGTTTTTTTCCTTCTCGCCCCCTTCCCCTAAGAGCTAATTATAAGTCTTTCTAATTTCCCAGCTTTCTAATTAAATCCTTGGTGTATTAAATAAGAAACCTCAAGCAGAGATTTTTAAATGCTATTCCTGATTTTAAGCCAAGCAAGTGCACACAGAATTCACCTCAGAGCCGTGATTTACATGTCTAGCCTCATAAAGATGAACTACTAACTTAATTCACCCTGGCCTTTTTTAATGGAGTTAAAGAGATCGGTCTTTGCAAGCTTAATTCTCAGCTTTCCTTCATACAAAAAAATCAATATAGAGTAAAATGCACCTGCAGGTGAAATTAATCCTGTGCAACATGCCCAGAACAAGGCCCAGCACAGAGGATCGATCGTGAGCTGGTGCATAAAATCATAGAATCGTTAAGGTTGGAAAAGACCCCTGAGATCATCAGATCTAACCACCAACCCATTCCCTCCCTGCCCCCTACCCATGTCCCTCAGTGCTACTTCTATACCTTTCTTCAGGAACCAGATCAGGGTTCATTTCTCCCACTGTACTTTGCCATGAATCTTTCAGTGTCTGCTCTGTGCATGGCACCATGGGGCAAGTATAGATACGGGTGCTAGCCTATGGTTGGTCATTGAGCTGGAGGAGCAGCGTCCAGCACCCTGGTTTCCTCCAAGGCATGGCCTCAGGAAGAACAGGAAAGGCTTTCTGGTTGGATTGACACCTCTTGCCATATTTGTTTCCAAGAACAAATAGCTTAACTTCACTCTGCTAGGCTGCAAACACCAAGTGGGGCTGCAGAGCCAGTTGGCAGGCTTCTTGTCATCTGAAAAATAACACAGGATGCACTGGGCGCGTTGGAGGTGTTTGTAAGCTGGGCTGGAACTGGACCAGTGGGTGGAAAAGGTGCTCCAGTTTTTGTTCTTGCTGCCAGTGTTAATGGTGAATAAAATCTAATTGGATAAAGTGCTGCGTGGGTACACAGGGTACTTACCAGCAAGGACAGTAGCAGCTTTTGTAGAATGAGATCAAACTTATTCTGCCTTCATAGCCAGAACCAGCCTGCTCAGTACACACTGCCCTCATAGTCTGTGTTTCCTCCTGGAATTCGTTTCTTGTGTGAGAATTTTGCTTATGCCTAAAAAGCCAGGAAATACTGAAAAGCAAGCACACAGCTTCTTCTGCTTGTGGAAAAGTAGCATTTCCTTGTGATACACTGCAAAGAGCCCA